>NC_132894.1:10004932-10614932 GCF_030463535.1 Salminus brasiliensis | reverse complement strand
TGCAAACCTCTGGAGACTGTGCATACCACTGTGTTTTTAACAGCTGAATTCAAGCAGAAACAAAATAAAAACAAAGATAAAAAAACACCAAAACATGACTGCTCCTGCTATGTCTATTTAATGACGAGCTGATGGAAATAAACCTCCACAGTACAGCGCCGCTGCATTCCTTTATAAACACACGTCTGTAGAAATGCTTTATAATACAAAATACATGGAGCTGTGTATTACATGGCTTCCACCAAAATCATACTCCATTACTACAACACAACATATCTCCCTGCTTCACTTTATTTGGTAGCATTTCCTATATAATACTACATGGAAAACTTGGAAAAGCATGTTATAATGCATTAATAAGATATTATTAACATAGTAATACATATTTGTAAGACAATGTCACATTATATAGTTGTGATTATTACACACTATGAAGTAAATTATCAGGGCCTAAGAAAGTCCTAAGGCTTGCAAAGTGCATTAAGACGAGTCATAAGTCATGCTATCATTTCTTATAACCAAGTTTTTCATATCATATGTCTATCAGTAATAATCTGTATCCATAACAATGAGTATGGATATTGTGCATATGAGTATATATAATATGCAGAGTACATTTCATAAGCTCTACTATACGACTCCATAAGGTGTTTTGAACACTATTTATAATGCATTATGTTAACGATTTATAATGAATAATAAAATGGCTATAAAGTGTAATGCATTGGGATTTATATTTAGGGCTATGTTTATATGGACTTAAATATAATGCATTGTTCTAAACATTTTTGAACATTCAATTAAACTCAATTCAAATGTGAATTTCACAATGACATGTTTATAATGCTGTATAAACTCTCTAAAGCATGCTATCAGTGCATTATAAGAAGTTATAAATGTGCTTACAGAGTCTAAACAGGAGACATACTTGGTTGGAAACACATAGAAAAAAACATCATGTTTATTAAAGTATAACAAACATGGCTATAAAATATGCATTGTTATAAACATTTATAACCATGTTTATGAAAAACGTATAATGTATTTTAACATGTAAATTTGCTCACAATGTAAGTTGGCGACCTGATTTTAGGTTGGAAAACACTGGCATTTATAATTTTTGTTCAACTTGTCTTGTCCATGTTGTCAAAGCCTTGTCATTATAGCATTTTATAATGTATTTACATTGTTATAAATGCATTATAACATGTAATAAATGTGCTAACACTGTCTAAGTTCGAATAGGAGCTGGAAAAACATTGGTTTTGATAACCATTTTTCTTGTGTTCATATGTTTAATGAATAATAAACATGACTATAAAATATAGTGCCATGTTATAAACATTTCTGACCATGTTTAAAATGCTTCATAAACTCATTATAGCATATTATGATGTATTTATACCATTCTAAAGGCATCATAACATCTTATACATGTGCTAACAGTGTCGTACAAGTACGAGACCTTTTTTAGTGGAAGCTGGAGTTGGAAACACACTGGTGTTCAAAACTCGTATTGTTATGTTTCACACAACAATAATAATAAAGACAGCAACATCAGCTCTGGTCAAGGACCATCAATGGGCACTGATGCTATCAGTCAGTTGCATTACAGAAAGTAATGCATGGAAAGAAAGAAAAGACGCCCCAGAAACAGAAAGAGCAGAGAAACACACCCCAAACATCTCTCAAATCTTCCATCTATAAACACAGTTTCTGAAAAGAAAGTATTTAAGCAAAACCACATTTATTGCCTTGTATAGAAATATGCACGGCCACAACAGAGAGCATCTGGAAGCGCTTAGCCACACGCTCTCTTGTTTTAGTGTTGAACATGTACCGTTAAGTTCTAAAAGTCCCTTTTCATGTGTTTTTGACTCACAGCTGGATTTAGAACGCCACACTGTTGAATAAAGCCACGGATCGGTGTAATTTGTTATAATTTCAGGGCCCGTGGCCCTTCTTTTAAAGTGAAGCACCCAGATTGACTTGTGGTACAGAGAATCTCATTGTTCGCATTGGGCTAAATTAAAAGCCAGGCGCGAGTGGTTTCATCTTTAACAGGAATGTTTTCAGGCACTTCAAGATTCAGCCCTGCAGAAGTGACTTTCTGCAACTTCCATAACCAGCTATTAATATCTTTTCCTGCAGGGGTGAGGAAGAAAGTTTAGACGAGTCATTGTTGTCGGGCTGAGCTGGAGTGAACTGAGCAGACGGGTGCGTGCCCTGGCAAGGCACCATTTTGTTTCAATGTGTATTCAGGGACTTATTCTTGAAAGTAGAGTGACACCTAAAGGCTATAGCCTTTCTCTCCCCTCAGTGGTGCGGAGGGCTGGAGTTGGAGAGTTTGTTCAAGGACGAGCTGATTCGCTGAGAAAGTGATGAGCTTTTCTTTTTTTTTTCCTTTTTTTTTCTAACTGTAGGCCTACTTGATAGTGCTGGTAAGGGGCATCATATTCCCCCTCTTAATGACATGCCTCAGGCAGGCCTGAGGAAAAGCGGAAGTTTCATCTCCCGGCAGCGCGACCTGATTGGCCGGTGGGAATAAGGGTTAGGCGGATTTCCTCCCGATGCGATCTCGAAAGCACCGCCATAGTGGAGCGCGCCTGTCTGTCCGAAGCAGTTCTAAAAGAGAGAGACGGTACAGTGGTTCAGACGGAAAGTCGGTGGCCTGTGGGATGATCATATTGGAGGTCGTGTGAGTGTGTAAAGGACGGTATTTCTCCTTTTGTCCGTCTCCTACTTTGTGCCCCTTTTCTGCTCTGAGTTTCTATAAGACTTTAACATGACTAGCTCATTGATACCCGTGTATGGATTGGCGTATTTTGTGATAATGCTCATATTTAGTATGTGTAACATGAGATTCAAATTTAAGATCATATGAGTGTTAAAGGAAGAGGTGCATTAAAATACCCCCCCCCCTCCCCCTTAAAGTGACAGTATCCTTTTTTAAAAAAAATTTTTCATTTGCTTGAGGTTCACCCAAACCTCAATCTTAAAAATGGCAACTTTACAGGAGAAGGAACCTTCTTAACTTTCCATTGACCTTCTAAATGGAAGTCAATGTAAAAAGATTTTTGCAGTATTTCTATTGGTCCATTCGGCATGAATTTTTCACACAGTGTAAAGAATAATAGCCAGATTTAAAATGCATCATAAAGTAAAAAGCATCAATGGAGAATTTGCAAACCTTATAAACCTCTATAGAACCACAACAACCCAAAGGACCATTTGCTGGCTTAAGTGGTTTTCCTGTATGTGTTACTTGATAGACCCTTTATATGAAGGACAAAGAACCTTTCTTAGTAGAACATCCAAATCTCTCTTTATAAGATTACTTCTTAACCCCTTGTTGCTTAGCACTGTGTTTGTACCTGTAAGACTGAAATATGTAAATGATCTCTGTTCTGACTGGCTACTCTGTATTGCGGCTTATTCAAAAAGCAGTTGGGTCTTCAGTGTGAATGGGTGGGGCTAAGCTGCTGTAGGCAGAACCCGAGGGGGCGTTAAATGCGTAGCTTTTTATCACATAAAAAAAACAAACAGTGAATTTAAAAGGGGCAGTTTCTGCAGCGGTTTTGCAGCTGGACTGTTTATACTGGAGAGCGAACGGGGCATACCACTACACTTTGACAGTGTTGACGCATTCGCAAAGAAACTCTTATTTTTGGGCCCTTTAACGTGTGTAGCTATTGATTGAGGACGTGGGCGTGTCTATAAGATGCCTTACACTGTGGTTACTCCTAACGTCAACACTCTCAAAGGTGCCAGAGAGGGTTCTTTGAAACGCTGCTCTAGAAGAACCACTGTTGGTTCCCTAAGGAACCCTCCGGTTGATTGGTTTCAAACGACGCCACTCCAAAAAACGGTCCTGCACCTTTCCTTTAAAGAGAGAGGTTGTGGGAGCGTCTATGTTGGGCATTTCCCCCCTTTAACATGCGTAAGATGACTATTTTGGGTGCTAGCGTAGAAACCACTGCTCCATCCGTTGCCAGGCAGACAGTGTTTGATGTGAGCAGTTTGCTTTGCGTGTGCAGGCGCATGCGCAGCCCCCGCCGAGGCCCTGGTGCAGTCCTCAACAGTAAAGTTGAATTGAACTGAACTGTCATCGAGTGTTAATCAGCCGGATTATGGCAACACAACATGGGGCTTCATGGCAATTAGAGCAGTGGTGAAAAAGGTAAACACGGAGAGGATACGTATCGGCCAGCCTCTCTTTGAACACCACGGGTTCCCTTTTGTGTTCTTAATCTCGTTTCATCACTTCCAAATACACGGCGCTGGGAGAAAACAGCTCCCGCTGCTCGAGGGCACTCAGACACTAACGCGTGGGATTTTCCGCTGTGGCGTGCTGGAGGACGGCGTAGCGCGAAATGGCGGCTGGTCCACTCTGAGAATGCGCAGTCTAGCGCAGGTGCTGCTGGGACGACTTACTGATGTGTAGCTACTCTAGATAGAGGCGTATTACACTGTTATATCCGGCCTACAATGCAGCCTTCATAATCAAGCTAATAAATGTAATCATCATTTAATCAATTATATAATAATAATAATAATAATACTTTATAAAAATAACAATAAAGATTTAAAATAGTAACAGCTTTAAAAATTATATATAATTATAAATAATTATGATTTGGCACTTAAATATAAAGGCCCCATGAACATTTTATATGCAGTGCCATAAAAGGACCGCCTTATACAAGTGGTGCCATTTTATAAGGTGGTCCTTTGAAAAGACCATTTTTCTCAGAAGAACCATTTTTGTAAATGAGATATGTAAAGTCTGCTAAATGGAAATGATGTAGACTGAAATAAACCAGTAGAAAATGTTTTTAAAGCCTTCACTCATCCATCTTTTTACAAACATGGTCCTTTAGTGGCTGTTTGCGGTACATTTTGTTATGATTATTATTATGGTTGTTATTTTTATTGGTTGTTTTATTATCATTTTTAGCAGTAGTAGTAGTAGTAGTAGTAATAATAATAATAATAATAATAATAATAATAGATATTTATTCATAATTCCAGGGTTCAGGTTAGAGTTAAGGTTGGGATTAGTTTTAGGGTTATTAAACTCTATAAAAACTCTATTACATTTAACTTAAAGTTAAGTTGCATTGGACAGATATTTATTATCTACATATCTTTTACAGGAGTCCATTACAGAATTACTATTATTATTATTATTATTATTACTATTATTATTATTATTATTATTATTATATGTTTTATATAATTATATATAATTATCTCTTTTTAATTTTTTTCCTGATTTTTTTAAAACTTTCTCAACAAATTACTGAACTGAGTGTGTTCACTGGTTTCCTCTGAGTGTGTGACTCAGTGTGTGGTTGGATGTGAAGGGTGGGCCTAAAAATATTTTGCAGTGGTAGAAGCTTCTTAACAGGCCCAGCCATAATTCAGTTTCCCAGTGTTCTGGAGTTTGGTGTGAGATATATATCATTTTTTCCCTTTGAATTAAAGTGAACTTTTGCAGGGGGAGCTGGCCTTGTACATCTGCCAAGCAAATTAAAACGATGATGTTGAATAATTAAGGAACGCTGTCAGCACTCAACCAACTGCCAAAACTTAACCTCCGCATTTCAGGAAATTTCATAGCTGTCCCCTAAAATTTTCTCTTCGCCTGTCCTCCACCTCAGCTTGGGCCGTCATGAATATTTGAGCTGAAATTTCCAGACTATCAGAAAGATTTTTTAGAACCATTTTATTATCAGTCAGCTGTGGAACTGATAACCTAATATACTGTCTCTCTGTGTCATTCCACTTGCTGGCATAAATATTTGAGTGCGAGCGAGGAAAATATGACACCCTCTTGAAGTATGGCCATTACGGATAAGGAAATGAGGTGGGAGTTGCATCTAATTGAAAATGGAACAATGCCTTTTTTCAACACTGACAGTTCCTCAAAACTACCAAGCCAATGCCTTAAAACGCCTTAATTTTGCAATGTGATGGACTGCTCTGCTCAGTTGCCCTAATGAGATCATTTTCATTGATGATTTCAATTACGCTTGTGTTTGTGTTTGGGAAACAACAACAGCAAAAAAAAAAAAAAAACAAAGTTTAGTTTGCAGGCATTTTTCCTTTGTTTCATGCAATTGCTCTGAGTTTCCGAATTCCGTTATTGATCACGGAGAAGAATGTGGAATAATTGGCTTGTGGTGCCGGAACAAAAAAACACCAAATCAACGTTAGCTCTGGAGTGGTTTCGTGGTAGCCACGGAGAATAAGCAACAAACAGTCGGCATAATCCATGAAAGCATCCAGAGTAGGGTTTCAGTGGGATCTGTTTTCACTAGAGAAAGAACCATTATCACAGCACTGAGGAGCTCTGTCAGCATGGATATGTGTGTGTGTGTGTGTGTGTGTGTGTGTGTGTATGTGTGTGTGTGTGTGTGTGTGTGTGTGTGTGTCTGTGTGGAGTATGTGAATGAATGCACGCTCAAGCCTATTAAGGATTTTAATATAAAGATAATCGTAGACATCTGAACAATAACCACATTTAATTAACCTTATTTAACCTGGTATTGCAGGTTCATCATTCAGTTATAACTCCTGAACCAGATTCATTGCTACTACACATTATTAAGCACCTAGGCAAATAAAATGTCACTTATGAGTCAGGATTTGACATATAGGACATGTATATGTTTGTGGACACCACTTCTAATGAATGTTTTCAGTTCATGAATGCATCGCCCCTTATTAGAGAAGTATTGCCAATAGAATAGGACTCTCTGAAACAAATAAACATGAACTTATTGGCATCATGCCTAGTGCCAGGTGTGCCAGCTACTGTGGAGTAGCTATGCTCTCTGGAATGATGGTTGGTACTCTATCCAGTACTTTTCGGATGAGTTGGGGATGAGGTGGGGTGATGATGATCCAACATCCAGACCTCATTATTGCTCTTGTCGCTGAATGCAATCAAATCCTCACAATAATGCCTCAAAATCTAGCCTAGAGAACCCAAGACAGTAGAGACAGTCACTCCAACAAATATATATATATATATATATATATATATATATATATATATGTATATATATATATATATATATATATATGTCTGGCTGTCCTTTTAGAGCATTTCTATTGGTCCATTTATCATCTGCCAGATGTCAGTTTTAATTATAGACTGTCAAATTCTATCAAAAAGTGAAAAACAACAAAAATGGAGAGACAAGGTTTTTGTATGACAGCGATAATATATATTTAATCTAATTAAATATTAAATTAAATTAAAGCAATCAGAAATGAGAAACAAACGCAAAGCGATCTCTGTTGTTTATTTCCTCTTAGATTCGCTGAATTTAGTGAGTACTGCCTTTTCAAAAAGAACACCGAAAACTTTCAGCCCTTCAGAGCCCATTTCACAGGCTTAAACTCAATTGAAAGTTTTTAAAGTGGGCCACAGTAGCGGCATTAAGGAGTCTAGACTGGAGGGGGACAGTCGAGTGTCTACGGAATAAACATGGGATCAATTAATAATGCAATTTTCAGACCTCATCTGGCACGTACCAAATGGCTGGTGTATCTACAGCTGTGCACGACACAACATTCAGCAGTCTCAAGCCACGTTCAGTGCTGCTTATGTGTGTGTGTGTGTGTGCTTTGTGAGACAAGCCTCGAGCTGTGTTCATGTAAGGGGGAGGAAGGAGGGGTATAGAAATTTCTGTCGGCACCATGAGGAAGCAATATGGTCTGAGTAGGCCTGGTCAATATGATGATGTGTTACTGCTATTATGATGAACTGCAGTGCGATATGTTTTTCTGAGTCTATCGCAGATATACTCAGTATTCTTTGACAACTACAGACTGCATCATGATAGGGCAGATTTAGCCTAAGTATAAGACCCTGAAAACAACAATAATCCGTGTTAAGAACTGTGTTATCTGTTATGATGGTAACAAGTAGCTAAATACTTATATCTGAACACTTTTACCTAGAGTCTATTTCTAAACATTTTATAAACACACTTTTTTTAAAAGCTGGATACGCTTTTTCAATATTACTCTATATTAGCTGGGAGCTTAATACTTAATACAGCTTCTTACACTTTCCTATAGCTTCTGCAGTAGATCAAAAATCAAAAGTCTAAAAACTACAGACTGTGACTACAACCACTTACACCACCGCACCTCCGACCATGATTTAAGTGTTTTTAATGTGTGTAAATGTTCTAATTCTATTCTATTCTATTCTATTTTTAAAAAGTCTTGGGGTTATGCTTTATGTTTTCACTGTAAAAAAAGGTATCATAGCTTAAACCATCTTGCAGCAATTAAATTTTGAGTAAATCGAACTTCTAATAATTATGTTAACTTAAGACGTGGATTCTTGGTTTGATTGATTATTAAAAGTTTACTCGAAATTTTATTTACAAGCATTTCTAAGCTAATACACCCTTTTTGTTTTACAGTGTTGCTCACATCCTTGGAAAAGCTAAATAACAGGATACTGGAATAAAATCAGTAGAGGTGGGCAATGACACTATTATATCGTACTGTGATACATATTTTGTTATGGCAATAAATGATTTGCTAATAGATGTTTTGTGAGAACGCTTTTATCATTGTGATATCATGTTATATGATGCTAGATTTATTTTGCTAGATGCTAGATGATCAGAGGTTGGCAAAATAGCAATATTTTATCATTATCATTATACATTTTGTTATCTCGATAAACAGTATGCTTTTCTGAGCATATCCTGGATATTGCTGATACGTAACCCCTCAGAAAAGCTTATAACACACTCATGTGTAGTATTTACTAACTACATGGACTTCTGTACAAACTGGTGGGGCTTTTCTTTGGTAATGGAAGTTTGTAATAACACTTTTGGCCCACAGCCTGTTTAAGGGGTTAATAAACACTGTCCGACTGCATGTTTCACACTGCATGTTTTGAATGGCTGTGGAGCAGCATGAAACTGGCATTACTCATGTATTTTGTCTGCATCTCAAAATATTGTGATAAATATCGATTATCGTGATTTTATGTATTTATGTATTTATCTTTTGCTTTATTGGCCAGACAGATTGGACGAATACTTCAGGCTAATTTACTAAGTTCCAGAAGAGCAGAATGTTAGGGCGGGGCTGGACTATTGCGCTACAGTATCTGCATTTTATTCATATTTTTCTGTAATGTTGATCCAGATGGATAAGGTCTCAATTTCTACATATTATAAATGTTTATGTATCAATATCAGCTCATAATTCCCTCATTACTTACCTTATTGCCCACCCTTCCGTCCTAACAAAGGATCCGTAAGCAAACAGTATTCAGCAGCTCAGGCAAAACACAAAACACAAGCATCTTTTTTATGATTATTTTTTTATGCAGGACGGCTGCATACAAACACTTTGTTTTCACAAGACCACTTTCTTAAGCCCGCCTGTGTTATCTCACACTGGTCTTAATGTAAACTCCGACTTTAGTTTGAAAAAAAGGGGAAGTTCTTTTTAATGACATGAGGTTGATAATATTCAAAGCAGCAGCCGTGTTTACACTGTACACAGTGCCTGTCTGCTGCGTGTCTGGCATATGCTCAGCCAACTACTTACTGTTTTTCTGCGCCGCCGCAGCTTTGAGGAGGTGATTGTCTTTGGTTGCAACATCAAAAAAAAAAAAAAAGAAAAGCAATGCGCATGTGGATTTGATCTGCAAATGAAATCTACATTCCACACAAACAGGCCTCATAAGGAGATTAAAGCTCGGCCTCCAAAAAAAGAAAAAAAGAAAAAAAAACTTTCGGTGTTTCATTTCATCAGCTAAAATGGAAAAGAAAGTAGAGGAGGGTATGATAGACCGAACACTCCCCTCCTCTCTCCTTCTCTATCGCTCTGTGTGTCTCTCTCTCTCTCGCACCCTCTCTCTTTGTCTTTTCTTTCTTATACTCTCTCTCTCTCTTTCTCTCTTTTCCTGCCTCTCTCTGTCTTTCAGTGTCTCCATCTTTCTCCGTCCCTTTTTTTGTCTTCGCTGGAGTGTTTAAAATTCTAGGCAGGGTGTGTGTGATTTTCACATCTGCATAAGCTCAAACTGCATGCTTCGTCTTGCCAAAGACGCTCAACACAGAGAACCATCTGAATGCCATGTGCAGTCCTGTGAACATGATATGTACATATTTCTTTTTTATGCATATATATGTACATATACATACATAATGTAAAAAAAAACATCAGTAGAGGTGAGCAATTAAGTTTTATAATTATATATATATATATATATATATATATATATATGTATATATATATATATATATATATATATATAAAATATTTGTTATTGTGATAAATAATTTGCTTTTTTGAAAATGATAGAAATCATATATTGTACTGCTGATGGAATTGAACACATCCACACACGCTTTAACATGAGAAATTCTGGGGTCCCTTTTTATTGTATTTATGTATATATATGTTCTAATGTGAAATACTGTTAACTTATTGCAGAGATGAATGGCTTTAAATAATGTGCTTCAGTGCCTAAACATCTGTACAGTACTGTAATTACACACAGACACACACACATACATATATATATATATATATATATATATATATATGTATATATATACTGCCTATGCAGAATCCAAAGCCACTTTTCTTCATGCAAGTATGAATACGTTAGAGTGTTAGTCACACTTCCTGCTAGCTGTAATGTATATAACAGACTTGAGAAGCATGCCAGCATGAAGTGTTTATCACTGACATATTCTAACATACCATGCCAGCATGTAGAAAAGTGGCTTTAGATTCTGTAAAGGCAGTATCTATACATATATGGACAAAAGTATTGGGACACCCCTTTTAATCATTGAGTTCAGGTGATTTATTCAGTCCCATTGCCATAGGTGTATAAACAGCACGTAGCCACACAGTCTGCCTTTACACATTTCAGTGAAAGAATGGGCGGTTCTAAAGGGCTCACTAAATTCCAGCGTGGTTGTGGAATAGGAGCCACCGCTGCAACAAGTCAAGAAATCAGCTGGTGAAATTTCTTCCTTCTTAGATGTTCCACCATCAGCTGTGAGTGCTATTATTAAAAAGTGGAAGTGTTTAGGATCCACAGCAACTCAGCCACAAAGTGTAGGACCACGTAAAGTTACAGAGCTGAGGCGCATAGTGCATCATAGTCACGTAAAAAAGCACCTTACAAAATTACAGACACCGTGAATCAGATAAGAATCTGATAAAAGTCCCAATACTTTTGTTCATATAGTGTGTGTGTGTGTGTGTGTATATATATATATATATATGCACTACTACTGCAGACATATATAAATATATACATGCTAGCATACAGTGTTTGTGACTACTAAGACAGTCTTCTTTTTTTAAGTGAGAAATTCGTACCGTACATTCAGAAAAAGCTCCTCGTAGGAGTCGGGGCATCCCTGTCATGCTAAAGCACGTTAAATGCTGTAATTATAGTCGTGCAATAAGCTGCGCTGTGTATAAGCGCAATTCGCATTTTGTGCCGGCGCGTACAGCAAAACAGGAGTATGTTAATGCATGTTTACCTCATTCACTGCAAGTCTGTGTATGTGTGTATGGCTGAATAAAAGAGAGAGAGAAGGAGAGATAGATAGAGCAAGAAAGAAAGAGTGAGAGAGAGAGAGAGAGAGAGAGAGAGAGAGGGAGAGAGCAGGAAAGGGAGATTAAGAGGGCTCACTAAGCACTACAGCTTTTGGAGGACATGCAGAGGCAGCAGGGAAAGGAGAGAGTAGGAGGGAGGGAGGGCGAGAAAGCAAGAGAGAGAGAGAGAGAGAGAGAGAGAGAGAGAGAGAGGGTAGGAGGGAGAAAGGGAGGGGATAAAATATATACATTATTAACTATGGCTTCATCACATGTTCTCCAGTTTCTTAGGGACTTATTATTCCGGGCCGCTTTAATGAATAACAAGAGAGAGAGGGCAGATGAGTGGGTGATTTATGGAGCGAGAGCAGAGACCACCACCATCTGGTCCGCCCCAGTACTACATCAACACACACACACACACGTACGCACACACACACACACACACACACACACACACACACCAAGCCTTTGCCCAAAAATAAAAGCAGCCACAGCTCTCAACCTCTAGCATTAGCAGCCCCCAACATTAGCAGCCCAGCGTAAGGAGCTACAAAGTCTTCAGCCTGCCACGGTCCATACAGATCACCTCTGCTTTTGTCAAGGGTACATGTCAGACACATGACAGCCTGGACGCCTCAGAAAGAAGAGCAACATTAGCACCTTCCAGGCCCACATTCCTGCCTTTGCGCCTTTTTGTTTCTCCCTGTGCCTTTTCTGTTTGCCGATACGAGCTGCCCTACTTTTCTTTACGTGATCAGAATAGGCCTTCTCATTCAAATTCTATAGTGCCGAATCTCTCGTCTCCCCCTCCCAGCCCCTCTTCGTTCTTTATCTCGGGTCTTCTAAAGCCCGCCATGGTCCGCCTTGACCTGTCACTTTGCACATTCCCGTTCCAGGCAAAGTCAGTCATTTCTCCGAGCAAGAAGCAGGCTAAAGGCTGTGTGTTCGCTAGCATCCACGTCCTTGCCTTTCAGGGTTAGCCAGAACCGAGGTCTTTAGGGGGGAGTTGATGCAATATCAGAGCTTGTCAGATCCATTTACAGAACAGAATGATTTGTGCTCCCGCTCTCCGTTTCCCCCTCTTTCATTTTTAGGAGGAGAGCAATAGGTAGTGAATGGGTAGCCAAAGGGGAGGCTCAAAACACAATGGTGGTTTTAGCCATTCCCTGCTATTCTCTTTATCATACTCAGTAGGGTCCTAAGATGTCTTGCTTAGGCCATCCGCGGCAAATAACTACAGGATTTCTCACTGTTAAGGTCCCAAGCCTGCCGAAAAGGCCTAATGCTGAATTAATTGAAGTGAATAATGCTGCTCCAACAATTGAAGTCTGATGTTTGATCCCGTAACAAGTTTGCCGGAGCCTCTAAATTGCGGTGCCGCCCGACCACAATGCGAAGATTAATTTGAGAATTCGTTCCACCATCGATATTTTTCAATAGCCATCTCTGGGAGTGCTGGCTGGTTGCAAAATGGCTATATTCACGCCTAGGGCTGTTTATACTTATTGATGTTTGTGCACTGGAATCCAAAACTTGGCCGTTTTCTAACACCTGCCACTGTGAAAGACTTCTATTTTGAAAGGAGTGGAGGAGAGCGTTCTTTCGTTCCTTTTTTACACTGTAAGATTCTCATTATTTTTTTGGAAACACAAGCTCCCTATTGACGTTTTCTGTCATTTTGGGCCGGTTCGTACTTTGTAACATAAAACCCATTTGCAGTTGTTTTTCAGGCTCTTTGATATTTCCCAAGGATCCTGCCAACTGCTCGCCAAATGTCTTGTGTGCCATTGCATGTCCAATCTCTGGATGACAGCTTAACTATTTCTTCAGCTCCGACCTCGGGCCTCTGGGGAACGCTAAGGACCATGTAAGCCGCAGGATTCGGGGATGGACAGGCCGAACAAAAACTCTAGCTAGCTAGCCTGGCAAATGTTTATCAACACAGTCTAAGGTTATGCCTCGCAATAATCTCGCACAAAGAAGCCCTGGTGCTTTTCGCAGCTGATTGAGGGGGCAAAGTGGTATGCAGGGGGAAGCAGCTGTTTCTCTCTTTTGTTAAGAGGAAGCTGCCGAAAGGGGGGAAGGGGGAGCCTCACACCTGTAACATGTCATTTAGAGTCTGTCATCACAAATCAGACTCATTAATCATGTTTAGAAAACCATTAATCTCATTCCTGAGTGCAGGAGAGACTGTTGAAAAAGCCTGGGGAAAGGCTTGTACAGCTTGAGTGGGGAATGCTGGCATTAACTTAAAGATCCCGACTGATTACTGGTTGCTGTAGTGCTGTTCTTTTTGTTTCTTCATAAAAAATGAGGCCGTCTAACGAATGTGAGACTTTTCTTACTCTGAGAATCTGGAGCCTCATCTTGAAGACCACATTATGGCCATAGACATTAAAATCACTTGTGTTAAATTAACACTTACAGTGTACACTGAAGACCGGCATAACTGCATAGTGTCCCTCAGAGAGCAGTTTACCACCGTAGGCGTTATATTAACTCGGGTACGTTTGGCATATAATAGCAGTGAAAGACAAGCACCTCGCTATTGCTGGGAGGTATTTCTCTATTTTGTCTCATACCATCACTGCCTATCCCTCTTTTTCAGAAAAGTAATCCTAGATAAAATCCCTTCCCTAAAGGACTGTCATTAAGGGGTCTTGACCCCTGCTATATGCAACAAACACTAGACATACCTGCTCTGAAGGACTAAGTCCAATTGTCCAGGCAAGTTCCAGGCAAGGCGCCGGTAAACGCTCTGCAATAAAATGGTCAGATGCATTAAAGTCAGTGTTTGTACACTGGGCTATCTCACTCACTGATCTTCAGTTGGCTTTATTACCCCTGGCAACTAATGAAGTTAGTTCCTCCAGTCCTTCACTTTATTGTCTCTTCCCTTTGCGAATGTGGGGCCGGCTAAAAGGAGCGAGCAATATTGCTCTGGCTGGGTAAATATTTCCCTTCATAATTCAAACCTTATCTCCCGTAACAAAGTAATCTCTGCTCTGCGGTTCAGGGGGAAAAACAGAAGGGTCCTGTCTCTGAAGTAATAAAAGCGTGTTCCGGGTGGTTCTCGACATGTCACTGTTTGTCCTACAGTATCAAATGAACAACGAAATCCCTCTAAAAGCCAGCCATTGCACTGTAAACATTTTTTCGTTTCCTAAAAAACTACAGTACAGTTTGAAACATTACATTCGAAAGCTTTGGTGGCCTTCTCAAAGACTCGTGCAAGTTAGAGGCCGGGATTCAAGTTTCCACCCTGTGAACTGGAGTTCCTTAAGCTCTTGAAGATGTTGGTGGCCTGCTTTCCTCCAGAGCTGAAAGAGAACTTAAACGGAATAACAAATATCCCAGTATGGATCCCTCCACACATCGGGCCACGGTGACCCTTCTCAGGACCCTTTGAAGGAAGCAGGAAGTCGGCACGAGGGGAGTTGGCCCTCAGCACTCAGGTGACCAGGAAATGCCTGGCCAGTGTTCGCGACCATCTGTCCACCATGGTGGAGCTGAGCAACAGCAGAGCAGCCGGGCCACATAATGAGCACTGTGTTCAGCTCATTTGGTTTGCGACTTTTTGGCAGTGGAGGGCCCCCGATTTCTCTGGAAAAACTGTCAAATGGGATATATCAATCAAAAAAGGAGAGAAATACTGCGAGTGCGTAATTACAGCCCGTTCCTTGTTGCCATGGCCTTGGTAAATGTTAAGCTGAAAAGCATGTTTGCTTTTAAGTGTCAGCCGTAGAACAATTCAGAGGGAATGTTTCATTTTGGACGATAATTACTTAGCAACATTCAAGTGAGGAATGTCTTGCTCTCGTGTTCACGGCACACTGCTTTTTTTGTGCTGGAAGTGAAGATTAGGAAACAGTTGCTGCATGACGCTAACCGAAAGCAGTCAGCTGCTCTTGGCCTTGGACAGCAAGCAGCAATGTGCATAATGAACTACCTAATGAGCTGACCTTGAGCTGAAGAGACTTTTGGAGTTCGCTTTAAAAGGAACCTGCAACTGCAAGTGGCCCCGAAACGCAGCATTTAGCAGATTACGTTAATGCCCTTTATGAAGACGAGTGTGCGATTATGCTGGATATAAACATCGGCCATCACTGTCCTTGCCTCAGAAGAGGCCGCAGCCCTAAAAGTGACGCCTCTACCGTCCTCACCATCAAGCCAACTGGAGGTCTTTTGATCACTGGATGGGAACGCCGGCACTCTTTCATTAAACAGGGCTTCAGCCGCAGCTAGGTTGATGGCTTGAACAATTCGCTAAGCCTAGTGAAAACAATCCATGCGCAGACCAGCCGGCCCCTGGAGGTTAATGAGAAGTGTAAGGGTGTGTGGGGCAGGAGTGGAGGCAGGGTGGGCTCGCAGCTGGGATGTTCTCAGGTTCTCTTTGACTTCGCCTGCACTTCTCCCCTCTTCTTCGCTCTTGCGCCCAGAGATCACAGCGGCCTCTCTTTTCTCTCCTCTGCTTTCTCTCGCTCCGTCTCTCCGTGTGGGGTGTAGCAGCCCATGACCTGTCCACATCCCCAACGCTCTCGCTGTGGGACATCTCGAGGTCGGACACAGCTGACCGCATCTCCAAACACCCTGTCTACAGGGGAGCTGTTTGTTTTACCGGATTTGTAGGAGGCTGAGCACGAGTCAACTAGGGTCAAGGGAATATGAGTCAATTTCTGTACCGAGGCCTGCACTGCCGAACATCTGGACAAAGGCACAGTTGGATCGAGCCATTTGTTGACATTAACACAGAATATGTGGGGATATACATACCATTTAGTGCAAGGTCATCAGTGCAATAATCTTTTCTGAATGATCCCTGTGAAAAAATATGATATTAACAGAGCAAGGGACTTCTTCTCTTTGCTCTTAGATTGCAGATTATATCACTTCTTGTTTTTGCCCCAGGAGAGCATTAGGTTTTATGGTGCTTCTAGACAGCAATGGCAGATGTGGGCAGCTGTGTTCTGTACCAAAAAAAAGAAAAAAAGGGGGTCTTCCCGGTGTTGTAATCAGGATTTTAAAATCTTCTCTCTTTGCCTTAATCAGGCCCTGGGCTATTTTTACCAGCCCCAGGGGCTCTTGAGCCGTTTCGCTTTGATTGCAAAGGAAGGTGTGCTTACCTCTCAAAACCGGCTGATATCCTTTCCAAATTCCAGCCCGAGCTGAACTAACCTTCACCTCGGCTAAGGAAAGTCAGAAAATATCACGCCTTGATTGAGCATTTTGGATGCAGTAATAATCAAGCAGTCTGTTTTTTTTCCTGCATCATGTAAAAAAGCCTTAGAAAATAATTTGCACATTTTAAGATGTAGGTGCAGATCTGGTCAGATCCCCCCTAAAAACACCTTAGTGTATAAATCACGGCCTGCCGGAAAGCTTTCGATCGTTTCAGGGTTATTTAGAAAGTCCTCTTTTTACGGCGTCTCTCCAGTGTTGGCTTAATTGATATGGCAGACTATCTGACTGTAGAGCTGGAGACAGAGGGGCATAAAAGATGGCTGCCTGGGTGCTTAGATCCAGACAGACTTTCTTTCATGTGAGCAGGCGGGAGGCCACCTGACTGTCTCAGCACTGTCGCAGCCCAGCATCATTCTGCCATGGGGACTAGTGAATGCTTGAGCGTCTGTTCTTCTCCCATCTCCTTACACACACAAACACACACACACATATGCAGCTGTGGTCAGACGTTTACCTACACTCATTATGAACATGAACGTCTTGGCAAAATTGGGCTTTTAATGACTTCCTTAATGTGTTTATTTTTTGAGGGCAGAATGAATGTACAACAAGACTTTAGTAGTAAATAAATGGTTCACAAGAAAAATAAACACATACATACAGCCACTTACGTTATTAATTCAGTGGTGTTGAAAGTTTAATAAATCACTTTAGCTTGCTAAGACCAAGGCCTCTTATCTCCCTGCTAGTGATCATGATTGACTACATCTGGTTTCCTGTGAACTTATAAAAAGGGACAGCACTTATTGGAAGGACAACAACCGATTCCACGATAAGTTGAAACATTTGTATGCAGGTAAAAGTTACTGGGAGGTGTAGCCATGTTGCCAATTTCTGGAAAAAGCCAAAGACAATCACCCTCACCTGACAGGAAATTAGTTTGTATGGTCAGGAACAACCCAAGAACCCCTAAAGCACAGGCCATAAACTAGAAGCTGCTGAAACATCAGTTTCAGTGTTGACATTCAAGCAAGTTTTACATAGCAATGGACTGAGAGGCTGTCAAAGAAAGAATCCACTGCTACTGGAGGAATGTTTTATGGTAAGATAAGATAAATTGTTGGACACCAATAGAACACTGATTTGCTGCCAGTGGAACTGGTACAATGCACAAAGTGAATGAAATAAAGAAAAAGAAGGACTACCTCAGAATTCTTCAACATGACCTCAGTGACGGTTGTGCAATGGATATAGCAGCTTAACACTGAGCATGTGGAAGGGTCTTTCCAAAGTACTGGTCTCAAATATGTGGACTGTGCTTCGAAGTCAGGTCTGTGCTTCAAAGGCCAGGACACAAAAAAACTGAACTGCAATCTAACAATTCTGGCAAAAGAGGTATCAAATATCCAAACAGACCTATGCCAGAACCTTGCTGATGGCTACCAAAAGCGTCTGGATGAGGTGTTACTTCATAAGGGACATTTCACCAAATATTAGATGTGCTGTATATATAACTTTTTTAGAAAAAAAATCTTGTTTTTTTCTATTTAAGATGTAAGTTGTCACAAAAAAGCAAAAGATCAAAGAAATCTCTAAAAGCCCAATATTGCCATGATATTCATATCCATGATGAGTGTATATAAACGTCTGACCACAACTGTACACAGAGTTAAACAGTCAGGAACTCCTGTTTCTTCTTCTTCTGTCATGTTCAGGCAGGAAACTTCCCCAGAGCTCAACACAGGCATGATTTTGGATTGCAGTCGGTGAGAGACATTTGTATTTTTCTGTTTTTTAAACCAAACCATCAGTAGGAATATTTGTCCTCTTTTGGGATTTGCTACGAAGATGGATGAGATCAATTAAACATCAGTGGATGCTTTTAAAAATAATTTTCTCAACTCAAACAGCTCGATCCACCCCCCCCACCCCCCTGCATTTTAGATGTGCGATCGCTTCAACATTTATGTCAATGCATGGCTGTATGAACTTTGTGGCTTCACAGAACAAATGATGAGCATAGATTAAATGATTCTTCTTTTTTTGCAGTGGTTTGTCTTTTGCAGCCTCAGTGTTTGGCGTCGTTTTCATCATAATCTCTCTGATGATTCTCCATCAAGGACAGGACTATATCTGAGAGATGTGTCAACACCGTATGAAAGAGAGGAGGTAGCTTATGAAGAAAAAAGCTGAGATGGCTTTCATTGATGAGTCGTCTTGCACAATTACCCTCAAAAAAGTGTCAGTGTCTCTCATTACGTTGGGGGAAAAAACATCTCAGACACATTCCCTTGTGCTGTACTTACAGTTAAATCCCTGAGAAAAAGGACATCCTCCCTCAGTAGAACCGAGCCAACTGCCAGACTAAGCTTGCACATTCCCCTTACCTTAGCATCACTGATTAGTTTAACATCTACAGTTGAAAGGAATAAACACTTCACATTCTGGCCAAATACATAAAATCTAAAGTCTGAAAGGTCCCTCGGAGAGACCTGCACAATATAACCCAAAATAGTAGAAAACCCTCATAAAGCAACGCAGTGCCATGGGACTGGATATCTCTTATTGCTAATGACAGTGCTGCGAGAAATATGGGCCCTGAGAATGTTAAGTGAACGTTAGCAAAGGTTGCAGGGAAAGAGTAATGTCCCCCTGTGGAAACATGAAAACATGTTTAGATGTTCTCTCCAGCAGGCTTGAAGCTTCTCAGCATAATTCCATCAGCATCAAGTATTTCTGCAGAGCTCTGAATACAGTCATAGTCAAACGGCAAAACCGCAAGTGCCAAGGGATGAGTTTTCCCCCCAGTTTTGAGTCTGAAGTCGTACTGAACACTGAGGGGTCCCGATGAGATCTAGCCTTCATGGCCTATCAAACAATCTGGATTAATAAAATGTTAAAGGCCAAGTCATTTTCCTGAAATGCGTGAAATGTGAAACACCTTCAATTATCAGACATCAGGAGCCAGTGTGGACGATCCAAAAAGAACAAAAACCTGAGAGGACAAAAATCAACAGCTTCTGACCAAATTAATATGAGATCCTAGATACAACAAATATGATTTGCTTCCATTTCTAGTGCCTGAATGGAGCCAGAAATTGAATTAAGAATAAATATCTTCCTAAGGCATGTGCTTATGCTGGAATTTGGTCCAACTTTGCCAACCCTGTGGGCTGACATTATGTGAAGAAGAGAATGATGGTCTGAGGGCATGTAGACGGAAACCATTTGGATCCTCCTCAGGCGACTATCCCAAGAACGATTCCTTTTAAATCCTTCTGCCTCTGACTCATCAAATGGTAAAAGAAAACATAGCTGTATTTACCAAACTGACTTCACGCTACATTACTGCACTACCCTTGTCATCAGAAAATGCTGGATGCCTTGGCCTCACCACAACACTAATATTGCCTACTTTTGGGTATGCTGCTTCTGTACATCTGCCATTTAGCTTTGAATAACAGAAAACATGAGGTGATCATAACTGTTTGGCTTCACATAAAAGCTCATGGTATAAAAACAGAGCAGGTTTGAGTGTCGAGCTGGATGTATGGCCAAAATCTAAGCTTTTTTTTGGTGTGTATAATTTGTATAATTTAAACTTTTGGTAAATTTTCACCTCAAACTTATGGTTATTACTTTATTTCAGTATCTGCATGTTTTCAAACTGCTGCTAACTCACCATCATTGGACAGTTCAGCTAACAGCTAACAAATGCCCAATTATGTTCTCTGGTACTTCCGGTTACAGATGGCTGTGGCATCACCAGGGATCGAACTGGCAGTCTCCTGATAATACGGCCAATGCTTAGAAGTCTGTGAGAACCAGGTTATGACATTTTTAAAAATAAAATAAAATAATTTCAGTGAACACCCAAAATTTATGTTTGGGTGTATTTTCCTATGTATAATACATCCACTGGGTAGTAGTAAAAACACTGAAAAAATCAAAACATTCCTCGTTGTGGTCCCGCCTGTCAAAGGACCTCTGTTCTCCAGTGAAATGAGGCCTTCCACACACACACACACACACACACACACACACACACCTGTTAAACTAAGTCACATTTCCAAACTCTTGAATCTCCGGTTGGCACTGTTGAACCACGGCCCAAAAAGCCTCAAATCTTCTGTCTCTGGCAGACTCTGAGCCCAGCTTAACCTATATTTCTGACTTCCAGTAGAGGCTGGCCAGATTAACCGATTGGCGCAAGATCCAAAAGACAACTGCAGCAACGATCAGTGTGAAAGGGTGACCTCAGGTTAATGGAAAGAATAAATATCAAAAAGCCACATCAACAGCAGACTGTCCTAGTTTTAACTTTAATATTTTTCACTCACGTGGCTCAGATTTTTCTTCCCATACCGCACAAAGATAAGAGATGGAAAAATGAAGGAAAATGAAAACAGATTAGAATAGGCTGTTCTCTGCAAAGTCATGTTTGTGCTAAACAAGGTAAAAAAAAAAGAACATTTGAGTAAAAAGGGAGAGAAATCACTGTGTATTTTCATAATAGTTTTGTTTGGGTTAGGAGCACTGAAGAAAAGCTCTGCTCTCTCTTTGTATTTGGCTTTCAACTAAAGTGAAATTGTCAGCCCATTAAACATTGTGACTCTGTAAGTGGCTTGAGATTCCGATAATTAGCTCATACTTTGAGAAGACTTTGGTTTGGTGAGATAGCAAGGTCTGCAGAAGATTCACAGCTTCTGAACCAAGCAGATACTGCCGGCACATTTTTGACCTTCCAGCCGAGTCAACATGTCAAATATGAGGGTAAACGGTCACAAAGGGGAGCAAGGTCCTGCAACGGAGCAAGGTGTAAACAGTGGTTATATATGCTGTTCATTTACGCTTCAACCTTGCCCTTCTTATGGCACCAACCTTGTGATTCCACTCACCTTCTTTGGCGATCCATAGAACAGGCTGACAGCCCCCGTAGTGTGAACAGAAGAAAGCAGGCAAGTTGCTGTGAATGACCAGTCAACTCAAGAAAGTGTTTGGACTCAGCATCCTACTGCTTTGAAAAAGAAGTGAAAAAACATCTGGAATTGATTTTCTTTAGGCAGACTGATACAATACCAGTTTTGTGTATGAAAAGCTAAACGTCCTTTCCGCACAGCGTTCTTGTTGAACAGGCTGACATGAAACTTTCCAGAGCAGGCACTGTTCCGTGTTAAACATGAGTTATAATCATAATAACTATCAAAATAATTAACCCACAGTTAATTGCACTCAGAAGCAGAGAGCTACATGAAACAAGCTGAGCTAATGAGCAGTCAGCAGAGAAAGGTTTCTGTAGCTCGCAGAACTTTGCAAAGGGGCTACATGAGACTGTTTGGCAAGACTTTTTTATACAAGACTTAAATATTCACTCAGGTGAATGGCAAGAAGTGTTGACACCACAACTAGATAATGGTTCGAACAGACAGACAAGCCTCAGATGGGTTGGCAGGATTGTTTTGCATCTTTAATAATTGAGTACTCCAGCTCCCAATCTGTCCCTGGCCTCTGGAGGTTAACCGATCATTGTGAGGTTAGGTGGGGGAGTCCTCACACTGAGGCTATTTGTGGTCTTTAGATCAATACCTTCAGGTGGGGCAACGTCAGATGGACAGGAAGCAGGACAGAAACTCTTGCATTCTTTTGGCACCATGAAGAATGACAGATTGAAACGAAGTGGAGTACTTGGTCAATGGATCAATCTGTTTCCATTTAGGGAAGCGTCCCTCACGATGACGCTCGAGCTAAAGGTAAGCGGGCGAAATTACACACTCGAAAAAACACCTAGCACTTCTAATTAGGCAAGTTGGCTGAAGGTAAGCACTGAGTACATTGGCATGCGACGTCAGAAAGCGGGAGAGACAGGCTCTGTCTGGTGTCTGAATGAGCAGACAGCTGTTTCAGTAGTCCCTGAGCTCAGCAGTAGACTAATGGGCAGAGCAGCCCTGTCTCATGTCTCCGAGCCTGGCTGGAGGGGATGTATTGATAATCTCCACAAGGATATCTCAATCCCCATAAGAACTCCCAGACCAGTCCCACGGGAGTTGTCGGGCTTTCTACTCTGACACTGTCACACAGCTGAGAAGGAAGAGGGCTCCTTCTTGCCTTTTAGAGAGATGCCCGAGTGGTGGCAACAGAGAGACACAGTCAGAGAGAGAGATAGAAAGAGAGCGAGAGGAAGTGAGGGATGCTGCTCTGCGGGTCCGAGACCCAGCTCTGTCAGATGTGCTAATTTGGCCCAGAGAAGAAGCTTGCGAATTTGTGATTCTTCTTGTTACAGGGCAAAAGCAGGCAGGCTCAATCTTTAAACTATCACTTTTATTGAAAGCCCGGTACATGAAGGTAGCTATTTCTGTGGTTCCATTGTCTCTGCACACTCAGGAGAGGGTCTTTAGATGTCAGCGGTTCAGTGGCTGGAGCTCCATGCTGCCTGTCACCCTGCTTCGGGAACAAAGGGCTGATGGCTCTTTGTGAGCCGAAACCCAGGGCACAGTGGTCTGTTCATGAGTGGGAATATTACAGCGTCGCGGATCACAGGGCCAACACGGCGCACATTCGCTTACAATGTCCTCATGGATTGTATTCAGACAGAATCTGCACATCACCGGATCCAGACGAGCACGGTTAAGGGTCAGCGCCACCCATACCCTGAGAATTCATTCACGCTTTCTATGCCATGCAACTCTTTTAAGCACGATAAACAAAGTACATGACGGCAAGAGGGTGCAAATGTGTCCTGGCGTGCAGCTTTGCATAAAGCATGTTTGTATATGCATCTTGGTTTTCAATGCCTTGAGTCAAGGTCTTCTGTATCAGAAGTCAACCAAGTCAGCCAACCGTAATGATAACTGTAAATCATTGGACAACATTCAAGAGAGTACAGCACTAGATTGACACTGGTTACGACAATTCCAACAGCAAGAAAAGCCGCCTATTTTCCTGATAATTGATTTCAGCTTTGATGACAGATTCCATGATTTCCTCATTCTAATCACACAGCGGAAAATACAGACTGGCTTGTTAGCATGTTTGCTGATGCTCACATCTGTTTGGTTGTAACTAGCAGTGTCACAACCTGTCGCTCATCTGCCTCCAATGTGATAGCTTATGCAAAGGTAATGATGAAGGACAGGCATGCAGAAGTGTCTCTCACAGGATCCAAACAGAATTAAGACAGGCAAGTGATTCTCATTATGCTATCCAAAATAAAAGGCAGATGGTCTTATGTTATTTTACATTTGCGTACAGGAAACGGCAGCAGTTTGCCTAGTAATGAAACCCTAGCGTAAGACTATGTGGCCTACAAAATGTTTTCACAAAGTAAAAAATGTAAATAGAAAAAGTCAAGACTAAGTGGAGTAAACTGTGCAGAGGTTGGAGACCACCCATCATTAATCTAATCAAATGGCCCATAAATATGTTCATTTGTCAGTCGCAAAAATAAAAAAATAAAAGGCATATATTTAACATAAAATGTTAAACACACAAGTAAACACATTATAGGGACAAAAGTATTTGGACACCCTTGCTCTTTGTTTCTTACAAAATCAAGGGTATTTAAATAAATCATTGCTGAGAGGACTTGACTGATTGATTTACCAACGAGATGATCACCACTCCACCTCATCCCAAAAATATTGGATGGAGCAGCACCATCATTCCATAGATATACTCCTCTAGACATTTGCCTGGCATTGTGACATGGTGCCGATAGATTCACTCTGGTTTATCTGCTCCAGAGAGTCATCTTCTATTGGTGATACTTGTTTTGCTTAAATACATTACAAAAAAGAATGCTGTATAATCCTAATGATACATTACTGATGAGAACATGAACTGATTTCCAAAATACATAAAGTTAAAGATTAGGCATTCTTTTCTAGATGCCATTTACTTGGTTTGTAATTAAAAAAGGACAGTAAATAAAAAAACATGGAGGTCATGTTGATGTCTGGAAGACCAAGAAAACCTTCAGAGAGAACTACTAGTATGATTGCTAGCAAGAGAAATCAAAGTCCCCCTTTTAATGCAAAAGATCTTCAGGAAGGTTTAGTAGACTCTACAGCGGCGATGTTCAGACATACTACTGATACAAGCATACCCAAAAAGTTCCAGTTTCATCGCTTCCCAGACATTTTAGGCGATGAAACAAAGGAGGTGGAAGAATGAAGCGTACACTGAAAAAGAACACCCTGCCTTCAGTGAAGCACAACGGTGGCTCGGTGATGCTCTGGGGCTGCTTTGCTTGCTCTGGCACTGGAAACCTGCAATGGTGGAAGTGGAAGGGCAAGATGAATTTAATCAGGTATTCGGAAATCCTAGGAGAAAACGTCATGCCTTTATTGAAGAATCTGAATCTTGGGCGTCATTTGAACATTTCAACAGGACAATTATCCAAAGCATAAGTAATGCATGAGTAATGGGCAATGATTCCTCAGGAACGCTGCCAGAAGCTGGTGTCTAGATCTGCAGAACGCTTGCAGCAGGTCATAACCACAGAAGGGGGCTCTACTAGGTAATAAAGACACTTTTGATGAAGGGGTTGAATAATTCTAAGACTGTAGTCATCATTAAAAGTGAAATGTTTATTGAATGTGGAGAAAGCACCTGGTATATTAGTTGAGCTGTTTAAATTGTTCTTGTTGACTGAAAGTCTATTTTGCTAATTAATCTAATTTGCAGTGATTCAACCAATCATTTTCATTACAACTGTAACCAATAATTTCAATTACAATCATTCACTCGTCAAAATAGGTGCCCAAACTTTTGCATGTTACTTGTCCTGAACAATACTTCTATTTTTACACTTATTTTACATGGATGTTCCTCTTCCTTATGCAAGTTATTGATGCTATATCTAATCTCCTCAGAAATATCTCCTGGCTTTTTCATAGTCCTATACATTTCACGGCCATGCGCACACCTGAGATGTGAGGACAAACATGAAGGACAAATTCTACGTTTTATCAGCTGCAAGAAAGCCTCCCATCTCAGGCCAGGACAGGGTTACTTGAATGTGTTTGCTGGCAGCTGCAAAGGCGCGTGGATAGAGATGCTGAAAACGTCTGCCTCCGATAATGCCATGTGAAGGATGTTATTTTCTAAGAGAAGCACACTTCACGCACGCACACACATACCGAATCGTCTTTCATGGCAATAATGCAAAGTCACTGGATGCAGCACATATATAGAGGCTAGGGTGTATACCAGGGTAACTGAAGGCTTCAAAAAGAACTCGGGCATGACTTTAAAATTGCTTTCCTCTTCTTCTTCTTCTTCTTTTTCTTTTTTTTTAAATAAGCAACAGACTTGGCGAAGGAGGCTGTTTGAATTAGGGCACCGATAGCTTATTTTGACAGTCCCTGATTAAAGCCCCTTGATTTTGTTCCTTTCGAAACGGAGGATTAAGGCAAATAGGTTGTTCGAGAGCAGCGATCCCTTTGGCTTCTTCCAGAGCAAGTCAAAGACGTTATCGCAGTTCGACAGAGCCCGGTGCCCATGGTGTTCGCCTGGAGCCGTAAGTGGGTCAACTGCGGGGACCTATGTAGATGTACCCACCTCAGTGACCATCACACGTTGCTGGAAACTGGCCCCAGCTTCCACTGGCTGACCACTCTGTGTGACAAGGCTTCTAACGGCCAAGGGCAGGGGTTAGACCTCAAGCTTCTGAGCTAGAGTGCTAGCTTGGAAGGCGCTAACATTGTTTGAGGAGGAATTTCAAGGTCATGCTCTACACCTCCACACTTGACAGATAGTTGAAGGGAGGGAGGGAGGCGGGGGGTGGCTTGGGTGGGTGGTTGAAGAGGCAGAGACAAGAGGAAGCTGGCTGGCAGCCTGAAATGGAGAGAGGGAGTGTAAATAAGGGATAGGATCACCTCTATTCCCCAGGCCTTGGGTCAGGACAAGACACGACAAGGTTACCAAGGTTACGCCTGCGAGTCTCGCATGAGACGGCGTGGAATGACACGCAGTGTCACTTCCGTACAGGTCGTGTGTGTGTATGTGTGTTATCCAAGGAGTCTGGAGACACCTCGTGTTAAAACAACCTCGAAAGGAGGACGCCTAGAAGGAAGAGCAGAAGACGCAAAGTCCAGTCACTCAGTTCAGTGGTCAGAAGACAAAAAAAAGACAGTGATGGCTCAATGACGAATACAGGGGGCAAATATATGGAACCACCAGAGATGTTTTAAGGATTTTATTGCTATTAAACTTAAAAATCATCACCCGGAATGAAAATCCAGGCAAAAAATAATATTTGGCATTGTGGAATGACGCTAAAGGAGAAATAAAATGGATTTAGTAGCATAGAGTTATCATAATATTCTTCAGAAATAAAAAAAAATGTTGCATGGCAGAGAACACTGTTTCTGGAGAACCAAAAAAAAACAGCCCGCAGATTTTAGCATTTACAGGGATACATTCTAGTTGAATATGAACTACCGGGAGCTTCCTCCAGTTACAATTCTAACACTACCTACTGTCGTACAGAGCATTCTAGTTTATTAGTAACCTCAAATAAGGAGTCATTAACACATTACTGGTTGTGCTTAGTGTTGGCACGCCACAGTCTGCGCTGGCACTTGCATGGGGGCTGACGAAATATGGGGGCATAGCCGCAAAAACACCAACATGGCAGTTTTTTTTTTCTCTATCTAAACACAAAGCAAAGCCCTGCAGTTAGTACTTCTTTCATTCCCGTCCCTTTAAACCAAAGCCTTTTTAATATATCCCCGCCAAAAAACTTCTATAATATACAGTTGATGAACCTTAAATTAGTAGTGTGTGTAAACTGAAAGACGTTTAAATAAAATAAATAGAATCGTATAAATAAATTCAAGTATTTCTGATGTGCAGTCGTTTCCTCTTTGTCGGCAGACAGCGCGCTAGTTTTAAAGGACTCTATCTAAACATGCACGAAACGAGCGCTATCGGCTGCAGTGCTGCAGGACGGAAGGCGACCTGACTGCAGGGATGCATATCAAACACGACATTCACTGAGGTTAGGATTGGCTCATTATTACATGGCTAAAAAACAAGCCAACTTGTAGAATAACAAACAAGGGAAACTTTACTCTCTTTACAGAAAAAAACAAAAACAAAAAGAAAACGTTACCAGAAGAGATTTCGGCCTTTCAGAAAGAGCAAAGCCACAAAACACTCCTCTACAGTAATTGCTTTCTGGACGAAACTGCATTAAAACTATGATAAAGTGACAGTAAATAAAGGTTTACTTAGTTAAAGCATCTACTTAAAAAAAAAAAAAAAAAAAAAACGCCACCAAATGCTTGCAAACATCATCAATATCATCAGCAGCAGTGAAAAACAGTATTTTCATTATTTTAGGTTTGGCTTTCATTAACAAACGCATACACACTAATCCCATTCCATCTACATTTCACTGAAGCATTCACTGAAGTTATTCGTGGAATTATTTCGCAGTCCTGGACATGAATCCGAAAACTGTTGTTTTACAGTATCAGTACGGGCGATCACTGTACAGCAGACGGCTATTTTACAGCAGATCCACAGGGACAGACCGAGCTGGAGGGAGAGAGACTGCCTAATCGTCTGCATCTGATGTGCCAACAAACGCGAACTAACGGGGCGGACTGGCAAATCCCTTTTCATATGCTTCCAGAGTTAGCGTGGCTCCCGGGGGGGGGGAGAGGAGGAGGAGGTGGTGTGGAGGTGGGGGTGTCGGCGGTTGGGAGGGATCCGGTCCCCTTTTCCTCCTCAGGAGGCAGCGAGGGACCCAGCGGAGGATCAGAAGTGGCCCATGCGGGTGGTGAAGAGACTGCGAGAGCGCGACGCGGCGGAGGCCACGTTCCGGCCAAAGCTGGAGGAAGGCCACTTGATGATGAACTGGGAGGTCACTGGCAGCAGATACCTGCACAGACGGAGACGGGGGGGAAGAGGGACAGGGGGTTTGGACGGGAGACCGCAGGAGAAGGCAGGATTAGAACTGCAAAAGGTCGTGCAAAGAGATCAGGCAGCATTAACCCGGCCTTGCAATCTGACACACAAAACAAAACCCGCCCGCCTGGCCGGCCGTCCGGTCGAAGCTCCTCCCGCCTAGTCTTCCCTGCAACCATCCCCTCAGCCCCATACTGTCCAACATTAGTTCGGACACCCTCCCTCCTTCCCTCCTTCACTCGCTTAGCAAGCCACTCCAGCCCTTCTCCTGTCTTCCCCCTTGATCCCTTCTTGTAAACGCCGTCTGTTTTTAATGATGAGTGACACTTTGCATTTTCACTTGAGCAGCTAAACAAGGCCTTGCTTTGACAGATGGGTGAAGGAAGCTGTTTAAAGTTGACACTGCTTAAATCTAGCTGATAGGAGCAGGATGTCCGAGAGTGGATACAGGCTAAGATAATTAGGGCCTGGAATGGAAACAAGGAGGTTAACCATTTGATGACCCACATAAGATAATTGTAGGATAGGATATTCAGATCACTAGCTCGGGTTCACTAACGAGGACACTTAAACAGTTTATTCATTAGCTGCCAGCGGTAGCTAACACCATGCCGCAACGCAAACGACTTGTTCTTGGTACGGAAATGTAGGCACAAAAAAAAAGGAAAAAAGGGATCCTTTTAAACTAAGTAACTGTAAAATAACCCTTGGGTTTGTGGGCGTAACACGGTACTTGTGACAGACTTCCTTGTACAATATCCCCAGGACAAATTAGCCGTGCTGCTTCTTCTAAGTATACTAAAAAAGATTTGCTCTGAGGGCTTCCGCTGCAACGCTGCCGTACCCAGGAGACTTGTGAAAAGTCAAATTAACTTCATTTAGTTCGAAAAGAATGTCCTTGAAACTGCTCAAGTGTACCGCTGGTACTTGTCAAGCGGATATCTTAGAATGTAGATTAACTACCTACTGTACATTCAACCCGCTCGCCAGAGTGCGGTAATGAAAGGAGAGGGGGGAAAAAAAGACACCATATTTTATTGCTGTACGCTCTCCTACCACTGAAATGCTACAGGATTGTGAAAATAGCAACACATAAGCCAACTCTCCAAATCTCAACCTTGATATATAGGCATGAATATCTCTTCTAGTCTCTCTTCGAATATCTTTCAACTATCTTATCCACATCTGATCTTTCATCATGTTCCTGTGATGAAAGCTTTGGAAAAGGGGCTTCCGGTTTCACATACTTTTATTGGCAAACTTTGGGACAGTCTTGTTCTTGGGGATCAATATTGGGGTTGGGGTTTGGTCTCATTACCATATCCCCCACTATATACTGCTCCAGTTTGGTCAACAAAAGCAAATGTCACTGGAATATAAAATTCAAATATGAACATATATGGAGAAGGGCTCCCCTCCGTCGCCTTCTAAATAATTCACTGAGGAAGTTTTGTCTATATGAGGAAGCCTGTAAAGAGGCTCCATCACTCAGGGTCCAATCAGGCTGCAGGCACTATTTAATTGGACCTCTGTACCGCTTCCACCAGGTCTTTAGCTTTTGATCATTGAGAAGTTCTTAGAAAAACCTGCCAGCGCAAAGCCCCCTGAGAGCCAGCAGCTGTCTAACCGTGGTTCCTTTCGAGAATGTGTGGGCCTTACTAATTATACACAATCACTGGGAGATCTGCACACGTCTCCAGTCAGTTTGCATGTTCAAAGTATACATTCAATAGCCCAACTGCCATGCTGCGCCGTAAAGCGGCTGGATGAAACCGGGCCTGCTCCTACTTCGTATGACAGCGGCGTTCCTTCATACACTTGGCATGAAGTTCATTATCCATTTAAAACGTTTATTTCATTGACCAGAAAGTTTGTTCCATCAGGTTAGGGGGCTGAATCTTTGTGCAGATCCGGATCTGTGTGCAGATCTTCAGCCACTGGATCCTACCGAATCTAAGACTCTAACAACAACCTTTAGTCCTCGGGTCCTGGAGGTTTGAGAAAGCTCAAACCCTTCCGATTCAGCTCTTAATTAGCAGGCTGACACCCTAATTAGCTGGCTCTTAGAAAAGGTGTTAAGTGCAGAGAAATCCCCCAGTCTGTGCTGGAAAGCAAAGTAGCCCACTTCTAGTCTACTCAGAGTTAGAGTGAGTCAACTTTGTCAGTTTGGCTATTATCAGAGCTGAAGAAATTCAGATTTTAAAAGCCTGTGTGCTTTCAGAAATGTTTCTGCCACACTAGAGAGAGAGAGAGAGAGAGAGAGACAGCGCTTGAGAGAGTGTCACTGGTACCCTGATGGCTCTCGACCCCGTGCCTCTCCACTGGCCAAGAGTGGCGGGTGGAGGTGGATGGAGGACATGCAGCGTATGGGTGCAGGTAGGGGGGCCAGACACATGCCAGAGAGGAGGATGAGTGGCTGTCAAAAAGGAGGAGGGAGGGGGTCACCGGCAATATGGTGCCTCGCTCCCACTCAGACATCATTTTCCTAACGAGGTAAAGCATACGCTGGCTGATTGAAAAGCCTAATCTGTCATCCCCCTGCTCTGTTCTGCCACTGAGTCGGCAATGAGGCATGTCCCGGGAAAGATGTGGAAGCCAGTGTCATGCACCATGCAGTGAAACTGTTGTGATTCACCGTGACGAATGAGTGGGTGCTTGTTGCCGTGGTAAGTGGGAGGGAGATGGAGAGAATGGCTGGCTGGCGTCCTTGGAAACGGCGTGGTTGTTTTTTTGTTTTTTTCAGTTTTCTGTTGTTTTTTTTTTTTTTTGCAGTCAGAGCAACCTCCAGGACGCCATGTTCAGAGACAGCGAGCAAACGTAGCAAGCAGGTGCGCAAGGGTGGGTGGCTACAGTCTGGACAGACTGGAGACATGGGAGAAAAGGGGTTTAATCCAAAATCGAGAGGAGAAAAGACCTGCTTCAAGGAGCGAGAGGGTAGAAGAAGAGGGGGTCGAGCCTCGAGATGAGACCGGTCCAGCAGCCAAGGGAGTGCTTCACCACGGATCCGGAAGTAAGAGTAGAGAGACAGGGTCATAGTTTAATGGAGGAGGAGAAATCACTACCTTCGGGCCCTGCCCACACAAAGATTTGACAAGTTTAGCTGCAAGGTCAAATGAGGATACGGATTTGCCAAGTCACTGACTGTCTTCGGTGCCTGGAGCTAATTTATAAAGGGGAGCAAATCAGGTGTGCATAAATTTATCAGAGACATTAAAAGTTGACATTAGGGACATTAGATATTTTCAGAAAGGCTTATGTTTACTAATGTTAATGTTACTAATTCCAATATTTCTATTTTGCATATTAATTGCAGTAAATATGTGCAATAACTACATATGAACTGTTATTATTAAAAAACTCTTAAAAGAAGTTAAAAGTCACCCAAATATTTCCCAGAAGTTTGCTCTTCTCAACACATTTAGACTAACTCAAGGTGTTCATTAGGATCCTGTAGGTTAGATGATATGTGTAGGACCAGAATCATACCAGAATATTACAACAACCTAGCTAATAGTGGGAATAACCACCCTTGGCTCAGATGACACTAGTGATACGTCACAGCATGGACTGTATTAGATGACAGATGGTGTTCAAGAAGCCCATTCTCGCTACACCTTCACTACGGTGACACATTCACTACAAGACGCTAACATCCATTGTCACAGTCATATCGGAATATTATGACCACCCCTGGTTTGAAATGAACTTGGCAGTGTCACAGATGCCAAGTGAAATTTTTTGCTTCATGTATTAAGTGAGCATACCTTTTTATTTGTAGCAGAGTGCCAAACGATAATCATGGGCCAGGGATGCGATTTGATTGATGTCCACAAGGGTATGATGATGGGGTAACTGAGGAAGAGTGGAAATTGCTAACTTTGTGGGATGTTCTAGAGCTGCTGTGGTAAAGCTGTAGTGAAGCACCTCCTAACGGCACAACAATGGTGCCCCACAGGCCATTGATGCCATAGGTTAACAACAACTACAGCGAATGATATAGAGCAATTGAAGCACCACAGTGGTCCAGTTAACCTCTATAATGAACACCTTCCCTCACCTAATACAGCCCATGTCATGACATCTTGCTACTGTCATCCAAGCCAAGGGTGGCTATGTCCCCATTATTCAGCTACACAGCGAATTTATTCTGTGCCGTAAACATCATCAACCACATCAACAAATTTGCATGTCCTTAATAATAGAACCTTTGATGTCCTGTGAGCAGACTGAGAAAAATCTGGGTGCAACATTAGCCTCATATCTCCAGCACACAACTAGAGGCAAAATTTGGACTAAACACTTTGACACTAACTGACTACATCTGGGCTAAGAGATTTAGTGCAAAATTGTGCAAACAGAATTTTAGCCAAACTACTTTTTTACGTACTCTGCCATTTCTAGTAATACATGCAGAAATGCATTTAGAAAGTATGGGCAGGGACTTGAATCAAGTACAGTGCACCAAAAGTACAAGCTGGGATGCCCCTGAGTGCTTAAGAAATAAATGTATTTGACAATACCTTCAATTTCTTGTAAACACTCAAAATACGTCAAGTAATCCAGATTGCATCTAGATTACACATTTAATCTGTATTAGTCCCAGGGCTGTTAGGCAGATGATGCTGATATTGCATGCAAATGTCTCATTCGGCTAGAATGAAACAAATGAAATGACCCGAAAATACTGTCTCCTTATGCGTTATATCCTAAAATTGAACCAGAATGTTCCACTTCTGTCTCACAACCAAATTCCTGTTCTCATGCGTTGGGCCTATTCAATATTCTGCCGTTATGAATCATGGCAAGTCGGTCCTGCGCAAGCTCTTAGGATCATTTAGCTCTGGCTCATCTCTTTTATAATTGAATTAAGCTGGGCCTCGGGGGGCCCACTAACCTATGCAATAATCTGAGGGTCATTCTTTCCTGTTCGCAGCTTCCCTTGTGCGTCCGAAAAGTCAAATATGCCCCTAACCGGCAACCTCCCACTGAACTATGAGAGAGTGCTCTGATGCACTGGGAGTCGGAGGTCGAAACAGAAGGGGGGAGAGAAATGTGGAGGAAAGGGGTGGGGGATAGGGGAGGGGGTTTACCTGGTATCATCCCACTCGGGGCTCAGACCGGTAAGTGAGCCGCGCGAGTCGGCCACAAACTTGTAGACCACAAGCAGGCAGTCGCGACAGAGCTGCACCAAGCGCTGGCAGCACTGCAGCTCCTGTGTCGTCACGACCTCACTGCTCTTGCTGAAGATGCTTTCCCAGGACGACCTGCTACAAGACCAAGCACATATACACACACATAGACATGTGGTTATTAAGAGAGACATGCTTATTTGCATATTATTTCCCTTTACCACCCACATCTTTTTGTTTGCATATTTAAACATACAGACATTTGATCTTCATTTTAACAATATTAAGAGGCGGAGCTAATGCACATTTTTGTGAGGAAAACATTACAGACTCCCACCTTTATTACTACTTCAAATGTCTAAAATTAGAATCAGGTGCAGCACATCAGCTGAAGATTTGAACATGGTTAGAGAGGATTTTAGAGGAGTATCATCACCATGACCAGATCCAGAGGCCTTCCGAAAGAAGGTAGTAGATGCAGTGTGGGAGGACATTTTAAAAGCTCTCTTATAAGAGCACTTATAAATCAGAAATTCCACTTTCTGGAAAATTATTTACAAGTAAAACAATTGCCAACATGGCCAGGTCAGGCTCTTCTAACAAGTTCAGCCCAAAAGCAGACCGCAAGATGTGTAAAGAAGTCTTCATCAATTCTAAAATGATGTTTGATTTTTTTTCAATGGGAACTGATGTACTCTTGCCCTTTTTTTTTGTTGTTGTTTTTTTTTGTTGTTGTTTTTTTGACAGCCAGGGTCTTCTTTTTGTACACCTACAGTGTAACAATCAACAACAATTTCGAGCATCCTGATCATTGGAGACCTGTATGATTTTAACTTGTAGCAGGCGTGGCTCTTAACTGTGTGCAGTGCATCAAATCATGGCTGTGACATTTCTGCAGCAGAAGCCACTTTAGTAATGTAGGGACTGTACAGCTAGAGTATACTGCACTAACATTAACAATAGTTAGGAGAGGAAAACCTTCACACCATTATTTAGGCAAAAAAAAAAAATTGATATGTAAAGACACTTTGATATGTGTAAAATATACCTAAAGAATGTTTCTTACTCATTTCTTTCATCAATTTATGTAGCGGATATTCCCAACTTCAGAGTAACTTTTACTATAACTTCCGTCCTACTTTGACAATTTAGTTGGAGCTAACCACTCGTTTGAGAAGTTAGGATTCAGTAGAGTGTGATATATTATGATATTGTCAGCAAGACATATTATAGATTTTTTTAAATCAAATTTTAGAAAAAAAAAATATTATAAAGACACGTAAAATAAAATGTCACTTTTTAGCCCATCAGAACAGTGCACTCTAAAGACAATATCAATATTTTCTTACATTTGAGTTTAGGACTGCATAAACTAAACTGCTTAAACTAAAGCATTTTGTGTACTTGCGTACCATGTCCTGGCCACCTGCTCAATATTTGCGGCACAGTTCGATTTAGTGTCTGTTGTGAATGTAAAGAAAGTGAATGATACACTGCATAAGCTGCACTTATCCTGCACTCATCTTCTGAATGGCTTCTATCAGGTCAGTGTCTTCAATGCCACCGGTGCAGATCTGTGTGTAGGAGGTCCATATTTGTGCTAGTGGCAGTAAGGGATATCTATCCCTGCCTCAGACTTAATTAGGGGACTAATGAAGGACTGCTGATTGACTTGTAGGATGTGTTTGTTATGCTGTGTCCTGTGTGTATACATCAGCTATTTATATGATCTCCCTTTGGAGATAAATAAAGTTTGTAAATTCAATATTTGCAGTGTAGACATAAATGGACTATCTAGCCTGAGGGGGTGAACAGCTACATAGTATATCAAACTGTTTAATAAAAAGCAAGGAAAAGTCGAGCTCTGTGATACGGGCCCTTTAGTGTACAAATTAAGACATTTGCAAAGGGGGCTTCAGCAGGCTCCCCAGGTCTTCCCATCTCACTGGGTGACCAGGCGACTGTCAGAAAATTCTAATGGCCTGGTCCTGAATAACAGCAGAAAACGTTGTGCTAAAATAAAGTCTTTTTCTTTTCAAAGTCGCCGGACAGCAGCGGAGATTGCGTTTGATTGTGGAGATGAAGAAATATAATGGCTGGGGATCTGAGGGTACATTACAGGCGAGGAGGCCTTCACAATGCCCCCCTGCCGCGCTTTCCTTCGAGCTCGAGCTGCCCACGGACCTCCTTCACGCGCCGGGTCCTGATTAAACGGCAGCAGCATGGGGTGCTTAGCACCATCACTAATCCCCTAGCGCCACATACACTCTCATCAAGTTGAAATAAACCTGGGCGGTAACACATCTCTATGTCTGTCAATTACACATACGAGTGGGCTGTACAAAAAATCTTGTGGACCCCCTGTGCTGCCCAGACACAAAATAAATAGAGGGATGAAAGTGGTCACAGCTTCATCAGCACTGATATAAGAGCGTGTTGTCAGTGGGCAGCTCTGGGAGGTGCTGTAATTACAGTGCATGGGATTTTATGTGTGTCTTTATGCTAAAAGATCAAAACAGGAGAAACTGACCATTGTCCAGCACAAATATGGAACACGCCCATTTTCCTACGCAATTATGGAACACATACAGGCAAACTTTAAACTATGTACTAAGGGACATACTATCTTGCTAACCAGAAGGTCACGCTAGAAGCTAGGCTCCTCATACCAAAACCTTTTAAATTTACATTAGTTGTTACTTTGCACGTTGACATACCTATTAAATGGAGGGTTCGAAATAAAAAAGAGTCCAACTGTTTGTGGATACCCCTTCTAATGACTGCATCCAGCTATTGTAAGTGGCACCCACTGCTGTGTTCAACTTAAAAAATGCAAATGCATGCATGCAGCTTGTCTAGTCCCCGTAGAGAAGCATTGCCAATAAAACTGAACAGGACTCTCGGGAGCAGATAAACATAAACTTTTTGGCACCATGCCTAATACCAGCCTAATACCAGGTATAAAGCCCCCAGCATTGAGCTGTGAAGCAGTGGAACTGTGTTCCCTAAAATATGATGGTTGGTGCTAATACTTTTGGGATGAGTTGGGGATAAGGTGGGGTGGTGATTTTCCAACATCCTGACTTCATTAACACTCTTGTTGCTGAATGCGATCGAATCCTCACAGTCTTGTAGATCTTGTAGAAAGCCTTTCCTGGACTACTAGTTACTCCAACAAAAGCAGGATTAACTCTTTTTTTAAATTCCTTGATTTTGAAGAAACAATAAATGAGCAGATGTTCTAATACACCTGCCATGTAGTGCATGTAGCAGGTGTATTGTCCACATAGTGGACATAATGTATGTATATGTGTTATATATTATATGTTATACACTATTGTCATATGTGTCCTCTGTAACGCTTTGTCCCACTGGCCATAACCAATTCTACCTTACAGTGGTTTTCTTCCATCGTCCCTGACCTTTTTCTTTAGTTAACAGTGTTAAAAGCATCCTCATCAAGGCAAAAAAGAGGTCATGCTGACTAATAATCACTCAGCAGTGTCAGTCGCTTATGAATCAGCTTACCCAGTATGCCTCCTCATAATCCTTGAAAGCAGACCGTGGATCATTTATGGCTCATGACCTCATTCTCCCCACCAATAAAAACACTGTATTTAATTATTTGTGTATGATAATAAAATATTAAGACAATAAAAAGACAATTTTCTAAATATGGAAAATAAATCCTATTAAAACAGGGGTGCACAGTAATATCAGAAGGCTATTAATATAATCAGATAATTGGTTCAAATGGAGTATTTCAGACTTTCAGACATATTCAGACATTTTTGATGATGCATTTTTGGAACTCCAGAATAGCAGATTGTCCAGATGATGCTGAACGTCTGTGCTAAAGTATCTACATTGTATTAATTTTGCTACATTTAACATCCCATAGAAATAAAAGTTAAATTTGTCTGTAATGCTAATCCCAGTCCCGGCAGCTTGTAAATCACCGGACTAATGTATGAGTTAAGTGCCGTAAGATTCATTATGGTGTCTATATATTGATATACAATATTGTTAATATAAGTTCTATAAATCCAGCAAAATACTAATTATATAAAAAAAATACAAAATTGACAGAATTGGTTTTACTAACCATTCTACTACAGACAATTCTTGGCATTTTCCCCAATCTCACATAGTAGCCCTTATCCACTTGGCAAGGAAATATCTAATTTAACTCGGTAATTCGGTATTTCCCTCTGCCCTTGACATTATCCTAGAAAAACACTGCACAGGTCTTATTTTCTGTAGAACTAAGTCTAGTGCAACCATACGGCATCAAGATGATAGTTCTGACTTACTACTAGAGGAACTTTTCCAATTGGTTTATATTATATATTTATAGCACTGGAAATGCACGCTATTTAAAAGCATAAGTCTCAAGTGTTAAGGAGAGCTCCTTACCCAGAGCTGCAGAAACAGTTCCAGAGGCCTTGACCATGACTCCAGAGCAGGCGATTAAAGACACGGCTGAAAAGGCGGTAGAGACGTAAACTGTCGACGTCGGGCTCCCTCCAGATTCTCTGCAGCACTGTGTGGACGTTGGTGCGGACAATGTCCAGGACCTTTAAATGGGAAGCATGTGGAAGAGGAAAAGGTTGCGGTAAAGGAGGAGACGACAAGGAATACAGACAAAATCTTGTATCACCAAAATGTACAGCTAACGTTACAGGTACATTACAATGCTCTTTAATGTAATGAGGTTTTGTTTCCATGTCATTCTGGACCGTTTCTGTTGGTCTAGATGATGTAGACAGTAGCTGGTGTATATAATAATAATAAATAATCAAATAAATGGGGTTTTTGAGGTTTTGATATGACAGTGACAGAACATTTTGACCGGATTCTTTTCTCCTTCTGAAGCTGCAATCATAAAGGCTTGCACCATGTGGGCATAAATGAAGATCTAATGAAAAATAGCAGGTCTGTAGTGAGTGGAGAATGGGGCAGAAAAAGGAAGGCAGAGACTCAGTGTGGTGGTTTGGAAGCAAAGAACTGTTGGATTGAAACAGAAAGACTGAAAGAAGAGCAGTAATTGCTTGCGAACGTCAGTCTCAGGAGAAATTGAGTCAAAAGTTCCTGCAGGTTGAAGGACCCTAGCACCTCTTTTCCAGCTAGTGGCTTGAGCCTTGGAGTCCTCTCAGCTGATTGGTGACTGACTGTCATGTGATACGGCCGATTTAATGGCCTTGTGTGGGATGGCACAAACTCTTCTCAGAATGATTCCTCAAGCTTCAGCTGATAATCAGCTTGTGGGACATGACAATGCCTGCAGTCAGTGGAGCTTCATTATACCACTGCCATGCTGATCCCGCAGTACAGATTCCACAGAGAAGGTACCTGAGACCCAATTCTAGCAAAAGGCGCAGCAGGCTACCGAGTGAACAATTCTCTTGTACTCAGTGCCAACTTGCTAAGCCGACCTCCTCTGCCAATGGCAAAGGCATCTCCAGCTTTTTCAGTCTTACGCCCAGTTGTGTAAGTCATTGTGGGTTTATTATCCGTGGCATATTGTGCAGAAAACAAGAAGCTCAAAGAAAGAATGCAGTGCCTTTCAAAAAGCTGCAATGTAACGTGCCACCACAAGCATCAGAAACACATTTTGAGGATTCCACAAGTTCCACCACAAACCAAACTCTCAACAATCCCATGGCTAAAGCAGTATTATTTTCAAGCTATTGGCGCAACATACAAGCAAAGAAAACCAGTGTCACTAATCCTGAAGACCAAGGCTTTATGAAGCTTGCTGAATGACACAACTGGCCAAGACAAGAGTTGATGTCCTTGGCATCACAAGTCATCCACCACTTAGAAGTAAATGGTAGAGCAGTCTCTTATATCTGTTCTGCTCAACTTCATAATAGCAAAGAAATTCACACAGACGTCTGGCAGCCAATTTGGAAAAGCCAGCATTTGAAGCAATGATTCAATAAAGGTAAGGCCAGCTGTTTCTTAGCTGTGGAATTTGAATGTCAGTAATGAACTCCATTATTCTGATAAATCAACACGACAGGCGTGGCACCACCATGCCTTTTCCTCATTTGTATGTGCCATTAGCTTTTCATAACAGAACACTGTCCTGCACACACACAGATTAACCAGACAGTAGATTTTCCAGTATAAAAGTGCATTCATATGCATTAAACGATCTTTTATTTAATGTTGTTAAAAGGCTTCAACAAATTGTGCACCTTCACCAACTCCAACCAGCTGATTTACTGGATTATTTATAGGTGATGTGTTTAGTGCATTAAAGCAAGAGAAGAATTTAATTTTCTTAAGAAAGATTGCAGAGCACATTAGAATTCAACACTGAATATTCTTACAGCGTTTGAAGAGAGATATTGGGTTGCAGTTCATGCAAAGCACTGGGTGCTGTACTCCCTGTACATCTAAATGCTTCTGCTTTCTTTTGTTTGTCTTGATGTTGTGTTTGCTTTTTATTAGAATCAGCATCTCTGATTCTGGCATTTTTGGTTTATTTTCTTTATTATGTCCATTTTGACATCTAAACGGACACATAGTCATTAATATCAGCTCACTGACATATCGATTTTAATTTAATATTACCCAGGTGTAAAAAACAGCATGGACACTAAAGCACAGATCAATATGCTGTATGGTGAAGTGCAAATTTTACTTGGGTCAAACATTAATTGACATAATAATAATAATGCAATTAATAATAATATGCAAAATTCAGCAGTCAGACACATGCAGCAAAAATCCACAAAAAGTGATATCATTCTCCTATTTAAAAAAAAGTCTCACTTGCTTGCCCTGTACTGTAGACAGAGCCATATAAAATCAGGCTTTCTCAACATTTCTGTACTGTGATGTAAGACTGCTGATATAACAGTTCTAAATCAATGAGTAATATTTTTCACATTCTGACCTCATTACACATTAGAAAATAGCACTGATGCAGCCCAAAGTCAGGTTTCAGTCCGTACAGACTCACAGAAGAAAAAAAGTTTTAATTGAGCACTAAATATTTCAGAGTGCTTAGTAGAGAAAAATTGGAACAGAGTTACCAAGTGATTCCAACCTGCTAATACTTCAGTGAATCCTCTGTCCACTCTAAATTCATTTATACTGCATTTCTACACTCTATATAAATGTCTACTACCTGTCAATTAACAGTTACTCTGTTCATTAACCTCTTATTCAGTAATTATATGGAAAGCAGAAAAAATAAAAAAAAATCTTCATTTTCAATAAAAGTCAATGTAAAAATATTTGATTCTAAAACATTTTGGAGTATTTTTATTGGTCCACTCATCATGAAATTTTGATACTATGCAACATGATGCTGCCTGTTTCAAATAATGTTAAAAAGTGAAAAAAAAAAACAACAACATTATTTTTCTTTTTTTCACAATAGCAGCAATATATTCCTTCAGATCTGTTTTCATTTTGAAGCATTTCTATTGGTACAGAGTGCCAATAAGTAAAAAACAACAAAAATGGAGCTCCACAGTTTCTGCATGATAGCAATGATTTAACATGAAACTGGTTAAAAATTAAATATTGGCTGTCTAATATCTGGGTCAGTAACGTTCCTGTTGTTGATAGTGCAGCCAAAGCACTAGTATACTAGTGGTTGGAAAATGGTAATGTTAACAATAATAATAACAATGTTAACAATAATAAGCATAATATTACTTGATGGTATATTTAAAGGTGACACTGTTGTGTTATATCTATTCCAACGTGTCAAACCACTAAAAAACAAATAAAGATTGTCCTCACAGCATTGTACTTTTGCTCCCCTCTAACTGTGGCATTTCGTTCATAAGTGCTTGTAGGATACGTCACCTTTCTTTGTTTGGTGGAGTCCAACTTCACCAGCCAGTAAGAAGCCACTTTTGGTTTATGATACTTCCAGTTGTTCAAAATCTGTAGGAGGCCCAAAAAAAGCAAGTGTTCATATAAAGCTTAACAACAAAATGCCCAAATCTCTGCTTCGTCCTTGTTGTTTATTTAAAGCACAATCAGTATGTATGTTTTCCTCAACTAACTGCAAGAAAAGACCAGCAGAGCTGTTTGTTCATTATTTTAACTGCTTTTCAGTTCAGCACTTGAATGCACGGCAGAATCAATGCGTCTGTGCTGTACATGCACAAACAAAGAGAAACTTGCCAAAATCAGAGAAACCATGTTAAAAGCCTTCACCGACAGAAAGAAGACCACAGTACGCAATGACCTTCCAAAACGAAGTGTAACACAATAGCGCCGTAGTGTTCTTTTCCCTCTTTCATGCTGCAGCGAGAACTCTGGGAAGAAGGACCTTGAATTAAAACAGTGGATCCACTCAGGCTTCACTGCCCTCTTTATTCATTTTTAAATAGCTCATAGATCGATCGGAATGTTTGAATACATTGAGATTATTATAAATAAAACAAATTCTGATCCTGAGAAGGTAATCTATCTCCTTGTTCTTGTTCTCCCACCGGCACACGGTGTACCTGCGTTCCTCAGCTAATATTCCCTTTACGTTCTCCAGCCAACTTGCAAATCAAAGCCAGTTTCTGACTTGTTACCACGCGGAGGAAACGAACCGTGGACATGTTTAGAATGAAGGATAGCGGCGAGGCACTCAGGCATTGCTACGCTGGTAATCATTAAATTCATCTTCTTGGATAAATCATTAATAATGAATTTAGACCCACAGCTGCTCCATACAAATCAGGAGGCCGTAAATTACACTGATGTGCACGGATATCTAAATTACGGAATTTCTAACTTGCACCACTTGTGAGGGAGTTTCGTAAACGTAATTAATGGACTTTTCCGTTTCGCAATAATTTGGTTAGGAACTGGGAACCCTTTCCATTTCCATTCTTCTTCCCGGGGTTCTCGTTACGTGACATGCACTGTAAAAACGCGCAAAGTGGAGGGTTTTCGTTAAATGTCTCCCTTTTGAACCGCCAGTGTAATAAGACAATATTGGAAAGGGTCTCAAACAGGTGCTGCTGCCCAGCTGTGTTTCCGCGGCAACAGCTAATAGCTCTCATTAACCATACAGGTGGACGGCTAATGACGCCACGTATGACAAGAGACAGGACTAACAGTACGGGCGCCGTCCTCCACAAATGAGCACAGGGAGCGAGGGGAGCAGGCAGAGAGCCAGCCAGAGGGGGTGCGGAGAGCTGGGGGGTGGGGGGGGGGGGGGGGGGACCAGACCCGAATCCCACCTCCTCCACTTTTGCGGCAAAAGAGAGGTGCGCTAACTCGCCTCGCTCAGAGAAGCCGAGCAGCTCACCTCGCTCAGAAGCACTGCGCTAACCCACCTCATTCAGAACGGCCTCCGCTTCCTCCTCGCTCTTCCCTGGGAATCGGATTCTCATCTCCCCGAGCGCGGCCAGCGTCTGCCGCGTCAGCTCTGCCTCCTGCTCCTTCGTCCTCACGTTCAGCAGGGACTCTCCCTGCATCGAGCACACACACCCAAACACAAACACAACGCAATGAAGATGAATTAGCGAGTGCTGTCTTTTCCCTTCTGTCATCAGCTTTTCCTTCCTTGTGCTCTCTGCAGGCCCGGCTGGCTGGAAGAAGAGGAAGAGGCCTCCGCAATTAGAGCCGCACGCCCACGCCTGCAGCGGGGAGCGGCCATCGCTCAGCGGTGGCCCCGGGAGCCGCTTGGGCCCCGAGTGGCTCTGCTGCGCAAGATGAGCCCAGGTGACTGGAGGTTGGCTCAGCGTGTCACAGCTGTCAGGGTGTTAGACGGAGTGTGAAAGCGCTAGTGCTGCTCTGACTGTGGGACATCTTAACCCCCCAGCGGAAGGAGCGCTTAAGGACAGAAGTTTGGAGGCTAGTCAGATTAGCATTAGGAAAAGGTAGTGTGAACTGATGTGTGTGTGTGTTCAGAGGGGAGTAAATAAGTTGCAATAAGTGTATGCAAAAGAGAGGCGCATGTATTAACACCTGGAGTGTTAATACATGTATGCTTCATACATACATGACATATTCCTTCATTAGTTTTACACACTGTTTCTCTTACCACTAAGTGTGTAATAGCAGTGCACATAAATGTTAAAAAGTATTTGAAAACCAAATTCGAAATCAAGGGAAGCAGCTCATCCTGCTTTTGTTGGCGTAACTTTACTCTACTGTACTGTCTCTAGCTTTCTACTACAACATTTGGAGCACTGCTGTGAGGATTTGATTGCATTTAACGACAGGAGTGTTAGTGAGGACAGCAGGTTGGATAATCACCACGCTACCTCATCCCCAACTCACCCTAAAAGTATTGGATGGAGCAACAACCATCATTCCAGAGGAACGCAGTTCCACTGCTCAACAGCTCAATGCTGGGGGGGCTTTAGACCCCTCAAACCCATGCCTGGCGTTAGCCATGGTGCCAATATGTTGATGTATATTTGCTCCAGAGAGTCCTAATCTAATGCCAATACTTCTCTACAGGGACTGGACAAACTGTGGTGTACATTTGCACATATTTTGACAGCAATGGGTGCATCTTTAAGTAGAGGAATGCATTTATTAGAAGGGGTGACCACAAACATTTGGATATATAGTATACATTAACTTTTTGACATTCAAAGTGCTCTTTGCAAATCTCAAAGTTAACAAATTTTTAAGGGTAATTATAATTATATGTAAAAAAAGAATAAAAATTTTAAAGTTTTCTTATTTACCTATTTATTATTATAATTATGTTTCATTCTTTCTCTATATTTTAAATGCTTTTTAATGTTTTTATTTATCTTATATAAACATGATCTCTTAGTGTTGAATTGTTTTTTTTTTATTGCCACTGTGTATGGAAGGTGCTACACAAATAAGGCCTTGCCTTCTACTGAATGTTATTAGAAATCTCTATCAACTATTTACTGTTAACTGTATTAATTTTACTTTTTACTATTACTGTTATTTATTTATACATAGCTCATGTACAACTGTGATTAACCGTTTCCATTAAACCAATATGCAGACTTACACTTCATTTATTAGTTCATTTGTTTAATGTTAAAAAAGTGAGGTATCTTGTTTCCCAGCTGTTAAAATTCAACATTTACAGTTTTACTTTAACTGAAGTATATTTTTAGTGCCATACCTCCACTCTTAATTGAGTTCGACTGTGATGTCGTGCTCCAACTTATCTAAATCTATTTTTCTAAACCTTTTACACTACTGGGCTGGGATGTTACACTCTTGGGCTGCTTTCATTTTTCACATTTTTCACTGAGCTGACTGACTGCTAACTTCTAAAAATATCCCTTCCTTTTCAGAAGTAACGAATTATGTCCATTTCTACTGCTATATTACATTTATGACAGTGGTGTAAAGAGAGCGCAATGGGATGTAACAGCCTAAAGAAAGGATTGGAATTTGATCTGGCTTGATATAGGTGATAGCAATCCATTAAAATGTGCCTTGATATGCTTTGATACAATTCTTTCATATCAGATGTAATACCCTGTGCTATTCATCAGACATGAAGCAATCCTGCTCTGGCTGTGGGCCACTGTGTGGGTGTATGTGTATATTACACTTGCCATATTGGAGTGGATGGTGCCCAGACTGCTGCTGTGGGGCACTCTGTGGGCGGAGCCGTTTCGGCTGAGAGAGTGTGAGCGCAGAGCCGTGTGGGGTCGGACGGGCGGTGTGGGCGGAGCTGAGGCTGCAGCCTGGGCCACCACTACACCAGCACTGCCCTTTAGTACTGGACCCCTGCCTTCATTGGTGGGAGACTGGGCAGTCAGGGAGGAGATGGATCGCGGGCAGGAGACAGAGCGGCGGATGAGACCCGAAAGAGCCGGAGATGATGCTGAACCCGATCTGACCGGCTTGGGTGAAGGTTTCCAGTGCACTCGGCCTACGAATGGAAAATAAATGAGAAAACACACGTCACTGATGCAAAGTATCACTCCTCCATGGCACCCCTAAGCTATTCCTCTGCTTATGTTCACTTACTTATACAAGGTTTCCTTTCATCAAAGGTATTAACAGGGAGCTCAAACCCTGTTTGTTGAAGAAACAGCCTCTACTCTCCTAGAAAAGCCTTACAGTAGGTTGCTGTGAGGACTTCCCTGCATTTAGCCATATAATAATAAAGAATTGGGGTACTGATGTTGAATGATTAGTTCTGGAGAACTGCCATGTGCAGCTGCTCCAGAGCGTCTCATATTTATGGGACCATAATAAATCTTTTTAGATAGATTCAGACTATTTAAAGTCAATTCAAATGTATATGTATAGTGCTTTTAAAACCTTATGTTGCCAAAAGACAAAAAAGAAAAATGAGAAAGTGAGTAAGCCAAAGGTGACAGTGGTCAGGACAAATTCCATCAGAGCTGAAAGAAGGCTAACCAGGGGGACCCATCCTCCTCTGGCCACAACAATTTATGACTAATAAATGGTATAAAGTCACCTCAACCCCATTTATGTCCATTGTCCATTCTGTAATGCACAGGTGTACTGGTATAATCGATTATATGCTTGGCTTTAGTAATTGTAAAAATAATGGCAAGACAGTCTCATCAAATATCCAATAATTGGAACATCATAAGTGCAGTTAGAAGGTATGGAGCATAGCAGATTGGCAACTGGTCTTGGGCAGGTAGCAGGACCCCGACTGTTGTTCTTCCAGATTAGAGATCACAGAGTGTATGTAGGGTATGTTTAGCATAATTTCAGGCCTTTCATGTCCTATGCACACAACTTGTGGTTGTAAAGATACCCTGCATTTGTAATGCATTGGCTTGGGTTCACACCGCTTTCCTCCCTTTGAATATAGTCAAGTCCATGGAGTGCTTCACATCTTTAAAGCTTACAGGACTGGGGCTCCGAGTGGTTCAACAGTCTAATACACTACCACTGGGGGGTTCGAATCCCAAGCCATGTCGCTTTGCCATCAACGGCAATAATCCGAAGAAGTAGTGTGAAGATGGTGCTCTCTCCCCTCCTCACTTATAAGTGATGCTGGCCAGCACAGACATCTGCCAGCTGGTGACCCGGCACTTTCCTCTGAGTGTGTCTGCTGCCTGTCGATGCCGCAACCGCAGCAGTTTGAAAAAGGCAGTGGCTGGCTATGCAGATATCGGAAGAGACATGTGTCAGACAGCCGTGTGGTAAGTCCTTACCCTCCTATGGCCATGAGCGTTGCTAGTGTTAGGAGCTAATAATGGGTGGGTTAACTACCAGTACCATTAGTATTTGTGAGAAAAAGGGAAATAAATTGCAGAATAAATTAAAAGCCTATAGGAATATGGCACAGATCCACATATTCAGCAGACTTTCAGTGGTAGATGGATGTAGCATTAGGGTAGCATTCAACTTTACTCGAACTATGTGTACATGTGAGCATACAGCTGCTTTGTTCTCACCCTCGTCTGCATGGGAACAGTTGTTTATCCAAAGAACCTTTGATCTTCTGCAGGGCACTGGTGTTATCCACTGTGCCGTCCGACACAGCAATAAAGCATTTGACCTAAATAATTGAGCTCTGAGAGGATGACTGCGCTCTCAGACACAGACATGTACACTCTGAGAGGCCTGGATTCCCGCGCAAATGAAGTGTGGCATCAGAAATCCCCTTCTCCGAGAAACTGACAAAGAGCATCGACTGTGGCTTTCATTAATCACAAAAGCATGTGTCGCTCTTACTGGCCCGGGCTGCCGGCGGCTCTGCAGCTCCGGATTAGAGCAGCGGCGGCGGCGGCTCTTGCCCACACACACAAACCCAGCGCACGCTGAAGCGTTGAACGACCTCCAGCTTGTCTGCCGGCCAGCAGGCCTCGCTGCTCCGCCTGCGAATCTTGAGGGATGGAAGTTGCCAAGTCACACGCATTATAGGGGCTTAGCTAAGGCCACCCCCAGATGGGCATGGGGGGAGGAGGGGGGAGGGAGCGGGGCGAGGGGGTGAGGGTCAAAGTCACTCCAGCACGACTCACACCCCTTATTCGCTCACCCGTCAAACCCCAGCCAAATCACTGCCTTTGTCCTTCATTCTGGAGCTAATGGAAAAACTGGAGGGTCGGCCGCTTGTTCAAGCAAAAAAAGAATCTATAAGCAGCTCGACTCCGACTGTGCGAAACCTTAATACAATCTGACACACGAGACGAGAGCAAGACCTGCGAGACCTGGAGAGAGAGAAGCGGAGAGAGAAAGCTACAGAGAGAGAGATAGAGAGAGACAGGAGAACGAGAGATGGATAAAGGGAGAGCATAAAGATAGAGGGATAGAGAGAGTAAGAGAGAGATGGGGAGAGAGAAACATGAAGGAGAGAGTAAGGTAAAAGGTAGTGGTAGAGTGAGATATGGAGAGAAAGAGAGAGTTAAGTAAACCAGAAAAACGAGAGAGAGCCAAGGGACTGCAAGAGCAAAGAAAGAGAGAGGGGGGGGGGGGGGGGGAGATGGACATACAAAAAGAGAGGAATAGACATGAAGTGAGCAAAAAAAAGAAAGTGAGACAGCAATGATTCAGAAACAGAGCTGTAGAGGTAGATGGATAGAGAGAGAGTAAGCGAGAGTAAGGGATGGTGAGAGAGACAGTAAAACAAAAGACTGAGGTAGAAAGAGAGCTATAGAGATAGATTGAGAGAGAGATGGAGTGTGGAAGATGAAGATGGGAAGGAGTTAGGGAAATAGGGAAAAAGAGAGGGCCAAAGGGCTGTACAGGTAAAACAGGTGGTATAGAAAAATAGCTAGAGACAGATTCAGAGAGAGAGAGAGAGAGAGAGAGAGAGAGAGAGAGAGAGACTAAGTGAAGAAAGAGCAACAGCAAGAGCTAGCAAGATAAAAAGAGAGAGAGAGACAGGGAGAAGTGGAGATGAAGAAAGAAAAAGATGGAGGGTAAAAGAGTAAGTTATTGAGATGGAGAGAGTGAGAAAGAAATGCTGACAGAGACAGAGAAAGAAATTAGAGCAACAGAGAGAAAGACGTACGAATTGCATCTCCAGCCACCCTGAAGAAAACTGGACACCCATATTGTCTATTTCTGATTTTTTTTATGTCCTCTGTAGCCCAGGTTAGAAATCTTAGGCCTCTTTTCCTCTGCAGGGCCGAATGGTTCAGAGCACAAAGGGTAACTGTTCTGGTACTGACTGTACTTGGGGCCACAGAACCGTTCAGTAGGAGGGCTTAATGGCACAGTGATACTAGGGTGGCAACAAGTTGGTTAGCAAGCTAGTTAGCAGCATTAGCCTTGTCCTTGTAGTGCAAGACTGATGCACACATCTGTCACATTGTTAATTGATTCAGCAACAAAGCAAATGGAAATGTTCACACATACAGCTCTTCCAAGTAATGTCTGAAAATGTTCTGGGTTACCATGCCCGTCTGAGAGGGGATTGAAAGAGAGCTGGAGAGAGATAAGAGGAAGGTAGAGGAAGGGAGACGAAAAGACAAGGCTAGGGCTAAAGAGATATAAGGACAGACAGAGAGAGAGATGGGGGATGAAGGGAGCATGTACAATCAAAAAAGAAAAGAAAAACAACATTTAGAGTGAGATATAGGGAAGGACAAAGAGGAATAAGAAAAGAGAAGAGAGAAATAGAGGCATAAGAGAGAGAGAATGAAAACAGAAAGAAAGGGGCAGAGAAAGAAGAGAGAAAGAAAGAGGGAGAGAAAGAAGAGAGAAAGAAAGAGGAAGAGAAAGAAAGAGGAAGAAAGAGGAAGAGAAAGAAGAGAGAAAAGAAAGAGGAAGAGAAAGAAAGAGGGAGAGAAAGAAGAGAGAAAAGAAAGAGGAAGAGAAAGAAAGAGGGAGAGAAAGAAGAGAGAAGAGGGAGAGAAAGAAGAGAGAAAAGAAGAGGGAGAACAGGGAGAGAAAACAGAGAAAAAGGAGAGAGAGAGAAAGAAGAGAGAAAAGAAAGAGGGAGAGAAAGAAGAGGGAGATAAAGAAGAGAGAAAGGAAGAGGGAGAGAAAGAAGAGGGAGATAAAGAAGAGGGAGATAAAGAAGAGAGAAGAGGGAGAGAAAGAAGAGAGAAAAGAAGAGGGAGAACAGGGAGAGAAAACAGAGAAAAAGGAGAGAGAGAGAAAGAAGAGAGAAAAGAAGAGGGAGAACAGGGAGAGAAAACAGAGAAAAAGGAGAGAGAGAGAAAGAAGAGAGAAAAGAAAGAGGGAGAGAAAGAAGAGGGAGATAAAGAAGAGAGAAAGGAAGAGGGAGAGAAAGAAGAGGGAGATAAAGAAGAGAGAAAGGAAGAGGGAGGGAAATAGAGATAAAGAGAGAGAGAGACGAGAGAAAGAACTAGGGAGAGAAAATAGAGACAAAGGAAAGAAAAAAGGAGGAGAGAAAATAGATAAAAGAGAGAAAGAGAACGATGGAGAGATAAAAGAAAAAAAAGGAAAGAGAGAGAGAGAAAGAAAGCGAGGGAGAAAATAGAAAAAAGAGACAGAAAAAGATGTAGGGATAATAAAGAAAAAAGGAAAGAGAGAGAAAGAAAGCGGGAGAGAAACTAGAAAAAAGAGAGAGAGAAGAGAAAAAGAAAGAGGGAGAGAAGAGAAAAAGAAAGAGGGAGAGAAGAGAAAAAGAAAGAGGGAGAGAAGAGAAAAAGAAAGAGAGAGAGAAGAGAAAAAGAAAGTGGTGAAAAAAGAGGGAGAAAGAAGAGAGAGGAAGGAGAGAGCGAGCTATGGGCTATGCAGAAGTGTTGTGTACGTTGTTGTTGACTCTAAGGAACGAAGTTTTGAAACCTTTCTAGTCAAGTTAAAATAAAAAAGTCGCAGGTTTTCCAGAGCTTGTTTTGTCCAGTTTTCAAGGTAAGCCAAAAGCCCTTCCCTGAAGATCTCCCCGAACTGCACTTTGCCCAAGCTGAGACCCCACTCTCCTTTTAGGCTAGTGGACTGAAACACATCAAAAAAGCTCATTAAGGCTACTGTGTATGGGAGCCCAGAGAGCTCTCAAGCTATCACCCGCTACCGCTGGCCAGTCAAATTAAGAGCCACTGCACTGCGCCATCAGATCCTGTGACCCTAATTAAAAAAGATGGATTTTGTCTGTTTCATGTATTAATTAGGTAAACAAAAGCATTATGCTAGATTTACATCTGTAATTTAAGGTTTAGCTGGGCAGCTGACGCCACGAGATTGCACAACTGTACCTACAGTTACTCCGCGGCTTATGAGCGTATGTGACAGTGGCAGAAGTTTGCTTAAGTAATTATGGACCTCTTGCGGTCATCTGGAAAGCATCAAGGGAGAGATCTCTGATCGCGGACTGTGATATAAAAGGGGAAAACCAAAGGTACAATCCAGTGGTCAGGGCACTATCATAACTGGCCCCTACTGAGTGTAAAATGTAGCTCGGGTTCTAAGAGTAAATGAACATGCAAACTCGTTTGAATAAGATCTGTGTAATCTGAAATTCAATCATTTATTATCATGGAATTTCTGTAAGAATGTTTTTAATTGCTGTTTCTGACATGCCAAGAGGTACGTTTGGAGGAGCAATGGTAAAGCATTCAACCCCAATAACACTGTAACAGCTGTTAAACATGGTGGTGGGAGCAACGTGCTCTGAGGCTATTACATTGCAGTGGATGAAATAATGAAGGAGCACCACTTCAGAATTCCTCAGCAACCTCAAATCATCAGATATACTGCTAGAACTGACACATTTTAAGTGTGAAAAAAATATTTTAATTATCTAATTATACGGAAAATAACTTTTAAAGTATTTTTTAAAATTGTATACAAAAAATAATAATTGTTTCTTTCTTTTTTGCAGACAAAATACTACATTATTGGTACAGTATTTTTCTGTTTACTTAAATGACAATTAAGGGTATATAAAATTACAATCATTAAACATAAGCAGATCATTACTTTTTAAGGTTGAGTTTTTTTCTTTGTAATTTTAGGGTCAATTTCATTAGTTTAATATTTATGTGTCCACACACAAAAAAATGGTCACATGACTGGCAACAATGACTGCCAAACAGAAACTGTAAAATTAAAGTCAAATATCCTCATATTCAGTGGTAAAAGAATGCAAAATTTTCAGGTTTTTAAAGAAACACCTTAAAAAAAGTGACAACGCTAAAAGTTCAACATCAAACAAATATATCTTTCCCATTGGCTCGTGACATCATCTATTTGCATACAAGGCATGTCCTCCAGCCACTGACACTCAATGTGTTGTCGGTTCACCAGGGCTACCATCACTTGGCCACTTTATTGAAGGTGGTTGATTGTAGTAATTACGGGAAAATCATTATTAGCTTTAGCTTTATAGCATCAGAGCAAAAGAAGCAAACTTCAACCTGATTTGAAAGTATTCCTTAAATGACTATGATGTCTCCTTAAAAGTCTAAATCTGGGATAAGGAGAAAAACTAAAACAATGCTATATTTGCACAGTTGTTCCACAGAGTGTTTTTTAACTTTAACTTTAATTTGAGATCATCTGACAATCCCACTAAAAATGCTTCCACAAAAAAAAAAAAACTGTGTGACTTTTTCCCAGCATCATTCAATCCTTCATCACAGTACCCATTTTCTTCACAGGCCTGAAGAGGAAGACTCAGGGAACACTTACTGGAGCGCTCCGAGGATTTTTGCTTGTTCTCCCCCACCTCCAGGGAGACCTTCTTCTCCTGGAGGTCGTTGGCGCTCTCCTCTTCTTCGTCAGCGTCCGAGCCTGAAGTGCTGCTGCCATCGCAGCTGCCCGAGGTGTCCTCGTAGTCGCGTTGCCTCCTGGGCACCTGGGCGCTCTCAGGCATGGAGGACAAGGCCTGCAGACAGACAGACAGGCATGCCGATGAGATGTCCGAGGGGGAAAAGATGATGTTAGACCATGTCAGCGCCTGGGTTGATACAGCCTTCAACCCGACTCCAATTAGCGTTTGTCATCGGCACTAGCTAAAGGTGACACGGGGGGCGAGAGTAAAGGGGGAGAAGGAAAGGGAAGGAGGAGGGGAGGGAAGTCGAGATTGTGACACAGCCCTTGGTGTGTGCGTCGCTGACAAGCGTAGTGTTGACTCGGCTATGATTAATGTCACGGCGGAGACATGTTAATACAGTCCTAAAGTAACTCTGCGCGAATAACGCCTTTCACTGCCACACACTCGGAAGCACAAATTTATCATTTTCTTTAAAAAAATAAATAAATAAAAAAGGAATGGGTAGAGAGAGAGAGAGAGAGAGAGAGAGAGAGAGAGAGAAAATGGTTAATTGAACTGAATGTCTGCCCTTGCGCTCAGGAAGGAGTGCACTGTTAGCAATAATAAAGCATTTGCATCAGTTATTCAGCAGCTAATTTAGCTCGTCTTTTCTCGTACAAAATTAACACTTAGGAAGAGCAGCTTTAAACCAATCAATTAGACAAAGACAGAGACAAAAAAATTCACTCAAAAATCTCCATTTGAATCACGCTGCTCCCAAATCTCGCAATATTTAAATGGCTTCGTTTCTGCCCTGTCTGATTTTTCCAGATGGCCCATAATGCACCCCTGGGAGTCTGTCTATCCATCAGAGCACTCAGAATGCTGTGCATCAAAAGATCGCTGAGAAAGGGAGAAAAAAAAACACTCTGTGTAGTGGAAAAATGACAGGCGCACATTCATTTCAAATGAAGCCAATTGTGTAAGAAAGAACAGTTAGCCTCATGAGCTTAATGTGGTTCAGAAGGTAACCTTTGCCCCTCACAAGGCCATTAGATAGGTGTGTGCCACTGAGTCTGAAGACGGTGAGGCTTACCTTCGGCCCTCTCTGTCTGGATGTCTTCCCCATCAGCTTTTCATCGTCCAGCTCGCACTGCTCCAGTAGGTCTAATATGTCCTCTTCCTGTAGACATATAAACACAGATACCTTGTATTTAGACTGCTGAACACTTCCTGGCTGTGTTGCATATGCCTTGAAATTCATTTTGTTTAATTTTTCTTGTTGAGAATGAATGTAACAGAATGGTAACTGCATGAGGCTTCCTTTCTTGTTGGATGCACTACATTTTTCTTAACACTTAAATTCATTCAGAACAGATCGGAATGAACGATCAGTGAGCACGTTTTGTTTTTAGCAGAATAAAGCAAGACATACGTATGGGGTTTCCTGTTCAAAACATTAGTTTGTGATACCAACAATATAAATATCTAAAATGTCAGCTTTGCCAATTATTAGCATATCAAATAAATAAAATTACTACTTTTAGAAATCACATCATTAACAGAAAAGAGTAGATAAAAAATGAAAACAGCTTCTTGGATGGAGTTTGAGAGGGTTAAGAGAAGTGTGTAGGCATATATTCCATTTTGAGTGGTTATTTATTTTTAAGTTTGTTAGCAGTGGTAGCCTCGCAGCTCCTGTTTAAAACTAAAGATGCAAATTTTAGACACTAAAAATGTCTTGGCCGATCTAGAAGATTTTTTGCAGAAATGTAATTACACAGCTATACAATAGTAATTTTTTGGACCTGATCTGAGATTTACATGTATGTGGAACTACATGGAAGAGGTATTATGGCTTTAATCTGTGGCTAAAAAAAAAAGGAGCAGACCAAGAGAGCAATTTAAGAGGATTAAAACAGCAATAGAGTTCCTCCGCACAGATCCTTAACCATACTCTGTCAACAACAGGCAGGGAGGTCAGTGTGCTATATGATGGCTACTGTCCACAAAACAAAGTCAAAGGAATGGTTTGGCTAAAAAAAACAAAACAAAAAAAACCCAAAACATAAACTACACATAATCTACATGATTCCCCTCTCACCCCAGATACACTTTTAGTTACATTGCTAAGAAACACTAGAAGTCACTAGTCACCCAAGTCTGCAGGAAAGTAGGAATTCAGCAGAACATGCATTTACCCTGTTTGTGATGGCGTATGCATTGCCCCAGTGTTGCTAGAATAGCTGTGGCATGGTTAGCTGTGAGCAAGATGGAGGTGTTTACCACTACTTTAACCAGAAAGTCATTTAAAAACACAAGCTAATGTTTCCCACTGTGAATGTCCATTCCAGTTTGAATCTACTTTTACCTAACTAACTAACCAAGTAGGCCTGGACTTCAACTAACCAGTTTATTCCACTGCTGTGGTCGATATAAAAGTTCTGAAGATCAAGACAGAAAGTTCTGTTCAGTGCTCTGCCATTATTGCCTACAGTGCCAATTGAAAGTAATTGACTATTTAATTTGCCACTGGCCTTCTACCATCATAATATAGCATAACACATCATTTGTACAACCGTACTGTGCCCTAAACCACTTCTGCAAGTGTGCACAACCTCGAGGAGGACCTGGGTGTGGTTTAAAATATATATAAAATATATATATTGACTACATCTTGGATGGGTTAGAGTTATATATATATATATATATATATATATATATATATTTAGAGTTTAATTTTAAAGAATATTCAAAAACACTGTCTAAACAACATGCTGCAGCGGAGATTTAGCCTAACAGTGTTTCATTGTACTGTACAACCCAGTATTATTATATTGACAATAAAATTGAATTGAATTAAGGTTTTGGCCCAAGGATACCCTTATTTGATAACTGTCTATTATACCATACTGTAAGTACGTCTATATGGGGTTACTTAACAACTCAATGTGGTTTGAGGCATGTACTGTACATGATGATACAGTAGAGAAATTAGCCTAAAAAGCTGTAAAGCAAAAGCAAATGTTGGATCACAAACATTTGAGAAATGTTATTTATTTATTTCGTTTCTTTAATCTGGCACGCAGTGTAATATCACAAACTACAGGGAGTCTGTGGGAGCTTGCAGTTACTCTTAAGTACATGAGTGCAAGTTCTGTTACCTCACTAAACGAATAGATGAAGCTAATAAAGTGGAATGGATCTCCTATTCTCGCTCTTTGTTTCTCCTTTACTTTATCTCAAAAGGGACTGATTGAAAACAGGCCCGACTCTGTGTTCCGACACATTCTTGTCATAGCAGACAATAAAAGCTCTCTGGTGAAGATTTGTCTCCAGCTGTCTCCGCAGTATCATAATGAGGAATGCTGTACGCCGCTCCGGCAGAAACACCATCACAGCGTTAACACCCCGTAAGCTCTCCATTGATCTGTTCTTCTAGCTCAAATGGAGATAAGTGTATTAAATTCCATCTTTTTTGTGCTTATTGCCTCCTCGCATTGTTCCTCAAATCCAGATTAAAAAACGACGTTCGGGCAACCAGCCGAGGAGAAAGTGGGGCTGCTACAAGCTCACACTGAGAGCTAACGCTAGCTGCTGTCCTTTTACTGCTTCGAGTGATGCTGGGGCTTTCAGTAGGGTGGCTGATCGCAGGGGCATTGATTCTGTCTCTGGCTCTTAGGTGAAAGAGCCAGAGCTGGTGCCTGCATCTGAATGAGCAGCAAGCAGTGGAGAAGGTCAGAGGCTAACGTGGCAGTGGCACAAGCTCAGCAATCCTGAACCTGGCCCAAATGAGCCAGACCCACGCTCTGCTGGATTCACCTTGCATGCTTGCCCCGCCACATTTACTTACGACCCTGTCGCAAACTGTCAGCTCTCTGGCCGTCACGATTACTCGCTAAAACTCTTGTTTGAGAAATTGGATTGGAATTGAAATGTACAGTGAATTAGTTAGCAATTAGCGTGAAGGTGAGGTATACTATTATCCTAAATGGGAATTCTGAGGGGACAGATACCCGGCAGCATCATAAAATCTTTCAGCATGAAAATTCCAGTGCATTCTGAGACTTCATGTCAGGTGTCATTGCATGGAGTTGTTACAACAACCATTTATCTTCTTGTCTGCTTCTTCCTGGTCAGGGTTGCTGTGCTTTCAGGGCCCATCTGGAATTATAGGGCTTCGAAATTAAAGGTAGGAATTCCCCCTGGACAGGGAACAAGAGGGTGTCCATACACCCATTCACTTTCACATGCAGGGGCAATTTAGCTTTGCCAGGTCACCCACCATGTGTTTTTGGGAGGTGGGAAGAAACCAGAGTACCTGGAGAAAACCCACATGGACACACAGAAAAAAAACTCGTACCAAACACACCCCTTGGGGATTCGCAGCACACACACTGCTGCAGCAATTAAGACTAATAATTCTAATTAGCAAACTTTAAAATAATTAGATAACGTTTTAGGAGGAGCAAGGTATTGGTTATGCTATGCACTGTTTATTGTAAGCAGTACAAATTTAAAGATGTCTAATATATATATAGATATATTAGAAGATGGATGGATGGATGGATGGATGGATAGATAGATAGATAGATAGATAGATAGATAGATGGATGGATAGATGCACTATTTAGTAAGTAAAGAGACTGGCTATTTAAGTGGTTAACTTTCAATAGTAGTCCATCATTTTAGCCCAGTCATTTTGGAGAATTTCTATTGGGCCATTCAATATGAACAACTCAATATGTCAATATGTGAAAAATGCCAAATGTTTTAACTTACAGTGCATCAATTTATCTTTCAAAAAAAGCTGGATAGTTTCTAAAAAAAAAACTGATCATTAAAATAATGAGTAGATTATTGGACTACTTATAATCATAATAGATAGTGATGGCCCTAGTTAGCAGTAAGCATCATCCTCCTTCTCTGACGATGATCTAGAAGCAACTAGAGCTGCTTAGCGATTCTACTGGCAATCCCAGTCCAATTCCTCACTGACCAGATTCCATCAAATTTGCTGTATACCAATAGGACGATCCTTCTTCAACAATGCAGCACATTTATATGTATGGACTGACATACTTCAGCCTTGAAAAATCCTCTTCAAATATCTAGAGGTTTCTGAGAGGTAGCAGGCACAAATGATGAACTCAAGGCGAAGAAAGAATGACGACAGGGGCCAGAAAAGCAGTATGAAAAAACAGAGGTACACTCGTGAAAGAAGAGGAGGGTTGAGCGAGGTCCGTTTACGTTGGACCAGTGAAGCCTTTAAAAATCAGGAAACATAGAGGCAGGTCAATGTATCAAAATACAAGGACAATTGGCAACAGCACATTGCAGCAATTTCCCTTTCTTTTCTTGCTATTTTAAGGCTGAAGAAAGATTCTAAATGCAAAGAAAAAGCAGGGAAGGGAGAAACAGAAAAAGAGAGAGACTGAGCGAGAGAGAGAGAGAGAGGCAGGTAAGCAGGCAGGGAGAGAGACGTGGGGAGAGAGCACGAAAGCCAGCTGAGACTCAGGTACGTGCCTTCATTCGTTTCAGAGGATTATTCATTTCCTTTTGAAGTGAGGCCGCTCGCCCAGCGAGGAACGTCTGAAAAGCAACCGAGAGGAGACCCTCATACTTCTCCAAGAGCAGCTTGTCATCTGGGGGGTAAATACGTCTGTAAGAGAGAGAGAGAGAGAGAGAGAGAGAGAGAGAGAGAGAGAGAGACAGAGAGCAAGCATGCGAGTGAGGTCGAGAGAAAGACAGAGTGAGTGAGGCAGATTGATCTACATGGCTTGCTAGCACGCCTGCTTTCCATATCAGCTAAACAAATCTCGCTCACTCTTTTCACACCGCCCTCGGCATTAAAGTAATGCACTTTTGTTGATATGTCTATTAGCGCTCGATGTGGCCCGACTATCGCGCCGGCTCTCGCGCTGGAAAGGATTTCCAGGCCCAAGACTAAACTAACAGGTTTAATGTTTATGTTCGGACGCTGGGGGACCAGCCAAGTGTAAACCTCCAACTTTATCTGTGCAATATATCTTTAAATGACTTCACGGCTTCTGCCCATGCGTGTAATAAAAACAATGGTGGGACATTAATCCAAATAAACAGCATGAAAAAAAGAAGTGGCGGTGGGTGGCGATCAGTAATACCTGTTATATTTACATATTTCCACCCGGTTCCCAAAGCGCTAACAGAGCACGAGTTGACAGCAGGACGCCGCCACCCCCCTCAGCCGCATTAGCTATGTATCGCTGACGTTTGAACATGCTCTTTAGTTAGAAGCTCAGCCAGCCGTGGCGTAATCAAGGGATCAAGTAATGTAAATGTTAAGATCCGAGGATAAATCCCTCACATCCATAAAGAGCCACATATGTGCATTACGGCTGAACTTGTGTGGCAGCATGGGGGGGAGGGAAACCCTATTACCAGCGCGTGTGGTTTTAACACTTCTTGCCTTGTCTTGTACATGTGACGCCTGTTTAAATCTCGGCCTGACCCACATATTTCCCGCACTTTGGATTTTTTCCCCTTCATGTTTCAGCATCTTTTTTCGTGGGTTATATTTTATTAGGATAGAGATGCAGGGAATAGGCAATTACATCAGCCAGAAAATGACCTATTTAAGGAGCAGCTTCATTTCCCATCATTCCTCTGAGCTCTTTTAAGTGCTTGCATTATTCCGGAGTGACTCGTCACAATTACTCATCGAGCGGCAAGTGATAAACGCTGCGGACGCTAAATGGCTGCGGCCCCTCTTTGAAGCGGGCTCCCCGTACCTGAACTCCATTCCAACGAATGGGAAAGGTTAGTTAGGAGACTCGTCTAATGAGGGCGCCTTAATCAAATCCCAATGTCGCATCCCAGTCGCGGGGTCTTCATTAGGCAGCGCCAGACGCTTTGCCATTTGACAGCAGCAAACACGAAACGACCGTGGCAATAAAGCCAGAGGCTGTGGCGTGGCAGGCAGTGAACGTTTCCTTTAAAAGCGCCAATATTGCAGTGTTTTAGCTTTTCCACTTGAAGTCCACTTCTAACACGGGTGTGGTTTCATGTAGCATTCATTTTCCAACATTCCCAATCTCTTATAATTAAGCCTGTTTTTTGTACATTTAGGATGGCTACATGTACAGTAAACGAGCAGTAAGCGTTCTGACTGGCTGTAAGATATTGCGATTTATTCAAAAAGAAGTCCTGGCTGAAGGCCCACTTCAAAGCTTTCACTCCGAATAAACTCTGTTACGCTGCAAACAAGCAAACAGTGATATCTCAGCAAGTTATGGAAGCTATTCTATATATTATACTTTTCTCAATTTGAATTATGTGAGATCATTAACCTCATTTCCAGACTTCACTGTAAAATACCACGATTACTCCCAGTCTTGGGCCTCCAAGTCTTTTGACAATGGAGCGCTAAGCCCTTGCTGGGATTTGAACTTAGAAGCTCCTCACACTTGATGAGCTGGCAGTTAGACCACTGTGCCACTCTAGGGCGCAACATAAAGACACAGTTCTGAGCAAATTTATTTTTCTGTTCTTTCTTAGACACACATATATATACATTTCTACAGCGGGATAACTGTCTAACTGCCTGCTTGCCAAGGGACATTAGGTCATGAGATGTCAGGAATATGAGAAAAGGGCAACTACATAGGGGTCATAGGGGAAACTACATACATAACCTACATATGGGAAAAAACAAACGAATTGAGACAATAGGGCACAGACAAATCATCATATACAATAATTAACATTAACTAATGTCTTTGAGGCCCAATTCAGTACTGCTGCTGTCCAATGAAAAACATGTATTTCCATTTTTGTCTGTTTTTAGTTTGTCCATGATTTAAACCCTGTAGCTGCTCTCTACACTGTGTCTACACTCTACACTAACTCTGGGCCAATAGAAATGCACTAAATTACTTGGAATGAACTCTTATTTTACATTGACTTCCATTCAAAGAACATTTTTGCCTTCTCCTGACACTATTTTGGGGATATATGTTTTTCATTGGACAGCGGACATATGTATTGTTGACCAAACTGAGATGCAGATAAATGAGTTAGGAGAATTTTTGACAAAAAAGTCATGGCATTTTTACAATTGTAAAACTTAGAAACTGCATGTAATTGCAGAGAATGCATAATTCGCCTTGCTAAATTGAATTTAGTGCAGTGTTTAGTGCATTGAAATGCTGGATAAAAATGACTTGTACTTTTCTGGTCCATTCCAATGAGATGTCAGACAAAATGCATAAAATAGCATATAATGTATCAAGATCTTTTCTCGAAATATGGAGATATTATATTTATAATCATATTGCCCAGTACAGTAAGGTAGTAAGGCACACTTCCACAACGCGTGCGTTTTAAACAAAAGAGCATAAGGGATGACTGAAGGACGAGGTGAAGCCAAACGGCCCCTGACTTATCTTCTAAGGCGGGCATCTGCTTGTCTGACAGGTGAATATTAAAAATTGACAAGGCCTGTTCTCCAAGGCCTTGCGTAAGAGAGTGGAGCGGATGGCGCCTCCACACGACAAGCCTGGAGTGTGTGTGTGTGCGTCTGTGTGTTTAAGTGTGCGTGTGAATACTGAGCTGTGTGGAACTCAGGCCCTGACCGCTGTCGTTTTCCATTTGGAGCATCGCCTGCTTTCCCGCTTCCCCTCCACCTGACTCGGGTCGTGCAGCGCTGCTTTCTCTGCCGCCGTCTCCCTCCCGGGAGCTCCCTGCTCCTTACCTGACCCTGTAAATGTAAGTTGAGCCCGGGAGAGGCGTCCCTCGGGACGAGACGCTCCGAGCCTCTTCCTACCTGTAGTTCCCCAGATGACGCTTTTCATGCTCCTCCCGGGAGATCTGCTTGCGAACCTGGGCCAGTCGTTCTTTCTGAAATAAAAATACAGGAAAGGTGAGGAGAGGGGGTAAAAAAAAAGGAAAAGATCCGTTTCTGCTCCTCCGAGCTTGGAGGCAGCGTTCAATCAGGCCGGTGCAGACTAACAACGGACGGAACGACTCGTTAGCCCATTAGAGGCGCCTTAATGAAGTCGGAGAGTTAGGGAGCGAACAAAGAGCCGCATGCAAAAACAGCCTCTCCCTTACAATTTTTAATACGGGAAGCCAATTCATAATTCATATGGATTTAAGTCCCACTTTCCCATTTTAATACATCAAAAACTGTAATTGTGAAAAGGTCAGCTGGTCAATTTGCAGCGGAGCAGCAGGGTGCCTCCAATTATAGTCACTGATCTCTGCTAAACACTAGAACATGCTCGCTCACTCAACCTCCTATCCCACGCTCTCACCCTCTTATGTGCTTCTCACCTTGCCCTTTGAAAATACCACCTACTTGCAGCAATTTTACATTCATTCATCACTTGATACAATAAAGCTTGACCAAAAGACCAATCAAGAGACGGACCAGAGCGCAGTGCACCTTCTCGCCGACCTGCCACTTAAAAGTTTGAAATGCGCCGCCCTCGTAATTTCCGAGCATGAATAATTAAATAGCGTGCTGTCGCCCTGAAGAGCCAAGGAAAGCGCTGCACTTGTGGAATCAAAGAAGTTCTAAAGAAAGTTTCTACAGGAAAAAAATATGAAGTCATACCAGCTCCTCTTTCCTCCGCTCCAGCGTGAGGCGCTGCTTCTCCCACTCGGAGGAGCCAGCTGACAGCTTCTTCATGGAGCCTTGTCCGTAAAGACGCCGCTGTGCTTCAGCTTTCTGCTGGGCCAGGTTCCTTCGCTTATCGCTCGCTCTGTTGGGAGGGGCAAAAAAATACGTCACTAGGGGCGTAAAGCTCGAGTGTCACCACATTGATTAAATTCAGTTTTGTTTAGGAAATGATTTAGCACATGATGAAGGTTTGATTAAATTATTTTGATTTAATTCAGATGCACACAGAATACTCTAATGGGATTAGAAATTTGCTAGTAAACAGTGGTTGAATATAGACAATAAAACAATGCAAAATCTTGTTTTTACAGTTGGAAAGAGGCTGAGAATCTTATTTTGGAAAAAAAGTAAGTGGTTACTTTATTTATTGTTTCCCTAATTATAACTGCGCAATAATACACTCAAGGCCACTCGATGACATGGAACGTTATTATTTGGAGAATAAAAAGACTGACACAATAAAGACACAAAAACTTTGCAGTTGTCCATTTTCTCCACAATTACATCAAAATTGTTCGCCAAAGCCAGGTGCAAGAATTATTCTGAGCCTAGTGTACTGAAAACACTGCTGCATACTGTTCCTGTCAAGCACATTTTCTTTCCTAATAATCCTAATGCAGAAACTAGTTTAGTTTATATTGTTTATATATTGAGTCCCACAAGGTTCTATTTTAGGGCCTATGAAACTAATAAGAGCAACAGTTGCGGATGATGAACAGAAGTGTAGTGGTTACGGGTGTATAAGCCAGAGTGTTATTATCACCCTCAATTAGAAACACACTTTACAGCAATTGCAGAGTAGCACAATAGAATTCAACCTCCACATTTAACCCATCTCTGGCAGTGAACACACACACATACACACACTAGTGATTAGGGGCAGTGAGAACCCACCCCAAAACAGTGGGCAGCCACCTCAGTGCCTGGGGAGAATTGGGGGGTTAGCTGCCTAGCTCAAGGGCATCTCAGACATGAATGCTGAGGTTGTAGAAAGAACTGTTCCTCCACTCCATCCACGCCCACCTTCCTGCCAGTCCAGGGCATCAAACCATCAACCATTTGGTCACAAGGTCCCATGACTACCTTTACAACCTTTATAGCCACAGCTGCCCCTAATAGTTATTTTAGTGCATATTTTAGCTAAATGTACCACTCCAAAATCAATGCAGTGGAATCAAAACCTTCAGATGGAGACGTTGCAATGCATCATTAAACATCAGCAAAGTAAAATAAGAAAGTCTAGGAACATCTCCAAACTTGCCCAGCTCAGCAGATTGGTCATATGGCTTTTGCTGGAAAGTGGCCAGCAGTTTTTTTTTTATTATTATTTCTCCACTCACTGGCCCTTTAAATTTGCTGTTGTGCTGAGGCTGCCTAGGGTCACTGGGTGTCCTGAATTCTGGAGGACTGGTCTCATTTTTTCTCACCATACAGGCCTTCATGCTCTCGGGTTTTCTTTATATCCGTGACACTGTGAGAAAGAACCCACAGAGCCAGAGTATTACAGCTTTCCAGCACTCCAGAGGACGTGCTAACGTTCCGGAGTGGAGGAAACAGGAAGCGATAGGTCACTCAGTCACCGAGGATATAGTGGCTGTTTAATGGAGCACCGCGCTGCCTGTCAGCCGGGATCAGGTTGGAGATCTGCAGGGCTGCTCGAACCATCTGGACAGACTGGAAAGAATTCAATGTGACAACAGGATCGCAATGCATCTGTGTACGTTTACGCTTGAAACGCGATCCGGTGAGCCGCCGCGCGTTCACCTCCTCCTATGTCCTTATGTAGTGCCACTGCAACTCTGCCGGACTATATTTAGCTGAGCGGAGGACAGTCCGAGCTTGGAGGTCAGGTTCGAGATGATCAATCAGCGCGGCTCTGTGTACTGCCTGGGGACCGCTGTCCATGCAGGAGTGGCTACAAATCCACACATAAGCACTTAGTCACAGAAACACACACACACATACACCTATATATAATGGAACTTACATCAGGAGATAAATGAATGTATACACTCGAGCTGTCGCTTCCAAGTCCTCTAATCACTTGAAGAGCTATTGTTTGACTAAAATTCTGCCAGTTGACTAATCACATTAATTCTCATTAGTGCATTATTGTGCTTTATAGTGTATTATAATTACAAGTCCTGCAAATGGAACCTCTCAAAGCATAAAAAATAAACTGTCCAAATGTTTGTGGACACCACTTCTAATAAAAACACAAACATCTTTGCAGTCTAGAGGGGTATGAAGTTTCTCTCCCTCTCTACAAAAGCATTTTGTAATAGAATGCATCCATTTAATCAGTGGTTATTATGATAAGGTCAACAGGCCACAGGATCACAGACATTAGTGCAGTTTTTCTGGTAGACAAAGAAAACCCTTGTTCAACCAAAATCATCTCTTTCTACATACCCACAGTCCAAAGCGTACACATGCAAACACAAACACACTGACAAGCAGCTCAAATAGCCTTTCAAACACACCCATATTAGCACAGAGAGACACCTAAGCAAGCTGATAAACACAGAAACATGTAAAGGAACACAAACTTGCAGGAACCTTCAGAAACGCTCATGCGAAGGTCCAACTCTACGCTGGCCTAGGGACTTAGCGCTGGGAGCACTTTTTACCCTGTTTCACGGACTCTTACACATTCTAAACAAGCATAAACAAGCGCCTTCAACAAGAGTGTGTTCTCTCACAGGCTATACCGCCCGAAATAACGAGGGGCGCTTCCGCACATCAAAGACTCTCCAGTCTTCAGTGGTGAAATCAAGCAGATCGATGAGACGTAAAACATTCAGAAGCCTTGAACATCCAGAGGTTGAACGTGTGCTTTTTGTTTAACTTCCTCCCCTCTCTCTCCCCTTCTCTAACGGGACTGCCGAGAGTGAAGGTTCTGAAAGAAGCCTGGGCAGAGAGGAGCTTCAGAGCCTACCTGATGTTCAGCAGTTTCAGGGCGTTGAGCAAGACCCCCTTCTTCACATCATAATCAATCTTCTGATCGGTCCCAAAACTCGGAGCTCGATTGATCTGGAACGAAACACAAAAGTGTGAAAGTGGGTTTTTTTAGTTTGCATGGTTTGAGGTGTTCTCTGCTCCCCTCACTATCCAAACAAACCCTTAAAAGACATAGTTGTTGCTGGTGGTAATGAATTAATCATTATTGTTTCATTCACTTATTTTCACTCATTTAAAATAAAGGAGATATTTGGTCAAAAGTGACATAATACCACATGTGTGCTGTGTGGTCGATTTGAGGTTGATGAACAGTTACTGTTGCACATTAAAATGTTTTGTGCAATGAAGATTAGATTAGATTAGATATTATCTTTTTCGTTCTCTCTAAGATGCTATCTTTTATTTTTTTTTCAATTTATAAGATGGAGGCAAACAGAAAACAGCCAGACACTCCAGCCTCCAGCTTATTTCTCTATGTCTATATCACAGAGAATGGAAAGTGCACAAAACATGCACTGATATAATCAAGAAAATTATATTTCAATGATAAAGAGTCCTTTAAACTGTATACTCCAAAGTTGAAAAGTAAAAAATTAAAATAAGGGCATGGTAAAAAGTCATACTCAGACACACAAATTAGAGTTTGTTTGTTTTTTTGTATCTTGTACATCATCGCTGTCAAGCAAAATCCTCGTATCTCTACAATGGCAACTTAACAGGAGAAGGAAAAAAACTTTCAATGGAAGTCAATGTAAAATGATCATTCTTCATGAAATTTTGATACATGGTAAAGAACAACTGGCAGATTGTTTTGGTTCTCTGTAGAAACATTGACAACTGCTTTTTCTAAAGAGCATGGTTTTTAAATAAAGCAATGGGTGATGAAAATGCTGGGTAAATCATAAAAGCTATATTTTTAAAAATGTACTGGTATTTTTGTTCATTTAACATGCTTACAACCTCTCAACAATGTCTAGAATAGACTCAAATCAAATCAAATTTATCTGTATAGCACTTTTTACCACTGTTGCTGAATCAGTAATCAGTAAGAGGACAAGAAATCAACAACATAAGAAGACATGAACACCTAAGACCCCCAGTGAGCAGCCAAAGGCAACAGTGGAAAAGGAAAAACTCCCTCAGAGCTGGAAGAAGAAACCTTGGGAGGAACCAAGACTCACAAAGGGGGACCGACCCCTCCTCCTTTGGTCAGAACTACTTAATGATAAATTGTTGATAAAAGTCACCAAACCACCTAAACTGTTGTACTGCTCCGGTATGCAACATATTCTTAATTATAATATAATAATCATGGTGTACTATAACTTAATATAGTCATTGCAGTGACGGTCAGAGTAATGATAGTTAATAGTGGTAATATTAGTAGTGGCAGATAGTCCATATAGGTTTTACATGGTCATTAGACAGGTAGCAGTGGTAGGAGGGTGAGCAGGTGGTCTGGCATGGATGGTGGGTGAGCCTGGTGGACTTCAGAAGAACCAATAGAATCCCATCAAATTGGGGGCTCTGGGCACTCTGAATTCAAATGTTACCAATGTTTATGTGGTGCTAACATTAGCTGAGTGTTTGAAGCAAAGCATAGAAGTTAGCTCAAAGGCAGTGATCCAGCACAGATCCCATTCAGTGTATTGACATAAGGGCCATGCACCATCATTCCCATGTCACAGAAAGACATGGCTCTTAGAGGCCCTTATGTAAATGCAATGTAATTTACTGGCATGTGATTGTTGGCATAAGCTGTATGCATACATGCATACATAAGCACTGCCTTATAAATTAGTTATTTGATGCTTATGAATGTGCCATGGAGTCTCTATGTAGGTACTTTTCCATAGTTTTTCAGGCAAAATTAAATAAAAAAATAAAAAATTTTGAGTCTGTGGTAGGGGGTCAGTCTGACCTTTGACCTTTGTCTACACATACATCCTGTCAGGCCAGGACAAGCTGTCACTTGATAAGATGTTAGCATCTCCTGCCAGGCAGCACAGCCTCTCTCACTCTCTCTCTCTTTCTCTCTCTCAGTGTCACTTATCCCCTTTCCCTTGCACTCAGCTAAAGTGCCGCCTCCCGCTTGCAGTCAGCATCCTCCTTCCCAGCCCACTGTGGGAGTATTGCTTAGAACTAGGCTCAGAGTGTCATCTCTGCTGCATGCTTATACTGAAAGAGAATCTACTATGTCTGGAGAGTGGATCGGGCTTTCTGTTAATGAGGGGGAGCCACTGAAGTCCGTAACCACCCTCCCTCCCCCATACCACCACCACCAATCCCCCCGCGAAACCCTCCACAATCTTATAATAATGGCCCCCTTTCTTTTTCGAAGGTAAACAGTTGTCAGGGGCACTGAATTCAGGTATCAAGTGTTATTTGTAACATGCCAAAATCAATCCTTTGCCCTGTCTCTCCAGATGGCCCGAGAGCTGCTCAGTGTAACAAAAGGACCAAGGCAGCGCACTGATTGAATTGCGAGCTATGAGCTGGAGAAAAAAAAGAAGAAGGAAAAAAAAAAGAAGCGAGGTCGAATAACAGTAGAAGTGGCACTTCTCGAAGGGCCGCACGCCTCTCAGCGCAAGAGCTAAGACACGACCATCTGACACATTGCTCCGCAACTCGTCGTAGCAACTCCGGGGCAGACCTGGTTTTGTTTTGCAATAAGATTTTAGAAAGAAATACATGTTTACTTTCAGGAAAAAAGTGTATCTCAATAAATGTTCTCTGTATTTGTATCCACAACCATATGAAAAGCAATTCAATAAAGTAATTCAAAGGATTCTTTGAGTGATGCCGTAGAAGAACCAATTTTGGTTCCATTAAGCACCACAGGCCTCATTCACTATTCACTACATCCTTTTTAATGTTCTAAGAAAAGTCCTAATGAAAAGTCTATGTCAGATGCAGTATGTGTGTTTTTAAACCTCAGACTTGCTTGTAGATATTCTATAATAATAACTGATCCCAATGTCCTCATACACAAATAAGAAAACATTGGTGAATGTCGGATCCTTCGTAAAAACTGCTTAAGTGGGTTTAAAGAACCTAAATCTGAGTTTCTATTTAAGTTAACCTGGCTTCTCATAGCTCCATATAGAATAGAAACGGCCCCAAAAGCGGCCATGCTTATGTCAGAATAACCCTGACCAATCACAGGCCTAACACGGTTTCGCCCTCTCTTAGAGTTTGAGCAACCTGGACAGCCAAAGCCAAAGCCAATACCAAAGCTAAAGCTAAACCTGGCAGCGTTAAGCTCCATGTACCCCGTCGTCCCTTCTGTCTGGTACCTGTCGACCCTCCGCTTCACCGCAGAATTTAGCGGCTTGGTGCTGGGATGGACGGGAGCTCCCAATGCAGCATTGTATGCAAGGAAATCTGCAGCAGAGGGACGTGGGGGAACAGGGGGCATGCAGGGCAGCAGCTCCCTCTTAAAGATTTGTGAAATCACAACTGCAATTCAAAATAAAAACCTCTCTGTCTCAAGGCTGTGTGTGTTGCCGCGGTAACATAAAAACAAAATTTCCTCTCCAGTGATAGAGGGCTGTCAGTCACGCAGGTTCGTTAGAATATATTTAGACTTCTCAGACAGGTCTGATAAGTGAATTCTGGAGATTTTTGAGAAGTGAAAACTTTACTGAACGCTTCGCTTAACACCCAGGTTTAGGTTCAGGTGTCTAAATGTGTTCCCAAGGGAACCTTTATGTTGATGAAGAACATTTACAACAAGTTTCCCTTCACATTAACCAAAATGTTCTTCACATCTAGAAGAATCAAAAGTGGTTGTTTTATGGCATCGTTCAAAGAACCTTTTGAAGCATCTTTATTTTTATGAGTGTATACAATTCTTGGTTTCAAATACAAGTGAATTAAGCAATGGAAGCTTAAGCCCCACCAATTAGCACTGGGCTAACTGCATGTCTGAGTCATTCCAGATTTCATCTAGATTTCTGCAGAATAAAAAAAAAAGTCTTTCAGAGTGATTTGCTGTCAGATGCTCCTCTGTTTAGATACCAAGTCAGAATTGCACACAATGGTGTTGATTTAGTCGACTCTAGAGTCTACACAGTCTGCAACATCTTCCTGAAGGTTCCTGAAGGTCATTTGCTTTTCTAGCAATCCTAGAAGTAGTTTTCTCAACAAGGTATTAACAGATACCTGAAAAATCTTCTTAGCCTTCTCCTGCTTTCTGGGCATCGGTTATTTTAACAATGTGTGTGAGACAGCTGCTTCGAGGAGCCCATGGCCGCTAGTTGTTGGGGGAATGTTTGCTAGGTCAGAGTATTTAAAAAAGCTATGAATTTGCATCACCTGGTCTTTGCTAACAAAAGCAAGCTAATTGAAATCTGAGACCATGGTAAAAATGATCTGAGAGCTCCAATCTCTGGACGTGCCCACACTTTGGCTTGGAGCTCCTTACCTTTCACTCTAAAACTGTACAAAACAAAAAGAACAAACTAGTCTTGCTTAAAATGTTGGAAAGAACGTTTCATTTTTAACTTCAAGCTTGTTGGATCAGTTCATGTTCTATTCACTGAACTATTCACCTTAACAGAAAGTTTGGCCGGGGGTGTCCGAACTTTTGCATGCCACTGTAATATGACATCATACAGTCCCATAGCCTACTTGAGATTACTTAGGCAGTAACCATTTGGCGCAAGTCTGTTATGATTCGGGAATGCCGTTTGCACAATGCTAATTGGTGGGGCATAGACTTCCATTGTTTGTTAGCTACATTAGCCTTGTAGTTCCAGAACAAAACTAGAAAGAAAAAAAGTAAACTTTATCCACTAAACAGGCTTGGACTTCTTCTACGGTGCAACGGTATGAAGTGGACGGAGAGGCTGAGTGGGACACACAGCTGGAGAAAAAAAATAGAGAGAGAGAGAGAGAGCAGTCTGGCTGCACCCCTCCTCCGCCTCTGTCGCAGCATCTGAGGCAAAGCCCTCACCGGGCCCTGGGTAAATCTAGCCCTGGCTGGATGTTAATCCCTCTCACAAAGGTGCTTACTGATGTGTGCCTGGCTTAGAAGCGAGCTGTAAGATAATATTTACATCACAACTGAACGCCGGGGGTGAATAATAGGAGGGGCCGGCAACAGTGGGCTAAATCAATGAATTTACTGTACCAGCCGTAACCCTAGCAGCGGTAGCTCTCCCCACCCTCCCTCTCTCTCTCTCCATCGCCCCCCTCTCTCTTTCTGGATGCTTTGAGCCATGCAACGTTACCCCTTGCCGAAAAGTTGCCCTGCAGATGGCCCGCCTCACAAAGCAACAAAGAGCGGCTCATCAAGTTCAGCGACCCAGGAGTTCCGCAGATTTAGCATGTCAGACATGTAACGGCTCCTTTTTTTAACCCCTTAAACTGCAGGCTTATTATTCAGTTATTAATCTTTACAGACGTATTATTCAGCAGCCAGTGTGAACTCTTGGGGAAGTACTGCGAAACTAATATGTAAGTTATGGAGTTCTGACAGTGAGGAACTGAAGAGCAGGCTCACATACAGGCCCCTAGGGTTGAGCCCCTTACACTTTACACACTACCTTATTATTCAGTTATTCATTTTAAAGGGCCCATATACTACATGCTTTATGTGTTTTATTTTTTAGAACTTATGACATTTCTGTGGGTTTATGTCCTAAAAATAATCACAATTAATTTTTACATGACCGTTTTTAACCTCATTTAACCTATCCTTTCAGACAGCTGAATTAGACAGGTTGCTTTTTGGGATGTCCTCAAGACTGTATAGGTACATATACGAAAATGAGCCCTGTTCTGATTGGTTGGCCATGTGTTGTGGTGCTCATTCAAAAAGCAGTCCAAGCTGACTCACTGAATATAACTTCAGCGAGAATGAGTGGAGCTAAACAGCTCTAGGCTGAATTTGCCATTGTGTACAAATTGTTGATGTCACACAAAATTCTTGTATCTCCATTTTTGCCATTTTTCACTTGACATAATGTGAATCTGACAGTTGTTGTTTGTGTAGACATTTCCTGATGAACCAATAGAAATGCTCCAAAATTACTTAAAATCTTTTTACATTAACTTCCATTGAAAGGTTTTTCCTTCTGCTGTAAATCTTACGTTTTGGAGATACAAGTTTATTTTGCATAACAGCGACAATATACAAAATGTGATGCTCTTAATTACATCACAAAAAACCCGATATTTTGCAGTTTGGTTTCCATTTATGCATGACAAGGACTATGTTTGGGGAATGGTGCGTTTTAAAGCTTCAGCAGTGTTTACAATCTACTTTAAATTCTTACGAAACGAGAGGGATTTGATTCCTTTAACAGCCTTTGTTGGCCCTTCAAGATCTTTACATAGATATAAGAGTGAGGGACTGAGGCCCTGCTATTAACTCCAGGCTTATTATTCAGTTACTACTATGAATTATTCAGTATGAAACCAATATGACAGTTATTAAAGCATCAAAGAGAGGAACTGAAGTGTGGATCCACACACTGACCTTTGCAGTTTAACCCTGTGAACTCTAGGCTTATTATTCAGTAACTTCTATGAACCTCTCAGCAACTATTACTAACCCAACATAACTACTGCCTTTAAATAAAACAATACAGATTTTTCATACATTGTTATTCAATTTTAATGCACTATTAAAAGCCTATATTCTATTTTTTCTTGTTTTTCTCCCCTGAGGTACACTTATAACTGGGTACCAAAAACATGGTCGTGATTCATTTCTACGAGACGATTTTCCAACCTCCTACTGTGCCTTTAAGACTGATATATGTAAATTTGTCTTGAATGTGTATCTCCACAATGGCAACTTTATAGAGAAGGAAAAAACCCTTTTTAACTTTCAATGGATGTCAATGTAAGCATTTATACATTTTAAGTCATTTTGGAGCATTTCTATTGGTCTACTCATGATGAAAGTTTAAAAACAATGTAAAGAACAACTGCCAAATTCATATTATAGCTGGATGGGCAGATATAGAAATACATTTTTTGTTTTTCTATTGTTTTTTTTTATTGTTTTTTGCAGTTTCATTTCCATAAATGCATTTTTAAACAATCTTTATATTTTAAACTACTTTATCTTAGACCATCTTTTAGGTACATTTGTCATGAAATTCTCACAATATAAAGTCTAAACAGAGTTTCTGAAGAGTAGGCACACATACAGACCCTTTAACTCCAGGTTTTATGATTCAGATACTACTATGAATTATTCCTATGAAACTAACATGACGTATGAGGAAACTAATAGGAACTGAAGTGTGGGCCCACATGTGGCTTCTTGCTGTGTAAGGGGTTAACTGCCCCCCCCGAATAATTCAGGCTGCACTCACACAAAGTGGATTCCAGAGCCGTATTTGTATTTGCACAGAGAGAGGTAGAAAGAGAGAGAGAGAGAGAGAGAGAGAGAGAGAGAGAAACAGAGAGAGGGAGAGAGAGAGAGCTGTCAATGTTTTCCGGCTGCCAGGCTCGTTTTTCACTGCAGGTTCGCAGCTCCGTGTCCGTCAGTGTTTGAGGAAGGCTGGGCAGCCCTGGGGTTAATGAACCCCTGTAGCCGCTAAAACCCCGCCACTCATTTCCTTCAGGGTCTTTGGCAGGAGCCTTAAAGGCCACGTACTGACCGGCGTTCGATAGAACGGCACTTCAAAGAAGACGTCCATCTAAAACTATACGTCTGTAAAGACTGCTTTTTGATGTTGTTTTTATTTCTGCCGATAATCTGATCTAAAAACGTGGACGGAGTGCGTCCGAGGAAACACACAAAAAGGCAAAAATTCAAGAAGATTTTTGCATTTTTACTTTTTCTCCCTCCTGTATTTCCAGACAACATAATCCAATTAACAACGTGCTTTAGCAGTAAGCTATATTGACTCAGTCGTTAGTTTTCACTTTCCCACCTGAATATCTCACTATCGCTTTGATGCATAAATAACCTGTCGGTGGACCCGCGCGCCGTCAGCACTGAGAGAGATGAAGCCTCAATGATTCAATTTCTCCTCGCGATTAGTCCCACATGCATCAGCCATTTGGTTCGAGTTTACTTTGATGTACTAGTGGGCTAACGATCTTGATTGCTGCCCTTCGAGCTCAAACATGCCTGGCACGGCACGGGCTGCATTTTACACCAGAGCCTCTGGACGCCACTGTCGAGGAAATGCAGAAGCTAAATAAATAGGCATGCTTAGAATGTCGAGGCAAATAAAAGCTAAAAAAGCTCTGATCTGAAAGGCAAGACAAAAGGTTACAAATAAACTGACAGCTCTGTTTAGAAGATGAGAATTGCTATTATAATTCTTACCATTAATGTTTTTATTTGGGAACGAATCCAGCTGCTATTTAGGAGCCGTCAGCATGATTAATCTGACAGTAATATTAGCAGGCAGGACCGTGACCACATTAGAATAAACAAGCACTGCTTTCTCAGGGACACGGAAAAATGAAAACGCAGGTACTGAAAGCCTGGGTCGCCAAGACGGACGGACTGACCACCGTAATGCAAATCAGAGAAAGAGAGAGAGCGCGCGAGAGACAGAGCAAGAGCGGGCGGCTTCGGCTCCCCTTTCACATTATCAATTTCACGTTATCAATCACTTTTTTTGTTCTTTTTGTCGCATTTTGAGTGGCTAATACCGGCGCTGAAACCCAATAGCCGTCGTCATGCACTTTAAGGGTCAGGGAGCTAGCCAGCCCGCAGCCCTTGAGGTCACCTACTCCGAGAGACTGGGAAGGCTTTCCATACGCATACACACATGCACACAAGCACTCACAGTCAAGGCCAAACACACACACAGCCTCTCAGGCTGAGTGATAAATGGCCAAACGACTTCCATGGCTCTTCCACTGTCCGTGCTTAAGGAGTCTATTTTCTGAAGAGGTTCAGGAAAAATGGAATTTCAGAAGTTCTTCTTTTCTTATCCAGGTATAGATAAAGACAGACAAATGAATGGATCGCTGTAATCATTTTTTAATAAATCTTGCCCCAGCGTCACAAGGGGAAGCTAAACACTGCCACCTAGAGTTACCCAAGCCATCAGAACGCGAGAGAAAGAAAGAGAGGGAAAGACAGTGAGAGAGTTGTACAGATTAATCAGAACCAGAGGAATCAAATGGTGGGGCTTAGCTAATCAGATGGGGGTGGTGGTGGTATATCACGAGTGCAGCAAAAAACAGTATCTGATAATATTCTGCACTAATTGCATAATTTATGATTAGACAGTGACGAATCTCATGTCAAAAATAAAAGTTGAGTAAAATCTGTTTCATGCAGCAATTCTTGAAGCTCGCCAAGCGTGCCTAACCGAATTCACTGCAAAAAAGAAAAAAAGTATGAGACTTTCAGTGGGAGCCCCTTTGCCTACAATTGCTTCCAAATTTGCTGCCACCTGCTTGAGCCTTTTTAAATAATGTATATCGCTGCTGTCAAGCGAAAACCTTGCATCTCCAAATTTGCAACTTTATAGGAGAAGGAAAAAAACCTTCTTAACTTTCAATGGTAAAAGTCAATGTAAAACGATTTTACTTTCTGGAGCAGTTTTATTCGTCCGTTAATCATGAAATTCTGTCACAATATAAAGAACAACTGCCAGATTACATTATGTATACATAATGTAAAAAAATAAAAAATTAAGATTTTTTTTGGTGACTGCGAAGATATATAGAAATATATAGAATACAGAAGTGAGTTAATTAAGCAGAATTTTACTAATGATTAAAACTTTACAAACAAATAAGAAAATGAACACTGATTACATTTTAGCTGATTTTTTTTTAAGAGGCATTTGCAGACGTGTGTCATGCAAGGCATGCAGGTTGGAGCTGCATGTTGCAACAAGGGGGAAATGGCCGTCAGGAGGCTGCGGAGACGGCCGGGAGATCAAACGGGCGCGTCTAAGAGCGCCTTCAAATGGGGCTCTGTTTGTGTACGCTCTCTGATGCAGATCACTTCCATTCATTCACTCTTCAGTGGAAGAAAGAGCGCAGGCCTGGCTTGTGTCAGCTTTCAAGGAAAAAGACGGCCAAACTCATCTTGAAATAATCGAGGTGGATAGGGAGTGAGAGAGAGCGCGAGACAGAAAGAAAGAATTTAGACAAAGAGAAACAGAACGAGAGAGAGAGAGACATTATAACTATTAGGAACACTGGGGGAATAAGAGCAAAACAAGACTGTCGGAGATCCTGACCAAGTACAGGCTCAGTGACCACAGTCTGGACACAGGAAAGGATAGATATAAAAGAAAGTCCTGAATGTTCAGAGATAAAGGACTGAGTGGTCAGTGTGACAGCACTGAGGTTCAAACTCATATCACCACTAAACCTCCATCAGCACGCCGCCGCCTGAGACACTGCAGAGAACACACTCCTGTTACTGGTACTACTGAACCGTATAAGCAGCTAGCTAATAGCTCATTATAATTATAATCATTAAAATGGTTTTATTATTAGATTTATTTTTTTCATTATTTGCTACTGTTATTATAATGCATTAGTCAGAGCAAAACTTTGAACTCACACATCTTTTGAACTGAAAGAAGAGAGAAAATAGGGTTGAGAAAGACAGAACAAAAGAATTTTAAAAAGATTGAAGAATGAAAGCACAAAAGAAATTATTAAAAAAGAATAAAAGAAAAAGAAAGATAGAATAAAGAACAAACAAACAAGCAAATAAGAAAAATAAAGAACAAAAAGAAAAGAAAAAAGGAAAAAGGAAAAGAAAGAAGAAAAATGAAAGAAAGAAAGAAAGAAAGAAAGAAAGAACAAAAAGGGAAAAAATTACAAAGAAAGAAAGAAAAACATAAAGTAAAAAAATTAAAAGAAAGAAAAAAGAAAAAAGAAAGAAGAAAAAGATAGCAATAAATCAAAAAAGGGGAAGAGGAAAAAATAAGAAAAATTAAAGAAAAAGAAAAAGGAAAAACAAAGTAAAAAGAAGAAATATAAAAGAAAAAGAAAAAATGAAAGAAAGGGAAATGGGCAGAAAAGAAAAGAAAATACAGATATGTGTGAGAGAGAAATAAATATAGAAAGAGAGAGAGAGAGAGAGAGAGAGAGAGAGAAAGGGAGAGGTAGAGAGACTGAGAGAGGGAGAGAGACTGAGAGGGAGAGAGACTGAGAGAGGGAGAGAGACTGAAAGAGAGAGAGACTGAGAGAGAGAGAGTGAGAGAGAGATTGAGAGAGAGAGAGACAGAGAGAAAGAGTGTGACTGAGAAAGACTGAGAGAGAGAGATTGAGAGAGTAAGAGAGTAAGAGAGAGAGAGAGATTAAGAGAGAGAGAGATTGAGAGAGACTGAGAGAGAGATTAATAGAGAGTGAGAGAGAGACTGAGAGAGAGAGAGAGAAAGAGAGACTGAGAGAGAGACAGAGAGAGAGAGAGAAGCCACTGGCTAGGTATCATCCCTGCAAACGCTTCTTACTCATGACAATCTTTAGTGGCTGCCAATCACCACTCCATCACACATACACACACAGACACACATCTACAAACACACACATACAGCCATACACACACACACACTCCCCTGCCCCCTTCAGTAGGGTGGCCACAGCTCCCAATAAACAACCCCTAATGACTGTTCCTCTTGGCTCAAACACTAGCAGCACACGCGGCTGTGTGTGTGTGTGTGTGTGTGTGTGTGGAGAACACAGTCTCTGTATGTGGCGGCTGAAATAACCAGTGACTATTTCTCTTTTTTCTGTTCTTTTTCTTTCTTCTGCGGGGGCCAAGCACAACAGCCCCAACTCCCCCCTCCTGGCTCGAGAGGGAAGGCCGTCCACTTGTGTGTATTTCTGCGAGCAAGTGTGTGTGTGTGTGTGTGTGTTTTTCCAAGTGCAGGCGTGGCGGAAACACACCCCAGCTAGCTAGCCCTTCTGTCATTGAGCACAAAGCCCCCCAGCAACCCACCACTACAGGTCTAATTACTCTACTGGCTGCCGGTTAGAGCTTTAAAGTGATGCTTCAGAAATCACTGCTGCTGATTCAGAGAGTTAATAGCTACAGTTTCAAACTGGGGTTTCAACAAATGATTCAAAGATATTCAGAATATGATTACCAACCACGCAAGAACTGGTGGACCACCAGTGTCCCTCAGATTAACAGCACTTTGATAGAGAGGAGAAACTCAAGCTGCTCTCTTGCTTCAGATCTAAAAAAAAACATCTGCAGGTGTTTCTGTCTATCCTTCCACTGTGAGAAGATGGCTTAACACTGAGGGTCTAAAAGGATGTGGAGCTGCTCAAGAAGCTTTAACTCAGAACATCTGCAAGCCAAACTGGAGCTGCTGTTGTTCTCAGAACTCTGGACTGACGATCCATGAGTCCAGACCTCAACATCACTAAAAGTGTTTGAGATGACTTGGACAGTGATAAGCAGAAAAAGCCCATAAGACTGAACTTTGGAGGTGTGGAAAGATCTCCTGCAGATTCTGTAGTAGAAAAGTGAATCTTCTAAGAAGAATGGAAGTTGTAATAAAGGTAAAAGGTGGACTCTGTGAATCATGAGAGTAGTAAGTAAACTGAACCAAACCTGCGGCTGGGATGCTACCACCACAATGGTACCACAAGGCTGGTGAGTGGCGTGATACCACCGCGGTAGAGATGTTGGACGCTGCTGGACGAGACAGCTAGCTGGTGTATTTTGGATGATGCATTTGGACGTCCTGTTTTGGATGTGTCTGTGTTTGCTGTCTTTTGGTCCCCAAGCTCGGTGTCATTACCTTGGCAATGCTTGTGCATGAATTTGGGGGGTGGAGCTTCTGAAGGATCAATGAAAATAGGAGTGTGTCCTTCGCCTTTAAGTAGTGTGTCTCTGACTGGGTTTGCAAAGAGTACCAACTTATTTATTTATGTGTTGGTTTGTTTGTTTATTGTTGTGCAACTTCTCAGTTGCACACAATAGGCTAAATAAAACTAATGAAATATTAATAACAACTTACACTTACTCTGCAAGCAAACTTTTGTGCTCTTCAGTCAGGACTTCCTTACCTGAAATGCCTACAAATGAATACTTATATCCTTCTTATTTCTATGCAGGCCTAAAATTAAATGAAATAATATACAGTGCTAAATTACATGTTTTTTTTTTTTCATTTCTAAGTTAAAATAAATAAGTGGACAGATCCAGCTACTGAAAACAAGCTTCAATCAAATGTTTAGCATTGTTTCTATTTATTTGCTTAATTCTACGTATTGGAACAAAATAACACATAAAAGAACAGTGGTACATATCTTATTTCATGTTTTATATTTTCCCATTATGTTAAACTAAGCAAATAAACACTAATTATGCATTACAATATATACAGTATATATTTATTACTTTATTTATTAGAAAACTAAAGCTTGTCTTCTGACCAAGGGTTCCAAACAGTTTGCATGTTTAATTATTTATTCATTTATTATTATATCCTATTATTTGTCCTGTTTAATTACAGAACTTTAAAACTTTAAAAGTCCCTATACTAAGAGTTTTGATTTTCTGTTAAAGCACTGTGTGTAAAAAATCTTACCATATTTCTAACCATATTGCACACCCTTATATGACAGCATGTACCACACTAATCTACGGGTGAGAGTAATCGCTGGATTATGAAGGATAGAGTTGTCTTTTAGTGTAGAGTGTTAACATGGCTGGGGGTTTTGTAACAGGCTCTGTAGCAGGCTCTGGTAAGTCATTTGCACCACCCACATGGGAGGGCGGAGTTTAATGTGTAATTACATCACTGTACTGTAATTTGGTCCATTCTGTCATTACAGTCCTTGTATTGCACGTGACGATGCCCAAACCTGAACTCAACTCAAACCTGATGCAAGCAGCCAGGCTTGGTTACATAATTCTAATGAGTGCATTCAGCATTCATTAAGTTGCACCCAAATAGACTGTCATATTGCCAATAGAATAAGACCCTCTGGAGCAGATAAACATAAACCTAATGGTACCATGATTAATGGCAGGCGTGGACTAGAAGGGTATCGTCCCTCCAGAATTGAGCTGTGGAGCAGTGGAACCATGTTCTCTGAAATGATGGATGGTGCTCCATCATTTGAGATGAATTGGGGAGTTGAGGATGAGGTGGGATGGTAACCATTCAACATCCAATCTTCACTATCACTCTTGTCGCTGAATGCAATTAAATCCTCACAACAATGCTCTGAAATCTAGTAGAAAGATTTTGGAAGAAACAATGAACGAGCAGGTGTCCCAATAATTTTGTCCAAATATGTGTATTTCAAGCCTTCCTTTGCTTCTTAATTGAATTCAGTCGAGCAGCTGTATTTGTATGTGAGTATGTATGTGTGCATGTGTGTGCTTTTACATGTGTGTGTGGGTGCGTGTAGAATCTACAAACAAGAAGTGAGCCGGGCTTTAATGAGGCTGAACGCGGCGAGCGGTCTGCCGCGCCTACACGGCTAGGCTAGCGAGAGCCACCATGCAAAATCCATAACCATAATAAACACCCTCCCAGCCAGAGTCAACCCTTACGGACGTTTGTTCAGAGAGTCCGGCTTGAACCTATATTTCACAACACCACCAACCCCCAGCCCCCCCTAACCATCTCTCTCTCTTTCGTACTCTTACTCTTACTCTTGGTCTATCTCCCTTGCACGTCTCTCTATCTCTGTGTGTGCCGCCCTGAATATCTTCCTGTCCTCTTGCCTTTGCATTATTCGTCATGCCAGCTTAACAGCTCCAGTGTGACCAGCTTCTGGAAAGACTTGAAAAAAAGAGGGGGAGGGAAAAAAATGCGAGAGCGAGTGAGAGCGAGAGTAAGAGAGTGAAAGTGAGAGAGAGAGAGAAGGCCCGGGGGGCAATGATATCGGTGTTGCACCACAGCATTTGACTAATGGGTGTTTGCGTCCCTCCGGATTCCTCCTGACCTCTGGAGGGGGCTATCCTTCCTAGCAACAGTAGCCTCCGTCAACTTGGTATGCGCGCAATTAGCAATGCTAACGGCGAGCACTCACAAAAGCGACAAACAAACGGCGGCTAACCGCATCTAGTGCAGATCGTGGGTGATGTGCGAGAGGTGAAGGTTTCTCGAGTTACGTTTCGGAGCACAGCCCCACCTTAATTCACCCCAACCCCAACACCCCCCCCCCCCTGCCCCAGCTTGTGTAAATGGCCCAAATGTTTTGAATGTCAAAGGGAGGTAAAAAGCAGTGTTGAAAACCCGGGGAATTAAGATAAGGATCGCAACAAAAGCCGCCTTTCTCTCTCCAGCGCGCCACAATGCTGTCTGCCTGACGAGCTCGAGCCTTGTGCTGGAGCTGTTCCGCCTCCTACCATGTTCTCCTCGCGCATCTGACGAAGAAAGAGAGACAGAAACAGGCGCTAGGAAGGATTTTAGCAGGTGTGCACTTGGAAGCGCCTCTGTAAATATTATAGCGTGATTTAAATAGCGCTCTCTAGGCCTGCTTCAGATGTTTTTTCCTTTTTGGCCTCAGTTCATGTGGTGTTTTTCTGTACTTAATTGAGAGGCAGAGGAAGCTATACCGCTATGCGGGGGTGTTCCCTTTCCACCCTTTCTTGTGTGTGTATGCATGTGTGTCCCATGTCAATGAACGGTGTGTGCTGCAGAGAAATAAATCTGCTTATAACCTGCCAAAATTGAAAAAAACTCAAATACTCCCAACTTTGCAACTCAATTACCGAATGTAAGGTGTAATAAAGCTTGGCTACGCAAGAGAGAGGGGAAAAATCTTATTCTACATTTCTACAATATATCATCTACCGTTCACACGGAGTGTACATATGTGCATGAAATTGATTTGGGACAAAGTTTCATTCCCTTGTTAGGTTTGCAGGCACCGCAGGTGGGAGGGGTTGGAGAGGGTTTGGGGGGGTTGGGGGGCTGGAGGTTGCCCCCACTGTCTGAAGCCAGGCAGGAAAAGGCCTTGCTAACACCATTAGAGGCTGAGGGCTGGGGCTGGCATCAGAGAGGCGGCCTAATCTGTGCTGACACAAATATGGCAGCACAAGACTCTGTGATGTAAGCCATTTGTGCTTCTGAGTTTTTGGATGAAAAAAAAAAGAAATTATTTGGGGTACAAAATTGCCTGGAAAATAATTTACCAGTACAAATAGACATGGAATTCCTACATTTCAGGTGTTTTTTTATCTTAAAATAAACAGATTCTTCTCAAATATTTGACCAGCACTTACTGCTGATGAAATTTTCAATTTATTTATAAAAACACAATGTGCCTACATTAATGGTATATTTCACTACCGTGAAAAAAAATGTTAGAACATTATTATATTTTATTTATTTAAAAAGTAATTAATTATAACAACAGTTATAATAATAACAACAATAATACATGAATTATAGTATAATTATATATATTTGTTTTGTTTTTAATATAATGAAATTGTTGTTTTTGTTAAAAATATTATACTTTTGACTTATTATACTTATAGATTATTTTAGTCATTTAAAGCCTTTAAATGTTTTTCTTATTTATGTATTTATTTATTCTTTAACTTTTTGTTTAATATTATGACTGTTTAATTAATCAATTAATGAATGAATTTATTTATGTATGTTTTTTACGTTTTGCTTAATAGTATGAGTTCTTCAAACATACTGCATTTATTTATTCATTTATTTGTGTTATGCCTGTTTGATCAGTATTATAACTGTTTACAATATATTTTATTTTTGCCCCCTTTTTTAATATTATGGCTTCTCAAAATATTTTATTTGAAATATATATACATTTAAAAGAACATATATGTTTGTGATTCATCTATTACTTTTGTGTACGTGTTCCTGACATATACAATATGACAAAATCAACGAAAAAATATAAATATTTTGTTTATATGTGTATATTTGTCAATTGTATACAAGAGCCTCCCGCTGCACCTAAACGTGGATCTGTCTTAATGCTCAAAGTTCCAGTGAGTCTATGTCACCATCTCTGCTGAGACTGAGAGTTTGGGAACGTCTCTTGACTAATCACTCAAAATAGGAAATAAATGTTCGCTGCCGTAAATGTAGCGTGAAAGAGAAACAGCTTTTTTTCCCCCTCTGTGCGGAACTTGCGGGGATGTTAATTGATGGGAGTTTGTGGTGGGCTGCTAGTAGCACCGAGGGATCATTACCGCTGAAGTGTAACGACTGCATCTACCACTGTTTGCATTCTTCCACCCGGTTCGCTGAGGCTCCAACAAAACCTGCGCAGAGACAGCCGGAGAGCCGCAGAGAAAACAGCACTGTCATTCAGCGGCTGGAGCGTTCAAAACCAGGTACAGCCGTGACAACTATCACTCCAGCAGACAAAGAAAGCAGAGGAGAGAGAGAAAAAAATCCCTGTCCATTTAAACTTTCAAGCTTCTCGAAAGAAAAAAAAATAGAGATTTACTCAGAGGGTTTACGCAATGGCAAAAACAAATAATTATCCCAAAGGCATTTCACATGCCAGAGTCAATTGGTGGGGAATGGCAGGGAGGGAGAGAGGGAGGGAGTGAGGGAGGGAGGGGTTGAAGTTGGGGAGAGAGAAAAAAAAGCTCAGTACTTTGGGTTAAAGGATTTAGGTCATGCTTTAACTGGCTGACATCAGTGTGGGAGAGATGGAAAACCTGACATGGAACTTTCTGGAACAAGCGCTCCATAATTTCACCCCCCTCCACCTCCCTGCACACCCACACCCCCAACACCTAAAAAAAAAAGAGAGAAAGAGTTCCAGCGATCGTGGGCCCCAGCCATTGCTGAACCTGCAGTCCTGACCTACATTTGCCTGTGAGTCTGAGAGCGAGAGAAAGAGGGAGAGAGAAAGAGACCTTGCTGTGGAATGAATGTAGTGTAAGCAAAATCAGCCTCATGTTACGTGATCAGTCAAAGCTGAGAACCGAGTGGTTTACCAGTTTATCACCGCTGTCATACAAAGAACTCCCGACAGCCTTTCTGCCTCTTTCTGACCACCAGCGTCCACAGTCCAAACAGGGTGGTCATAGGTGGTCAGAATGAAATGTTATCATTTCCATGACAAATAACATCACAGTATAATTTTCTGAGTGTGTTGTGTGTGTCGTCAGTTCTTCTGGTACGCTGAGCAACTGCACGGATCATAAAAATTTTTAGACCAATTACAGAGCACCTGTAAACAACGTCAGCCGGCGTATAGTAACCCCATAAACTGCATAGTAACAAGTAGCTGATTGGATATCAGCCCACTGTGGAATTGCACATTGTATTACTTCAATTTTACCAGTTATTAAAACTGTTCCTTTATAAACTGTTTATTTTTGCAGGCATTTTTGGTTCTTGTGGATTTTTATGAATGTGGCACTGTGTTCTACTGTGCATGCTTACCGTTCCAACTTCACAAAAATGTTTAACTAAATATTGTGCTATATACTTTTTATATATCATTATGTGTTGTGGTGAAATCTTTTTTGTATGTGGTGATCATTTAAATAAACCTTAAATATGATGTAAATTGCCTTTGTTGAATTCTAATCTATGGTTAATTCCTAAATATATCCAATAAAAAATGGTGCTTCACTACGGACAATATGAACAGAACATCACCATCTAATTAACTACACACCAAATAAACATGAAGAACTACTGAATGTCAACAGTGTTACACACTGTCTCTACAGAATGTAGTTATCAATATACACACAAGTAATGTTACTGTAGAAGCCAGTCTAGCTGGTCATATACAGTAGTGATATTACCACAGGGGTGGGTGATACTGGCAAAAATAATATTTAAAAATGTTATATATAAAATAATATAACATTTAGATATGTTGCCAAAATCCAATAGACGAGCACTAAATATTTTCTCTCCAATTAAACAAACAGTCGGTCAGTGTCCCTAATAATGAGCTAGTGTTTCTTACAAACTGCAATACCATTATGCAACAAAATATACAGAGCGAAATTACGCTAATTACGCTTCGTAATTTAGATGCAACACAAACAGCTCAAACCCTTCGCATTGTTATGCTAGTGACAGTAGGCTAGCACACAAATGCTCCTGAAAGACCCTCTTGCTGGTTTCACGTTCGTCTGATTTAAAGTAAACACGCTCGGAGGAGGAGGAGAGGCAGATGAGATACCTCAGCAACAAATTACAGAATTACAAAAACAGAGCTTCAACATCTTACTCTTACTCTTCTCTCTCTCTCTCTCTCTCTCTCTCTCTCTCTCTCTCTCTCTCTCTCTCTCTCCCCCTCCCTCCCTCCCTCCCCCACACACACACACACACATGCACACATTTACTTTGCAGGGTGCCAAGCACTTTCTGAACACGTCCTGAACAACGTTAAGAAACTAAAGGCTTTCTGAACTTTACTGAACTTTAAACAGGTTTTAGTTTTTCTTTTAAATTTAGTTCATAAACTTTCGAAATATATGTTTTTAAGAATGTAGTAATTATTTACGTCTGTTTCACACTGAAAAATACTGATATGCACTTTTTTAAATACTCTGATATATTGTGAAATCTTAAGAAATAGTGTGACATACATTTTTGACCCTACCACCCAGCCTTATTACTATCCATTATAAAGAAGGAAGTAAGTATAGGGAGATGCATATGCATGATATGGTTGGAAAATATCCCATTTATCATGATAATATTACATTGCCCACCTTTATATTACTTTCAGGTTAACAGCAAGCTAATACCGCAATTTGATGCTACTGTTGTACCTTAGAACTAAATTTGCATCACGGTTGTTATAAATCCATCAAAATCTTATCAATCTAACACTGTAGTCCATTCTTCTGCCACGCTATTACTGCTTCAGTCTCTCCAGCTCAGAGAAACCCACGTTTGGGGTGAAGGGTTTCAGATTAAGCCACTGCTATCAAAAACATCAAACACGCGAGAGCAGTGGATGGCACGAATCTAACACGAATGCTGTTTGTTTATAAGAGTTGAGGCCAAGCCAGATGTCAGTCTATTCTCCATTCTCTCTATTCAATTTGATGCTGGCTGTGAAATCACTGTTATTGTAGTTTTTTTTCAATCTCAACACAAACAATACTCAAGGCAAAAAAATGCCAATCGCGTGTGCTTCCCCCCGGAATACTAACTTTTATTTGGAAATAAGAAAATAAACAAAATATGTAATTTTCCCTCATCTTACGGTAACAGGGTAACTCTCTTGAGGTCTAAGAGCAACAAAGCAGGGTAAGGATTAGGAGTGCAGCGTGGACGCCGGTGTACCTCCAGCAGCCAGGGCTTAAGCTTGCGGTCCAGGATGATGTCAAAGCCCAGGACCTCGAAGCAGACGCTGTCGCTCCCTGGTGGCTGTCCCGGGCGGCACATGCGGTAGGCGTGCAGGACGTGAGGTTCGGCCACGATCAGCGTCTTCACCACCAGCTCCTGCAAATAAAGCGCATACACACACAATCAACTATGATCCTGTATTTTCCAGCCTGTGCCTTTAAGACTTAATTGGCGTCTGTACTGATTGGCTCAGTATTTTTTGTTATATCTGGACACATTGAAAGACTGCAGTAACACATTATAACATTATGGTTTCTCCCCAATCCAGAGTGAGTCCTTATTGAATTGGGGTGATTTTGACTTAACGTCTGGAAATTTAGGCTGGACTTTGTTTGCAAAGTGTAAAACATACTGGCTACCAAGTGCTGACTAGCTGGTGAGCGGATCAGCTCATAAAATGTCCTGCAACTGAAGTTTGAAAGCTGAAAAAAGTTCATGTTAATTATGTTAAAGACAGTCAATTAACATTTACCACATTAGTTCACAGTTAGCACGTTAGCTTCCGGCTACCACGTTTGCTTGCGGTTAGCATGTTAGTTCCTATGTACCCCATTGTCTGCATTTAGCACGTTAATTACTAGTTGCTAGCATTATTATGTAGAATTGTTTACTGGACATGCAAGCTTCAAAATCATAAGATAAGATAAGATAATCCTTTATTAGTCCCAAGGGATAGCAAGACACGTAATCATGACTGTTATATCGAGAACTAGAATTGCTACTCCAGGCTCAAAAGGTCTAAAACTGCAGTAGCTCTCTAACTCTGGTGAAGTGGGTAGAATAACGGTTGTTCTTCCGGCTCAGTCCACAAAAAGCTGTACAAAGCACTTCCTTCAATGGGTGGCTCAATGCAAATTCCACTCTCCGACCATAGGGGGGGCCCAGGAGCCAGGAACACTGATTCTCGCGCAATGCTGCTTTAACGAGCATTAAGCAAGTTCGTGCCTAGTTACCACTTTAGTTCACAGTTAGTATGTTAGCTTGCGATTAACATGTCAGTCCTTGCTACCATATTCGCTGGCAGCTTGTGCATTCATTCTCTAGCAGTTATCATATTTGTTTCCAGTTAGCACATTAGTTAGCATGTCAGTTCTGGGTTACCACTGGGTTCCCAGTTACCATATTTGCATATTTGCTACCATATAAGGTACTACACTAACTAGCTCACTAGTTTTCTCTGTCAGTGGCAATAATGTTAGATGGAAGTGCGGTGGTTAATAATCTTAGATAACGCTTCCTTCTCTTCCTTTCTAAACCCTGTTTCTGTTTTCATTCTATGCTGCTACAGAACCAGTTTTCATGGATTAGGCAAAGGCCCACTCTGCTGCTCTACAGTTTCTAATATTGTACCTTTATAATGCTGAATACTCTAATACACAGTAGAAAAAAACATTAAGATGACCTTCTTCTATAGTAAGTTCTACAGTATTACTATATATGTGGCGCAGAGGTGGCACAGTGGTTAAAGCAGCAGGCTACTGATGATAGGGTTGTGGGTTTGATACCCGGGCTCGACAAGCTGCCACTGTTGGGCCCTTGAGCAAGACCTTTCACACTCTCCACATGTGCTAGTTCACTGATGGGATGTGTGTGTTAACGGATGGGTTAAAGACAAAGGCCAACACAACTGGTGAACATAGCTGCCTTGTCTATAAGAATCCTCCATTCACTAAGACACTCAGACAATCCCAACAGTACCATTTGCAAGCAAATAGATCATAGATTGTAATAGGACCTACAGTTCTTTATTTTGTAATGTTATTTAACATAAGGCCCATTTTATGTGACTCTTTATTTGTGTCGGATCAAAAACGTACCGAACCGAGGCATCATCAAATCAAAACTTTGAATTCTGTGAATCGTTACACTCCTACTACACTGAAAACAGTTAAATTGCACACTATTGAAAAGTGACGGCCTCTATGGCCTCTCGGTTCCCGTGGGAGTAGTAAAGCCTCCTAGCTCAGTGTAGAGATCACTTTCGGCGCTAGGCCTGGGGGGATCGGCTCGTCTGTGGTGCCGCTGCTTGCGCACCAACTGAGTAATAGAGCGGCATTAGCGTCTGCACTGCCTAATGGGACGTGGTCAGCTTAATGTGTCGGGCAGACGAGCCGGTGCGGTAAGGCAGGGACGGAGAGCTCTGCTCTGGGCTCTGGGCTCTCTTATCAGCGCCCAGGCAGGCTGGGGCTCTACTGGAGGGAGCAGGCAGGAGGTTTGGAGAGGGGAATGGAGGCCAGAGAGCAGGGCGTCCTGCGGGGGATCCTGGGGGCTTAAGGAGGCCCCAATCCAACACTGGCAGGTACTGAGAAGCAGGCCAGAACCTGACGCATGAGCTCCACGGAGAACAAGAAGTAACAGTGCGCATGTGTGTGTGTGTGTGTGCATGTGTTTGTCTGTGTGTGAGCCCAGCATGCGTCCTACATGGAGATGAATGAGTGAGTTTATATAGGCCGTGGCCAAGCTGCAGCTTAACAAGTTTTTAGCTATGCAAAACGTAGCCTGACCTGCTTTAACATGTAATCTTGAACGGAAAATGAATGGATCCTCCTCAACGAACTGCAGCAGGCCTGCGCCTTACAGATAAAATCCCATACTGTGATTATACTGCAATATACGGTAACTGCAATACAGTTTTGAGGTTATCACAACTTCTCAATTTAAACAGACGAAAAAAGAATGGATTAAAATGCATGTTCCCTATGCTTAGGTATATGCTTGTGATCTGAAATCAGGGAATTCTTAGTGCATTAAAAACCTGTGTTCATCATTCAGAACATCTTACAATGGGGAAACGATTAGCACGGCTATTTGTGTGCGTTACTAAATAAGGGAAGAGGAGGCCCAAACTAGCAGGATCTCACAAATGTACAGTTGTTTGTAGTTACTAATTTCATGCGTATGGAGTAAAGGGTTAAACAGGTTTGGTTCAACTAGGCCAAGACTGAACAGCTCAGGCGTTAGTGGTCGGTGCACGTCAACTGTTCTTTTGCAGTGACAGGCTGGCTGACAGGCAATGGTAAAACAAGTGAGTTTCATCCCAAAAAAGCCCAAGAAACCATCTTGTGAGTCTTGTGATCTTCTCTGGGAATACTTGGGATCGCAACACAAGAATTATTCGCAATTATGAATTGCGAACACACTAGCGTGAGCCAGTGAAATTGCAGTTTTTACTGAGGGGAGTGCCTGATCCTTTAGTTGGTGCATCTATGCTCTAGATATTTTGGATTTTATTCATATTTTCTGTTGTTCACAATTCCTATTTTTGTGTTTAAAGTTTAGCATTGCAGTCACACATCAGGTCTAAGCGTTTTCCACCTGCCGCATGAAACGCCATGCTGAGTTCTGACCTTTAATACGAGAAGTGAAGAGAGACAGGTGAAGCAATTTGTCACTTGCCGTGTGAAAAGCCCTTAATGATATATAGCTGAAAGCTGAATGTGTCATATAGCTATGACACACTCATGAAATGACCGGCTAAAAGAAGCACTAAAGATTAAAGATACAGAGCCTGATGGACACACTCTTTTTCCACATTTCTTTTTATATGAAGTGTCAACATAATGTTTCAAAAAGGTTCCTGTCTCAGAATTTCTACATATCACTATTTTGCTAGGTCTATTATAATTGTTTGGTCATTACAAAATTTGTTTATAACTTAATATAAAATATGATTATACCATAGTGATTATTAGGGCTATAATGCGTACTCAGTTAAACTATGGTTTCTTCATTAAACAAATGACCTTCTCAAAAAAAAAAAAAAAATTTCTTGCAATCTTGTATGATAGTATTTTTTTAGTTTGCAGAACTGATGATGCCTGAGGAGCACCCATTTTTGTGTTTAATTTCAGCTCTTTTAAAGATGTTTACATGTTTTTTGGAAGTATTTTGGAATCTGTGAAAGGCTAATGCATAATTTGCCATTACTTAGTTACGTGTGTTTTATTTGTTTGGCCTTTATTAATTCACTGTATTATTTTGCTTGTGATTACTCGATTAATTGAACAAATAATCTTTCTGTTTTTATTGCTCATAATTAGTCAATTTAATATGCGATATATATTATCATCCCTGTGAGTGGGCAAAACCTCAGCCACCTCTCATCTTCAACCTCCTTTAAAGTTGTGCGCTAGCACTATAGCACAGGTTTAGGCCACATCAACATTAGAAATGTAACAAAAAACAAGCATGTGACCAAAATGGTCCATTTTTGTTGGATCACCTTTTTTGATTCAAACACCCACAGAGATTCATCTGAAGCTGTGATTGGCCATGATGGACGTGTGTGATTTGTTTGCACCGTTCTCATCTGCATATTCTCACCCCTTCTGAGATATCAGTGCCGCAAGGGCCAGTATTACCATGATGATTAAGAAAATGCTATACTGCGCAGCCCTAGACTAGAGCTGGAACCAAACAGGGCTGACAGAAATAAAACCGCTACGTTCAATAAAAATCAGGGCAGGGTGAGTCACAGGGCAGAGAACGCAGCGGGTCTGGTGTTTACTACCAGCAAGGAGACTTCTCTATCCTGGAGTAAACAAACCCAGAGAAAGGGGGGTAGAGGATGGACGCTTCTGGCGCAGATCTGAGATGAGGACGAGGGGTCAGCACGCTTAGGAGGGAACATAACAGAGCGAACCAAACTGAGAAAGAAGAGAACAACAAAAACAAAAAAGTGATAAAAAAACTAAAGCCAGAGGTAGAGGTGTCAACACACTGACAGGAAACAGGATCCTTCTGAGCTGGAGACACAAGAGTGGGCGAGGGTCAGAAGGAGAGGGCGGATGGAGGGATGAGCGGATGAGTGAAAAGGCGATGTCTCGGTGGTGGCGGAGGAGAAACGCGGGACAGCAGGATGGTTGTATAATCACAGTAATCGAGAGGAGTGTCAGGGAGGTGGAGGACGGCGAAGCGACAGAGACAGGTTGAAGCCTCCTCTTTAAAGGAAGGAATGGTGCGCTGAGACATAACGGGGAGGAAGGGAAATGTCTGCTGAAGGATGAGCTAGTAAAAACACAGACGCACGGGACAAAAATAGAGACGGTGACAGAGGGAAAACGAGAATGACAGCTCAAACTGTAGCCTGAACTGAAAACACAGACCAAAGTTCCTCTGTGGTAAAGCAGAGTAGTGTGCATTATATGTATGACACAAGGATATCAGGATGGATATAGGTGACAACACACTAATTAAACACACATAAACGATATTTACAAGCACTTCCATAACACTGAGTGCAGGCAATGCCAGATAGGGCTTGGGTATAGTTACTGTACATGTGAGGGGACAACCGACATGAACATTCTGTGGCGATAACCATACTGACTTAAATAGGCTAAAATTCTAACAGTCAATAATATCGGCCAATATCATGTCATATTTAGTAGACATGGACAGATCAGTGTTTTTCTTTGGCCCAATACCATTTGCCTATAGTCTTAGATTAAATGTATATAGCTGATTGAAATTCATGTGAATTGCCGTGCAGAACTGTGTCATTTCCAGTGCAGCTCAAAGTGCCATTAGCTGTCTTTGCTAACTCTGCTACGTCTGATACTCATTTGAAATGGGCTGAGTTATGGACTCTTGAGAGGGGTGTCCAGTTACTGGGGTTAAATGTCTTTATTTTGCTTGCTCCATGAGTCAGAGTTAGTGTTACACAAATGTTTAAGTTTGAGTCAGATATAGTCTGGCAACATTCATTCAGCACACAGAGCATAGATTTCAACACTGGCTTCAATGGCTTTCTGCAACTGTGAGGGAGGTCCATATTGGCATCTAGCAATTGAATGAGGAACTGCAATGTCTTGTGCCCAGTGCACAATGCGGCAGCAACTCACGAAATATGGAATGTTTGATCTGACCAGCTCTCAGGATCAGCCCAATTATTAGCCAATCGCATATTTGGGCTGAAAAACAGTCAATGCCGATACATAGCAAATCGATTCTTCTTCGAATATTTTGATTATATATTTTTAAGTTTCTACTTTAGTAAGTTTAAATAAACTGTCCTTTACTGCCAGTTATGATGATCAAATTATTACCTAAACTCAAATAAACATAAGAAATGGACTTAAATAGCCTTAAAATAATAATATATGTATATGTATTACAAAGCCACTGTAAATTTTGCATCACTTTTTTTCTTAACAATGATATGTTAAGCTGGTGAATTTTAGTGTAACAGACTTACAGAAACGTCCCCCCAGAATTTGGCAACATCGTAGTCGTTGGTGCGGAGAAACTCAGTGAACCAGCCGATGGACCTCTTGCTGCCTTTGTCCACTGTCTCGTCCCGCTCAAAGTTCTCATTGTGTTTGTTTACGGAGTAATTTGTCAGGTGCATGTATAGTTGATTCTGGAAAGAAGGGAAAGAGTAATGGGCACTAACTCAACACCATTAACTATTTGCAACATCTATATTAGTATTTTGACTCTGATACATCATTACTATCATTCCTATAATTGTGTAAGTATATATTTTATTTAGAACATTTCCCAGTTATCATTCCCAGCTTATGAAAACAATTTGCATAAGTATGAATGAAAAAATAGTGCTTGTAAATGATGACTTAATTTTAATAGAAACCTAATTCTAGATGTACATACATTCTAGTGTACAAACAGTCCTATTTTAAAGAGAAAAAACAAACATCAAAATGCAATGGCATTGTAATTAACTATGTAATAATAATTATATAATTACATAAATATTGAATATGTTTGTTATGTTTTAATTTAGATCATGTACTGATACAAGATTCTCAGTATTTGTCTCTGAATCCTACAAATGGAACTCATGGAGGTTCCTGGTGAAGGTGTTCTCACCAGATTGGACTCATTGGGGGTGTGGTACTTCTCCGTGCCCATCCGGACCAGGCCGTCGTTGTAGAGAAAGATGCGCAGCGGGTCGCAGGAAGTGACCAAGATGTAGATCCGGAGGTCAAACTTGTAGCCCTCCATCAGGAAGGGCTTGTCCAAGTACTCCTGCACAATGAAGTGGTCCTGTGCCGGGAGTTTCTCGCAATTCCGAATCAGCGATATCCTGGGACAGGGGGAAATTCATAAGATTCAAAGGGGAACGCATTCCAGAAATCTGCCACATACATATTTAAGAAGCTGTTAGGCTGTGCTGGTACTGAATATGAATCTCTGCACTATAAGAGAAGGACTGGGCTTTATTAAGTTGACTGCCTCTGTTGCTGGTCTCTAGACCATGACTAGGCCCAGGTTAATAGGACCAGACGTCTTGGTCCATTTCAACCTCTGCAACCATTTATTTGCTTTGGGGTGCTTGTCGCCGGCACTCAGACGTTATGGTACACAGACGACGCTGCATTTGCCAATGGCCGAGCACATGAAGAAGTGAGCTGGTGGGTGTTTTGCAAACAGGGGGCCTTAGAAAAACCTCTCCAGGCAGTAAAATATACTGCCATCAGGCAAAGTTAGCTTAATTGGTTATATACTTTTCCTACTCTGGTTTACATGAGCCTGAAATGTTTAGCCGAGGCTATAACTTTCCGGGTCCGTAGGCACCAAGCCCCTCTCAAAGCGGGGAAAAAGGGTTTGTGAGTTACAGTTCATTTGTTCTGGGACCTATTAGAGTCAGCCATGTTGCCCTCACTGCGCTGCACCTTCAACTGATACATCAAAAAGTGGTCATGCTCCTTCCTTTCTCAACATAATTAAAAGCACAAGGTTTTTATGTGGGAAAAGACTACACTGATTAATAAAAAAAACAAGGCTAACAGCATTTTACATGACTTTTGTACACTGATCTGTGATGTATTACATTTGGTTCTAATGTGAATGTCATTTAACATGAATTAAATACATTACAATACAATAAAAGAAAAGATCTAAAATACAAAGATTGGACTAATATGATCATAATGAAAGAAATGTTAATGGCTAACAATTGCCATGAATAATAATGTCTGTATCTGCAGTTGTAATATTTTTTTAGTTTTATTTTCTGTTTATTACACATTTTTGCATTCATTTTCTCATATTTTTTTTTAATAATTCTTTATAATTCTTTGGAAGGGATGTCGCAACCCAGTTTTTCTGAGCTCTATCAATTCGATCCCAATATCCTAATGTTAAGTAGTGGCTATTACCAATCTGAACTTCACAAATAGCTATATAATTTAAGTAATTATGCCAAGCTGCCAATTAATACAGAGTATTTAATATTCGTTTATTTAGACTACATTTTTAAATGACCATTTTATAGCATGTTTAATATTTCATAATACATTGTTGATTAACTGGCTACTAGTTATTTTAACATGCTGCAGTTTTGATATGTGTACAGTGGTAGTTTTTCTTTCCATGATGTATTGCTTTCTAATTTACCCATTTAGTCTGTACTGATGTGGGGATAATGGACATTGAGCTCTCTTGGGTGGAACAACCGTCTAAGGTTTCACCCTGTCATCAGGAGTTTGTGAGCTTAAAACTCTAGGCAGCTAATTAGTGACGTGATATCTGCCATCTTTTCTCATTTTCAAATAAACCAGCTTTTACCGTCTTCAATACTGACTGATATTATCAGTGAAACAATATAGAAATCTTACTGACTTTTGGTCATATCTGTGTTGATACAGTTTACTTTATTTGTATCTAATAATTAACTTTTTTTAAATAAAAAGAATCAATGAATAAGTTTTGTTCAAAAACACTGCAAAAAAATTTCACTCATTTATGACTTGAAGATTAGTATCCTGTACGAGACTGTTAATTACTGTATATGTGTTAGATCTTTTCAACATACACAGTGTGCATTGTATGTTTACTGATTAGTTAATAGCATTTCCAATAACACTGTTTATATGACTTAAATTACAAATCTTTTGATGTAGAACTCCCAAGCATCTCCCAACCTTTTTCTCAGGAAAAGCCTTAAAATGTGCCCACATTGTAAATAAAAAATAAGATGTTAATAAAATCGAATTAAAATTGAACAAAGATAGCCAAAACTCAGCGAAAGCAAATAATATTATGCAGTGATAATTATGCAGTGGCAAAATGCCTTACTCATCTCCAATTTGCTTCATGGTTCTTTAGAGAAATAAGACAAGATTTTAGAAAACCCACAGGCACCAATGATCTTTGATGGTTCTTTTAATATGGCCAAGTTCTGCACTATGGGAAAGAAATGTTTTTAATTTAACATGTTTTTAAAACATCTATTAATGATTAGTCTTAGTCTTAAAAACGACTACACTAAAAAAATCACTTTTAAAATGTTTCAATATTTCCACAATAATAAAATATATTACTTCATAACACAATTATTGCCAAAACTAGGTAAAAGGAAAAAAAGGAAAAAGGAAAAAATACCTGAAATTGAATTGGAATTAAAATTATTAAAAGGTATAGTGTGGAGAAACAGAAATGATACACTTTGCAATCAGACAAGCCCACTGCCTCACGTTTTTCACTACAGCTGTCATTTGGGCTTTCGGACATGAAGAACAACAGATCAACATCAACGACCCTGAGCAGGGCCACTTATCCCAGCCATAATGACACATTGCTGTTGACTGTATGTTTGCCATTCTGCAGTCTGGCTATGCTCCCCTGAGCTGCACAGCATCCGGACGGGGGTTAGAGTTGTTTGCGGCGGTGGCAGCGAATCATATGACATGATTGATGAGCTCTGATGGAGGGTAATCAAAACCCACTTTGGCCGACTGGTTAATATGGCACCAGTGGGGATCTCTCCTTTAAGCCTTCGGCGCGTTCTCTTTTTGTTGTTTTTTTTAACATGCCTAAGCTCAGACGCAAACAATAAGTTCATTTAGTTTTCCGACTGGAAAATAAATTACGGAGGAAGATATAACTTCATTTCCCGCGTCACGCTGCGCGTCTCCGAATTCAATCTCCCACCTCTCTCTCCTCTGAGTGGCCAAGTTAAACTCATCTTCTTTCACTTTCATAATGTGTCGCAATAATTCAACCTCTGATGACTTTTAGTTTTAATAAATACCAGCTTACTATAGCAAAAGACTATAAGTAATGTTCATATACCTGAAGGACAACAAAAGAAGAAGAAAAAAAAGGCCCCGCTCATCCTCTGCAGCATTATACATGTCAATACCCCCATCTGTTGGTGTCTGGGTGAAATACAAGCCAAAACTTCAAAGAGCAACATAAATTCATACATTGTTACAAAAAAATGTGAACAAGTTCACAAACAGCAAAAATTGTTACTAGTCTGTTGTTATAAAACCCTCAAGAACTCTTCGATGGACAACACAGTCAAACAAGGCATCACAAAGACTGATTATAAGAATAAAATTATAGGTCCTGGCTGAAAAATCTACAAAAAGAACTACAGCTGGCAATATACAGATTTTCTATGTTACATACACTAACATCACTACAAATCAAATGAAATTGTTCTTTAAAGAAAAGAAGGCCTGATTACCTTATTAAAAAAGCATTTAAATTGGCCTCAGTAATGAACCAGCAATTATGAGCTGGCCAGTTAAATTCTTCAACTCGTCTTCCGCAGCAGGAAACAGCCAGATGTATATGATGGACCATTTATATTCATCATGTTTTTTTTGTTTAGATGAAGTCATTGTTAAATATGTTATCTTTTTTCCAATACTTTATAGATCTTTGAAGGGCTAAACATAGTCTGTAACTGTTCAGTTTAATCTTTGCTCACGTAATATAGTATTACTTGATTATTAATATTCTAAATATAGATTACACACTCTTAAATGCTAAGGTGTTTTTCAACAGTGGTAAGTGTTGGCTTTATGGTCGGCAGTCCTAGAGAGCACAACTGGCCTCTTTCTTTCTATTACTGAGTGTGATGCTAGGGCTGTGTATCTGCATGAACCTGGCGATAAGATACGGTTCACGATACAGGAGTCATGATTCGATATATTGTGATATGTTGCGATACTGCAAATATGGCAATATATTGTGATTTTCTTTATCAAATTTTAGGAAAATGGTCATGCTATAAAAGCCACCATATACATAACATCTGAGTACAAGAAGAGTTGACCTTTTATCCAATCTGAACAGTGGGATCTTAAGACCGAAAAGTTGCAGAATGCAGCACTGCTCTCTAGTGGCCGGGCTTTTAAACACAACACAAAAAATGAACCACTGTCTGCCATCGAGCTTTTAAACTATTTATTAAAAAACTAAAACTGTGTTTTTGAGAATCGATACAGTATTGCAAAACATAATATCGCGATACTCAAGTGTATTCATAATCCATATTTGTTTTACAACCCTCTGTGATGCTGGCTGACGTAACAGAATTGGCAGTAAGTGTTCTCCAAGTGCACTGAGCTCCAATGATATTGCGTTAGGAGCAGTTTGAAAGATGCAGTGGAGCTTCATGCGTCTCTGAGGAAGCACCTGCAAGTCTTTACTTTCTCAACCTGGTAGAATAAAAGGGGGAGACCTAGCTACTGGGTGGAAATAGACATGACAAATGTAAAATTTCTGTTGGGTACGCTCCGGACCAACTGCAACCCTGACCAAGCGGATAAGAAGTTGGATGGATGTATATTAGTATAGAGGAGTATCTGTATTCGGGCAGGTATCAGCAGAAAATGCTGAATGGAACAAGGAATGAACCAGTCTAGTCTGAGACGGCGCACTCTCATACTGTCTAAAGCCTGGTCTTATTAGCTGTGTATTTCTTCCCTTAGGGTAGAAGGGACCTCTGCTGATTTAGCTTATGGATCAGCTTGGGCCGATACTCAAATTAGTATCTGAACTGTGGGATCTCTTTTAATAATATAACCCCCGTTAAAAATGTTGTCGTCAGATTTGCTATGAAATAATGCTTGTGCTTTTTGGACTCGTTTTGACCTCATATTAGTATGACAGTAAGGTCTAACCAAGTCAAAATCAAGTTCACTGTGTGAAATAAGAGCAACACTGAGAGAGACCCACACACACACATGCACCCCGAGAGTCATGGAGAAAAGAGACAGCAGTGGTGCCAAAGAGCACAAACTCCATTTGTGGGCTATTTATAGTCACCCTAGCACTCTCAGGTACTACTGGTGACTCCGTAATCACTAGTCGGGACCTTCAGGAACGTAGACCGCCAGGGAATGTGCCCTTGGCGCCGATTTATGGAAGAGAGGTGAAATTAAAATGAGCTCCGACATACGAATTGCTTTCGTCTTTCTGCTAAACGATGCCATTTAGCCTCTGCTCACGCTGCATTTCCATGGCAGCTTATGTCGGCGACCATCTTTCACAGCGGGGCCAAAGGGGATTGCGGTCACGCACTGGAAGAGACACACACTAGCGCCTGGCTGCGGGGCCAGTGACCTACCCGTGACCCATGGCTCCGTTGGCGGGCTTGACGATGAACGTCTTCTGCTTCCGCTTGCGTCTCAGCTCCTTCACGTAGTTTTGGAACTGAGTGTACTCGGCCGGGAAGATCCAGGTTTTGGGGGTGAAGCTGTATTCCTGAGGCTGGTTTTTAATCATCCTGACCGGAAGAGAGGGACAAAAAAGGTGAAGTAAACAGTTAGTCCCTGAACATTCATATTTTTTTGTCTTTCAATGACAAATAAGTTGCTAATCAGCTCTCGTGATAAGAATGCGCAACGCATAGCTGCTTTTATCCCTAAGGTGAGAGACACTTACTTGGCCATGTTCCTCGCCAGACAGTCTTTCCGACAGATCTCCCCCATTCCTGGGAAATGGTTAATTCTCTGAGGGAAGACATGGGGAAAATAATAATAGTTAGAGGGCATTTGAAAATTCACCTCTGAGAAGGGGTGGGGGGGAGGAAAGCACATTAAGGCGCAAAACTTGAAGTGAGACTACTATGTTCTGACATTTATGCCCAATTACGGACTCAAAACAAAAGGTGATTGCGAAACCTTTCTTAACCCTTATTTAGTTAACCACATCATTTTTAATTTAAAACGCAAAAAAAGACGATCAATCTTAACTCCAAGGGCCAAAGTAATTGGTTCTGCATCAGAGCCCCTGCAATTGTAGGTAGTGACAGATGAATGAATTGCTTGAATGCAACAAGGGGGAGAAGGGAAGGGGTATGAAGGGGAAAAAAATGGGGTTTTCTGTATTCTTTGAGCAAATGAGGCTGAACAGGGCCGTTAATTAGGCCCGTATGAACTGCAGCTTGACAGCAAACTTTCAGAGCAAATCACAGGAAAGGAGAAGGAGGGGGCCAGAGAAGCCAAGAATGTGCATTTTTAGCGCGTGTGAAAGGAATCTGTGATTATCCGGATGAGACAGCCGTAATGAGGACAGGGCCGACTGGAAACACTCGCCGGAAAGTACGGCTGAGGAGGATGTCATGAGCGCGAAAATCAAACCCAATTGTTTGGAGTATTTGTCTTTCTCTCTATAATCCTGTGATATGTGAAATCGAGAAAGGGAATTCTCATCGCCAAGGGGAAGGCTGCTGACTGCAGCACATACACTGAGCTGCGTTATGATGACCAAAACTGGGCACAATCTGAGGCTGAATCTTATTCATCATTCAAATTGCATTAAAAATTGAGCTAATGGTAATCAGCATACAATGTGGAAAAGCATCTTTAAGGCCAGAGCACACATTCACACACCAAACAGTCTGAGACAAACCCCCAACATTTTTCTTCATAATGTCATCAATGACCTTCATTACTAGAAATACGGGGAATGATGAAGACTGTTTTTAAGTCATATTCAGACAGAATTATGTTTACACTGGGTCCACAGAGGCTCCTCTGTGAGTTTATTCCTGTCCGGATCGACCATGTCTGTGTTCGCCATCATCCTTTTCGAATTAGCTACTGTTTTCACTGAATTCAGTGCTCATCCTTTTAGACCCATTCGGATTCCCATGTCTGTATTTTTCCTCACGTCAGCTTCACGTTTGGCTGCTGCTGTGCACTGTATTTAGTCCCAGAGTATCAAAGCTCCTGAAGAAAATCTGGAAAATGAAGACAAACCTGGTAAAATCATCTTCACACGGCTTGTGCCGGAGCAGCACCACCAGCTCTTTAAAAAGGTCACCTCATATAAGATGGCAAAACACCAATAACAGCACTGCATCTCCCCAGGTGAGCGTCTGAAGTGTACTTTGAGGTTTTTGTCAATATGTAAGTCCTCTCTGTCCAAAATTATGATTTTATCAATGTCTTAGCTTTGCAAAAAAAGCTAAACAGTGGATTCAGTGTGGCATTCGCTATAGTAACCAGGTAAGCATGAGCTGAGTGTCATTATTAGGGCACTAGATTGGACGGAACAGGGATATTAGAGGTGGTCCTGTTGATGCCACTAAAGCAGAATGCTTCTGGAGTTTTGTTTTTTAACCAGTCAAGACTCAAAAGTAAAAAACGTGACGAGGTGTATTTGCCATAACATCCCTAAAAGCTAGGGCTTTAGCCGCAACTCACGTTTTAAAGGCTTGCATCTAAATGAAAGGCAGCTAGTTCAGACACTGGGATTGCCGACAACACAAGTTTTCAAACAGCTCCAGACGCTGAGATTGAAGTTATCTTCTGAGAACATCAGCTATTGTGTCAGCTGCCACATCAGCTAACAGATGCTAGTATTGGCTAATATCTTGCTGAGTGATAGGGGGACAGGAGTGCCATCCTACTCACCCAACAGTAGTTGTGCTGTCATGGACTACAGGACACAAATTTGTGTGGCCAGGGATCAACTTACGATCTTTCAAAGATAGGGCCAAAGTCTAAACTGATGCACTTGGGAGTCAAAGTAGCAGAGGGGGTTATAAAGCCCCCAACATTAAGCTGTGGAGCAGTGGAAGTAAGTTCTCTGGAATGATGGTGCTCAATCCAGTGCTTCTGAAGATTTGGGGATGAGGTGGAGTGGTGATGATCCAACATCCTGACCACGCTCTCGCTCTCACCGCTGAATGCAATCAAATCCTCACAGCAATGCTCCAAAATCTGCTAGAAAGCCTTCCTTGGACAGTAGGGACAGTTACTCCAACAAAAGCAGGATAAACTATTTTTAATAGCCTTGACTTCAGAAGAAACAATGAATAAGCAGGTGTCCAAAAGCTGTCCAGCTGTCCTTTTGTTTGAATGGAGTATATTGATTTCCAATTCATTTGCCACACAGTTCTTAAAGTGGCTAAATTCAGACATGAAATGTAATATACAACGGTTCTGTCTGACCGATGACATTTGGGATAAGGAGAAAAACTGCATGAACATGGATGTTTTGCTGAACTGGCGCTTTAAATCCCAAAGCAGAAGGGAGGATTCACTATGACCCACTATTGACCCTTCTGCATGGTCTCTTCACCACTGAGCACAGTAGTGGCACAGCGGCCGAACAATTCAGAGTGACTGACACTTGGGCAGACCAGGCTGACAGCGCTGCTGCTCTGGGAGGTCACACACCTAGGTAGAGTCAAGACAGCCATCTCCTTCACGTCACATATAGACAAAGTACTCGTACTGTAACTACACTGCTTCATATCGTGATTACAAAACAGCATGCAGAATATTAAGGGCACTGTAGAAGGTCAAACCTCATTTTTCTTGGCATAGTTGAATAATGAGAGTTCGATACATGGAAGTGACAAACCAGGAGCCTCGAACACTGTTGTGACCTCCATCATTCAAAAATCCAGCAGGGCTAGAATACGGGCCAGTTTTCAAACCTTAAATTTTGTTGTAGTCTTGACTCGTTATTTACACCCCAAAAAGTACATTAACCCCGTCCACTAGAGAAAGCCCTGGTCAAAGCTGGCGGAGCGGTAAAATGCAACAGCACATCACCTAACAACTCTTCTAGTTATGGAATTATGAGTTATGGTATGTGACCGAGGCCTCATTACCGCAGCTTCTACTGTGGCGGTGCCTGCAGAAGTGGAGCTTAAACACAGCACCTGACAAAGTGAAAGCCAGGGGGCACAAACAGGGAACCATGCTAGGCTATGAGCTAAGACTAGTCAATGCTAGCTTTTATTATCTCTTCTCTCCATTGTCCACTCCCGCAAAAACTGGCCTACCTCAACTGACTTCCAAACTAAAGCTAAACACCCATTAGAGAGTGAAAGTAACAAGTTTTTTTTCTTGAGAAAGCAAAACCCAGCAAGTGGAGGCATAGCTAAAAGCTAACCACTACAATCTCTCCAGCTTGTTGAAGGAGAGGACGGCAACACTATCTGGCAAGACTCTGGCATAATTACAGTGTTTCTAGTATAGAGTTAAAACTATGCGTAAATATGTGGGCATCTGTGAGCCAGTGCCATAAACCAGCCATAAAAGCAGAGCTTGTCATATTTTTCCACAAGCTCGCTGTAAAAGCAAAATCAGCTAAATAACAGGGTGGTAAATAGGATTGTTAAACGACACCTGAGCATCTTTCGCATCAACCGAAGTCACTAACATACAATTTATACATTAAATATTAAGCGCCTGCGCTGTTCAGTCCGTTCAGAACACAGGAACACTCACCTACAACACCTACAAGCCTACTGTGATTAGTTAAATGGCTCATTCGCATATTGCAGAACTCTGACATATCAATATCCTAATAGGCCAACATAACGATAACGATTAGAAGACAATATACCGCGCCGGCCTACTGAGCCGCGTTGCTGCAGAGTGGAAGAGACTTCTGCTATGCATCATCTGGACCTCATGGAGGCACGTTCCCAGCTGAGCTGACCCTCAAGCACATGCATGCACTCGCACAGATGCACCCGCTCTGCTCTCGACTGACCTCAGGTGACACTGCGCTTTGGAATCAGAAGAGCTACATGCTATAGGTGAATTTAACATGACCTTCAAGGTACCGCTGACTTCCCCTCCTCAGCCCCCCGTTTTACTCGAGCCTGTGTTTCCAGCTGACATGCGGACGTGTGTGGAGGGAGCTGTACCTGGTAGTTCCTGAGCTCAGCGATTTTCTCATGCTGTACAGCAGAGTCGTTCCAGATGAGGTTGGCTGTTTCATCTTCGTCTCTGGTTTTATGGAAGGCTACCTCCCTGATTGCAATGCGAACTGCAAAACAAACAAACCAAACAACAATCATCAATCACATTCTATTTACATAATTAACATACACTAATTACAAGTAATTATTTGCAGCAAATACCTAGCACTGTTATTTTTTAGGGGTATTACTTGTAAAAGGAGAACTCATTGACCACTTTTAACCATTTTTAATCATTTGTATCTGTTGACATGCCTGCCGACGTGCTACATCTATACTACAACAGTTTTCTCGGAAAAGACTAGGAAAACACCCTTCTGATGAGGTAGCTTACAGCTGTTTAATATTTTTTCCTAGCTTTCTAATACAGAAGGAATCCAGATAGCTACAGTGTATGGACAAAAGTATTGGGACACCTGCTCATTTATTGTTTTGTTCGAGATCAACCAAGGGGACTAAAAAAGTGTTTATCCTATCACTCACTTTTGTTAGAGTAACTGGCTCTACCCTCCAAGGAATACTTTCTACTAGATTTTGTAATGTAATCTACTAGATTTAGAGTAATGCTGTGAGAATTTGATTGCATTCAGAGACAGGAGATTGAATGCCTTTGCTCTCAAGGTGAACAGGATGACCCTCTAGACAAGGGATGGGCAATTCCAGTCCTGGAGGGCTGGGTTGCTGCATAATTTTGTGCTTTTCTTGTTCAAGTACACCTGATTCAACTCACCTGTTTCATAGGTCTGTTAGAACAGGTAAATCAGCAAATTATGCAGGACTCTGGCCCCCGTTGCCCACCCCTGTTCTAGATGCAATGGATGGCTTTACAGTCCTCAGAGGAAGCAAAGTAGCTTTCACCATACCAGAACTGGCAGCATGGTGGGATGGGCAAGTCCTAGCTCTTAGGAGGAACTGAAAATTATTAAATTCGGTAGAAAAATGGGACACCACCCCCACCCCCCCAAAAAATAACCTTTGACAAGCAGTGTACACTAACTTACATAATCCCTTATTCAGGTTGAACTGCATATTTCTGGCTGCTCTTGAGTAAAGTGTACTGAGACATATTTCCATATGTAAATACAAGAAAAAACCAATAACATACTCTACTCCTTCCATCATGTACTCATATGACCCTCCATTATATGGAGTGCGACTGTAGCTGCCAGAGCATCTGATCTTGTGGATGAAATGTTCAAAAACTGTATTTACCACCAGTGTACCAGGTGCCATGTAGCCTGCAGAAATGCCTTTTTCAAAGAGATAAATGAATGACCTGTAATGTATTCAAATCCCGATGGTAGCTGAAAGCCTAGGATAGGTGGCGTACAAATTTGGACATTAATCCAATGACTATTCATTATTAAGCAACTAATGAAAAATTCATATGCCCTAACGAAACAGGTTATTAGTTATTTCAGCAGTCCTCCAAAACATTAAAGATGCTACAGCTAATGCTGTGTAATCACACTTTTACCTCAAAGAAGAAAAAAGAATGATTCCTCGGTTCAACCTCAATTGTTCATGGCAGTTAAAAGTGCTATTTCAACCCCCCGTTTGGCTCAATTAGCTAATTAGCCCAGGAACGTTAGTTTTGGTTGCAATGTGATCTCTACTGCTGCAATATAAACCTTATTCAGCTGATAAACCTCATTGTGTCATTACCACTTAGACTAGAGTACTTTAAAGTCCAATTAGCGCAACGTCGAGGGACGTGACGGTGCTGATGGGTAAATCTTTGTTTGTTTCTTTGCCGGTGTGTTTGAGGAAACAGCCGCAGCGAGTCCTGTGAAAAGGGCACGCAACTGACATGCTAATAACTAACCACTATGGTGGTAGAAAACAATACGTTCACGTCTCAGAGAAGGCTCTGTGTCTGCTAAATCTTCCCGTAGTGTAATTACAGAGAAACAGTGTACACTTGCTAAGCATCTAACGTCAACACGAAGTATGATTTTGCTGTGAAGACAGAAAAGGTGCGGTGTGTCTAATTCAGGAATATACCGTGCATTTTCTTCAGTTCTGAGAGACGTCCCAATTAATTTTTTTGTTCTTCAACATTAGTACCTTATGTTAAATGAACTCCTTAAACCCTGCATGTAGGCCTCCACTTCACTCACTCTCATAACTAGTACTAATGCCCTGAACAGTAGAGACAGTTACTCCAACAAAAGCAGGATAAACCCTTTTTTACCCTCGATTCTGGAAGCAAACAATTACTGAGCTGGTGTCCCAATACTTTTGTCCATAGAGTTGACATTTACACTGCTTTTGTAATCTTCAAAAAAAGACCCACTGCTTGTATTAACGTGTGTTTCGTATCCAGGCACTACTTTGATATACTTTGGCCCGTGTTAGGATTACATACCTATCTCATATTTGGTTCCTGCCACATTGGCAGTGATGACGCCTTTCTTCTTCTTGGTGCGCACCTTCCTCTTCACGCCATTCTGATTGGACAGCGCAGGCGGCACGTTCACGGGGGACGCCCTTTGATCCTCTGTGGAAAATCCGGTCACAGTGTTAGAGACAGGATAGGTGAGCTCACAAGCCACAGCCCGCCACTGGCATCACTTCTGGAACTAATGTGAATGCAAATGACAGCAGAGAGAAAAACAGAAGGCTTCTTTCGGCTAAAGATGACCTTCTGTTATCATTCAGCCTGTGTATGCATTGTCAGGGCTTAACGCCAGGCATTCGTGCCCTACCCTCAGTCCCTCCTCTCATTCACTGGCGTGAGCTAATGGTCCATATCAGGCCTGAAGAAGAGTGTCACCAGGAATTGGCAATATGGAGACATGCTTTCATTATTAGGATAAATTATGGCAAATTCCAAATTCCATTTTTTTTGTGGAAAAGTACATCATGGGCACCACACTTATATGTCTAGAATTCTAGAACGACTGTATGGATCATAAACAGAACAATGCACAAATAGTTTCAACTGCATTTATTAATTAATTTTACATCTAGATTTCTTTTTAATGTGGCTCTTCTGTTTTTGTGGTGTATTTTGCCACTCCAAAGTGAAAAATTAAATACCATGATCTGCGTTTGGGATCAATGATTTCCTATACAATTTGAATATAACACCAGATATGTGTTACATATATTAAAGGCTAGTCCTATGAGAATTCATAAATTTCAAACTAATAGCAGGACGTAAGGAAGCTGTAAATAAAACTTAAAAATGTTATATGTCTCCAGAATGATGACTGGAGCCATAGAATGCTTTACAATCTCTGATAATGTTGTTCTGCATTGAAAATGTGTCATAATAAATTAAATATATTGAATCCATCATGTGTCAAAACTTAACAGACATGTAAAAAATGTAAATAGATAATGTTACTAATATAACTATAGTTTTTCATTTTACTCACTCCTTGTTCGCAGAATGAATAAAACATTGAATAAAAACATTTTGGGGGAAGCATTTATGATTTGAAATCAGCACTGTATAAGTTACTGCAAATGCAAGAGAGTCCATGTACTTTAATGCTGTACTTAAGTACTTTTTCCACTCTACTATTACAATACAATATCAAGTACAATATAGATATAATACAATATAATATAGAGTACAATATATTACTTTTTACATATATTTATAATTTTGCACGGGTCAACACCACCAACCAGTAATATTACATCTGCTATAATACAGCCTATAATACATCCGCTACCTAGTTAGCAAAAAACAGCAAAAACCAAACCAGGACTAAAGAAAAGAGGTATTTAAAGAAAAGAGTGGAATATTTTGCCAGAAGATGGTTGGGTATTATGAATAAGGAAGTGTAATTGAAAAGAGAAATTATAGGGCACACTAGGATGTCGAGGCTTAAGATCCTAGACAGCCAGTTCGGCAATGGAGACAAGCAATACTTTGGCTGTATCCCATACAGTGCAGTTTATGTGTTGTAATGTGAGTTCTATTAACAATTTTAAATTGTATTAACTGGTCGCAGACAAGATATTATTACACATATTTTGCCAATTAGTAACGTCCATTTCTCGACTGGAAGAGAATTAGTGCTTGTTTTGGAAGTTTGATCACATTTTATATTTGAGATAATGTTTTCTGAGATTTTAGGTTGTGTGATGTTGCATGTTTTAGAAAATGCCTAATATTTACTGTTTTATTAACGATTTCTGTTTTATTACTGTTTTATTAGCAATTATCTGGAATGCCGTAATGTTAATAAAAATAAAAAAAAAATACTGAGCTGTTTATGTAAAACAGCAAAAATAAGTCAATGTTCCACACCTGTCCAGCAGGAACACAGCAACATCCTCATCCCTTTTTGCCCTCGCCTGATTTATATTTGACTGTTTTTGGCCATATCTTCTTGGCAATGCATGTAGTTCAACATGTAGCTTGTGTCCTCATCCCTCCCCTTCCCCGAGTCCTGTGCACAAGCATGGACGCCCCTTGTTGTTTACTGTCTGGAGTATCTTAGTGCACTTTGTTTGTTTCCCATTTCCCATTCATCCCCTGCTGTTGCTGTGTATCTGTGCTCATGTGCTCCTATTTCATCCTGTAAAACCTAAAATCCCTGGATGAAGGGTCACACTCACCTCCATCATTGGGCAGCGAGGGCATCTCAGGGGTGGGCGGGTCACAGCTCTCCTCCACCAGGCCTCTTGGACTGGCCAGCACAGCTCGACACAGGTTTACTTAGTCTGCCCTGTACGTGTGGAATTTTGACCAGCGGGCCGCAGGATCATCGGGCCCTCACTGTCCGTCTTTGTCCCGCTTTCTCTCTCTCACACTTCGCCGGTGGAGGGAAGGGAAGGGGGGAGGAAGAGGAGGAGGAGGTGGAGGAGGAAGGAGGGAAGGGGGGTCGGGACTTTTTCTCCCAGAAAGCGTAGCCACAGTGCATTTATAAGTATGGACGGATGGATGGATGGGGTGTCTGCTGAAAGAAAGAGAGAGGGCGAGAAAGTGAGAGCACATCAGTAACGTTTACAGAGGCAAGAGAACCTGTGGGGTGGAGGGGGCAAGTGCAACAGACAGACTTGTGTTTGATGCGCTGCTCGAACTGTTCTGAAACATATCAGTCAACCTGACACAGCCGGTCTCGCCTGGCCGATCGCCCTATGACACTGACGGGCGTCGGCCGGAGCTGCAGTACTTGACTGAGGATTCGGGCAGTTGTTAAGGGGCAGATGACAACATTCCGTCTTCCGTCTGTCAAATGAAACATTAATGCAGCCGGTCTAATGAAGAGCACTGGCTTTGCATTTTTCAGGCGGCGAGGCTCACCCGGTACGACTGCAATCTGTGTCATAAATCGTGACAGTCTTGCATGACATGTTGATGGTTTGTTTGTCTTGGTGTTTTTCTAGCCTGACTTTTGAGGCCTGATTTAAAATTTGATCTGAAATATTATTCTTTTAGACGGTTTGTCTTCTCAGAGGCTGTCTGCGTGACATCAACTGGTCAACCCTGACATCTAGTGGTGGATTTCTGAAATGCACTCATGTGTAAACCACACAAAAGTGAAAATACCTAATACACTATACAGACCAAAGTATTGGGACACCTGCTCATTCACTGTTTTTTACAAAATCAAGGGTATTAAATGAGTTCATCCTTCTTCGTGTAGGATTAACAGCCTCTGCTGTTAGAGAAAAAGGTTTTCTACTAGATTTTGGAGCACTATGGAGGGTTGATCAGTGACAAGAGCGTTAGTGAGTAAGGTCAGGATGTTGGATGATCAACTGCCTACCTCATCTCCAACACCCCAGCTCATCCAAAAAGTATTGGATGGAGCACCATCCATCATTCCAGAGAACAGTGGTTGTCCGCAAACATTTGGACATTAAGTCAAACCAGTTCAGCATTAAAGGCCCTTGGGTTAAAATGTTGTTTAAAATATAAGATCTTATGATAAATTACAACACAGTATTCTTTCCATGGGTATCTGTGCATGGGCCAGTATTGCTAGAGCACTAAATTATTGCATACATCATAAAAATACAGGGACCCGATTGTACAATGCTTTTTTAAGAATACAAAGAATCTTAAGAAAAGCTTTAAAAAAGGTTCCTAACAATGTTCTTAAATGCAAATTTTTAGAACAAAACTAAAGACAATCGTCATGGTTTTCTCATGTAGTCATTTGTAGCTTTTTACACTGGATTTAAAGCTCATCACTTTTAATTTTCCATTATTCAATAATTTAAACTGATCATTTTAGAAGCCAATAAAATTTTTTATTATGTAACCCTCTTATTTTCATAAGAAAAAAAAATGTCTTAAGTAGATTAAAGAATGATTACTATCTTATTTCTTAATTATGATTAATCCGACCCTGATTCTGTATTAGTAACTATACAAAATTGTTTACAGAGAGCAGCCCTAGCAGCAGCAGAAGATTTAATACTAGGGCTGGGTGATAAAAATACTATCTCATGATATTTAAAGACTTTTTTTGTGATACACAATATTTATCACAATACATGTAAATCACAGACTAAAAACACCACTAGCAACAGATTCTTATAAACTACTATTCAGATACACTCCTAGACTGAATACAGTGATTTTTATGCAACATCTGCTGCTCTTCATCTAACGAAACCAGTCTAATTACACTGTTTGTAATAAAACCTGCAGCTGATCAGAGTTTAACAGTAACAGTATCCTCAATATGCTTAGAAAAGCATATTATCACGATAACTACATTTATCACGATATGATAAAAAAAAATATACATCATATTGCCCAGCTCTATTTAATACCCATATTTAAAACAAAGATTTGTATTCAATATGTGTTGCACTCTATCCAGTTATACAGGAAAACATGCAGACAATGGTCAGACCATGTCTGCGATATGCTTAAAAATATATATTGTGTATCATATTGTTTTTATAAAATGCTGCAATATCCAATCCAACATTTGTCCATTAACTAAATATTATTATATACTGTATCTTAACAAAAGTATTGGGACACCTATACTGTACACATTACACTTTTATGACATCCCATTCTAAATCCAAAAGCATGAATATGGAGTTGGCCCCTCTTTGCAGCTCCAAGGTTTCCAGGTTTGGAACTTTTTCGCACTGTGTGCCTCAGCAGTCTGCAACCCCACACTGTAAAAGTTGATGTTGGAACATCTAAAAAGGAAGAAATTTCACCAGCTGACTTATTGACTTGCAGCGCTGGGTCCTATTCCAGAACCACGCTGGAATTCAATGAGCCCTTTAGAACCGCCCATTCTTCACTAATGTGTGTAAGGTGCTTTATTTTATACACCCATGGCAATGGGACTGAATGAAACACCTAAGTTCAATGATGAAAAGAAGTGTCCCAATACTTCTGTCCATAAAGTAAAAATATCTTCCAGTTTTAGTTACTAGTTTAGATTTTGGCAACATTGATGATCCTTTCAGCAAAGTGCATTGTAATACAACCAGTCAAAGAAGTTGGACACTAAGCTTCCTCCACTTCTCTCTTTCTCTAAAACAATAATCAGGTCATGCCTTATTGCTCTTATCCTCTCCGCAAAAGCATCAGCCAGGTTGATAATCGGGTCACATAATTACACACTGAATGCTTTTCGAGCTTTCAATCTCGATACACACATCACTGAGCGGGAGGAAACCAGAGAGGAGGTCACAGGAGGCTTGGGGAGCCGCTGGTTGAGCTCAGCCGTCCCCAAGGTGGTGTCCTGTTCAGCAAGCCGAACACACTGCCATCTACAGCTTAATCCATTCACTCTGCCATGCCATTAACTCATTGTGTGCTCCTGCTATCTGCTGAGCAGCTCCCCCCCCCCAACCCCCGCCTCTCTCTCCCCCTCCTCCACTCTGCCTTCAGCCAATCTCGCTCTGCCCATTCAGCAAGAAAAGCTTTCAAATTTGGGCTATGCCGTTCCCCCAGAGGGACCCGGGCCGTCTGACAGATGTTCAATACTGTACTCTCTATAATGACGCACCCATGCTCAATCGATTCAAAAGAAACGTGTGGCATGGCATAAAACTTGTCCCCCACATATTCTAGCAGTTAGGTCAAATAGGGCCACGTACAGATTTGATCCTCATCTTATTTAATGTTCACTAATGTAATATTTGAATTGTTATTTATTTATTTATTTATGATAACGTTATATGATAACTAAACTCAAAAAGACAAAAAGGTGCCATAGAATGCATTTACTGAGGATTTCTAGTTGTTACTTGTGAAATGGGGTGAAATGATCAGATGTAGTTTTACACACCCATTTTCAACCCTGTTATTTGTTATTTGTAGAGGGTATGCATTGACGTCACGTTCTCTGTCCCCTTTAGTCGGACTGAGTGGTCGAAACAAGCGATTACCTGCTCAAGTTAAAGGCATTTGGACAACGGACCAATGGACCATGGACAGCAATGCGTAGCCAAGAACGTCCCGCTAACTGAGACTCCAATCACAGCCGTTTATAAGATGAGATAAATTGAGTGAATGATCTTAGAAGGGTTTTCCACTGTAATCAAGCGTAGCATGTCGCTAAATTCGCAACTACAGTGGGCTTGTTTTTTTCCAACTGTTTTCAGGGTGTGAACAGTGAGCTCCCAAACATTTCAATGCCAGGATTCCAGAATTGCAGCAGTCCATTTGTTTCTCATGAGCTTTGGATTGTCTGTATAGAAGAGCTCAGAAATCCTGCTGAATCCGTTTGTACAGTAAATCGTATACAGCAGCTCTTTCCCAGCATTCAAACGGAGCACTAACACTGCCACTCAGTGGGCTTGGTCACAGTGTCTCCCGTCACCGGTAACATCACGTACGTACATTAATGGCACCTAGTGGATACCAGAGGAACACATGCTGTGTTAGAAAAAAAAATGTGGTAACAAAAACAAAGAATCTGAACTTGACCAAGCTTAAAATAGCCGAAATCCAATCACATACATCATGCCTGGATATATCCCAACCACAGGCCTAATGTCGCCATGTGATGGGTGGGCGATTGCAGACAAAATGCACCAGTAGCGTCAAAGACTTAAAAACTGCTATTCACAAATTCTTCCATACTGAGTACAGCCATTTAAAAGTTCCAAATTTGCTGCATTTCGCCTAATTAAACAGCACTAATTACACTCTGTAAGGAAATGTGCAGTTGGTCAGTGTTCTTTTAGCACTGTCAATATCCACGATTTGTTCACTTGTATCATGATAACAAAATCATTAAATCAAAAAAACATTTTTTGATTAAATATTGTCATATTGCCCACCCTCACTTTGTACATGTATACTATGTGCCCACAATAGATTCCTAATGTAAAAGAAGACACAGATGTTGATTGCTAAACAATACTAATACTCCTTTTCTTATTTTGCTGTGAGAAAAAGTTTCTGAGCTAGTTTTAGATGAACGTAGGCATTCAAGTGATCCACCAAACCAATGCCATAGCCATGTCACATCTAGTCTTCTCCAATGTCTTTTAACACATCATTATATTGTATTATTTAAAGGAGCATCATAATCGCAGTACGTAGCCATTTAATCACAGTATGGTCTTTTGTCCATATCACGCAGCCCCAGCATCCAGTGAATGATCTACAAAGAGCCCAGTATAGAGGGAAACTCTGCTACACTGCCACTGGATCACGTACGTAGCTGTGTGAATCACACAGATCAACCCTCATAAGAATAAAGACAAAGCCACACTCACACTGATCTATATAACGTCACACACATACCAGCCATGATGACAAACAAACAATTCTGTGGCTGGAGCTCGTGCCTCAGTAGTGACCTAGAACCAGCTGATCCTAAAGTAACCAGAGAAGATCTATCTTACTTCAATCACTGAGGTGTAATGTACTTTTCAGTAATGTACACCTTAGTTAGCAATTATAGACTTCTAATAAATAGCAGTGTGTTTGAAAAATACATATACATGTCATATATTATACATATTATATAAACATATGAATGAAATATGAAATATAAGTTGAAATATGATAAACTCATGATATTTCTACCCAATACTGATACTGGCACGTAAACACAGTATTGGCACGGGCAACAGAGAGCACCTATACCATGAAGCTTAATATTTTTCTCTGCATACTTTGTTATGAGACTAAACGTTTAAACAACTAGTAAAAGCCAGTCATAAATAATTATTACCATTAAACAGATTTAATGGAACTTTTACATTACAGTACTTTTTGTTGCCATGTGTATTTTCGGTTCTAAACAGTTTAAGCAGAGTTTAAAGGCCACGCGCTGACCTTTAAACATACCTTTTCACATAGAGACGTGTACTTTAATGTTAAATTGCTGCATAAGCACTTTTTGTGTCAACTGTGTAAACTGGCATTTTCTCCACTGCTCTGAAATGGGAATTGAATGTGAACACCAATTAGAAAGCTATGCTTCCTTACTTGCACGTGTTACTGCATTGTGACAATTAAATTTTTTTCACTAAATCAGTAAATGCTGTTCTTCCAAGCTCATTGTCTCTTATTTACAATAAACTCTAAAAAGTAAAACCCTAAAAAATAAATAAAAAGTGAAACACTATAAACTTCAGGATTTATAGGCATCTATACAGTATTTAAGTATTTAAGTTGAGTTGGTACCGTTATCGGTACTCTGTATCAGCAGAAACTTGAAAATCTGGCATCGGTATCGGAAAGGGAAAAGCGGTATTGGTGCATTCCTAATAATTAGATTACTCAATATAGACAGTGTGTTTCCTCTGTTTTCTTTCCAATTTCTTAATAGCCAATTCCAACTTTGGAGAACTGCAGTATGAATGGGTGGGTTAAACTTTTTCAGCATAGTTTTCTTATAGATGGTGTGGACATGGGAGTGAATAGTGCTCATTCATTGTTTCCTCTGAAATCAAGGGTATTAAAAAGAGTCTGCCATGCTTTTTTTGGATTAACTGTCTCTACTGTCCAGGGAAGCCTTTCTACTAGATTTCTACAAGATTAATTTAGCAAGAATTGTGTTAGTGAGTTCAGGATGTTGGAAGATCAGCACCCCACCTCATCCCCAACCCATCCCAAAAGTTTTGGATTGAGCACCATCCATCATTCCAGAGATCACAGTTCCACTCCACAGATCAATGCGGGGGGCTTTATACCCCTCTAGCCCATGCCTGGCATTAGACATGGTGCCAATAGGTTCATGCTTATCTGCTCCAGAGAGTCACCATGTGTTTGTTATTGGCAGTGGCAGTGATTTCCAGCTACATGTTTTGCTAAAGTAGGGTTAGGTTAAACCAAAAGTACACTATGTGTCCAAATGTTTATGGATGCCCCTTCTAATTAATGTATTTAGATACTTTTAGGTTGCACCCATTGCTAATACAGATGTGCAAATGCACACACAGAGCTCGTCTAGTCCATAACTTTTATTTGAACTGAAAAACAATATATAATAATATAAAAAACAGCCCACAAGAGCATATGTGTCCATATGCACATTAAATAAACATTTCACCTCTAATCCAGCCTATAACAAGCCAAGATTCCAGCCCAGTCCTTTAGGTAGAAACATTTTTTATTTTGCTTGTTCAACAGATTGCAAACTTGGGTGCTTGTACACAAGCTATAAGTTCATGTTCATGGACAGATAATACCCTGCCTTTCTTTCACTCACTTTCCCACTCATTTAGACTATTTTGTGTTTTTTTAATAACCAACCCCCCCCCCACACACACACACACATACACACACACAATTCCTTCCAGGTTGAGTATCTCTGCAACAATATTTGAGGGACATAGCTTCTGTATACTGTTTGTCGCCTGCTTGATGCAGGATAATAGGACATTAATTACACATGCATCTCAAATGCTATAAACGTATTGTCTGTAATCCACTACAGTTGTCAGATTAGCACTTCAGCCAGTGAGTGGCTTTAGTGGAATAACCTGGTAAGAGGATTTCATAAGACATTAACATCTTCTGATCTCTGCACAGGTCCAGCCTTCAACAACACAATGAAGCGTTTCTAAGGCGGCACAGAAAGTCTGGAGGTTATACATTTACTTGAGATTTGATCGGTTTCCATTTAATGACTCTGCATTAGAGTCACTAACCTACTCTGTGATTAAACATTTGTAAGACCTTCATTCTCTATTACAACTGTCACAGAAATACAGAAATGATCGATTCAATTCCTCTGTCATTTTAGCTAACTTTCACTCCATCAATAGTAAGGACCCTGTCAGCAAATTTTGGGAACGGTCCCATTGATCGGATAAACAAATATAAGATAAGATAAGAGATAAGATAAGATAATCCTTTATTAGTCCCACAGTGGGGAAATTCTCAGTGTCACAGCAGAAAGGGATAGCAAGACACTCAGTTACAAAAAAATGTAGATAAATAATTTACACTATATACACAATATAAATAAGAATTAAAAAAGCAATAGCAATATTATATACAGGTTATTGCAAATGACTCTTAATTTCAGATGTGTGTGTGGGGGGGGGGGATATTGCAGGAGTAACAGTCTATACTAGCCAGGAAAGCCTTTCTACTAGATCTTGGAGGATTGCTGTGGCTTGATGTTAGACCACCCACAATTAACCTTTGGGTTAATTGGCACCTGGCCTGCCTTCCTTTCTAGTCTACCATATCACTTATGCAATTTCTTTTCTTAACCCTGCTGTTTTTTTTTGCTTGTTATTTTTTCCCCTTCTGTATAAAATTTTTTTATGAAAAAAATAAGGGATGTCCACATTTGGACACATTTTGACATATGAATATAAAAACAATGCATATCCGTAGCTGGGAGTCCCAGACAGAATTACTGGCCTTGTTCCCTATGGGTGGGTAGGATAAGCACATAGAGCCTTCATTCTCCCAGCACTGGTAGCACTGTTTGATAGAGGAATTCCTACCTACTGAGGAGGAACTGGAAATGACTAAACTGGGAGAAAACACAAAAAACAACTTAAACCTAAATTTCCCAAGGGCATCATGTCCAAAGCTGCTCACTTTGTTCTGATAAAAGCGCTACTTATTTGTAGCGAGGTAACAGGGTTCTGAAAACTTCACAGATCTCACTGGAACTTCAGATCCTCTAATGTTCTTTCGCAGGTTTATCGACAGGTCATTAGATCTGTTGCTACTTTGCTGGGCTTACATCTGTTTATCCGATCAATGGGACCGTTCCCAAAAGTCACTGCCCAATTTCTGGCCTATGAAGGAACAAATGCGTACAGTATTTGGTGCACTTCTGCATCTAAAGTGTGAAATCAAGCTAACCAAATACAAAAAATATTGTTACAAAAAATAAATGTATATGTGGCAAAGGGGCACATGGCACAGCTAATGACACACCTAAAACATACCTTACATACCTAACATACATTAGTTAGCTTCCATCAACACTACACAGACAGCGCTCATATTACATATTATCTCCCTCATGTCCATAATCACGCTCATCTATGGTAACCTTTGAAAAAGTTGCTTCACAACCTTCAACATGACATAGTTATTACTCCTTAGTTGCTTAGAATCTCAGAACTGATTCATATAACATATCACAGTATGGGTTTTATGTATGTTGCACAGCGGTGGCGAGACAGACAGCTCAATATGACGGATAATTACTGTGATCCAAAGAGGTGGGTAATAATTTAAGGTTAACAATAGATGCTGGTGGGAGGAGTGGCATGCCCTGAGAGCATCAACTTCTTTGGGACACAACAACAGCAACAACTTCTTTAGTCTTTGAAAGTAGGGATGCACAATATTTACATATGTGGCTTTTGGCTGATGCATGTTACACAGGTAGGAGACCTTAGGAGTCTTATTAGTGTAGCTAAGATTTCTTCATGTTATTTATTTCACTGCACTTTATAATAATAAGCCTCTATAATAAATAGATATTAGATTTGTCTGTAATATTAATCCAGGTAGTTGTAGTCTAAATCTTTTTTTATGTACATTTTATATACGTTTATGTGTCGTATCAGCATTGGCATCAGCAGATATCACCCACAATTCCTATACTGGCAAATCCTGATCCTGAATCCTGAAAATAACACCCCCACCACAAACACAACTAAATACCTTTCAACTGCTGATTTTCTACACTTAGAGTTTATATTTTGGGGTTTGTTTTTTTTGGCACTTTGCATGTCTTTAGGCAAAGCCCATGCTAGCATTGTGTGATTGGGGAAGTCCTAACTATGGACAATTACTAAACTGGGGAGAAAATTAGGGGAGGGGAGGGGGGGGGCTCTGGTTTACCTCTGTTAAATAATGTTACTCCTTAAGAGCAAGGTAATACCTATAATCAAGCCATCATTAACATTACTGATATGTCTTACATGGCCTTATTATGTGATGGTGAATCCCCCCTTTCGTTCTCCCAGTCTGAGGGCTTGCCTGCTATCCCAGACACCCACAGGGTTCTCCATCAGTCATCCCAATGCCCACCCCTGCAGCAGCCGTAGGCCCAGACCAGGGTTTACTTCAGGTCCTGGGTGATAAAACAGGCCGCAAGCATACGATGCACTGACTACATCGTCCACGGCCTGCTCTTTATTTCATGAAGGGAAGTCTCCGTGCAAACACGTGTAGTAATAATAATGAAATAACCTATTAATAATGCGGCGCGTGCGTATCATAAGGGTGCACCTTGCAGCTCGCACCGAGCCCATCCTTCAGTCCAGTAATACGCTATCTAATGTGTCCATGGTCCAGATTCACACTGCGGAGGAACAAAGTCAAACAGACATGTAAAGGCTGTAAAGGCTGTGGTTGTAACGCTGCAAAATATAGTAAAGGCGTCTGTGTGCTTGCTAACGTTAGCTGCTGGCTGACTGTTTGCGTTCAGCATCTTTCTCCCCTCTGATTTCTTACCCCATCTATCCCACAATGCAGTGTGAGAGGCTGGTGGGCGATTTAATGCTCAGCACTTCAGGTTGCATCTTTGGTCGTGTGTACGCAGACAAATGATCATTTCGTATTAGGTAGCTAGCTAAACGCTGTGCACGTGTTATTATCTAGTCATTAACGCATTATTATGTGCAGTCATCTCGGTAGCAACCTAGCAAGTTAGCTGCATCCTCTAATAACGTCGTGGGCTGATAGCGCTGCGTTACCTGAACACTTGCTCCAGTCACTCTGCGGCGTCCTTTGGCTCCCTCTCCTTATTTTTCTCGGACTTACAGAATAGGCCCTGATTTGCTGACAATGTTGGCTTTTTATTTGCCTTGAGGTGACAAAATTGTAGGCACAGTACACAGCGTAGATGAACCTATCCAGTGTCGTGTAGTCAACACAAGTGTATACAGTGAGGGGTTAAAGCGACGATGGACTGGACCATTTCCCCAAGGGGGGGGGAGGGCTGCGTGTTAGTGGACGCCGGTCGGTCTTAAATTGTACAGTTCAGTAAATTCTCTCAATAAAACCGTGCATCGTTTTTGTTCACTTTTTTATACTGACAAATTTTCGTCTCATTATACACCAATGTCGAGTATATATCCGCACCTCAGTTATTTCTTAAATACAGCAAAATAAACCAGTCACCTCACACCGTCCCTACAATCAGCTTAATGGTAGCTTCCAAAAACGAAGTCTTAGCAACGCAGACAAACTGATGTTACAAACCGGGCCCGTGTTACAGTAAAATCACCGTTAACATTTGTGAGCATAAATATTTATTACGAGCACATACATATTTAATGCCAATGACAAATGCATTGTCTATTTATCTGTGCAGAAGTGCGTGCCTTATTTTTGAAGGTATGACACCGAGTAATGAATGGATAAGCAGGGATACATGGCCTAGCAGCACAGACATGTGTATGCGTGGTATGCGTTATACTGTGCGCATAATACATTTCATGTATCATGTATGCAAACAATATTTATAATGAGCGAATTCAGTCATGTTGAAGTGCATTTATATAATGGGACGCCCTGGTGCAGCCACCTATGAGCGTTGGGTCAGCATGCCCGTCGTCTAGCGTCGTCTGGAGCTGTAGCTAGCTAGCTAGCACTAGCTATAAAGCAGGGATGGCCCGAAGAATCACAGCAATCAAAAAATAATCTAATAGCAGTTATTTTTTATGATTTGATATGAAGTTTTTACATTTTATTTAAGAAGCGTTATAGCATTTTATCCATGCTCCACCAGAGGGCAGTGGAATCGCTGTCTAAGCGTTGGCTGTTCGATTCCAGACACTTCAGAGTCGACTCCGATTCTGATTCTTATCACATTGTTCCGTGTGAGTCAATTCTACGAGTCGATTCCACACAATAAGATTCTCGATTCCCAAAAAGCAAGAAGGGCTAGAAGATCTGGAAAAAAAAAGTGCCATAAGTTTATTGTAAAAATAATTCTATTAGAATCCATCTCATCTGTTCCTCATGATGACAGTTTATTAGTTTGTTTTTAATTCATATTTAAAATTAAATTAGGTTTACCTAAAACTCAACAAGTTTTTTTTTGTTTGTAATTTTTGGTGTTTGATTCATCACTTACAGAGCACTTTATTAAGAACATAATATTGGGTAGAGCCTTCCTTTGCTCTCAAACAGCTTTAAGTGGCACGTGGCATGGGTTCCATAATGATGCTGAAAATATTCCTTCGAGATTCTGGCCCATGTTAACAATGCATCACCAGTTCATGTAGATTTTCCAGAAGTAATTTCATGCTTTGAATCTCATGTTCTACCAGATCCCATAGGTGTTTTTTTGGATTCAGATCCAGTGACTGGGAAGGCCAAGTAAGAACACTCATTTAGTACTGTAATTCAGTGCAATATTTTAATTCATATTTAATATTAATATTTAATATTTCAGGTATTACCACTATGCCACTTTACTATATTCATATAATTTATATACATGCACATATTTTTTTCTCTCTTTGTTTTTATTTTTATTTTTTCATGTATTTTTATTTATATATAGAGTGTTTATTTTTACACAAACTGTTGCAACTTTAACAACTTTAATTTCTCTTCTGGGATGAATAAAGTATTTCTGAATCTGATTTCCATGTCCGTTATATCAGTTTGAAATGACTTTTGCTTCATGACATGCTGCATCATACTGAAAGTGGCCATTAGAAGATTGGTAAATTGGAAATGCTCATGTTCAGAAACATAAACCAATCAAATTTAAATACTAAGTAATTTTTCCACATTCAACACAAAATTACACTTTTAATGGCTGCTGCATTTTCTGAATCATTCAAACCCTTCATGACAAGCGTCTTTAGTACAGAAATATTCATAATAAAAACACAAAGAAACAAAAGACAAAATAAAACACAGAGAACACAACAAGGAACCTAAACATCAGCAAACACACATCGACATCAACCTTCTTGATATTTTGAGATTTTTCAAAGTTTTGAGATATTATCTAATTGCTTTGAGATATGTTCTTGTTATTCCTTGTATTGTTGAGATCCTTTCTTGTTATTTTGAGATGATCTCATTGTTTTGAGATATTATCTTATTGTTTTGAGACATATTATTGTTTAGAGAGACTTTCTCATTATTCCTCATTTTTTGAGATGCCAAGGGATTTTGGAAGTATGTATTTTGAGATACGTACTTGAGATTTCGAGATCTTTCATAGTTATCTCATTGTTTTGAGGTACTTTCTTGTTATTCCTTGTATTATTGAGATCCTTTCTTGTTATTGTGAGATTATCTCATTGTTTTGAGATATTATCTCATTGATTCGAGACATATTATTGTTTAGAGAGACTTTCTCATTATTCCTCATTTTGTTGAGATGATTTCAGATTTTTTGAGATGCCAAGTAAATATTTTGAGATACGTACGTACGATCTTTCACAGTTTGAGATTATCTCATTATGTTGTGATATTATCTCATTGTTTCGACTTTCTTTGTTTATTTCTCATTTTGTTGGGATACTTTCTTATTATTCGGAGAAGATTTCGCATTATTTTGAGATGCTAAGTCCTTATTTTTAGATACTTTTTTGATATTTTGAGATTATCTCATTATTTCAAGATTATTTTTCATTATTTCTGTTCTGTTGAGATCCTTTCCTGTTATTTTGAGATGATTTCTCATTATGGTGCTTTTGGGATGAAACAAAGCCAGTTGTTTCCTTTTAGGTGGCAGGTATGAGCTTCACTCATGGGTTTCCATACAAAAAAAAAGTTATTGCCTGTTATTAAGTTATTGTAATTACCGTCAGAATAAACTGTCAGCGAAATGAAAGACTACAGAAACCCTGGATGCCCGTAATTCCATTTCTTATCCACTACATGGCGCCGTGTTTACAACAGGAGGCGTTTATCAAACTTACAGGAACGCCATATCCGGCTGATGGTTGGGATTTGTTTGTTTTTATTTTTGCTAGCAGCGGGTTCAGTCTGTCAGCACCGGGCAGCGACACACTCAGATCAGAATAGTATGAAAATAAATAGATGTCAGCTGTAACAGATACATCTGCCGGCTGCTGTAAAGTCCGATAATGCTCCTGAGTCTATGAGACAGCGCGAAGTGTCCTCGCTGTAGCTAATTAAAAGCTGTAAAATCGATTAGCCTGACGGTGTTGTGTGCCGTTGACAGCTCGCTAGCTCGCTAATAGAGGCGCGATTGATGCGAGCTGTACGCCGAGCTACAAAGCCCGCTAGCTAGCCAGCCAGCCAGCTCCCTGCCTGGGCTGGAGACGAGGAACACCGCTTGCTAGGCTAGCTAGCCAACCAAGGACCACCTCCTTAAACCCTAATCGGCGTTGCCATCGCCTGTTCTCAAAACTGACATTTTTTCCGTGTCTTCCTAACAATGGGAAACGCCGCAGCGGCCAAGAAAGGCAACGAATTAGAAAGCGGTGAGTAGCTCTATTATACACCCTAGTTAGCATTGCTAGGTTTATTAGCCATTTAGCTCGCTAACATTATGTATATAGCTAGCTAACTGCTGTTTGTGGTTGGAGTGGAGGACATCAATAGGTTAACGTCGGCGGTGAGAAATCCAGGTCCAGAAATTACAAATCCACCCCAGGATTGTGTTTCAACTGCATGGCGGCTTTGCCTCATCTGAGAATTTACCCCGGGCAGTTGAAGTAGCTAAATACCGGGGCTGGACTTTTACTGGGCGGACCGGGCTTTGCCACCTTTGGTTAACGTTAGCTATGCTAGCACCGTGCGGCTAAACACGACTCACTCACTCATTCAGGTGTGGTAACGGTAACGGGATCCAGCTGGCTTTCGGCAAGGATAACGATAGCTAGCCAAGCAAGGTTTGCTGCATTAACGTTGTCGTCTTGCTACAGACAGCTGATACATCAATAATGTGTTTAGTAATACTGATCCAACCTGCTTATTTAACGTATTTCTGCAGGAACAGTTGGTGTATCTGACTGTAGCCAAGATCAGACTTGAACTGCTAAAGTGCCCAATCACACGAACACCATATGTCCAAATAATTGTGGACACCCTCTCTAATAAATGCATTTAGCTAGCATAGCTAGCTGCTTTAAGTTGCACCCATTGCTGACACAGATGTGCAGATGTGCACACATACACAACTTGTCTAGTCCCTGCAGAGAAGAATTGCCAATAAATTGGGACCACTGGAGCAGATGAACATGACTCTGTTGGCTAGCGTGGGATAGAGGGGTATAAACCCCCCCCCCAGTGTTAAGCTGTGGGGCAGTGGGACTGATGGATGGTGCTCCACCCAGTACTTTTGGGGATGATCATCCAACATCCTGACCTCACTAACGCTACTGTCGCTGGATGCAATCAAATCCTCACAGGAATGCTCCAGAGTCTTGAAGAAAGCCTTGCCTGGACAGTAGAGAGAATAATAATAAACAATAACAGTAACAATACATGGGATGTCTTAAAATCCCCTGTAGGTGTCCACATACTTTTGTCTATATATTGCGTGTAGAGCCTTTCCCTCCACCTGCTTTAGCAATTTAAATTATACTTTGAGATTTAGAGAAAAGGGTCCAGAGTTGGAATTTTTGGCACCAAAATAAGTCTGATTGGGTTGTTTCAGTTACGTTGGCTCAGAACCACTTGTCAGATTGCTGAAAGCCGCAAGAGAAAGTATGCCACAGAAAGTCAAAGCAACTTAGGCAGCGGCGGCTCAGTGGTTAGACTGACGGATTATCGTACACAGGGTTGTGGGTTCAACACCAAGGTTCACTAAGCTGCCGCTGTTGGGCTCTGTTGGACCCAGCATCTCCAAGGGCACTGTGGCATGGATTGCCTTGTGCTCTGAGAGGAATTTCATAGTACTGTAAAAGTTTAAATTATATTACAGTTGTTCTTTTTCACAAACGTGTGGTCATTTGTTTGACTGCAAAAATGTCCTTTCATATTTACATTTGTTGAACATTCAGAGTAATGTGTTTGGTGCAGTTAGTGTTAGTGGAGTTAATTTAGCAGTATTTGCCAGGACCAGGGTTTTTACACACTGCACATGTAATTCTTTATTATTTAATATCAATAAATAAATATACTGCATCCAGAATCCAGAACCACACACTACTATACGAAGTATACTATGAATGTGCTGTTAATGATGTTGTACTGTTTTACACTCTTTGTGATTTTAGTCTTAGCCTCAGGTACTACGCCTACACTATAAGACTGAGCATCTTATGTAGGTTAGTAATGGTACATAAAAGTCCTGGTTTAGGACACGTTCGATGCAATGGGGGAAAAACCATAAAAATGCACAAGGCTGAATTTCTTTTAATTTATTTTTAACAGGCAGTTGTGCAAGTTACAGTCTGTTCCACTTAGTGCGGTATAGTTCCTCCTGCAGTAAGTACATCCTGTGGTGTGTCAAGCAGAAAAATGTGAACACACTCGCGTTGGTCATTATATGTGTAAGGCTTATTTATTAAACAATGACAAAGCAAATGGAAATGGGTCACAATTGGCTAAAAAAAGTGAATCTCATGTTATAAAAGTGTAAAATTACTATAATAATAAAAACTGAATAAAAAAACATTACACAATCGGAAACTATTCAAACGGAATTAAATTTATATGAGGAGGGCTACAGGACATCTGTAGAAATGATGACCACTCAGGACTGAGATGGGAGTGGCTACTCAGTTTATGCACTGTCCTCACCTCAGAAAAAAGGATAATGTTGTTAACCAGTCTTAAAACCCACTAATAGTAAAAAATGACATTTTAGTTATTTGTTAATAACACGTATATAGGCAGTAGGCTACGCTACACAATGACTTGCCCAAAGGTGCTGGAAGAACGATGCTGAGGTTTGTCACATCGACCCCCAGGTGTCTGTGCCATGTACAACAAAACTAAATGTCTCTTTAAGCGCCTTCATACTTCAGAAAAAATGCAAAAACCTCCTTTTCCACAGGATTTGATGGAATATTTATTCAGTATTTAACCATTTAATGTCGATTCACACAGGATTATTATTATAACCATCTTATTTTACAGCTTGTTTTAGAGAAGGTAAAAGGCGCTGGACTCTTTACTAACGCGGAAGCGCACAGCCAGTAAAAAGGAGGGATCAGTTTTTATGACTGGTGCATACAGAAAGAGGGTAAAATTACAGAGAAACCCTAGTAATCTGTACATTACCCCACATCCACATGCATAACTAACCCCACCCAAAAAGGGCTTATGTCTGTCTGTTAGTATTTCTCAGATTAGTATTTCTTAAAACCTTTAACCAACTGAAGCAGTAGTTTTAAAAAAAAATGATTAAGCGGATTGAAGCAATTGTAACTCCATATATCATATTGTCTTTATTTCATAATTTTATTATTCTTTATTGTAGCCTGCTTTCCTTAAATGTAAAAAAAAAAAAAAAACCAACACTTTTTATCATTTTTTTGGACTTTAAAACAGTTTCAGATGTTCTCGATTCAGGAATACGCTTTACTTCCAATTTGTGTTTGGCAGGAACTAAAAAAAAATATTTTAAACAAAAAGAAATATCAGACTGTATGAATACATATAAAAACTGCTAATATTTCCACAACTATTACCACACATTTATTGCAAAATCAAGTATTTAGTCTGCAGCAGTCCAGAGAAAAGAGGCCACCAAATCCTGGAGTATCTGAATAAATATATTTCTTGTTCTTTCTGCTTTTGGTCACTGATCCCAGCTCAGCATTTTAGGTTTTGAGCAAAACTGAAAGTATTATAAGTCCTAGCTCTAGCAAACCTCAGTGTAGTTCTCCAACAGATTTTCTTGTTACTTCACCTTTTTCAGTGCCTATGGTGACCAATTGAGTTTAATGACTTGATGTTTGAGATTGTGTTTAAACTGTCAGATAAACCCCCATGCAGAACCGCTCTCCCACAGTCGCCGTGCAGCCATTAAGTTGGTTATCTTTAACAGGAAGTGTAACTGGCTCTGTACGCGGTAAGACAAAGCAGTAGTGCACTAAGCCAAGGCAAGCATCACAAACAGGAAGTGTCTGTCATTCACCAGGGCCTCGAAACCTGTAGCTGAAGCAAATTGTGTTTACCAGTTGGCTGTTGGACAGCTTAGCGCTAAAGCAAACCAGCCAATGGCTCAGGCAAGAGACCAAAACTTTGGCCAGTCTAGTGGCACCAATTCTGCTTTCCAAAGGCTGGATACTTTGGCTTCTCGCCTTTTTTACAAGTATCGCAAGGGAAACCAGGACAAATCTCAAGAAAGCGATGGGCCACATATCTCAGAGTACACCCTCGTTTGGGACGGAACAAGTAAGTGAGATGGAGAAGAACTGGAACTTGTCATAGTGCTGTGTGGTGTGGTGGTGGAACTGATTTGTGAGATTTTATTGTTTGTGAGAAGCAAAAATGGTACAAAACAGCCCCCGGAATAGCGCAACAGTAACACCTTGCCTGGGTTTCTCAAATAGGCTGTTTTTAGTAACTGAAGTGGTTTCAAAATCAGGTTATGCTGTGCAGCCGGAGGAGAAATGAGTGAAATACGAGGTTATGTGCTTCCAAACATATGCATACAAAAAGATATGTTCTTTTCACTTTAGAGTTGGGTTTAATCCTAATCAGTCTTCATCTGTGCATTATGTATATAATATATGTTTCAAAATAATACTACTAATAATAATAATAATCCTGGACTGCTCTGGGATTTTTTTTCTCATCAATCTGTAATTTTGATGCCATGTGCAAACCAGGTTTGGGCTACATGTCAATGTTGTTTCTAGCTTCGTCTCGTTTCTTGCTCCTAATAAAACATCTTTCTTTCTTTAGAAGTTTATCAGGCCATCATATTAGATAGAATGCAGACAAACAGATTCAAGGACAGTGAGTTAGTTGTGTTGTTATTTGTGTTTTTACAGAAGTTGATCTTTGCTTCTGGCTAGCTCACTTTCTGCGGTTAGTGCAGTGGTGCCTGCACATGAGCAGGAAGACTTGTGTTTCCTTTTCATACAGTCACCGACCGTTAGACTTGCAGCTCTCAGTAATGGAGTTGTACTTGTTGTACAGAGCAGGCAGTTAAGACATCCTGAAACATCCTGATTGATCACGTTTCTTACGCCTCTAGCAGAAGGACTGCACTACCCTATGGTGATTGTTTCTACAAATCGTGACTCAAGCCTGACTGATTTAAGGGGCTCAAAATTCTGATAGGCAGCCAATGCCACCTAATATAAATGTTAATGGTAATATCATAATGTTTGCATCATATGCACAGCTCACATGCAGGCATACTAGGGGATAACAATTTTTGATATTATGCATGTTAAAAATGTGAGAAATGATTTAACAGAGCTCTAATAACACGTCACAGATGGGTTTAATTCAAAGTTCTCCATTAGAACGTTTTCAGCAGCAGCCAATCCACCCTTTACAGAACTAACCCCAAAAATCACAACCCCAAAGGTTGGTCTTGCGGGCACAAGTTAGAATCTCAAGCCTCGTCAGCTGGAGAGCACGATTGGGCGTGCTCTGTCATGGTGTCTGCCTTTATCACTGTCTTTGAAAAGAGGCAGTGGCTGGCTTTGCATGTATCAAAGGGAGGTTAAGTTTTTTCCCCTAATAGTGTTGTGAGCATTGCCATGGGAGTTATGACTGGTGGCTTAATTGTCAGCACCAAATTAGGAGGGAAAAGTGTCAAATTTAGGGGGGAAAATTAATTACAAACCCATTCTGTTCACTGTGGGTGCACGTCCCCCTTTCTGCACACTTAAATCTGAGAAGATGCAAACGGATGTCTTGTTTGACAGTGGTTTCTATGAAAGATGATGAAATGGAAGACCTCTGGACGAGACTAAAGAACAATTGTTAATACAGTTTCATATTTCGATGCACTTTCAAATATGTATTGAAAAATGTTTCAAATTTGATTGACTTGGATTGAAAGTGCTACACACTTTTCACCTCATGTCAAAATCAGGTACTTAGTCCACAACAATAAAAAAAAAATGGCTGATGAAATATAATTGGATCATTTTATGGGTGGAACGAGCCCTAAATGTTTGTGATTTAGGATTCTTTTAGTGACCTCTTATTTTTCCTGAAGATTTTATTCTAATGCTTAAGCTTATGTTTGTTTTCTCATGTTGGGTTTCCTGGTAGAACAACCTTCAACACGCCTCTGATTTGTTAGATGCTCATTTGCATATTGTAGCTTCTAGCGATATCTGTATGGCAAGGCCTGCGATTGTGATAACAGTTGATAAACATGTTTGATGTCTAGTATTGCTCTGTTGTTGTGTTTGTTTTTGTTTTTGTTTATTTTTTTAAACAGATTTTGATGCATCGCTGACATTTCAGACACCAGTGTTTATAATGTTGTTGTAAAATGTACAGTGTTGTCCCGTGGAGCACTGTAATCCTTGCTGGTTGTAATACATGCTGGTTGTAAAATACGTAAACATTTCTTTCTCCCCTCTCTCTCTTCATCCGTGTGGGTGATTGTTCCTGCAAACCTTGGTGAACTGTAGAAGCTTTTGGTACGCTCATGTTTCTTAAGCTGCCCACTGTCTCTGAGAATGTGAGAGTTTCATCACAGCCCTGTACATTTCTGGAAGGCTGTGATTTTTTTGTATTATTTTTTTTTACATTTATATAACTAGTGTTTATTAGAAGTTTGCTGCATATAGACTTGGAGGGTCAGTGGGATAAGCCATTTTGTAGCAGTCGGTCTGCTTGCTGTAACACTGACATTGATAGACATTTTGAGCTCGTTTACACCTTACATTAATTAAAGCGTGTCCAGATGTGTGATTTTCTTTTTTTTTTTAGTTTATGGTGTAAAAAGCACATCTACACATATGTTGTGTCCAATTTTCATCCACTAACCTACTCTAAACAAGGGTTTTCATGGGAATTTTGGGCTGATACCAGTATTCCATACTTTTCTTTGCATATCTGCCAGAGCTGATACTTATGGCAGTACATAAATATTCATAAAATGTACAAATGAGGACTAAATAAATAACTATTTAAAAAATACATTTGTATTACATATCAAGTAATATTTCATAAATGTAATATAAATTTGTTACAAATGCTGTGAAATGCGTAAAATACAGATATTTGACCCCAAATTTTCCCAGTTTACCCATTCTGCCCATCCAGAGTACAATAAATAAATCACCAAGCATCATTTGGATATAATCATGCCTCCCTGGTTTCTAACATGTTACTGTCATTGTATTATACATGAAATATTAGAAGAAATCATTTAAAACAAGTAACAAATGGTCTGCATTGGCAGACGATTGTCCTCTCATCTGCTAGTCAGTGCTTGGAAGACACATTTGGGGTTATATAATAGTAAGCTGATATAGAAAACACATTCTGTTTACCGTCTGGCCACCTCCAAATGTGGTTCTGAGTGCAATAAAATTACACTGCTTTAAAGAACAGCAGTTCCAACTCCTTATGCAGCAGCGGTCAGCTCTCCCTGAGTCCAGCTTGGTACTAAATAACCCAGAAGCATGAAAAGTTGAAGCTGGAATGAGAATTTAAAACCGTTTCATTTGACACTTGCAGCCTCTTCGACAGTGGGCAGATATGTTTAATGTCTAGATCAGCTCTGTTGTGTTGTTTGCTTGCATTGAGTTGAGTTGAGTTTGCATGTACATGAACCCTCTAGAAAAAAGGAAAAAACCCTCCTAGATTGCCTTGATTGTACCTTTTTTTAACAACTAAGCAACAACTTCCTGCTTAGTTTTGTGTGTTTTTATTGAAATTTAAAATACCCTTATGCATGCCTGATAAATGCTTAATAAATCAAGATCAATTCTTGCTAACCTTTTTTTGTTGTTTTTTACATCTTCCCTTTAGTGAAAGAATTTTTAGCCAAAGCCAAAGAGGATTTCTTGAGAAAATGGGAGTGTCCTCCACAGGTAAACAAGAAGAGACTTCTAAATTTCCTTTTTTTTTTTTTTCTTCCCTTTTTTAATCTGCAAATTATACTCCCACCTGTTAAATTGTTAACTACTCTTTATTTCTTTCATTGCCATCTGCAGAGCACAACATGCCTTGATGACTTTGAAAGACTGAAAACTCTCGGTACGGGCTCTTTTGGGAGAGTTATGTTAGTGAAGCATAAAGCAACAGAGCAGTACTACGCTATGAAGATCTTGGACAAGCAAAAAGTAAGTACTCGCACAAGGCTTGACCAGTAGGTGCTTCTCTAAGGGATTGAAAAGTGTCAGTGTCAACACATAACGGAAATGGAAAGTTTTTGTCTTCAGTGTAAAACCTCGAAGAATACACCTACACCACATCTTGTTCCCCTTTGATTTGTGTGTGTGTTATACTGAGTAAATCCAATATAGGCTAGATCATAACCTCCCCCAAAAAATGACTAATTCTGTCAATAGTGTAAAAACTGGTGAGTGAGTGGAAAGATGATATTAGGATGTAGGTATGCCTCCTGTGAATGAAAAGTCTGCTAAAAATACAGGTACTTTTTATGTGGTAATTTATTAGTAATTTATTAACTCATTATGCTAACAAATTATGAATAGAAGAATACATAATCACCTAGCCAAAAACGTGTAAATCCATAATTGGTTTTAGTACATATGGTACATAGAAGTTATTATTAAGGATGTCCCGATCCGATCCAGGCAAAATTTAATGGATCAGTTATCGGCTATTTGAATCCGAATCAGAGTTCCGAGTCTTTGTTTTAACCACAGTGTTCAGAGTGCCATCTAGTGTAATCAGTGCACTATTAATGGACATTATTGTCCAGCTGCCAGTAGTAAGGACGTTACCAGTACATATATAATAGTTTAGAGTCTGCAGTATGGAGCTGTTTTATAGTGCAACATGAAAACAGGCCATAAGATCTGAAATTGTCACTGAAACGCTCTGTTTAACTAGTGGGCGGACCACAGTCCTTTTTTTGTTTTTACAACAGCACTGAGGAGAGCATTCAGAGCCGAGCGAAGGCTAACGCTAATGCTAATAGACACAGAAACCTAAATCGTAGCACATTCTCCTCACTATAAAATATTATTTAAAAAAAAGTTATTTCACATCGGTAGTGGATATTAGTTCAAAGTGTGTATTACTACACGCACACGCACACACAGAGAAGGTGATTAGACTGCAGTGTTTTGAAGGAGCTGGTAGCTGATTGGTCAGGGAGGTTAATCAGGCTGTATTCTAAGATATTAAGCATTCTATAACATACTTTTCTTAAGAAAATGTTTTAATAAACGAAATCAATCAGAATGTCTCATTATAGAAACGGATACTAAAAATAAAGGGATTTTACTTCAGTTTTAATCAGCAGCTCATCTTAGTTAAACTGTGAAGCTAAGATCGGTATCGGCTGATACTCAGCACTAAGAAACTCTGATCAGATAAACGGGCAAAATAACCTGATTGGGACATTCTTAGTTGTTAAAGTTTAATTCAGGTTAAATACTAATGGTTTTTAACCTGCCAGAAGAAATTTGCCTTGAAAGGTACTGTTTCTGTAGGGGCTGATAGTTAGGTGAAGGAACAAACAGCCACAGGTTTTTCTTGTTGATATTATTTATAAATTGGAGGCTTAAAAGTTTGTACTGAAATTAAATTGCAGTGCCAATCTGGTATTAAGTATTTTTAATAATTAGTATTAAGACTCAGTGTTGAAATACAATTTAAAATTTTACATTTCTGCATAATTACTTAAACATTCATTCATAGTGGTTTGATGTGTATTTGTAGAGAAACTTACTAATACTTATTCCTGTACAGTGATGGTGATGAGAACCAGGGGTTCTATGTAGTAAATGTACCCATTAAATCCAAAAGGTTTTCCAAAATGACCTGTGAATATACAGTGGGGCAAAAAAGTTCTCCTACTTAGAAAAATGAGAGAGGTCTGTAATTTTCATAATAGGTACACTTCAACTATGAGAGACAAAATGAGGGAAAAAAAATCCAGGAAATCACATTGTAGGATTTCTAAAGTAAATTATGGTAGAAAATAAGTATTTGGTCAATAACAAGTTCAACTCAGTACTTTGTAACATAACCTTTGTTGGCAATGACAGAGGTCAAACGTTGAATGTGTAAATCTTCTCCTGGTTTGCACACACTGTAGCTGGTATTTTGGCCCATTCCTCCATGCAGATCTCCTCCAGAGCAGTGATGATTTGGGGCTGTCGCTGGGCAACTTGGACTCTCAACTCCCTCCACAAATTTTCTATGGGGTTGAGGTCTGGAGAGTGGCTAGGCCACTCCAGGACCTTGAAATGCTTTTTAGAGAGCCACTCCTTCATTGTCCGAGTGCTGTGTTTAGGATCATTGTCATGCTAGAAGACCCAGCCATGTTCCATATTCAGTGGTCTCACTGATGGAAAGAGGTTTTTGCTTAAAATCTCGCGATTCATGTCCATGTTCATTCTTTCCTTAACGCGGATCAGTCGTCCTGCCCCTTTGCAGGAAAACAGCCCCAAAGCATGATGTTTCCACCCCTATGCTTCACAGTAGGTATGGTGTTTTTGGGATGCAACTCAGAATTCTTCTTCCTCCAAACACAACGAGTTGAGTTTTTACCAAAAAGTTCTATTTTGGTTTCATCTGACCACATGATAGTCTCCCAATCCTCTTCTGGATCATCCATATGCTCTCTTGCAAGCTTCAGACGAGCCTGGCCACATACTGGCTTAGGCAGGGGGACACGCCTGGCACTGCAGGATTTGAGTCCCTCTCTGCGTAGTGTTTTACTGATAGTAGCCTTTGTTACCTTGTTACTTTGACCAGCTCTCTGCAGGTCATTCATCAGGTCCCTCCATGTAGTTCTGGGAATTTTGTTCACTGTTCTCATGATCATTTTGCCCCCACAGGATGAGATCTTGCGTGGGGCCCCAGATCGAGGGAGATTATCAATAGTCTTTAATATGTCTTCCACTTTCTTACAATTGCTCCCACAGTTGATTTATTCACACCAACCTGCTTGCCTATTGTATATTCACTTGTCCCAGCCTGGTGCAGGTCTACAATTTTCTTCCTGGTGTTCTTCGACAGCTCTTTGGTCTTGGCCATGGTTTAAGTTTGGAGTGTGACTGTTTGAGGCTGTGGACAGGTGTCTTTTATACAGATAACGAGGTCAAACAGGTGCCAATAATACAGATAACGAGTGGAGGACAGAAAAGCTTCTTAAAGAAGTTACAGGTCTGTGAGAGCCAGAAACTTCTGCTTGTTTCTGGGTGACCAAATACTTATTTTCCACCATAATATACAAATAAATTATTTAAAAATCCTACAATGTGATGACCTGTATTTTTTTTTTCTCATTTTGTCTCTCATAGTTGAAGTGTACCTATGATGGAAATTACAGACCTCTCTCATGTGTCTACATATACATAATGTTTTAAGTAAAACAGTGATGCTAAAATAGTGGTGGAATCTTACAGTGCCTCACAAGTACATTTGCACCATCAGTGAATTAAAAGTTTTATGTCAGTACCTTGTCGTAAAACTGTCGTAAAACAATGCCTCAGGCATCGGGCCATGTGTTTGATTATCACTTTCTATGAGGGAGTTTTTAGAAGCAACCATTACCACCACTCTGAACACTAAGATTGTGTAAGATTTCTCTAGAAGATTTCACATCAAACATACAAACCAATGCTAACTACTTGTTTTATTACACCAACAGATAGTCTCTTAAATAAGAAGAATGAATAGATGATGTGAGTAAAGTTTGACCCTGTGACACTTATTTGCTTATTTTAAAGGTGGTGAAGCTGAAACAAATAGAACACACATTAAACGAGAAGAGAATATTGCAAGCAGTCTCTTTTCCCTTCCTCGTCAGATTGGAGTATGCTTTCAAGGTACGTTTGGGGGAAATGACGGTTGTTTTGGAGTAGGGTGGGTGGGATCTCTCAGAATTGATAAGCACTTGTACCCAAAGGGCTGTTTTGGGCAGCTTTCTCAAGGTTTCCTGTATCATTTTTAAAGAAATGCATGTGTGTCTGTATCATTTCTTTGCATGGGTTAATTTAGCACCTATATTTGACTGACTTTACAGGACAACTCAAACCTGTATATGGTTATGGAGTATGTCCCTGGTGGAGAGATGTTCTCACACCTTAGACGAATTGGAAGATTCAGGTGAACAACTTGAGCATGTTTACTAATTGTATTGCCCAGTTGGCTTGGTCTGTTTTTACATGCTAATCTGTCTCTCCAATCTTTTTGCCCACAGTGAGCACCATGCAAGGTTCTATGCGGCTCAGATCGTACTCACGTTTGAGTACCTCCACTCTCTAGACCTCATCTACAGAGACCTGAAGCCTGAGAATCTTCTCATTGATCAACATGGATACATCCAGGTAATTTTTTCTTCACCTATTATATTACAGGACTAGTATTTAGTGCCACATTAAGGATCCTTAGGATGTAATGAGATAGACAGGTGTGTAAAATATCTAAACAGACCTACTTATTTTATTATATTGTGTTTTGTGTGTATGTGTTTTCTTTTCCCTTAGGTCACAGACTTTGGCTTTGCAAAAAGAGTAAAAGGCAGAACCTGGACGTTGTGCGGGACACCAGAATACCTGGCTCCAGAGATTATCCTTAGCAAGGTTGAGTAAATAACCCATCCCACTGATCCACGTTTTTAGGTCCATAATTCTTTCAGCTGCAGGTTATATAACAGATATTATTGTGCGCTTGGTTTGTTTGTAGGGTTACAATAAGGCTGTTGATTGGTGGGCCCTTGGTGTTCTTATCTACGAAATGGCAGCAGGCTACCCACCCTTTTTCGCCGACCAGCCCATCCAGATTTATGAGAAAATTGTTTCTGGCAAGGTAAACAGTTGTATGGTCTTGTGGCATGCCTCAAACTATCTAGCAGATAACATTTCAGGAACTGTGTTGTTATCTTTAAAGGGGACATATAATGAAAAGCTCACATTTGCATGTTGTGCTTGTGTACAATTATTTCAGTTTTGTGAGTGTCTGCAAACCCACACTGTGAAGTAAGACAAGCCTGCCCGCTCTTTGTGGGCTGCCTGGGTACAAAAAAATAATTATGCCAGGTCAAATATGTCAGGGTAGAGGGTGCAATTTTTGGGTTACTTAAAAGTTACCGCCACCAAAAATTACACAGCAGACAGCAGGAGCTGAAAACCAACTGCATGAGTGTTCATCAATCCTGATTTGAGTAGCTAGAAACCTAAGGACGGAGGACAGCAGATTACGAGAGAGAGAGTGAGAGAGAGAGTGAGAGAGAGAGTGAGAGAGAGAGTGAGAGAGAGAGTGAGAGAGAGAGAGTGAGAGTGAGAGCCTGTGTGTGTATATGGAGCTGAAGAAGATGTGAACTCAAGGTGAAGTAAATGCTAGCTAGCTAGTGCAAATAGGGAGAATTAAATAAACTTAGAAGTTAGGTGTTAGAATTTGTGTAGTCTGGGAGAGTTGTAGGTAGTTGTATATTATCCTGTGGTGAGAAAGGAGCATAACATGTCCCCTTTAAAACAACTTTCAGGACTTTCAGATTAAATTAGTTTCAAATTAAATTGGTCAACGTTTTTATCTTTTGCCTGCAGGTGCGATTCCCCTCTCACTTCAGTTCAGATCTAAAGGACCTGCTGAGGAATCTGCTTCAGGTTGACCTCACAAAGCGCTTTGGCAATTTGAAGAACGGGGTCAATGACATTAAGAACCACAAGTGGTTTGCTACGACAGATTGGATTGCCATATATGAGAGAAAGGTATGGCCTCTTGTTAAACAGTATTTTATTCACTTGTTTTTACACTTTTTGTAATTCTACATGTTAGAAGGTAGAATGATTATTATTTAACATCGAATAATGTAGTCAATTATTTTCACATTCTTGTGAAGGTCATTGCCTTTTTTTATTCATTTCCTACCTCTACATCTTTGTCATCGCCTTTTTTCAATTTCCTGTCTCTGCTCTACTTTAATGATGCCACTGCCTTTCACTAGTTCACTAGTTATCGCTACACCTCTATTATGTAATTGTCCTCCGTTCATTTCCCATCTCTACACCTCTATGATGGTATATTCCTCATGTATACTTAAATTTCTTTTTATCTGGGCCTTAAAAAAGGTATTGAAATGCACTAAATTTGCCCAGACCTCCAATCCTGCTCCTGTATTATGTCATTTGTTCATTGTCCATCTCTACACCTTCTGTGATGTCATTGCCTTTCATTCATTTCCTGTCTCTACACCTTTATGATGTCATTGTCTTTTCTTCTCTTCCAGGTAGAGGCGCCCATCATACCAAAGTGCAGAGGGCCAGGCGACACAAGCAACTTTGACGACTACGAAGAGGAGGAGATCCGGATCTCGGACACAGAAAAGTGCGCAAAGGAATTCTTGGAGTTTTAGTGGGAGGAGGGTTCTCCTAGGGCTCTTACATTTTGGGATATATATTTTTTTCCTCCTTTATTTTGCACTCCTTCGAAAGGTGAGAGTGAAGCTATGACCATCATATGTGTTTTACCCTGTTTCACGTTTCTTCATTCCATGAGGCTGAGAGAGAGATTGATGAGTGCCGTGTTTCTCTGCGTGCAGGGTTGCACTAAAGCTATACATAGGCACGAGATGCAGTTTCTCTTTTGGGCTGCGACACAAAGCACCAGACCACACTGTTTAGTCTTTTTCTGTTCTGTTTCAAAATATATCATCATTTTCTAGAATGATGTGTTCTTCCTGTTGTTGCTGTTATTATTTTCATTATTATGATTATTATATTATGTTTTTTTTATATATTTATGAAAAGGGAAGAGGCCAGTTACTCTTTATTTGTGGTGAAGCAAATGTTTTAATTTTAGTCTGTGATGATGCACTTTTTTTTAAGGATTGGTGCTGCTTGTTCTTGCCAGCAACATCTTTTGTCTGTTACATGTTAAATCAGTTTTTGAGCTTCACACCGTCCGTGACGTACCACGACTTTATGCCCCCACAGAGTGAATGTGTGTGTGTGTGTGTGTGTGTGTGTGTGTGTGTGTGTGTGTGTGTCTGTGTCTGTGTCTGCAGATAGTAGGGGGACTTTGTATGTGTGAGTGTGTGCGCACACGTGTGAAGAATAAAAACTGTTAAAAGCATGTCTTTATTTTTTGTTTGTTTGTTTTAGTTTTGTTTCATTTGTATTTTATTTTTTTTAAAGAAGGAATCTTAAGATAGGTACACAACGCCAGCCAGAGCGCGCACACGCGGCAAATCCCCAACTGCTGAACCAATACATATCATACATTTTATCATTTAGGTCATTTTCAAGCACACTGTGCTTTTGGTTTTGGGTGAATAATTACTTAGACATGTTTATTTCCAGTAAAGGATTAATACACCAGCATGAAAATGACAGGCTGTTACTTTGTGAGGCTCATCTGGTACAACAGCTTAACTTGTCATTTTGATTCTGCAAAAAAAAACAACCCTAACCCTGGTCCAAAAAAAATTACAGGATGAATTACCTACTGTTTTCACAGAACTCCACAATAACAAGGAGATCTGGAAAAAAAAAGTGTGTTACAGAATGAGAGTCTTAATCTTTTAGTCCCAAAATAAAAGGTAGCCACCAGAAATGCAGCTCCAAACTCAAATTAGAGCCAGTTTCTCTTTTCTTAACTTGTCTTTTTATTTCTGCAAAATATATATATATATTGCAGGCTAAATTACCTCAGACCTAAACCTCTGTGTTTAGTGGAATTCTTGAAATTCTTAGTTTTCACAGAGCTCAGCAGTGGTCTGATGGGGTGGGGTGGAGGCAGTAGTTTTTTGGCCACTGCTGGGCACGGCATTCAGTCTGAGTGTGCATATCTATCCCAAGATCCTCCGCTAGACTTTTAAAACTTTTTCCGAATTGTGAAACAAAAATGGGATCTAATTAATGTTGGAATTTTTGCTTTAAACTAAACTAAGAGCCAGCATCTCTTCAACCATGTGATCATGTGATGCAAATATTCTGGTACTAGAACCTTGCTTGTCCTGCTGTGACTTTATTGCTGTCTGGATGAGTTTTATTCCAGAGGACGCATGTAAATGATTTACAGGTCCCTCTGATGAACAAATCCAACTGGGAACAGGGCTTTGGTCACTTTACTTTTTCAACTCTGCTGTTTATGTCATCCATTCAACCAAAATGCAGTTGGAACGAGTGTGTAAAAGCCAAATGGTAGTTACAAAGTGGCATTCACATCCAGCACAAAAACAAACGTTTTGCTGACTGGACCGTCAGCCTTACAGCTGTGTTTCCTTTCGTTTTTGTTTTGTTTGTTTGTTTGTTTTTACACAGAATTCTTATTCATGAAATACATTAAAGAGATGGCTTCTAAATGTGTCGTCCTACTTGTGGAACTGGCCTAACTGACATTTAAAGAAAAAATTGTCATCGAAGGTTCTTAACAAATTTCTAGTCGAAGGCAGTGTGTTTTTATTTATTTCATCGGAATGTTTAGCACTCGACACTCCCGAAAACAATATTTAAAAAAATATAATAATGATTTAGTTATTTCACTCGTCAGTGTGGGCTATAGTATGCAATGTCTATGTATTTAGTTTGTATGATAATTTGCACAATGTCATTTAGAAAGCTGCCCCCCCCCTTTCCCCGTATTATTACATGTATTTTTAAGGGACGTGTACACCTCTTCGCTGTAGCATATTTTATGTATCAAATGATATGTCACTGTAACAAATAAAAGAAAATGCTTTGTATTTCACTGTTGTGTTTTTTTAAAACTTCTGTCTGTTCTCCAAAACAGGGATTAGGCCCAGTCATGGACTATATTGTCACTGTCAAAACAAACCCTGGTATCTTCATACAAACAAAAAGCCCAAAAATGTTTTGTCCACATATTTACAACATAAATAACTTATTTTATACATGTATGCAACAAACATATTAATATTGTTTTATACATTTACCTGCATATACAGTAGTGTAAATAGGATGCAATTATGTACTGTAGCCTACAGGAGTGAGAACTGCTGCAGGTTTCACAGTATAGTGTTCTAGTGTATATCATTTACTATCATTATTATTATAATAAGTAATTAGGTAAGATAAAAAAAATAATTTTATTAATTTATAATTGAATGATGAGTCAAATAATTAATAAAATACTGGTACCGGGGCCTCTGTATTGATACTGGTTTTAAAGCCTTAAATCTATATTATTAAGTCTTACACTAGCACTCAAAAGTTTGGACACATTTACTCACGAAGGGTATTTATTTATTTATTTTTAACCTAATAATGGTATGTTACGTTTTAAAACAAATATTTTTCAAAAAGCCAGTCATTGACATGTAGGCCAAACATTTCAGAGTGGTTTCATGTCTAGATGTCATTCGCTACAGTAGTGGTGATGGTGTTAGATATCTACGATTTATTAAATTACAACGATTTTTGTCTCTAAATATTATTTTTCTACCTTGATAATTTAGGCGGGGCTCCGTACTAAACTGTGTGCGTCGAATGTTTATCCTGCAGTTTTGTTGCCTGACCAGTTAAACACGGCAGCACCAACTGCTGCAGTTTCACACAAATAAAAAAATAGCAACCAACAACTACATCTCCCACAATTCAGTGCGTGCGTCGAGCCCTCGTCTCTCTGATTGGCCGAACAGGCTGAGTGCGTAGGAGGATTTTGCCGGAAGGAAAGTCGGATTGTGTCAAATTTAGCAGAGCTGCGACCAGAGGAAACCTCTCCTGTATATTGATCTTCGCGGGATACTGGGCAAATTTAAAGGTGTGTGTTTTGTGACAGTGCGGTCCATCGCTTTATAAACGGGTGTGTTTTTAAATACAGTAAAAGGTTTCGCGGTCAGCTGAGTTTAATTAGCTGCCGTTACTAGTGGAGCAAAACAGGCAGCAGTAAAGCTGAGTGTAGCTTAGCTGGCTAACAGCGTTATTCTTGTGTTCCTCAGCTGCTTCACTTTCCTCGCCTTCTGGGTTTTGTTTTTATTAAATGTCAGGTTTTTCTGTAGTTCAATTTAGAGGTTATTTAAACTGTCAAATCCTGAAAAGTTGCCTCGCAGAACACGTGGGGTTTATTAAGAAAGTAGCTATCCTATAGCTAACTGTAAAGACATAAGATTGGCTAGGCAGCTAACAGACAGAGTCATCTGTAAAGACCTGTGTTGCTGTTAAGGGAACTCAGGCTGTGTGCTTTTGAGAGCCAGGTAAACTGCATGAAATATATAATACTGTAATTATATTCATTCTTCCAAAGTAAAACTTCTTTCTATTTTATTTCTAAAGTATTCTGCATGGTCTGAACTCACTTTGTCTACTTTCCTATGCCTGTCCTGGTGGCTTGTTTCCCCCTTGTGGACCACTTCCTCAGAGAGCTCACACATACAGAAAAACCATCAGTGTTACAGGTGTTGCATAAGGAGGGGATTTTACAAAGCAGGTTGTGTCAGATTAGACCGATTAGTCCCCAGACTGGTTTTTAATAAAATAATAAGGCATAAAACAATAAATAGGTATTGAAAATGCAAGATCTTCTAACTGCTTAAGTCTGGATTGTAAAACAGTAAGGAGTAGCTGAGAAGAAGATCTTGGGACTCTAAGAGCCTCATAGTGATGGTGTGAATTTGAGCCAGGCCATTTAAAGTTTTAGAAACTGACTTTGTATAGTGTCCTAAAACGCACCGGGAGCCAATGTAAAGATGGTAAAATCACGGTAATGTGATTTCTTTTCCGCACTCATTTGGAGAGAGCGGGAGAAAAGTTTAAAGCTCACTCACTGATTACACAAGATGGTCATGAATGCAATGCCTGATGTGTTTAAGGGGTGTTTAAGAACATTTTGGCCTGAAATCTCTAAGAAGTAGTCTGCAAAGAAACCTCATTTTAGATTTACCATCAGTCTTATTTACAAAAAATCTGGAGACTTCTTGTTTGGGATTGTAAATGTTGTGGCATTATTTGTGTTGTAGACATTGTAACCCCTGCTTCCCATCAACACCACTTTAAAGAAGAGTCGGTAAGTTTCTACGCAGTACACCTTTCCCACATCAGACCTCTCTGAATGACTTTTCACATCTCAGCAGTAAATTACACAGACAAGTCTCATTTAAGAGCCTCGTCCCAAAACAATCAATCATTTACAGCAGAGTTGCGTTTTTTTTCCTGTTGTTGTTTTTTTGTTGTTGTTTTTTTAAAACATTCATCACTCAATCAGATTTGACAAGGCTCATTGGATGAAGGTCATTTGGATGTCATAGACCAACCATTGGCAGGACTGCTACTGTAACTTTAGGGTTATCTTCTCACAGAGACGGACCTTGGAGACTCCTGACCGCGGTGAACACGCCGAAAACAATGTTCCTGATGAGGAGAGCATACCATGAGGCTTGAGCTGAGGACATCAAATGAAACAGTGCATTCATCAGTGACAAACAGGTAGTCATTCAGCTTTTCTGACTAGTTGTTAGCATGTAATTGCTGTTACTACCTGCATCATTTTCTTTATATGAGGATGAAATGGGTAGTTCTCCTTACTGAGGCTGTTCAGTACCACTGCAATGTAATGAATTCATTGGGCTGCTCATTAACCATGCAAGAGTCAGTACAACAACCAATTAGTTACGTAAACTTTAAGACAAATTCAAAATTGTACTGAAACGTTTTTTTTTTTTCCTTTTATGTCATGTTGTTGCATACGATTTTAAATGACCCTTTTATACTTTTGTTTAATATCTTATATTACACTACTACAGTATGACTGACTGCCTTGATAGTTCAGCTGCCAGTTACTTTAAAACGCTGCAGTGAAAACTTGAGCTTTGTTTTCATTTTCTGTAACATGCAATTGTTAGACTCATTTTCATGGTTTTGAGCTTGCAGTAACCAAATCCATGAAAAAACAAATCAGTGGTCTGATTAGAGTGTTCAGTTCTCAGTTTCTAACCCGTCATATTTCAGGAAAGAGGTTTATTGTTAGAAGTGTTTTTCTCCTTCTGGTTTGGTGGCATGTACAAAAACAGCAGACAGTAGGCAAACGTCTGGAGCTCAAATGGTCAAAGTAACTATAACTTTTAATGTTCCACTGTAAAATAGTTCCACACTGCAGATGTTTTTATTTACTGGATCAGTTGTAACTGGATCAGGCTTAAACTAGTTGATGTTTGTGATCCATGAAAATATGTCTGGATTGGCCTGGATCAGCCCCAATCTCAGCCTACTGGATTGGGATATTCCTATATAATGATATCACATAATATATAAGAATATATCTTCATCATCAAATAATAATAATATATTTATTATTAAAACTGCCCCCGGAAAGTAGATGAGTCAAATCACCATTCGGAGACCTGTCAGTTGAGCTGTTTTTTTTGGAAAACAGACAAAGGCGAATGCACAAGGATTACATTCTAATGAAGGATTATAAATATTGGGAATTATACATAAATGTTAATATTCCAGGGCTAAATATCTGACGTGCTTGATAAAAGAAAATGTACATGACCACATGCACGGGCGGTTTACTGTTGAGGCGAGCTGAGGTGGAGAGGGTGGTAAAATGTAGCAAAAACAATATTTCAGAAAAGATCTAAAGAAGGGCGGCATTTTGAACTTTTAAAGGAGGCTCTGTGTACAAGAATTCACTCCTCATTCAACAACATCCAACATGCCAAACCACTTGTAACGGATAAGTTGCCATAATCTACCATTTTTCAGTTATCTGGGCAGGTCTAAGGCAGGCAGTAGGTTTACTTACAGGCTAATTCAATATGTTCTGTACGTCTCTGCTGAGCCGTCATAACACAAAAGCAGGACCATTCGTCTGCCTTGTGATTTGTATAGGCCAGTCCAGTCTTTCGGTTTAGTCCTATTAGTTGTTTGTTGTGCAGGAAAATGAGACTCGCTATTTATTCATTTACATTTACTAGGTATTTTAATATTTAAGGCAAATATATAAATACAGTCGCTTAATAAACCTGTAGAAGCAGATTTCTGTCAAGCCTACAGGTTTTCTTTAGTTAGTTAAGTTTAACTTTAGTTAAGTTTATTGTCTCAATATTCCCCAAATCCATTAAGCAACCTGAAGTAATAAATTAAAATGTTTTATCAAATGCAGATTTTTAAACGCTCCAAAATATGTTCCCATATGGGAAGTAAAACTATGAACGGATCGAATCTTTGTATTGAATAGACAAATCAATATCTAATCTTAGATATTAATTAATCAATAATTAAACAAATTATATATTGAGTATATTCATTAATCACTCTAGAGTGATCTTTTGTAAACTTGGGTTGTGTGTAAAGATATAACACGTAAGCAGCATGCTCTCTTCATGCAGTCTGAGATACGTGTTCTTGTGACCTGAAAAATGTGTTAAAATAATAAACTTAAAATAAACACAGTGTGTGTGTGTATCATTTTGAGAGTGCATAAAAAAGTGCATGTGGCTCAAACTGGAGCACCTTTCTATTTCTACTTCAGTTATATCTATACAACAACTGCTGATCAAACATGTTGCTAAGCAACAAGCTGTCAGTGTGTAAAACTGTGGATATGTGTTTAATCGAGGCAAGATTTTGAGTAGACTACCAAGGCCAGAGACGTATCTGCTGCTGATAAGGTTCCTTCCTGTAAGAGGTTTGGGCAGTTTTGTTTTTATAGCCGGATTCTGTGCGCACTTGTTTTCTCCTTTGGAGGTAGTTTTGAAATATTGCTGAGCAGTTCAGCCAAAACGGAGGTGGCTTTTGATCCTTGGATGTCGTTATTATTTTTATGATTCAAAATTCATGAATGCATTGAGGATTAATTCTGGCCGTTGGTAGTTGAGTGAAGAGAGCGGCATATGTCACAGATCCTGGGCCAGGGACAAAGGGACACTGTTAATTTTGAGTCCTGGCAGCTTCTTAAAGAGCTGTTTGTGTTTTTCCAGCTGTCATGGAAACCAAGGCAAATGGTTCGATGGACACCAAAAGGTATGTAAGTTTTGTGTCTCTCGTTTCAGCTAAATCGCCTTGTTGAGAATCTCCTTCCTTTCGCTCTTTTGCATTTTCTTTGTCCCTGCGTCTGATTGTCGGCATGTTTTGCTGCATGTACTGTATGTAACGTCTGTGTCAGGCAGTTTGAATTAGAGGTTGAAAGTTGAAACCACCAGCTAGGAGCCACAGGAGAAAGTGTTTTTTTATCATATTCAGAATGTTGTATTTATTGTATTTTTGCCGTACGTTACACAACAATACAAACAGCTCATTTACAGTAAATTGCACGATCGAAAATTTAAAAACACACACCCATTCCTACACAGCCATTTTCTCAAAGGATGGCATCAAAAGCAGTTTGGAAACATTGTCAGGTTGTGTTTACTAAGGAAGGGGTTATGAAGTGCTATCGTTTCTAATGCCAGTAACTAACGTAAGGGAACTTTTCCATTACCTGATTAAAATAATTTACCTAAATAAAATCATTCAAATTCAAGTTTCTTTGTGAATCAGCAATGATTAGTTGGCACATGAAGGTTATGTACATTTGAACTGTCTCATTAAAGCATAACCCGATGGATACACCCATTTATATTTATTTATTTATTAAATTTGCCACATATTTAAAAACTTTTTTTTTTAAGATTTTAATTAACTGTTAGAAGCGTATTAATTTAGCTAACTTTTTCCAATAAATGTGAAATCTTTGAAAGTCATTTCACATTTCATCAAAAATGAACTGACTGATTTGATTGAGTGATTGCTTGATTTTATTTATTTATTTATCTATATGATTTTCTGACTAACAAAATAAAGAAAGATATCTATTTTTTGTACCTTTGTTAGATTACTTTTCTTTTAAAACAAGTAAATGCAAAAAAACTGCAACGAGGCCTTTCATTAATAATGGAGAAAGACAAGTGTTTTAATGCAAAATTCCTAGGATTCTTTAATGTTTTGAAGGACATCTCATGGTTTCATTAGTGTTAACAAACTGGCTAATGTCTGACATCGGATTCATACTCACAGTATTATGATAAGGCATTCACACAGTAATTACAGATTTGATACAGTATTGACTACCCTTTATTGTTGTCATGTTTCTGTGGATGAATAGTGTCTCCTTTCTTTCACAGTTCGGTGGAGAACGGGCAGCTCCCAGACCCGGCCCACTGGGCAGTAGCAGACGTTGTGAATTATTTTAAAGCGACTGGATTTGAGGAGCAGGCCAATGCTTTCCAAGATCAGGTAGTAACAATTATTTAATAATGAAATGTATTTCTTTAAACACTGTTTCAGCCTTTAAAGCATCCTTAGCCAAGTATTATTTTTGTTCTGCTGTAATTAATGAAATGCAATGATGTAATTGCCTTTATATTTACATGGTGAAGTACATTTGCGTACGATTTACAACACGTAGAACACAGAGATGTTGCCATCAAACTTTTTATATGTATTTATACTCACTGACAAAAGAAATAACGCACCAAAAAGTTGAATAAAACTTATGTGAATGTAATAATGATATGTAAGTGTTTTCAACATTAGAGCGTAGGATTTAAGTTTATTGGGGAAAACTGTACAGTTGAAAGGAGGCTCCAGTACCTTGTTGGGCAGCCTTTATTCTGGATACAAGATGATATTTTTGGGCTAGGAGGTATACAGGTTCCATATGGCATCCTGTGGCAAGATGTTGCAGCTGGGTCTGTAGATCCCGCACACTCCTAGTTTGTCGAAGCTGGCACCCCAGCTGGTCCCATAAACGCTCGATTAGCGATAAATCTGCGGGCGGTCAAGGAAGAGTTGCAATCTGGCAGAGACATTCCTGGGAAAGCCTTGCTGTGTGTGGGAGAGCAATATCCTGCTGAAAAATTCCAGTTGTGGCCGCAGGATGTCCTGCACATATGGCTGAGCTGTTGGTGTCCCTCGTATCACTACTAGGAGTGACCAACTGACATATGAAATGGCTCCACAGATTATCACACCAGCAGTTGCTCCAATCCAGCAAAGGCAGGATTACAGCCCCCATAGTAGAAACCAGACCATCTACGGATTCCAAACAGAACCTGGATTCGTCGCTAAAGACCGTAGCAGTCCAGGTTTCTCGTTCACGACACCACAGCAAATGAAGGTGACTGTAATCTTGGTCACAATGGATTAGATGATGAGCAATTTCTGCATCTCTCAGTCCAATGATGCACCCTCTCTCAAAGTCTGTCAACTGGACAAAATGTCTTTAGCATGTTGTTGTGGCATGTCTAAGAGGTACACTACCTAAAAGTAGCCTCTGAGAGCCTCTTTCTATAGAGCAGTGGAGGAATAATTTTAGACCCTCTTGTGGCTAGACCCAGTGTCCAATCAGACCACACGTGTATTCATTTACATATCTGCCTGAGACATAACTGCATGCTGAAATGCGACATTTCTATCTGGCTGTGTAATTTTTTTGACAGCGAGCGTATTTGCATCGCTTTGGTCTGAATGGTTACATGACGGACCTGCACCATTTCCAAGCTCTTTGTAATCGTTAGCTTTGGGGTTGGACGAGTCCTCTCCTGTTGGACAGCTACTGCTAGTGAATCATGTAACCTGCATTTCACCCTTAATCTCAACCATCATTATTTCTGTGTGCAGGAAATCGATGGCAAATCTCTTTTATTAATGACTCGTAATGACGTTCTGACCGGACTCTCAATAAAACTGGGTCCTGCACTGAAGATTTACGAATACCATGTGAAGCCCCTTCAGACCCAACACTTGAAAAGCAATGCCTCATAGCACCCGGGACAGGCCAGCCCCCTCGGAAGACAATCATGCCATGGAGCAGCAGGGTAACTGCAGACTGAAACATGCCAACGTCCTCGTCTGCATTTTGAATGCATCTTTGTGGACAGGCAGGCAAAGAAACAACTTTAATGTGAATTTGTCTTTCTCAGTCTGAGTTTGTTGTACAGGTACATGTTGCGTTTGTCACATTGATTGCTTTAATGAATCTGAACGGTGTTATGTTTTGAAAATTTGTTTAAGAGAGATATTACACCCTTTGTGAACTTGTACATATGTTAAAATATTCCTTATTTGTTTTGCTATTTTTAAAGATTTTAATTGTAAATGTAAAAAAACAAACAAACAAAAAAAAGATTCCTAGTGAATGTTTATCTGGCACTAAGATTTTAAACACTATTGTGTAAGATGTTGCTTGGTAAGACTTGCATTACTCCTTCATAAGGTTCAGTGGGAAATGAACTCCGCGTCATTGGGCTGTACATATAAGGACAAAGTTACTAAAGGGGAGCGGCTGGTAATTTATTTGTTTTTGTTGTTGCTTGTTTCCATTTTCTCCTTTAAGCTATTTAAGTCATGAATAGTTGGTGATTTAAGTTACAGCGTAATTGATTGAGCGGTTTGGCTTGGAAAACTGTACCCATCCTACAGCTGTGTGTGTGCTTTTATTTGAGGTTTTATTTAAACATACTAAACATACTAAATGACTCCAATGAAGCAGTTTAACAGGTAGCTAGAGTCTGGAAATCTGAAACAAAACCAGGCTCGGTTTTTGTGTTTGCTTTTGGTGCAGCTAGCTTTATTATTACATACTGTACCTAATCGTTCAATGGTTTCATGTTCATTTTCAGGTTTCTGTTTTAAACAAACAAATTTGTACATTTGACTTGGTTAATACCACTTATTGACAGTGGGCTGAAAATGGCAGTTCTATGTCAGTACCATTGCTGGTGCTTAAAGTTTGGGGCGGGTGTGTGTGTGTGTGTGGGGGGGGGGGTTTGATTAATTTCAACAAAGCATCTTTTCCACAACCCTTTTCCTTTCAAAGTCTGTCTTGCAATAGAGGATTGAGATGATGTATGTCAGAGGTTTGCAATAAATTGTGCTTGAATTCAACTAAAAAACATGTGCCGATTCAACTGCAAATTAGGATTGTGCTCTTGTTAGATACACTATATAGACACAATTATTGGGACACTTGCTTATTTGTTGTTTTTTCAGAAATCTAGGGTATTTAAATAGTTTATCCTACTTTTGTTGGAGTAACTGTCTCTACTGTCCAGAATTCAAGGCTTTCTACTAGATTTTGAGTCATCATTTTGAGCATTCGATTACATTTAGCGACAAGAGCCTTCGAGAGGTCAGAATGTTGAATGCTCACCACCCTACCTCATCCCATTTACATTTACATTTACATTTATGGCATTTAGCAGACGCTCTTATCCAGAGCGACTTACAAGGTTACTGGTATTACAGAGGTGGGCCAATGTAATGTTAGGAGTCTTGCCCAAGGACTCTTATTGGTGTAGCGCAGCATAGTCACCCAGACCGGGAATCAAACCCTGGTCTCCCACATGGTGTTGTTGTAACTCAATGGCAGGTGGTGGTGTTATCTGTTGCGCCACACCAACCACATACACTGCTGTCATCCCCAATTCTCCAACTCATCCCAAAAAGTACTGGATGGAGCATCATCATCATTCCGAAGAACAGAGTTCCAGTGCTCCACAGCTCAATGCTGGGGGGCTTTTTGTCATTAGACATGGTGTCAATGATTGTTTGTTTATTTGCTCCAGAGAGTCCTATTCTATTGGCAATATTTCTAAACTATGTCAGCAGTGGGTGCAACTTAAAGGAGCTGAATGCATTCATTAAAAGGGGTGTCCACAAACATTGGGCATATAATATATTAGGCTTGCGATCCCTTAATAATTAATAAACGCTTGTCTGTTGATCTAGTTCGTGTCACAGGCTTTCTGTGTAAGGTACATTAAATGATCAGAGCTCTTCTAAAGTTCAGTGAACACAACAATTTCCTTCAGGATCAATGAAGTACCAGCTATCTAATCACCCAGTCATCAGGGTTACATAATTGTTGGATCCACAGAGTTTCTCTTTCACTCACTCTGGTTCATTTGATTCAACAGTGTATTTCTTATCTGGACACTTTTGGAACAGTGGTGTTTAGCACTCATGAAGGAACAACGTTGGTGTTTGTTTGTTTATTCAGAATTTACATATATTGAATGTGCGCTGGCCTTACAAAGGATTCCACCATTTTTTTTATATATATTCTGCGTAGTTAAGTTGTTAGCATGCCAGCAAAGTTAGTTGTGTGTGTTTTTTTTGTTTTGTTTGTTTGATTTTTTAACATACATAAACAGCGATGTTTGGATTAATAATTCAAGATAAATCTGAAGGATTTACAACTTAAGTGTCTAAATTCTCCATAAATCAACACTTCAACACAAAGTTAAAGATAAATGTATATATAACATTTTACGAATCTTTTTAAAATAATCCATACATTGTCAAACTAATTATTTTAAAGCTTTTTTATTTTATTTTATAAAATACAGAAATTTGCAATGTTACCTTATTACTGCAACACAGCTATTTAGCTATTGGCTAAACATGTACCATGTAATATTTTAGTTATTTTGTTTAGTTTTCTTAGAATACCCGGAAAATATCATGAAATCACAAAAATAATGGTTTCAACTGTCAAAAAAAAAAGATTACAAATACATAGCAGTAATTAGAATTGCCATTACAAAAAAATGTTACCCAATTTTAAAGGGAGTGAGGCACTCTAGACAAACTCAGAGTCCAAATTTTAGGCTTCTGTACAAGGTTTAATTTTACATGAAACCCAATAAATCTGAATATTTATGCCTCTGTGATTAAATTCTACAGACTTTTTAAAAGAATGGTGGAACTCTCCTTTAAGAAAGACTCAATCCAACATCACTCAGTCCTTCACAGCATTGTCTGGTGATGTAGTCCAGGCATTTCTATTAGGACAAACTAAAAAACTGGACCATGAGGTGTTTTTTTGTATGAATTCATGTTTATTTTTATTTTATTGACTCCTTATAGATTTCCTGAGATAGATTTTCTGGCCAGTTTCACAGTCTAGCCCGTGGCTTCCTGCGCACGGTCCCTGTAATGTTGCCAGCTGGGTTATCAAGAGGTAGAAGAACCTGGAAAAGACCAACAGAACCAACAGGGAAAGATCTCAGTAGGTGCAGTTGCATTAGTGTGGTTTGATGTGAAAAGGTCAGAAGACCAGTTTCCCAATTATTAAGGTATTAAGCCTAGTCCTACACTACTATTTCCCTTTTACTGGCGAATCTCCATTCATAGTTTAGGGTAGTTTAAGACAACACTTAATCCCAGTCTGCAAAACTGGCCCATAGAGTCAAAATGTTCACAGTGGTGGTGATAGGAATCAGATATCCAAAGAATGCAATACCTCTGATCTATTTTTTCCCCATTTTACAATCATCACCATTAACTATAAAAAAAACTGTGAACCAGTGTAAGTTAAATAGTTGGGTTTGGATACCAAATAAAATGGTTACATTTGTGTTGTAGAGGTCATCATTGTTTATTTACCACCACTGTAATTTAATCTAAACCTGTAGGTTTATCTGCAATGCACCATTTAACATCAATACAAAAAGATACAAAAAGGAAATTGTAAAATCTGTGGACTTTCCCACCCTTAATTCCCTAAAGAATCTTTCAGTGGATGGTTCTTAAAGACCCATGTTTGTAAATGAAATGTGGAAGCATGAATAACCTTTTAAGCAAAAGAACCCCCACATTATATAAAGCTTCTATACCAAATAAAAGTGTTTTCTAGAACCATGTATTCAAGCGAAGAACCGTTTCTGAACCTGTTTTCAAGAATGTAAAAAGATTACCTGGTACTGCTGCTGGTACTTTATACATTGCAGTCAAATGCAAATGTTCAACTAGATATGCTTTACAGAAACAAACCTCATCTCTGTTGGAGATTCCCATTTTTGTCATGTCAATTGTAAAGTAGTGCTGGTTTGGCATAACTATTTCAATCTCCTCAACCTGTGAAACCAGATGCATAAATGTCCTCAATTATTTTTGCAGTTGTAGCCAGATCGGATTTATAGAACAAGATGACTGAAACGACATTCAAGGGCATCACTCTGACTGACCTCTGGCAATCTGTCCAGGACAAGGACTTGTGTTTCATACAGGGTCTTCTGAACAGAGGGTGAATACTCCCCACGGTCGAATGGTCCAGCAAACTTCTCGATGATGGTGTCCTTCACAGTTCTCCTGCAAATGTCAGCACCAACCGTGAACATCTAATACCTTCTGATTCTTTATTGGAATGTAGTGTCGGTTTTGAATTTTTGTTACCATGTAGCGTCAAAAGGCACGCCTTGGTGTCTGTTGTAGCGCCACCTAGCGTAGACTGAGGTACAGAAGATCCTGTCTCTGACCTCCTGCAGAGTGGTGAAGCGATCCCTCAGAAAGCCCTCAAAGCCCGACTGCGTGGTCTTCAGAACCTTCATGTCTTTGATTCCACTGTGAATCACTGGTGGCTCTGAGAGTATTTAAAACAAGAATGTACTGATATAATAAAAATTCGTATAAACACCTAGCAAACAAGGTTTTACAGAGTACCAAAAAGGTTCTTCTACTTGTTACATTAACAAAAAACACTTTCTAAATGGTTCTTTATGGAACTATATACAAGAGGCACTTGTTTTTAGATCAAGAACAATTAATCTTATTAACAATTTAAACATTTAAACAACATGTAAGTCTTTACAGTCATTTTACAGTCAAGTTTTCTGTGTCAAAATTTAACACCACCTTTGAGGTATGAGGATCTCTGGATATCACATTTTGATCTATCTGTCTCTGCACCGATCAGACATAACATTAAAACCACTGACAGCTGAAGTGAAAAACATTATAATGTTACAGTTGCATCTTTCTAGGGGTGAGCTCTACAAGAGGAAAACAGTAAGTTCTCGAAGTTGGATGCTAGATGAATCAAAGCATCTCCAAAACGGCAGGTCTTGTGGAGTACCCACCATGAGTGGTGCAAGAAAGCAGAACTGGTGAACCACCAGTGGGCACATGGGCACCCAAAGCTCATTGATGAGATCCATGGAAACCCCACCTCACAGCTTACAGGACCGAATGGACTGATGCTAACATTTTGGTGCCAGATACCACAGGACACCTTCAGAGGTCTTGTGGAGTCCATGCTGTGATGTTTTGGTGGCACAATATTAGGCAGGTGGTTTTTAATGTTTTGGCTGATCAGTTGTAAAGCTAATAACTTACACCTACAGCTCTATTAATTACCTTGGATCTTAAAACTGTTTATTGACTAAATGATTGACTTTACATTATTAAAAGCACTGGTTCCACTCTGTACTCTTTTAGACTGTTGTTGGGAAATTCAGTCTCTCTAAATATCCAACATTGCCTTATGGCCTTGATTTCACTCACCATTTAGGTATTGTTCTACCTCACAGAAGCGCCAGGCTTCTGGAGAGAAGATGAATGCATGGGCGTGTTCAACTCCATTCTGTGAAACAGAAATGAATAATGCTGTTCATCACAAATGTCAGGCAGTTTTTAGCCACTTGTGACGGTATGTTTGTATTATGATTGGCAATGTCAGCAATACCTTTTCCAGTTTCTTCCAGGGGGCTTCCTCAATGTCGACTTTTGCTCGTGTGACATGCTTAAAAGCGGTCAGGAAATGATGGCATATGTCCAGGGCAAAGCTCTCAATGGATCTAACCTGGCGGAAGAAAGACCATAATAACTTTATCCAAAAAACACACTGCAATGACCTCAAATGCCTCCCTGCTCAAATTGGTAGAAAGCCTTCATAGAGAACTCTGAGGCCTTCAGAAAGAAGGTTGTAGATGCAAAGGGGTTTAAAAAGCTTAAACCAGAAATATATTGTGCAGACAAAAATATTGGGACACCTGACCATTGTTTTGTTCAAAATGAAGGATATTAGAAAGAGTTTATACTGCTCCTCTACTAGATTTTAGAGCATTGCTGTAAGGATTTGATTGCATTCAGTGACAAGCGACAAATTTTAGTGAGGTCAGGATGTTGGATGGTCCCCACCTCACCTTATTTCCAACTCCCCATCCCCAAAGTATTAGATGGAGCACCAGCCATCATTTCAGAGAACACAATTCCACTGCTGCACAGCTCAATGCTGGGGGGCTTTATACCCCTCTAGTCCACAACTGGCATTAGGCATGGTGCCAATAGGTTTAAAGGTTTATTAAAGGAAGTCCTATTCTATTGGCAATACTTCTCTACAAGCCGTGTGTGTACATTTGCACATCTGTGTCAGTAAAGAGTGCAACCTAAAGTAGCTGAATGGATTCATTAGAAGGGGTGTCCACAAACAATTGGGCATATTGTGTAGGTGTACCTGTAACTCAGTACGTAAGTATTTTACTTGAGTAACTGCTTCACTGAAGGATCAGTACATTTGCTTGAGCATGGGTTAAGGCTAATCTTGCACCTACTCCTTTTAGCTTGGCCAGAGCATGAACAGTGTTCTTTATGGTGTCAGTGGGGATGATGTCCGAGTTGTCTCCAGTCAGGTAGTCTCTGCGAGAGTTGAGTGTCAGCTGGACGTTTGCCTTCAGCTCGATGATGTAATGTTGTGTCCCCTCTCGTCGTACATACATAACCTTCACATGATTCTTCCCATAGCCAGTCCGCACAAACTCCACATTCTGCACAAGAAACATCTTCTGAATAAAATACTCAACAAAGAAATATCCTTACATTAACAACACTATTCATTTTCTTTGTATTAATATTCTATCACATGTAAATGTAAATGTGTCTTACCGGATTTGAGGTAGCCATGTTTTTGCAAATTAGTTCTGAGAGTCGGGTGCCTTTACACACTGATTCCTCACCAGGAGTGGGATCTGGTCTGGACAGAGGACTATATCTGAGGGGGTGGTGTCACCTGCGTATTTTGCATTTCGCAATGGGTCCAAAGGGACATGTCCATGTCCAGTAATGAACTGGTTTGAAACTAGAATTACTGTAGGTAACCTCTGCACCATGATGGTGACCTTAATGTGTTGCTTTCAATGTTATGAACGGCATTAATGGTGGTCCATGAACATGTAAACTGTCGCTGTCATGCAAAAACATGTTGTCTCTAAATATTTACTTTATAGTAGAAGGCAAAAACCTTTATATATATTTTATGTCATTTTGAAGCATTTCTATTGGTCCATTTATTATTATATATGGTCAAACATCTGCGTCTTTTTCTTTTTCATCTCTTTTGACCCCTTAACCTCCAGGCTGATTATTCAGTTACAAATCTATTAATTAAAAAGACCTATTAATCAGGATCTACTATGAAGTATTTGAAAACTAGTAAGTTATCTAGTGTAAACAGGAGCTGAAGTGTGCAGCCTTTTGGTTAAGAGGGGTTCACATATTGCCACTGTCCAATCCTAAAAGGATGCATTTCAAAATGGTAACTTCACAGAACTATTAGGGTCAGTATTTAAGTCTAGTCCGAGACTTCACAGCATTTTAAATTCCTAAAAGAGAAATATTGTCCATGGGCTTTATCTCTGTCTGTAAAACCATCCTTTAATTTAAGTTAATGTTACAGGATTTCATTAAAACTCATTTTGGAGCATTTCTGTTGGTTCAAATCATGTAACACTAATGATGAGTGAAGTGAAAAACATGAATCATCGTCATCTATAGTGGCATCTGTCAAGAGGTGGGATTTACATATTAGGCAGCAAGTGAACAGTTAGAGAAAACAAGTTGGAAAGCAGTAAAAATGGTCAAGCATAAGGATCTGAGCCACTCTGACAAGGGTCCAATTGTGATGGCTAGACAACTGGGTCAGAACATCTCCTAAACGCCAGGCAGGTCTTGTGGGGTGTTTCCGGTAGGAGTGCATAAAAGTGCAGTGGTCAGTACCTACCAAAAGTGGCGACAAGGTCATGGGCACCTAAGGCTCACAGATGCTCATATTGGCCCCACCTCACAACTTACACAACTTAAAGGATCTGCTTCTAACGTCTTGGTGTCAGTAACCACAGGACGCCTTGTGGTCTTGTGGAGTCCATGCCTCGAATGGTCAGATCTGTCATGGTAGCACAAAGGAGGCCTACTCAATATTAGGCAGGTGGTGTCAATGTTGGGTATACAGTAATAAGTTATATAGTGTTTTTGTATTTCATGATTTCTTAGTAAATGAAGATTTCACACAGATCAGAGGCTGTGATATGGGTTCTGTATTTGAGTCTGTGGCGGGCTTTCATGTGAAAACCTAATGCTTTAGTTGGCCAATGCTGATTTTGATAATAAGAAAAAAAAATAGTAGCCACTGCTAATTCATGGCTACTAGCTTCCAATCAGTGTGAGCAACAAAAGGGGACAGTGGGTTCAAATGACACTGGAGGGGCGGTTTAGTGATCAGTTATGAACTGTAGGTGTACTTTAGCCAAGGAAAAAAAGCTTTTCTCTAATGTACATTAAAATGAGTCATACTTTTTAAAATTATTATTTAAATGCAAAACATATATTGATATTAGGTGCAGTTGCACGTCTGTATGGTACGTTGGCTGTTTTAGTCTGTTTTAATGAATAAATTAATGACCTCATTTTTTTGTAATACAAGAGTTTATACCATTCACTCCACATTTCATAAATATGGAAACTAAGCTAATTTTAAATTTCATTTTGTATTGAAATGAAAAGCTGCATATTGTATTTACATATATCCACTAGTTCAGTGTATAGCAGTTAAACCTTGCCTATTCACAGTCTTAAAAACAGACTAACAGAAACAACCAGTTTTATACAAGAAAAATGTTGGATATGAGTTCTTTAATGGCATTTTTGTATGAGCATTAAATTATCCATAATACAGATCTGAGGTGATAATAGCAACAGTAATCTAAGGAGAATAGTTGTTTATATTAATGTCAAACTGAGGTGTAAAACTGAAATGAAGCCCTGGTGTACTGTTCCTATAAAAGGGCATAAGTAGAAGCCTCTATAGAGCTGGTAAAGGTTCTGTTTTTGTTCTCATAGCTGCCATGATGGTAGTCATAAGACAGAGCACTCAACTTCCTCTTTCACACACGTACAGCTGCGCATAGGTACTTTTGCTATTGCTAAATTATGAGGAAGCCATAAGACCCTTGACAACACGCTACTTCTTATTTTCCACACCAGTAGTGATATTCAGAGGAAAATGCTTCTTTTCTTGTGCTTCTGTTCGATTATCCTTCAAGCATTCCCTTTAGGTTGTGTATGTGAGCCCAACATATCCTGCTTAAATGAGGAAGGACAGCCTGTGGACTGGTAGAGGGGCTTTACATTCGTTTTCTTGGTTTAATGAAATGCTTAGCTAAGTTTTGATTTGGTAAAACTATGCAGAAACATTGTTCAGACTGTCTGTTCTTTTCTTCATCATCAGGTTCATTATGTACAAGCTGCCCAAATATAAGAAAAGTGAGGTGGGGAGTGGAGTGGAGTACATGTATTTGGATCCTTCAATGCTGAACTGGCAAATGAGTCCATTTGCGGTGAACACTAGTGAAGGGGCTGTGGGCAGAACACTAAGCCAGCTGTACCACAGATATAAGGTATGAAGGCATCTTGCAACACTGCTGTTTTTTCTTGTTTGCAGCTTTTCTGGTTTGTTGGTTTTCTTGATAAAGAAAAGGCTCAGAGAAAATGTGATTAACCAGCATACCCTTGTTTGAAACATAACATTGTCATTGGCATGTAAAAGTCATGTATCTCCAAAATAGAAACTTTTCAGGAGAGGGACAGAACCTTCTTAACTTTCAATGGAAGTCAATGTAGAAAGATGCTATTCCTAAAATATTTGGAGCATTTCTATTGGTCCATTCATCATGGAATTATGATAAAGATAAAGAACAGCTGTCATATTCAAATTATATCAACAAAAGTCAGAAAAACAACAAAAATGGAACTACAAGATATTACATGATATCGATGATGTGTTGACTCTGTTGCTGCTCTGGTGCTGGTTGACCAACATTACAACTAGTCATTTTGGATCATTTCTGAATAGAATTTGTTGTTAAAAAATGCAATGGTTTTATATAGAACCAATGACAACTCAAGGAACCATTTGATTGTTTAAACAGTTATTTGCTTGGATAAATGATTCTACAAACTCTTCTACATTGATCAACAAATGGTTTTTAGTCCTAACTGGTTCCACTATTGTAATGATGTCAGTACTACATTCATTTCATTTCATTTAATTCACTTCATTTCTTTTATTTCCAGTCAAAATTGTCATTAGCTACAAGCTCTTAATTTTCCAGGACATATTTCTGAGGCCATTACTTAGAAAAGCCAAAAATGAGAAAATAACTAAAAAAGAAGCTGCTGGTGTTCTCAGAACATTGGAGTGACCAATCCAGAGTCCACACCTCAACATCATTGAAGTGTTTGGGTTGTGTCGGAATGTGAGACGCACAAAATGCTCCTTTTAAGGCTGAACTCTGGATGTTTCGAAAGATCCCTATGCAAGAATTTGATGAGAAATGTTGGTGTGACAATTTTTTTATTATTATTATTTAACGGCTGCATTGACTGGAAATTACATCAATGCAGGGTGATCTCTGACTTATTCTGGTGATCTTTAGCAATATTCTATATATAATAGGTAATTATATATAATAGATAGAGATCTATAGTTGTTACATGACTAAGGTGAACAGAGATTGATAAATGTATCCCTAATATTTTCAGGGACTGGTCACTGTATATACAGTGCATCTGTGATGTGCATCATCTTTTATTTGCTTTATTTTTAATACATTACATGATAACTGAAGTTACACTTCAGAACAAATATTATGGCAAATATGTTGTTTACACCCATTAATAACTGTAATTGTACAGTCAAACAGCTCTGCATACATGCTCTACAATGATGCTCCTCCAGTGCTGAAGTACCAGAATAATTATGGACACACAAAAGGTATTTTTTATGCTTTTGCAAATCCTATATCTCCACGTAGAATTTGACCTTGCATAGCCTTCAGAAAAGGCTTCAGAATGTATGTTTCTTTGGTGTTTCATTCAATATTAACAGTATAGTTTGACTTGACTTCTGTGCGTGTGACAGTGTATGACATTATTTTTCAATTTGGAAGATGATTGTTCAGTGTTTTGAGGCTTTCAGAGAAGAGTAGTCTAGTGCAAAGAGCACCGCTGATAACTGCTATATGCTGTTGACTGAGCATTGATTTCACTCTTTGATTTTTGGACATATCAGATAAGTTCTGGTGCAGAGGGCTGACTGCTAAGCGGAAAGTATGCATTCCTGAATGTGAATGCTTCCTTCAGCTATTACTGCTATTTAACATACAAAGCATGTGGATTTAGTTTGTTAAATAGAGCACAATTTAGTTTTGTCTTTGTTTCATTAATGTAATTGAGGTTAAAGATGCTCTGTTCACACTAACTAACTGTGTGGTGTGTATGTGCTTTCTAGGGACACTGCTGTTTAACCAGTTTCAGGGATTCTGGATAATACACAGCGTTCCTCACTTTCCTCCATTCCCTGAAATGGGCTTTGGCTACCCCTCCACCGGCAAACTCTTCGGCCAGACTGTTCACTGTACCACCTACAGCTACACACAGTTCAAAAAAATATGTAAGCAAACACCAACATAATACAAATGCAAAATAACACATGGCATAATGACAATTTCTCATTCTGACCATTATCACTCATTAGGGATTGGCGGATGACTGGTTTGAATAAATTAGTAATATATAAAATTAATAAAATATTGTCTATATTATATATTATAAAAAAACTTAGTGGATGGTTCTTTAGATATTTGCAAATGAGATGTGTGTGTATAGAACCTTTTACATGTTTTACATTGTATGTTGTTTGTAAAGGACCTCTCTATTACCCTAGCAAATAAAAGAAATGCCCACTGAGGTGCGCTACTTATGTTTGACAGTTGGATCAAATTTCTTTTGCAAATCTTGTACTCCTATTCACTTGTGGACATGAAAGTGGATTCAGATAATGTCTTGCAATGATCATTAAAAAAATTTTGTTGACAAACTGTACTTTTCAAAGCAGCTGATTGTTTTGAAAATGGTCTTGAAATAATCTGAGGCATCAGCAAATAAATAAAAAAAATGGGCTTTTTGCCCATAATGTCTCCACAGAAATTATCATTTGTTGTGGTCTTGGCATTTGTCATGTAAATAACTGAAGCTAAACAAAGTAAATAACAAAAGGTTAATGTCCAACATTCTGACCAACATCTGACCAACATTTTATATACATTTCCTTTAAAGATACTGATGAATCACAAAAAATGGAGGCCTGTTTTCAGTCATAGTAGGCCTCATTACATCGCTATGTTTGGACCCCAGGATTGCTGTCTGTAGCTATTTATTTAATCAAGTTGTCTCATTGTGTTTCATTAATTCGCAAAGTTTTCCAGTTTCTGACCTTTACCACTTGTTCGTAAAGCAGCCACAATTCTTTTCTCTTTTTTAAAGATGCTTTTTCTACTAAATCAAGTTTATACTGTTACAGATTGTAACAATGCCAATAACTGTGAACAATGTTCATTATTATAAAAAAAATCATGGTGGAATTAACATACCCTATTATAATAGACCTTCTGCAAAATGCCCAAGGACAACACATGGTGACATAGTTACCTGCCTTTTTAATTTTTTTTTTATTAGTTTTAATAATATTGTGACAGTATGGGTATACAGTATCACAAATGGGACATTTTATGCAATCCTTAATGCAATGATGTCTGATGTCTTATGATGTAATTATGATGTCTCTCGCTGCTCTTTCTGACTACAGTACTGGCACATTAGGATATAGCATATTTGGCACTACATACTACTAACTTGTTTGTGCCAGTGCTGTTGAATGAATGAAAGCCTCTGATGCCTGTAACCTGACTCTCAGTCTCTTGTTTTCAACAGCGCAGCAACTGGCATACGTTAATCCCCGTGCATACAACTGCTCACTGCCAGCGGCATATCACACAGACATGCCAGCCATGGCTCAGATATGTGGGGGCAAGACCCCGACTGTGGTCCCCAGGAGAAAGCTGGAGAAGCTGGAGTCAGTCCAGGGACAGACTTTCCTCAGTTTTGTCAAATCACACAGCTATGTTGATGGTAAGAGCATCTGAATGTTCTATAGTGCTTTGGGGCCAGGTGCAGCTTGGAGTGGACAACGTCCGTTTTGCTGTCACACAGCCAGTTGTTGACTTTTGGTCATGCCAAAGTACAGTTCTGTTCTTGGGTAACTGTTGACATTGCTTATGTATGCTTGTAGGACGTGCAAAATGACAGGGTTTATATAGCGATGGATGACGAGTTAAAGGAAAAACCTTACAAGTGCAGGTGATCTACTGATCCAAAAGCAAGATGCTTTTATTATGGGAATATGGAAATATTCCCAATGTACATATATATACACAATGTAAATAATAGAAGTAAAAAAACTCTGAGGAAAAACAATATTATTTACAGAATATTTACAGATAATTGCAACTTGACCCTTAACTGCCCATGTTGGGGGGCAGGAAAAATATTGCACATTGCACAAATGCTACAAAGCATTTGAGATATGCTATAGAAGAGCCACTTTTAGTTCCATGAACAACTATTGGTGTTATTCACCAATCATTTTTAAAAAGAACCCACTAATGCAGTTTGATGGAGATTCTGACATTCACCAGTTTTTATTTGGGATTTGTTTTATTTATGAGGACAGTAGGATCCATCATTATCAGAGAATAGCTGCAAACAATTCTGCGGGTTAAAACACATCATGCATCTGACATAGACAGAGTTATCTCAAGAACACATTCTTAGAAAGATATTGGTGAAAGAGGCCCAATGTTTGTACAAGAGATGTGTGTCACACATCTCTTTACATGGTTCTTCTATAAAATCACTTCTATATAACCCTTTGTAGCATTTTTATATTTAAGAGTGTAGAAATTGATTATAAGGGGGCTGCCCCTCATAACAAAGACGGCAGCATGTTTGAGAGTTCAGTGGTGTAAAATGTGTGTTTCTCTATAAAGATTTGGGGAAAAGTAATCTGATTAGATGAGTCATCCTTTACCACTGAACAGTGCCAGCCTTTTTAGTGCCTTGGGCTCTGCTGTGAGGGGGTCTGGTCTTGCTGTGGGGGCCTTTTTGCCCTTTTCTTTCCATTTGGGTCCACTTGTCTATTATGATCACCTTTTCATTTTTCTATCCTGATGTGAAATAAGTGGTCTCTTACATATCAATACCCCCACCTACAGGACTTGTAATACCACACTCTAAACAAAAAGGGTTCTGTATAGTAATGATTCTTTTATTTTATTTTACTTATAACAATAATGGAACCATTTTTTGTCACTTAGAACCTCGGGTGTAGTACATTAATTATTGCTTTTAAAAATGTCAGAACATTGTGGAGATTCTGCAAATTGTTTGATTTGCTGATATTTTGTAATCTGCCCCATATGTTTTTTAAAAAATGTAATTTGGCCTTCTGTGTATTGACCATCAGACATATATGCTGGCTGGGTAGCACAGACACTGAGGACAGACCTGCTGGTGGAATCGTGGCAACGTGACAATCACCAACTCCCCTCCAACTGCTCACTCCCATACCACGTGTTGAACATCAAGAGGGTCTGTCTGCCAGGGAACATTGTTTTCAGCTCCTATGAGGACCACTCCAAGTGGTGTGTCTCCCTGGAATTCGGAGCCCAGTGGACTTGTGTAGGGGACCTGAACAGAGAGAGTGCACAAGCTTTCAGAGGTGGCGGCCTCATCTGTTCCCAAAATCCAGCTGTCTACAAAGCCTTCCACCAGGCTGTGGACTGGTTTCAAAGCTGCTAGACACAAAGTCTAGCACTTCAGAAGATACAAATGGACAAGCGACGTAAAGCAGGTTTAGAGCAAATTAGTCTTTTTCTTAAATGTAATAACTAATGAAACACTTAAAAAATAAGGGAGCAAATGGGTATTTTGGAGGGATACAGTAGAACAACCACTTTTTTATATAAATGTGTTTTTTCTTATAAATGTACATCCAAGAAGTGTGTAGGAAGCATGCAGAGTTGTGGACTGGTCACAGTGAAAAGCATTAAAGGCCCTGCATTGGTGTAAACAGACAGATAGGCGTGTATGTTTTGCTTACCATTCAGAGCCAGATTCCAAGACTCCAATTACTTGTTCATTGACAATGACATTGCTGTTTAATCCACAACTAAGCTTAATCTGTGTTCACCCAAACGGGCCCTCAGTGTAAGGCTCCTTAGTACTCTCCTAAAGGGCCTTGTCATGCTCCGGACCTTGAGGAACTGTGTTGTCTGGAATTATGGATGGTATTCTATCCAATTGGGATGAGTTGGGAAGTTGGGGATGAGGTGAGGTGGTGATCAGCCAACAACCTGACCTTACTAACACTCTTGTCACTGAATGCAATCCAATCCTCACAGCAATGCTCCAAAATCTAGCAGAAAGCCTTCTCTGGACAGTATATAAGATAAGATCCTTTATTAGTCCCGCAGTGGGGAAATTCTCAGTGTCACAGCAGAAAGGGATAGCAAGACACTCAGTTACAAAAAAATGTAGATAAATAATTTACACTATATACACACAATATAAATAAGAATTAAAAAAGCAATAACAATATTATTTACAGCTAATGACTCCTAATTGCACATGTGTGTGTGTGTGGGGTGTACTAGTATTTTTGCATTGAGGGACCTCTGTTCCCTGAACATGTGTGTGTAGTTTAAGTGTGTGTATATGTGGTCCGCTGAGAGCAGTGCTGGTTGTGGAGTAGAGACAGTTCCTCCAACAAAAGCAGGATCAACTGAGAGCTGATGAATGAATGGGTGTGAATGAGTGGGTGTGCCAATACTTTTGTCCATATTGTGTATATGAGAGAATGCTGTATGACGTTGCTGTAAAAGTAATACTGTGCTAATGCTAAAAAATAATACTGTTATCAATAAACCAACATTTACCCCCAGTCATTTGAGGCTGGACCAATCTGAAATCTCACAAGAATTGTCAGTCATGCTAATATTGCCATTATACTGAAGTTTTGTGAGAACTGGCCAGCAGTATTGAGCACGTACAGTAGCTGAGTTCAGCATGTCTGTGTGCTGATCAGCATTTTTGTAATTGAGGCCTGAAGTCCTCCCTGTCGCTAGGCGGCGCTAGGACGAAAACACACCAGCACACGCCGCTTCTAGACTTCCGTCTGAACGCGTTTCTCACACACACGCACACACGTGAATACGGGCGAGTTGCTCATAACACCTAAACATGGATTTCGTTGAGGTGCCAGTGTCTGAAGATGTGCCCAGTAAGAAGAGTAAAGGGAAAAAAGAAAAGAAAAGGCCGAAACGTGAAGCAGAGGAGGACGCCAAGGGCCAAGAGCCCGAGGAGCCGTCAGGGTGTTCACTGCCCCCCTCCTTCAGCCTGTCTGAGATCAAGAACAAACAGAGGAGACACCTCATGTTTATGAAGCTGAAGCAGGAGAAACGCAAGGTAAGCGAGTGTGACATCTGTTAGTGTCATTATAGTCCTTAGATCAGGTGTTTTGACTCACTGCTGTTCACTGACCTGACTCTGACTCGCACTGAAGACTCGGTGACTCGGTGAGCCGCGATTCCTCTCTGCTTCTCTATGAAAGTGTTTAATCCAGAATCTTCAGATCTGAAAAAAATGTAAAATGTTGCAGATGTAACGTTAAGCAAATCCACGGTGGCATGTACACATTTCTCATATAATGGCATATGTTGATTACTCTCACATACTCTCACTCATATCTAACGAGTCGATTCGGGAACCGATACGTTTCAGTTCAGTTCTCGCATTTAAAAAGTTCATATAATATGCAATATTAGCGCTTTCTAACTGCCATAAAACTGAAAAGACAAGACTTTCAGTTTTCAGTAGCTGCTGCTACTGAAAACTATATATGTAAACGTACATAAAATATTAGAGGCATTTTTATTTACAATGTTATGCTTGCCATCCAAGTCATGTGGCACTAGTATTGCTGTGCTTCTATACTCTCAGCAGGGCTGCAACGATTATTGTGATAGATTATTCGACAATCGAGTTTTGAAACGAATCCTCGATTATTCTGGTTTATGCATTGCTGAATTATCAGCATTTAAATTTAGCTTGAGGTTGTTTTATGCAGCTGCTTATGAAGACAATAAAAATGAATAACATTCAGAAATCCACTGATTTAATAAACGTTCCTGCTAATATAAAAAAATGATCTCAGATTTTTTTTCTTTCAAAATGTAAAACCAACAATGTGCAAAGTAGCAGCAAAATAATATTCAAATATAACAGAAGTTAATCAGTTTCCCATCATTTTTCAGGTCAGCAAAAAAGACAAAAGGGAAACACCTGAGACTTAATTTTAGGTTTCAATTTGAAAGTAATTTGTTTTGCGTTACTTGTTATTTTGACATAACCACTCGTAACCAACAAGCTCATTGGCTATTTTTGTTGAAGCGTGGGGATTTATCCGTAACCAGCAAGTTTATTGGCTATTTTTGTTGAAGCGTGGGGATTTATCCGTAGCCAGCAAGTTTATTGGCTATTTTTGTTGAAGGCCGGGACTTTTTAACCAGTGACCCGTGTCTTCACTTGCCTTTCTGGAAGATTTCTCCTCTTACACTCAAGCTGTGTCCGTATGAGACTCCCACGCCTCACAGATTTAACTCTACTCTCCAGAGTGGTGGCGCTGCAGATGTGTGGGTGTTTTGCCTTATGGCTCCGTATCAGTTCATCCACACACTCCGTTCATGTGACCGACAGCTGCTCAGTCTGTATGTTTTCGCTGCAGCTCTGCGTCCTATTACTGTATAAATGAACACCTGCAGTAAAACTGTATTCCACAATGTTATGGTTAAACTCAAATTAAAAGGCTTTTAGTTTGCGGTCCATGTATGTCAAAAACCGCTTCTAGTTAGCACAAGAAATATGCGTAATGACGACACCAACCAATCGACTATTAAAGTAGTTGCCAACTAATTTGGTTGTTGGTTAGCTGTTGCACGCCTGACACTGAATCAGTCATTAATGATGTTCAATTTGAACTTTTTTTATTCCCTCTTCAGCACAAATTGGATTTGAGAAAGAAAAGAAGAAAGGAGCGAGAAGCACTTGGTGACAAGGTATGTTAGGAGTGTTAACCCTGCGCTCTGTGGTTTAGCATTCATGCTGGTTATTTCAGTTATAGAACTAGTACATTTAAACCCACTGACATATCCTGTGGTTCAATGTTTCTGCTTTGTGCTTGTGACTTCTGCAGGCACCACCAAAAGAAGTTCCAAAAACAATTGAAAACCAGAGAGTTCATGATGAGACGATGGTAGACCCAGAGGATGAAGAGGTATGAATACATTTCCAGAGATTAAAACTGACTTGAATGTTGAATGTTTTTCTACATTAGTAATTTTATACATATGCTTGTTTTGAATGCAGGTGGCTTATGATGAAGGGACTGATGAGTTCTCGGCATACTTCAACAAACTGATAAACCCCAAAGTTCTCATCACGACATCAGATAGACCGAGAGGAGTAAGCTGACTGTGTTACTTCATCATAATGTTTGTGAGGGCATTTTGTCTTGGTGTCCTTGCTGCAGACTTTGGGTCCAACTCACATCCACCCACCTGATCCAAGATTTGGGTTGGAGGGTAGCTATTCAGGAGGAGAGCTTCTTGTTTCTTGAGTGCTGATTGTATTTTGTCATGTGTGTTTTTCAGAGAACAGTGCGGTTTTGTGAACAGTTAGCAACAGTAATACCTAGTGCGCATGTGTACTACAGAAGAGGCCTTGCACTGAAGAGGATCATTCCTCAGTGCATATCTCGAGACTTCACTTACCTCATCGTCATCAACGAGGACCGAAAAGTGCCAAGTATCCTTCAGACATTTATGGAACCAGTGTTGCTGTAATAGAAACCTGTCTTGTTGTCTGTAGTTCTAAATGGAAACACATACCAGCTTGTTTTTTGTAGTTGTATGTAGTGTTGCGCATGAAGAGGACACACAAGGTCATGTTCCTTAACTCAGATTTTCCAAGACGGCATGGTTCTCTGTCATCTTCCTGATGGACCAACTGCACATTTCAAAGTCAGCAGCGTTCGACTTCGTAAAGAGATGAAGGTTTGTTGATTGACGGTTCAGTGTTTAATTTTTGTGATATTTTTGGTTTGTAACATCTGTGATGACTTTATTATATATGTTATTATTTGTCTTTATTTATCCATGCTTACTTCATAATGCAGAGAAAAGGAAAAGACCCAACAGAACACCACCCAGAAGTCATCCTGAACAACTTCACCACCAGACTGGGCCACAGCATCGGGCGCATGTTTGCTGCACTATTTCCACACGATCCACAGTTCACTGGCCGCCAGGTCGCCACTTTCCACAACCAGCGAGACTTCATCTTTTTCAGGTTTCACAGGTATTGACACCTTTTAAACACTTGAACCGATCAGCCATAACATTGATAAAGTGAGTAACATTTATTATCTGGTATTAATGGCCCTTGTCAAGGGATGGGATACACATATAAAGCAGCACTTGAACAGTTCAGAACAGAGTTGAACAGAGTTGATATGTTGGAAGCAGGGAAAATGGATTTAAGGACCTGAGACACTTAAACAAGAGCCAGATTGTGATGGCTTGGGATGGTGGTTAGGTCATCTCCAAAACATCAGGCAGGTCTTGTGGGGTGTTCCTGGTATGCAGTGGTCATTGATGCAACCCATGGAGGTCCACTTCTCAACTTGCGAGACTTGCTGCTAACTTCTTGGTGGAAGATACCACAGGATACCGTCATAGCTCAGATGTTATGGCTGATTGATGTATATAAACTTCCTTTATGTGCCAACAAGAGTCAAGTCAAGTCAAATTTATTTGTATAGCGCTTTTTACAACTGTTGTCGTCACAAAGCAGCTTTACATAATTAGTACTTAATAAAGAACAGAGACAGAGAAGAAAGAAGGAATAACATGAAGCGTCAAAGACCCCCGTGAGCAAGCCAACGGCGACAGTGGCAAGGAAAAACTCCCTCAGAGCTGGAGGAAGAAACCTTGGGAGGAACCAAGGCTCACAAGGGGGACCCATCCTCCTCTGGCCAGACTGTTTTAAACATTAATGATAAAAATTACCAAAGCAGATACAACAGAAAGTTAATAGTGGCAATTATTAACTTTGTGATGTGAAAGAGGGCTTTCACATCCAACTTCAGCCCCCATTAAACTGCATACTCTGCCCAGCTGCTTTGAACTGGTTGGGCTTATCGTTGAATACAGCTGAAAGACGACCATCTTGTTCTGCCAAGCCCTAGTAAATGTTCAGACCCCTCTGTTGTGTACACTGTGCATAGTTAGCAAGACACTCATTTTGTGCCAAACGGGACAAGTGTGTGATGTTCTGTTTATGGATTTGCACTAAACAGTAGGTGAAACACATTAATTAACATTTGTTTTAAAAATGACTTATAACTTGTTTCCTTTTTTTGCTGTATATCAGTGATAATTACTGATCATTTATTGAGTTTCTTAATATATTATTGAAGGTTCCTGTTTCTTTGAAACTTCACTGGTGTTGAACAATGATCTGACGGTGTATTTCTGATTGTATTTGGTCTCTTGCACAGATACATTTTTAAGAATGAGAAGAAAGTGGGCATTCAAGAACTAGGTCCCCGTTTCACCCTGAAGTTACGCTCCCTACAGAAAGGGACATTTGACTCCAAGTTTGGGGAGTATGAGTGGGTACATAAGGTGAGTGGGAAGTGTTCAGTTGGTATAACTGGATTTCAGAGAATATGTTGTGTGAGATTTAGAGTAGCTGGGTGATATGGTAAAAATGCTACATCACTATATGTCTGAATACATTTATCATGAAACTAATATATAGTACATAAGTATATATATATATGTAAAGCAAAAGATTCTTAAAAACTACTTTTCAGATACTCTCCAGTACTGAATACAGTGATTTATATTCAACATCTGCTGCTCTTCATCCAAATGTATTGAAACCTGCAGTTTATGAAGCACCTACGATGTTCTCAAAATGCCTAGAAATTTTTTTTTGCATATTGTGCATCACAATAAAATGATAGGAATCATGATACAATAAAATATCATGGCTACAGCTCTAGTTTGGAGTTACAGTTTTTATTGCCTTTACTAAACAAAGTTCTTTGTTTCTGTTTCAGCGTCATGAAATGGACTCCAACAGAAGAAAGTTCCATCTTTAACAATATTTGGGAGCTGTCGAGACACATGAAAATTATTTCTGATTAACTTTTTGATAACTGTAATATTGGAACTACAACCTATTGACTTGTTATTGTGAACCCAGCTGTTTTTATGTCCATATGTAAGCATTACTATATGTAATGAAATCAAAGAGGGGCCCTTTAAGAGTCTGTTTGAAAAGTCTGTCACAGGAAACTGCTTGTGGCAGGACAACCAGTATATATATTAAAATGTGTCATATACCTTTAGTGTGTTATCTCTGGTTCCAGCAATCCGTATGCCATTACAATTTCTACAAGCACTACAGTTTCAATGCATTTAGCCACAAGAGCATTAGAGAGGTCACATGCTGATTTTTGGACGATTGGATCTAGATCATAGAATAGGTCTGTAAGCACTCTTGGTCAGAATTCCTCTTACTGTTAATGTTTAAGTGAGTAGAAGATGAACTGCAAACAGCACAAAGTTAAAGATCTTACTGCTGTTAGGATTCCTATAAGGTTGAGCCAGATCTCTCTGCAAAAGACCTGGAATTGGGCAGAATGGAGTTGGTGCACTGTTCTACCATGCAACAACATCGGACAAACCTTCTGCATTTCAGAAATGCACCAGTGGACTGATAACGTTAAGATATCAGTTTTTGCCTTCAATGGGTAAAGGTATGTTTGGAGAAAAAGTTGCAGAATTTCATGAAAGGAACAACACTCCAACTGTTATGCTGTAGAGGCCTACAAGTCCACTCAAGGTTAACCAATTATCCGCTTCTCTGAATCTCTTAATCATGTTCCAGACAGATGATTTAGTAAACCTAATCCGGTTGTTTTAATCTTGTTCGTCTCATCTCTTATGTCTACACTAAAGAAGCTGGTAAACACACTTGAGTAATCCCAATATAAAACACCAACATTATGTGTCAAATAAAAAAACAATAAATAAAAAAGTGGACTTTCCTATTCTACTGTACGACGGTCGGTTCAAAGAGTGCTGTCAAACAAGCTTTATACCTGGCATTAGGCATGTTGCCAGTGGGTTCATGTTGATCTGCTCCAGAGAGTTCTATTTTATTAGCAATATATCTGTACAAAGTGGTGTGTGTACATTTGCACATCTGTGTCAGCAGGCGGGGACTTACTGGAAGCAGCTGGATGCTTTTATTAGAAGGGGTGTCCACAAACATTTGGACATATAGTGTATTTTGATTACCATTCAAAGTAATCCATATTAGTGTTTATGTTCCATTTGTGCGCCTAGGTCTCCATCCCTCCACTGACCAATGAGGGTCCTGGCAAGAGTAATAGGAGTACGAGCCTAAACTTTAAGGGCAAAGTCAAGGAGGCAGGGGAAGGCGTGATTAATTAAATAAATATATTTAAAAAAATAAGTATTATATACTTTATTTAAATGAATGTAATTTAAATTAATTTAAGTTTGTATGTTGGGACTTCTTTAGTCTGAGTACTTGCTCCTTAATTGTTTAGTAGTGTTTAGGGATGCTCTTTGTTCAGTGTTTTTGCCTTTGGCTCCTCAGAGATTTCCTCTCTTGTGTTGGGGTGTAATTATGTTGGGTAAACTTAGCCAGCAAACTCCCAACTATTACAGGAGAGTCTTGATTATGCCACCTGGGTTTCAAATAGGTAAGTGAGGTGTACCTGCACACTTTACATCTATGTAGGACTGTGTGTGTGTGTGTGTGTTTCTCCTGTTTTTCTGTACTATTTCTGTGGTGCTGCCCATTTTGTGTGGCACTGGCACAGCAGTTTTGTATAAGGTCTAGTTTTAAATTGCTCTTGCTAATAAAACTGTCAGTAAAATCTGTCTGTTTACTTTCCTGTGTCTTCACTACATAAATTGATCCCACAGCACCTTAGGTGTGAGATGGGATCATATTGGTTCAAAAGATTCAAGTCACTGTTCAAAAGCACAGTAATCTGGTTTGTGAATCGGTCCCATGCAATATGGGGCAAATACGCTTTCCTTTAAACACAACATCCTAATCAGTCCTGGATCACTTTCACTTCAGCAGCATTCAGATGTGCATTACTACAGTGACAAAATGAGCAAACTAGTTAAACCTCTAGTTAATAATAAAGGATAGACATGATGCTATTAATAGTGAGTATGTCTTGTAAGTGAGTATGTAAGATGTCTTGCTCTTTACTAAATTGTACTTTCCTAACAGTACCTGTTAGTCACTGGTGTGATTTAGGAAATGTGTGGTGTTGGATAAAGGCCCTCAAGTTGGCCTATTTTTAAGCTTTGTCCAGCAGAGGGAGCTGTAAATCTATCTATTTGCCTGACTGTCTTTCGCAGGCTGGGCTATTTCTGCAAACTATGGGCAGTAATAAACATTACTAAACATGACATTGCTGGAGTCTTTTTACACTGTTACTGTGCACACCCACTGACAACTTCATTAGAAACCATAGTGTATTGGAACATTGTGTAGGTACACTGTAGACTAGAAAACATTTTTCAGTGGATATTTTCTGACCATGGTTGGTTTTGGACTATTAACCTAGCTATGAGCTGAAACCGAAATCATGCAGAATCGTGCAGAAATCATGAGTGGCAATTCAATGTGTGGTTTTCAGACCTAAAGGAGTTGGGGTGTTATTGCTCATCTCTGAAAAGGATAACTGGAGCCATTCCAGCACTTTGAGCAAGGAATATCACAAAGGGTTACCACGTTTTACTTAATGATTGGCATAACTAAATCATATATAGACATAGTAGTATATGAAAGTGAATACAAAAAAAGTAATGTATTAATTAATTAATTAATTAAATTAACACCTATTCAGAGATGGCACAATTTCACTTTTCCTTTTCTGATATTAAAACCTTCTGTATTGACTGCTGTTGGTAAAGAACAGATTATTTTTCTTTAAAAACTGTTACTTCATTTTAGATGGTCATATAAAAGTAGGCTATAATGCTAAAACTACTCCACTAGTATCTAGTATCTCACAACATTGTAGACTAGAAAACATTTTTCAGTGGATATTTTCTGACCATGGTTGGTTTTGGACTATTAACCTAGCTATGAGCTGAAACGTGTTAAAATACCAACAGTAAAATCTACCAAGTGCAGAAATCATGAGTGGCAATTCAATGTGTGGTTTTCAGACCTAAATGAGTTGGGGTGTTATTGCTCATTACTGAATTCCCCCTTGAAGAAAGTAAAGGTTTTGATAAAACCCTTGGCCTAAAAAGGCCTCCAAGCTGCTGGATTTTGTTTAAAATTGTAATTTTTGTTAAAGAAACCATTCATTTACAGTAGCTAAATTAAGTTGGTTGAATTAAAAATAGTGTCTATACTTTTGGAAATATAGTGTAACAATTGTTCCAGCAAAAATAAATGTTAGGAAATACACATTGTATTTGCACTTGTAACTCTTATAATGTGGAAGCTGTTGTGATTATTTGGTTTGGTATATCTTGTGGCATCCCACAGGGTTCTATTCTAGGCCCTAGGAAGCTTCTGTTAATTATGACAGTTATGAAAGTGAAGTGTGGGATGTCGTACAGGGCCTAAGGGGTTAACATTCCTGAGGTAAAACAGCAATGTGCAGTTAACAGACTGAGGCTGTTTGAGTACACAAGATTGTTACTTAGCAGTCGGCCCACTCCCACTCCAACACAGGCTTTACTACTGCAGCTCAGAGGCGTTCTGCAGCCAGACTAAACAAAACTCAGGACTGGGCTGCGTCTTTAAGATACAAACATCCAGAAAGTAAAGCGTTAATGACAGTAAGGAAAACTGTGGCACAATGAGCTGTTATGCGGGAGAGAGATCCAGAATTTCAGAGGTACGTGGTCTGCATAAATAACGCCCATTCTATTATTGACTGGCTCTTCATTCAGCAAGTCCACAGAGACGCTGAAGATGCTGACAACCTTTTCATTGCTGTGTGTGTGTGTTGTGTTGCTAGTGCGTGGAGCTGCATGTGTTTTTTGTGCCAGATGAACAGTGGAACTCAAGGTTGAATAAAGTGTCAGTGGAAGCCATAGATAGCTTCATATCAGCAGGCTTCATCAGGTGAGCAAACGCAGACCAAGGCTTCCCTCCATGTTAATCTAATGTAGGCCTACTTGTTGACTTCATAGGCAAGGTAGGCTTAACTTTTGAGTTTTTTTCAAACGCTAATGCACGACGATAAGCGATGAAGATGACCACTTATTAAAATATACGTATTAAAATATTCATGGGATAGCACTCTTAGCATTTAACCTCCATTGGGATTAAATTAACCCAAGGATAACTGAAGCCATCCCAGCACTTTGAGCGAGGAATATCACAAAGGGTTACCATGTTTTACTTAATGATTGGCATAACTAAATCATATATAGACATAGTAGTATATTAAAGTGAATACAAAAAAAGTAATGTATTAAATTAATTATTAATTAATTAAATTAACACCTATTCAGAGATGGTACAATTTCACTTTTCCTTTTCTGATATTGAAACCTTCGGTATTGACTGCTGTTGGTAGGGATTATATTTCAAAATTTTAGATGGTCATATAAAAGTAGGCCATAATGCTTAAACTACTCCACTAGTATCTAGGATCTCACAACAGAGATTTATTTGGATGCGTCTTTTTTTCCCCTTCAATATCTGATCCAGCATTGTCTGCGGATATCAATCTGATATTGATACTAATATGCATCACTAGTTTTGTTCATCCAGACCTTTTACATTCAACTACCCAATTCAACTATATTGCTTTAAACCAGTCATAACTAGGGTTGATATACCATAATTTTGCTGAAATTTGATGGTCATAAGTTGGCCATAAGTTTGATGGTCACAAAAAAAGAAAAATACCTTTTATCATCTATATTTTCAAACATTTGAAAAATGGCGAAGTGTTTATTGGATTGCACACTTAAATAAATGTGAATGTAACACTAGCTTATTTGTATGAAGTTCTGTAAGTATTTAAAGCTGGCGTATTGAATTGTTTGCCACGTTGCAGAACTGGAAATGTATTGATTTAATGTGTTTTAGGGTGTTTCCAGACACAAGTCTCAAAACTGTCAGAGATGAACTTGGAGCGTTGCTTGGACTGGACAGGCTTACTGATAGATACTGCTTTTTAAAATGTGTTGGTAGAAGCCTAGCACTGGTGAGTTGCCCACAGTGAGCATTTTAAATACATAGACTTTCTTCAGTTCAGACTTGTGTAGATTAATGAGGTTAATACATTATATTTCCCATTGTCAACATCCAATACAGAGGGAAATTACTTTTAATTAATTATTTATTTATTACAATTAATTATTTATTTATAACCTGTAGTTTTTTTTTTTTTGTTTGTTTTTTTTCATTTTAGGTCAAAGCCAAACAGGAAAAAGACCTGAAAGTGAAATCTTTTGCTCCACCTTATGTAAGTATATTTAGTGTCAATCTGGAAAATTGGACATCCTTTGATATGCTGTGGCTTACTGTTTTTTGTCCCTGTTATCTTTTTCCTAATTCAGTCCCCATACCCAGAGCTCTATCTATTACCAGTGGACGAACATGGCAGCAGCCTTTGCTCCAGATCTCTAAGCCCAGACACTGTCTTTTACAACACTGACTCTCAGACGGGCTACCCTCCTAGACCAATTTTTGCACCTGTCCAGACAAAAGAGCCTACAAAATTTCCACTAATCAAACAAGGGCCTCGGTCGTCTGTCCTAGACCAGAGTCTGGAAGATGAGGGCAGCTCCAGCTCCCTGGAAGAGAGGGAGGAGGACTCTGTGGGATGTGAAGATCCAATTTGGGCTGAGGCTTGCAGTATTCCCAGAAGTGTCCAAGAGGACTTTGGCACAAAGCAACATGGTGAGAAACCTACATTCTGCTGTAATCTGGATTTGGACATAGGTGTGGCCCCAGACACTCTTTTAGATGCCACCAAGAAACATATGTCAGTTTGACAGAATTCAATTTAATATTGACCGTTTCAACTAAATGCCGACAGTGCTTTGTGGTAGATGCTCCAAAGCTGATGAACAGCTGCCACTTTATATTAGAAATGCCTTATCTGTTTATTTTATATTATTTTCCTTTAATGATTTCTTTATGTATTTTGACTGTATATTATCTATTTATGTACATAACTCTTTACTCGCCATTTAAGACACTATTTGTAAACCAAGCATAGCACTAAAAATGTAATTGTAATATTTTGTATTGTAGAAATGCTACCAAATAAAAAAAGCTCAACTAAATTGAAGAAACAGGAGAAAAAGACACATTCCAAAAGAAACGTTGCCAGAGATTCAGGAGTACCAGAGTCGCTAGAAGATCCAGAAACTGGGTTTTTCTTCTCCCAAGAAAGGTGTTTTTTTTGTTTGTTTGTTTTTTTTATAGAAAATGCCATGGAAATGTTCTCTAGTCAACACAAACATTCTTTTAGTCCAACAAAAACTATACCATTGTCTCCAATTTAGGAAAACCAAACAGTCTCAGACACTGAAGTCAACAGTAAAGAAGGCGAACGATGAGGTAAACAGAGCTGATATTTGGCTATGATCTTCATTTTGGACACTGAATAGACATTTGTATGGATGGCTGCTACTACAAGAACCATTCCTGAGAGCTATTTGTGAACATTTAAAGATCTTCTTTACAATGCCTACTCTTTGTAAAGACGACATGACCTTCAGTGACCATCTAAAAAGGCCATGGTCAGTGGGGGTGCTTTCCTGTCCAGAGTGCAATGAACATTCATGAAAGGCTTTATTGCAGAGAAGTTCCTCGTTTTGTTTTTCTTCACACCGCAGACAAACGTGGGCAGACCAGAACCTCTAGTTCCTCTTGTGTGTGATTCAACTCCTGGTGCTCCTTCCATGGCTGCACATATGCAAACATCTCATACACCTTCAGCCAACAGTAAGACAGTAACTGACAAATGCTGAATTGTCTTGTATTCTATGGTCCACTAATCCCTGAGATATGCTTTATGTACCAAAAAACTTCTGAAATGTATTTTTTCATCTTTTTTACTTCTTAGAACAAACTGATACATGTAAATTACTTCTTTTTAGATTGACTTCCCAGTATTGCACATGGTTAAAAAAGCAGTCTGGGCTAAAATACTCCTTATTACTTAAAACTGAATGGACAGATATATGTAAATGTAAACCTATCAATTGGAACAGCTGCTTTTTTGTGACAATTATTCTTGTTTGCCTACTTTCCATACGCACATGGTATGGACTGAGGACTGAACACTGTCCTGAAAATATGGCAGTGTTTACATACAAGCTCTTTACTTAAATGATACATTAATATGCATGACATGGTCCCTTCAATACATTACAAGTGATAGTGTTGTTCTTTCTTAGGGGATGAGCTGCTTAAGGAACTTGGACTGATCAAAGATGAGAGAAAGCAGCTAGAAAGGACAAGGCAAGAGCTTCTGAGAAAGGGCAAAGATCTACTGGCTCTAAATAGACACCGAAGGAACCAAGGTATGCAGTAGATTACATGTGTTAACTGTACTGATGGGAGAAACCATCCTTAAAGAACTCTTACAACCCTCTGCTCCAAACCACAAACCACCCCTAGCACGGGACAAGTGGAAGAGAAAGTACTTTGACACCAAAAAGGCCACGGCACCACTGGAAGAAACTCTGAAAAGTCTTCGGCAGGAACTGGAGACATTTTATGACAAGCTGTTTCAACAGCTACAAGCTCGGGATGGTAGAAACAGACAAAGACGAGCAGGCAAACCATCAAGCACAAAGGTCAGCTCTTCAACTTGCTGTCTAGTCAGTAAGTCTAGGTTGCCTTTAAGTAGAGGGAGACAAACAGCTAATTTATGTCTTGTAAAACTGTAACTGTTTAGAGATTGTGCATTTACAGGGAGGCTGGGCTAATAATACGCTGGGTATGATTATCATTCACAGAACAATCTTATAATCCAGATTATGACAGAGAGTTGTGAAATTGACAATCTGAAGAAAAATCTGGACGACGCCAAAATGAAACTTGCAACTGAAATTAAGGTATGTAATCACTGAATCTTGTCAATAATAATTTCCCAAATTCTCCCAGGATGTACATATTTGATAATTGCTCTGATTTTTGTTTTGTTTTAGCTGAGGAAGCAGGCGGCCACAGAGCTTCGAGCCCTGAAAGCAGAACTGATGCAGAAGAAGTCTCAGTGCTCGTTCACTGGGTCTCTTTCAGGACCTACTGAGGTTGGATCACAGCTTAGCACATGTAAACCTGCTTAACCATTTTCCTGACCACAATGTAATTTCTTTATATCCATTTGGGAAACTGAAGGCTTTGTGTTATATGGTACATTTTTATCCAATGATGTGTTCTTGACACACACACAAAAAAAAAAAAATCTGTGGGAACTATGAACTTTTCATAGTTTTCATAAATGAACCCACCTTCAGTGGGAACATTTGATGCCATACAGCAACTCCATGCAACCCTGAAACTGCAGTCTGCAATGTGTTGAGTGAAGTGCAGAGTAAATAGGTACGCAGCCCCTGGACTTACTGGACTAACTTTTTTATATTGCATATTTATGTTATTAGAATAGTTTCCATTCATTTCTGTAATATAATAATTCAGTGTGGAGCTTTTTGTGTTTTTTATGCCTATAATATGAATGTGTACATGTGCACAGGCAGCTTTTTTTGTTGTATTAATTGTAGTATATTGCCAAAAACAGTCTAAATTAGACCCTTGTTGTTAGTTATTATTAGTTAAGTAAATGTCTAATATGTGAACTTTTCTAACTAGCTATTTTTAAAGCTGATACTTTAGTTTTATCTTAGACCGATCTAAAATATTTTTCAGACCATCTATCAAATGTGAATTTTCCTCCCACATATCCAATACCTATTCAGACTTCTCCAAAAAGGTCAACAACACTCTTCTGTTCACAGACATTTCAGATAACTATCTTCATGGGGGGCGGGGATAGACAAAACACTTTAGTAGAGCATGATTTAGTTATCTAGTTTACATGCTAATAACAAATGGCATGCCAAATCCAATGAGGGTAAATGGATATAAAGGTTTCTCACTGATGTGTGTTCAATCTTGGTTTCCTTGATTACTTAGTTTGAAACTTTCAGTGCAGCATTTTTGTAGCTTTCTCCAGATCTGTGCCTCACACTATCCTGTCTCTGACCTCTACAGACTGATCTTTCCTCCTCACGGCTTGGTTTTTGCTCTGATATGCATCGTCAGGTGTGGGACCTTATATAAACGGGCATGACTTTCTGGATCATGTCCAATCAATTGAATTTGCCATAGGTGGACTCCAATCAAGGTGTAAAAATATATCAAAGATGATCAAGAGAAATAGGAGCCCCCCCCCCCCCCAGATCTAAATCGTAGTTCTTTCATTTTAATAATGCAAATAACTACAAAAATATTTCTCATTATTGAGTAATGAAAGCAGATTGATGGAGGGTTAGATTTCAAATCTAAAAGTTTTAATCACTCAGTTTTACATTTCAAATGTGCATAAAGGGTTTTAGAAATCAGTGTGTGGTTTAATACAGTTTCAGTCAAAATGGAACAAAAAAGATTTTCAGCAAGACCAGAGACATTTGGATGTAGACAGGTCCTAGGAGGCGATCACTGATATTTTCTGTTGATTTGGTATGAGTGCGTTCCACATATCGGCACTTTGCTTCTTGGCGACAGGGTCATCACTGTAGTCAAGGAGATTTCCATTCCACATGCCAATCCCTCTCAAGCCCTGCTGTCCCACATATGCAGCCTTTAAAGCAATGCTCTCTGGATCATCATACCACACCTGATGGAGCTTCCCGTCCTTATCCTGCGAAGTTAAATTGAGGAACAGCAAGTCACACTGGGTTCAGCTTGGATTTACTAAAGTCCAAAGATTTGTGATACAGACCTTGTAATTATAGTAAGGAGCCAACTGGATCTCATCCCAAAGCCTCCCAGATATGGAGGTGTTGACCTGTTTCATCATAGTTCTGTACGGTTTTTGCTTCCCAGACGCATCACTGCAGGGAGCCCCTCTAAAAGGCACTTTAGGAATTGTGCAAATCCCCTCCTATGAAAACCATGTGATCAAATAATTACTTGCCTTTGTAGCAGAACGTACATAATATCACAAACACACACAAACCATTATGCCCCTCACTCCCTGCATGCCACCACAACAGTGTACTCTACAAGACCTCTTAAGGGTTCCTGTGGTCTCTCCTGAAGTTCATCCTAAAACTCAAGACTTTGTGTTCCAGCACATACCACAGGTAAATGGCCAACACCTATCCAGCCGTCCACAGACGACACTTCCATTTCTCTAAGGTCCAGTTCTGACGCTTGCATGTCGACTGATGGTGGACATGTGGTCAGCATGGGCACTCTTATGATCCTATAGCTACATAGGGGAGTATGAGGTGCTGTCTCATCAGGCTCCCAGACACTGACACATCATTATTGAGAGAATAAACATGATTCAAGTTATCTGTGAGTGGTGATAATGTTAAAGCTCATTCAAGAAGATGCATATCTGTAGGAGTTTTGTTGTTTTACCTGTGAGAGACTTAGGCATGTGTAGTCATAACCATACCAGGGAACTCCCATCACTAGTTTCTTTGGATCAATTTTCATGCCAACGTACTGATCGTATGCTGCAAGAAAATGTACAACAGTCAATACTAATAACAAAAGGTCACAGGAATCATAAAGATAAAGGTATAAGGCATTACACCTGTTACCTGCTAATGTCTGACTGAAAGGTGCATTTGCCATTGCGATGCAGTCACCCCAGATCTGACTCTGTTCGTCGTAAGACATCACAAAGAGGAGGTCGCAGGAATTCGCAATAGCAGTGTAGTCATAGCAACGCTTATCAATGCATTTGGGTGACCAAGCCACATCAAACGACACCTAAGATTTGACCATCAACAAGACAAAGGGTTAGCGGCTGAAACAGTAATAATATTAAAGACTGTGGGACACACTGTGGGATACCTGAGAACCTGGGATTTCTTTATGGAACACATCTGTGGTCTCCTTGACAAGGGCCGTCAAAGCATAGTACTCAGGTGAGGACTGCTCAACAGCCTGCTCGATGTCAAGGTTTATGCCATCCATGAACTGTGTCTTAGCCAAATTGACCTTTTCCTTAATCCAAGCAGCCCTTTTGGCATCATCCACCACATCGGAAAGGGGCACATCACCTGTGAAGAAATGTCCAGAACATTTGTGCTTTTAGGAAAAGGTTAATTCTCAAACATCCCAAAGAACATAACTCAACTTGGTTGAACACAAAGAAACATGACTTTATATAGATTGTTAGTAAAAGATTTTCATACAAGTGACCACATTATCATTACCAATATAAAGAGAGACTTGTGGGAAACACCCCTTAGGACAAATGAGGAGAAAGGAGGTACAGAGAGAAGAGGTTGGTTTTTAACAGAGATTTAAAAACCTGAAAATGAAGAGCACAGAGAAATGGAGCGAAGACTTTGTGGTGAGGAGTTCCATAGCTTGGGTGCCACAACACTGAGTTTTTAAACTGAATACGAAGTAGGACAGGTAGCCAGAGTAGCTGGTAAAGCTAATAAGAGCTAATATTTTAGGATAAGAGAGAACTCTAGCAGCACAGTTTGAACATACTGAGGATAGCATATGGTTTTGTTTTGAAACCAGAATTTCAGCATGTTGTGGTGGTGGTGGTGGTGGAGGGGGATATTGTCCAAGGCCCTGATAATAGTTATGAAGGAATTAGCCAGTGAAATGATTTTACAGCCACACTATAACAGTTAAAGGTAAGATCTGAGAACTGTGATAGTGTAGACTTTGGGCCAGTGAGCATCATTTCAGTTTTATAAGTGTTAAGTTACAGAAAGGACCAAGTGGTCTAAGGTCTCAGAAGATAAGACCCTGGCTGCAAATGATCTGACCAAGGGGTAGCAAGGAAATGATGAACAGAAAAGGGCCTAGGACTGAGCCCTAAAGGACTTCTTGTGTAACAGCACTGGGGGAAGAACAAAAATCTATTGGCAGGGAAGGAAATAAACCAGGAAAGGGCAAGATCAGCAAGCATGTTGTGATTAACAGTTGTAAATGCAGCACTTAAATCTAAAATTTAGGAGATTCAAAAGTAAAAGTATTAAAAACACATTTTAAAAAGCAAAATGAATTCTGTAACTCATCAAGCATCAACTTATCTATTAAACTATATTGTGTATTTGTGTGATGATTATGACACAGAAAAAATTATGAACATGATCTGAAGCAGTTTTATGAGCATGACCCAAAATAACTCCTGCTTTAAAAATGGTCTTAGACTAAATTGCTGCAAATCACCATTAGAACTTCTTTTAGTCTGTGTTAAATATGGGCCTCTCTGACCAATCTGTATCAAGTACATTTTCACAGGCACATATATAAAAAGACATCTACCTTTCAGAACGAAACGTGCTCCTTTGGAATGGGCATAACACATAAGTTCAGCGTCGTACGTCCCAAAGGCAGCGACGGTAGTCACCTTTGACCAGTCATAAGATTTCCATTTTTTCCCTCCGACATCAAACACAAATACCTGTAGGAAACAGAGAGCAAGAAGAGGTGTCTGACATACACTACATGTCCAAAAAAGTACCCAGATACAACTTTTAAGTAGAGTTACCTTCATCAGTACACCCATTGCTGTGTTACCTAAGTGTTCAATTCTGCATTCATTACTTAACTTTAAAAAAAAGCCACTTTTAAAGGAACGGGATCAATGGACTGGAGCAGCCACATATGAACCTGAGGTCATTGCTCAATACAAAAAGTATCGGCTGGAGGAGTATAATAAGCCCAATTAGTAATTGGAGTGTGGAGCAGTGGAACTACATTCTCTGGAGTTACTGGGCTCCATCCAAAGCTTTTGGGATGGGCAGGAGAAATGGTTGTGATCTTGAACTGATCATTCCAAGTCCTAAGGACCAGTACCTGACCTCTTATAATGTGCTCACTGCAATCAAATCCTCAATACAATGATTTAATGTAAACCCTTGCCAAAAAAGTAGAGACTAAAATGTAAAGCAATTGCACAACAATCCGGCCTTGTTCACAACAAAAAAAAATTTTTTGAAACCAAGTACACAGTTTTCATTAATATTTAGTCAGTCAGTGTTTTCTTATTTGCATTATTATTTTCTTATTTATTACAAGGACAATGAGAAAGCATTGATGTGAGCAATTATAGGGTTAATAAAACAACACGAATCTGACAGAATCTCTGGATGACCGGGTGTCCACAAACATTTGGCCCGAGATCATCAACTGAGATCATGCAGCAGCAGCGTGCACTTTAGCACCCATTTTGAAATGACATGTTGATACTTACAATGGCTGTGTCCCAAACATAAGAAATGCTGCCTCCTTAGCCAGGATTCTGAGGCAGGAGGGCACCCAGTCATGTCTGAATCGAAGTTGAGCAATCTAGCCTTCTTCTGTCGATACCTTTACACTGACCTTCATCACTACACTGTCTTCTAAAACACTGACTTGTGAAACACCGTGCACAGCAAGTTACCTCCAGTTTCAGACACAGCCCACATCATGCCATTCACCACTGCTTTGCTGCTCTTTAAATCAGTGCAGTGGTGCGCTGGAGTGTGTGTGTGTGCGTGTGTGTGTGTGTGTGTGTGTGTTACACTTTCATCTGTCATGCTTTTTATTTAATTTCTGTACACCTATAAATGCATTATGAAGAATCATCCATGCTTGTTCACGGCATAACTACAGCACGAGCACTGCAAACCCAAACTTCAAAACAAACACAGGGGTGTCGCGCGCGCTCACCTCCAGCTCGTGCTCATGCTGAACCGGCTGACAGAGCTCCTCTCGCGCGCAGGGACAAACAGCTGCTGACCCCGCCGGGGACAGGCTCACAACGGCGGCAACAAACACGGAGAACCACATTGATTTCCTAAAAAACAGGACATCAGACACTAGCTAAAAATCACGAGACAAGCCAGTATCTTCACACACTTCCTCAGTATGGCGCGCGGGAGGGACAACTTTATGCAGCGGGAAGCGTTTTTAGGAAAATAAATAAATAAATATATTTTTAAAAAGCTTTACAACTTTTCAACATAAATTAAATCTGAAAATTGTTCTTTATCTTGTGTCTAAAATATATAATGAATGGACCAATAAAAAAAAAGATTTAACACATTTTTACACATTGAAAGTCAAGATGGTTTTCCTGTAAAGGTGCCATGTTGGAGAGTTTTGCAGAAGTGCGACGATATTTGACTGAATATGACTTAAGTTACTTCGTTATTTAACAAAAATAAATAAATAAAAAAAAAAACAAAAAAAAAAACAAATATATATATATATATATATATATAGAGAGAGAGAGAGAGAGAGAGAGAGGAACAAAGAAGAGCGCATATATGTATATATGGTTGGTGGACATGGGGATTATTTTTTAGAAAATATCGTATTCAAGTCAGATAAAATATGTGTAAATATGTAAAGTATTTGTGTAGAAACGTTTTACGTTAATTATAGCACTCATTACTGAATCAGCATTTTACTGAATCATCCTTTCCTTTCCGATTTTGCCTGATGTGTAAAGCATGTGTCAAGTAGTCAGTTCTGCCAGTGCATTTATGGAAGTCATGTTGTAGAATCAAAGGGAAAATAAAAGGGCAAGGGAGAATAAACAGAAAAAAAAAAAAAAGTTCTTCTATTTAGAGTTTTCTATTTATTTCTATTCTATTTCTGTTCAAATGCACCCAAATACACACATGAGTGAGTGGAGTTTACAGTGAATCTACAAGCTGTGCCTGGTCTAGCGTGGAATTTAAACCACAAAGTAAGCTGCAAGTTGTCTCCTATCAATCAAATGCTGGGACACAGAAAATGAAATAGAAAATTGAGTAGTGTGCCTCCTATTCAAATCTGTATTTGTATTTTTTGAATACAACAATGTATTCAATCAATGTATTCGAAAGCTCATTTCAAGCACGGTAAAGAAAATGTTAACAAGTACTCATCAGGTCAGAAATAAGGAAACAATCATTAAACCACTACCATCATCTTCACCAGAGATGCTTGATGGTGCAATAGTGCGAAGAACAAGGTAAAAAAAAACTGTTCTCTTCTTTTTACTCATATTTGCAGTAAACATGAAAAAAACATTTGGCAAGAAATTATGCAAACTAAACTGTTTTCAAAGTCCAGAGAACAGAGCCATGGTGGGGTTCAGGTCACCCTACCCCAGGTCATAAAATCAGCAACATCTTTTTTTAGTGTACGCCAAACTACTAAATGTCTAATATAAAGGCCAAATGCCCATAAAGTTGTGTCGAATTAAAACAATCAACAAAAATGTAAATTTATATTACACCTTAAATATGAAAGATCAAGAGCATTTAACCTGAGAGCAAGTTAACCTGACCTAAACTTGATCGATTTGTCAGATAAGTCAGCAAATAAGGTAAGACTAACTCTTAGAACATTAAAACGTGTAGACATGTTAGATTAATCATTTATTGTCTCGGGGAAGTTTGATAAGCAAAAATTTATGATAAAAAGACAGATTCTCAGAAAATCCTTCACAAATCACCAGCCATGAGAGCTGCCGTGCTTGCTCTGACTGTGGCCCTTGTGGGTAAGTCGTACTCTTAGTAATAATTCTGTATTTATTTAATAATTAGATTTTTTTTTTTCAGCAGAGTAATATTGATTCTATATTGATAGTTTCTGTTTTTCTTATTTCATTTAGCAAGTAATCAGATCAACCTTGGTAAGTACTAAAGCGGTATTTCTCTAACGCTGTAGATTCTGACAGTTCAGATATCTTTTCAGAGAAACTTACAGTGAACTATTTCACCAGTTCCAGAGTTTTCCGCTGGTAAGACCTTTGTATACAAATATGAGGGTCTGATCTTGGGCGGTCTGCCTCAGGAGGGTCTGGGCAAGGCTGGAGTAAAAGTTACCAGCAAGGTTCTCATCAGGGCTGAGGCACAGAATACTTTCCTTCTGAAGGTAAAGTAACTATTCATTGTATAAAATGTTCAGACGGACATTTCTATGGAAAACACATACATGGGTAAAGTAACTACTGTAGCAGAACTAAATATGATCATTTATAATATATTTGTGATTATTTCGTCCTTAGCTCCAGGATCCTCAGCTCTTTGAGTATGCCGGGATCTGGCCCCAGGATTCTTTCGCTCCTGCTGCTAAGCTCCTCGCCGCACTGAACCCTCAACTTACAGTTCCCATCAAATTTGAGTATGCTAATGGTGTGGTAGGTAAGATATTCGCCCCTGCGGGAGTGTCTGCTACTGTCCTGAACTTGCACAGAGGCATCCTCAACATCCTCCAGCTCAATATCAAGAACACCCAGAATGTCTACGAGCTGCATGAGGTAAGACAATGAAGACAATGCCAACGTAATATCTATTATTATGGAAATCACTTTCTGTTCTGTCAGCTAAAGTTATTTAATACTCTAAGGCTGGAACTCATGGAGTCTGCAAGGCCCACTATATGATCACTGAGGATGCAAAGACCCGTCAGATTGTTGTGACAAAGTCCAAAGACCTGACCCACTGCCATGAGAAGGCCATCAAGGACATTGGTTTGGCTTATGCTGAGAAGTGTGCTGAATGCCAGCAGGTGAGATTAAAAGCAGGCCTCACTTTTACAATTTGAGAAGTTGTTCAAATGGACATCTTCTGTAACCCATTATTTCCTCACCACAGAGACTTCAGAGTCTGACTGGAACTGCAACCTACACCTACGTCATGAAGCCAACTGATGCTGGTGCTGTGGTCGCAGAGGCTACAGCTGAAGAGCTACACCAGTTCTCACTCTTCAATACCATCACTGGAGCAGCACAAATGAGGGCCAAGTATGATGAATCCTCTAATTATTGAATAACCTTAGAAATATTCAAAGAATTAATGAAAGAAACAATATTAAATGTTTCTCATTTCAGGCAAATGTTGACCCTACTGGAGGTGCAGAGCACAGCCGTTGCTCCCGCCGGTGCTGAATATGCTGCCCGTGGATCCTTGAAGTATGAGTTTGCCACCGAGATCCTTCAAACCCCCATTCAGCTTCTGAAGATCAACAACGCAGAAGCCCAGGTAATAATTTACAACAGGATACCTGATCCTTCATATTATTGTTTTTAAATAATAAAAAAAATCCCAAAAAATGTAACAAGGACTGGGTTGATCTTTTGGCACTTATTCTGTTTCAGATTGCGGAAGTCTTGCAGCATCTGGTTGCAAACAATGCAGCCATGGTCCATGAGGATGCTCCACTGAAGTTCCTTCAGCTTGTCCAGCTCATGCGTGTTGCTACTTTTGAGGGTGTTCAAACCATTTGGGATCAGTACAAGACCAAACCTGTTCACAGGTAAAATGCTCTTGAAAGCTGCAGTAAATAGAGACACTGTTTATATACACATACTTATGTTTATACTTTTCTTCATGCAGACGATGGATTCTGGACGCAGTCCCTTTTGTAGGCACACCAGTAGCCTTGAAGTTCATCAAGGAAAAGTTCCATGCTGGCGAGTTCACCACTGCTGAATTCACTCAGGCCCTTGTGATTGGACTGCACATGGCCAATGCTGATCCAGCTGCTATTCAACAGGCTGCTGTGAGTACATTTCTATTGTGTAACATATTGCAATGTAGATACTTATACTATAAATGTAGATACTATAGATACTATAAATATTTCTACAAATTTTAACCTTGTAAACTGTTGGACAGGGCCTGGCACTGAGCCCCAAAATCAAGGCAATTCCAGTGATGCGTGAGGTGGTCATGCTGGGCTATGGTTCTATGGTTGCCAAACACTGTGCTGAAGTTCCTTCTTGTTCTGCTGATCTCCTCAAGGTACAAATATCTGTTGATTCATTCATAGCTTTTAATTTGAATGATTGCAGGAGTTGTCTCTGAATGTTGATACTGCTAATTTTCAGACAGGAAGTCAGGGAGTCAGAGACATTTATACATTTATTAGGTCTATGATGTTGCCTTTCAACTTCTTTCATCAGCCTATCCATGAGCATGCTGCTGAAGCCATTGCCAAGGCTGAAATATCTGAAGTCACCCTGGCTCTGAAGGCTCTGGGCAATGCTGGTCACCCTGCTAGCCTTAAACCCATCATGAAGCTCTTGCCTGGATTCGGAGCTGCAGCTGCAACCATGCCCATGAAAGTTCAAGTTGATGCCATCTTGGCTCTCAGGAACATCGCGAAGAAGGAGCCAAAGATGGTAAGTATGTGATGATCTGTGACCACAGTACAGTTTTGGTTGATTTTGTTCCAGGAGCTAAATCATCTCATTGGTCTGTTCAGGTTCAGCCAGTGGCCCTGCAACTTCTTATGGACAGGAATCTTCATCCTGAAGTCCGTATGGTTGCCTGTATTGCACTATTTGAGACCAAGCCCTCAGTCGCTCTACTGTCCACTGTTGCTGGTGCTTTGGAGAAAGAGCCCAACATGGAAGTTGCCAGTTTTGCATACTCTCACATCAAGTCTCTGACCAGAAGCATGTCCCCTGATTTGATGCATGTGTAAGAAAGCTTGTTATTGTTTAGTAAGTTCATTTGTTTCTTACTGCTGAAAAAAAAACAGGAAGTGACAAGTTTGTTGGTTATAGGGCTGCTGCAGCTAATGTTGCCATCAGACTGTTCAGCCCCAAAATGGAAAGACTGAGCTACCTTTCAAGCACTGCTCTTCACTTGGACCTTTATATCTGTAGGTTTCAATAAGACCTGAATTGTTTATGAGGCTTGCCAACTTAAAGAAAATCTTTATTTAATGAAAGGACACCCTTTTCTCTTTAAAGCTCCTGCCATGGTTGGTGCTGCTGGTAGTGCTTTCATCATCAATGATGCTGCCACCATCTTGCCCAGAGCTGTTGTGACAAAAGCTCGTGCCTACTTGGCTGGAGCAGCTGCTGATGTTCTTGAGGTATGACTATTTTTTCATAATGTTAATGGAATTGTTACGTAATCAGGTTATTTTTCAACCACTGGAACTGATATTTATCACTTATTATTATTTATTACACCTCATTCAGGTTGGTGTGAGAACTGAGGGGCTCCAGGAAGCTCTACAGAAAACTCCTGCTGGAGATCGGAATGCTGATCGTGTTACCAAGATAAAGCACACCTTGAAGGCAGTAAGCTATGAACACTACATCCACATTTTAGCTGAATATAGCTTAATCTATATCTATTTTTTCTAATCTTAATTTTTACTCTATAAGCTGATGAACTGGAAGGCCTTGCCAGCCGGTCAGCCACTGGCCTCCATCTACGTGAAACTCTTTGGACAGGAAATTGCTTTTGCCAACATTGAAAAAACCTTCATTGAGCAGATCATTGAGCAGGCAACACAGGTAGTCTATTGATTCTTTGCTCTTTTAGAAGAATTCTGTGTCTACTTTGGAAACTGCATGTAAAATATCATATAATCTGCACACCCTATAGACTGCAAAACCACGTGCACGTGAACTGATGAAGGAGGCTGTTAAGGCCTTGCAGGCTGGCATTGCCATCCAATATGCCAAGCCTTTGCTGGCAGCTGAGGTACGCCGCATTATCCCCACTGGTGTTGGTGTGCCCATGGAGCTTGGTTTTTACACTGCTGCTGTTGCTGCTGCAGCTGTCAATGGTAAGATTTTCACCTCAATGTAAAACACAAGCATTAAATATATAAATCTCCAAATCTGTGTAATTACATTATTTTATTCATAATTTCAGCAAAGGCTGTCATTACACCTCCCCTACCTGAGCAGATAGAGACTGTCACTCTTGATCAGTTGAAGAAGACTGACATCCAGTTGCAAGCTGAGGCCAGACCAAGGTGCTTCTTCACAGATACATATTTATATGACTGACTAAATGTGCAAGCTGGAATAATTATAGAAAAACATCTGCCAAACATCAAACATCTGTCTTGTCTTGCTTTCAGTGTTGCCATGCATACCTTTGCTGTGATTGGAGTAAACACTGCCTTGATTCAGGCCGCTGTCATGGCCAGAGGAAAGATTCACACTGTTGTTCCAGGAAAAGTGGCTGCAAGAGCTGACCTTCCAAGAGGAAACATCAAGGTGGAGGTTCTGCCTGCTGCTGCTCCTGCTCATATTGCTGCTGTCAGGTAATGTCAGAACAATATTTCTAAACCTCTGGGAGTCCAGATTCCCCCAAAAAGAACAATAATACAAGACCCATAATGTATATACACTCATATTACCACTTTATTCAAACAATCATTATTAGTAATCACAAACTACTGTGTTGGATCAGGACAGGAGTCTTCAGCAAATTTAGCCTGGCTTATCACTGTGTTTTTCTCCGACAGCTTTGAGACTTTTGCTGTAGCCAGAAATGTTGAGGATCTCCCTGCTGAGAGAGTAGCATCTCTGGCACCTGCTGGGCACTCTGGTGCTGACTCCTTGATACCTGCTTCAATTCAGAAGACCTTGTGTGGTGCTGTCCCCTGCATTAAAATCAAAGGATGCCTCGAGGTTAACTCACGCCATGCTGGCTTTATGGGGTACAACCCTCTGTACTATATGATTGGGCAGCATGCAGCTCGTATTTCTGTTTCTAAAGGTAAGTCCTGAGGTTATCACGATTCTTGAAGTTATATTATTTGTAATAAAAATATGAGATATATACTGTAATTTATGCTTCAGGTGATGGTCCTGCTCTTGAAAGACTGGAGTTTGAGGTTCATGTTGGTGCTAAGGCAGCTGAGAAGCTTACTAGGGAAATCAACGCTGTTGAAGCAGAAAGCCAAGAAGAAAACATCATCCTGATGAAACTGAGGGAAATCCTGGAGGCTGGACTGAAAAACAAGAACTCCTCAAGCAGTTCAAGCAGCTCGAGCCGCTCAAGCCGTTCAAGACGCTCAGGCAGCTCAAGTAGCTCAAGCCGCTCAAGCCGCTCAAGTCGCTCTAGCCGCTCCAGCCGCTCAGCTTCCTCCATCAGCAGCAGCAGGAGCGTCAGCAGCTCTCAAAGCTCTTCCAGTTCTAGCATGTCTAAGGTAAGGCTTTAGGTTGGTTAGGTTATGAGTTATGATATTTGTAATTGTTCTCAAGAATGAAAGCTCATTTCTTATTTCTAATTTCAAGGTTTTTGGGCTTGTATTCTTCATAATAACAATTCTGGCATCAAATCAAGACTCAAATCAAGAGGAAAAACCTTTAACAATTTAGGAATCCACTAATCATACAAACGTTGTCATTTGTCCAGTATTATCTCCAGTTTGCAATCAGACAGTCAGATCATTATCTGCAGGGTTTTTTCAAATAAACTGTCTGTACGCTGTAAGCTACCCCCTTGCTCTTCTTGACATGTAGTTTTGTTTTTTTTTAAATCTCAATCATCTCAAATGACCTTATGACTCATGTTTCTTTCCAGCTTAATGACACATATGGCCTCTTCCGAAAATTCCATAAGGATCAGGTGAGCGTCCTTAAGCTTAATTACTTCATGATTTTATAAGCCTTGTCTGAGTCTGTTGATTAAAGTTGTGTAAAATATTTATTTTGTCTTTCTTTTGCATTTCTTTCTGCAGTATTTGGCTTCACAGAGAATGACCAGCAGTGCATCTAGCATTCACGTCCTTCAACGACATGTAAAATAAAATTTGCTGTTGTGTTTTTTTGTGTAATCAGGAAAAATTCAAACATATGAATTTGTTGGTCTAGTACCAGTACATATAATGTATATGGTATAATAGTATTAGTAATATATATAATAATAGTATATAATAATATACAAGTATAAAATAATAGATAAGTATTAAGAATTGTTAAAATGCATGTTTATACTTTTAGACTAAGCTCCTTGGAGATGCTGTTCCACCTACTTTTGCCATCATTGCTCAAGCTGTTAGAAGTGACCGCAGGCTGGGATACCAGGTTGCTGCCTACTTGGATAAAGCCACTTCAAGAGCACAGATTGTGCTTTCCCCTATTTCTGAGCAATGGAAGATGTGTGCTGATGCTGTAGTGCCAAGCAAGCATAAAGTCAGCGTAAGTTTGGGCATCTACAGCAGAGAACACAATGTTAAGATTTCTTTTGCATGTCTTGGTATTTATAAATTCATCTTATTTTCTGTCCTATCCCATTAGGCTAGACTTGGTTGGGGAGCAGACTGTCAGGACTATTCTGCTACTGTTAAGGCTGAAGCTGGTGTAATTGAATCAAACCCTGCTGCCCGTTTAGAACTGGAGTGGGACAAACTCCCAAGACTTATAACCCTTGCAGCCACGTATGCTAAAAGGTAGCACTTAAACTGACCTATCTAACCAAATATTTTGCGGTGTGTCATACTGAATTACACAGAAATGTTTATTTTTTACCTTTCGTGGTATGTTCTGTTCCCAACAGGGCAGCTGATTACCTCCCAGTGCGCCGATCAGCTCGCATGGCTGGAGTTTCTGTTGCTCAAGCTGAAAACAAAGAGAAGGAGGTTGCCCTTATTGTTGCTCTACCAACTCAGAGGTCCCTGAACATTATCGTGAGAGCTCCCAAGGTGAGGATTACATTTCTTGAGGCTCTTTGTCTTATTACACTTTAAAATGTTTATCTTACAACTTTTGAGGATTTTAATATTGTTTATTCTTAATATTAGATGACCCTGTCAAAGATGGATGTGCCTGTTCCCATTGCCGTGCCTGTTGAAAAAGACGGCAGCATTCCAGCACTTGAGAATCTGGACATCCGTGGCGCCATTGAGAATCTGGACATTCGTGGTGCTTTTAGGAATGTGGACTTTAATTCCATCAAGGAGAACCTGCTTAAATGTATTGAGAAATTGCAAAACGCAATTTGTTCAATTGTCCGGGGTGTTGACATTCAGGCAATCACTGAGAATCCATACATTCGTGTCATCGCAGAGAAGTTAGACATTTGTGCCTTCATTGAGAAGTTAGACATTCGTGCCACTGTTGAGAAATGGCTGAATGAAATTTGGGCCTGAGTCAATTGTCTACGAATAAACATGTACACTCAATAAATACTTACAAGCATCCAAAACAAAATCCTTTGTGTGTTTATTACCTAAAAATGCTGATTATACATTTACATTTACATTTACATTTATGGCATTTAGCAGACGCTCTTATCCAGAGCGACTTACAAAGTGCTTTGCTATTTACCCAAGAAAAACCTTAGCTAGTTAGAATAGACTAATAATTCAAAAGATACCTCTAAGCTTAGACATTACTAAACACAAGACATTAAGGAGACCATAATACTCTATTCGTCCAAGTATTCTCAGAAGAGGTGGGTCTTCAGCCTGCGTTTGAAGACAGCGAATGACTCGGCCGTTCTGACACCCAGGGGAAGCTCGTTCTACCACTTTGGTGCCAGGACAGAAAAAAGCCTGGACGCTTGTCTTCCACAGATTTTGAGGGATGGCGGGTCGAGCCGAGCCGTACTTAAAGCTCAAAGGGCTCTAGGTGCGGATTGGCTTTTGACCATTGCCATCAAGTACGGAGGGGCTGGTCCAGTCTTGGCTTTGTAGGCCAGCGTCAGGGTTTTGAATCTGATGCGGGAAGCAGCTACAGGAAGCCAGTGAAGAGAATGCAGCAGTGGAGGGACATGGCTGAATTTAGGGACATTGAAGACGACTCGTGCCGCTGCATTCTGGATGAGTTGCAGGGGCCTGATGGTGCGCAGAGGGAGACCAGCCAGAAGAGAGTTGCAGTAGTCAAGTCTGGAAGTGACGAGAGACTGAACAAGCACCTGGGTGGCCTCTCTAGAGAGGAAGGGTCATATTCTCCGGATGTTGTACAGGAGGAATCTGCAGGACCGAGTTACATATGCAACATGACTTGAGAACGATAACTGATCATCCATGACTACACCAAGGCTTCCAGCTTCTGTAGAAGGAGGGACCAGTGAGTTCTCAAAGGTGATGGCAAGATTGTTTTTTGGCCCAGAAGTTCCCGGGATGTACAGCAGCTCCGTCTTGCTGGGGTTGAGTTTGAGGTGGTGAGCCGCCATCCAAGAAGAGACGTCGGCAAAGGTAAAGGTAAAGGTGCACGTATTTGTCACTGTACACTGTACAGCGAAATGTGTCCTCCGCATTTAACCCATCTGGTAGTGAACACACACTCACACACACACATGTGTTAGGGGCAGTGAGCACACACACACCCAGAGCGGTGGGCAGCCAACTCCAGCGCCCGGGGAGCAGAGAGGGTAAAGGGCCTTGCTCAAGGGCCCAACAGTGGCAGCTTGCCGAGCCCGGGAATGCTGAGATACGGGCAGAAACCTGTGTGTCAGACCCTTCATCTTGCTTTCACCCACATTTGAAAATAAAGCAATTTTTGTAACACATTTGTTTATGAGTGCACTTATTAAATCATTCATTAGAAATCCAGGTATTACAACAGTTATAATCACATAATGACTCACATTACATCTCACATTACATCAGTGAAAACATGAAACGTGGTGGAAAAAAAGTATTTAATCAGTCATTGTGCAAGTTCTCCCACTTAAAAAGATGAGAAAGGCCTGTAATTGACATCATAGGTAGACCTTAACTATGAGAGACAAAATGAGGGGAAAAAAATCAGAAAATCACATTGTCTGATTTTTAAGAATTTATTTGCAAATAATGGTGGAAAATAAGTATTTGGTCAATAGCAAAAGTTCATCTCAATACTTTGTTATATATCCTTTGTTGGCAATGACAGAGGTCAAACGTGTTCTGTAAGTCTTCACAAGGTTGCCACGCACCGTTGCTGGTATGTTGGCCCATTCCTCCATGCCGATCTTCTCTAGAGCAGTGATGTTTTGAGGCTGTCGGCGGGCAACACAGACTTTCAACTCCCTTTAAATGTTTTCTATGGGGCTGAGATCTGGAGACTGGCTAGGCCACTCCAGGACCTTGAAATGCTTCTTACGAAGCCACTCCTTTGTTGCCCTGGCAGTGTGCTTGGGATCATTGTCATGCCGAAAGACCCAGCCATGTTTCATCTTTAATGCCCTTGCTGATGGAAGGAGGTTTGCACTCAAAAACTCACAATACATGGCCCCATTCATTCTTTCATGTACACGGACCAGTCGTCCTAGTCCCTTTGCAGAGAAACTGCCCCAAAGCATGATGTTGCCACCCTCATGCTTCACAGTTGGTATGGTGTTCTTTGGATGCAACTCAGCATTCACTCTCCTCCAAACTCTCAACGAGTTGTGTTTGTACCAAACAGTTCTACTTTGGTTTCATCTGACCATAAGACATTCTCCTAATACTCTTCCGGTACATCCAAATGCTCTCTAGCAAACTTTAGACGCGCCCGGATATGTACCGGCTTAAGCAGGGGAACACGCCTGGCACTGCAAGATCTGAGTCCCTGGCGGCGTAGTGTGTTACTGACGGTAGCCTTTGTAACGTTGGTCCCAGCTTTTTGCAGGTCATTCACTAGGTCCCCCCGTGTGGTTCTGGGATTTTTGCTCACCGTTTTTGTGATCATTTTGACCCCACAGGCTGAGATCTTGCGTGGAGCCCCTGATCGAGGGAGATTAGCAGCGGTCTTGTAGGTCTCCCATTTTCTGGTTATTGCTCCCACAGTAGATTTCTTCACACCAAGCTGTTTGCCTATTGCAGATTCAGTCTTCCCAGCCTGGTGCTGGTCTACAATTTTTTTTTCTGGTGTCCTTCGACAGCCCTTTGTCTTCACCATAGTGGAGTTTGGAGTGTAACTGTTTGAGGTTGTGGGTAGGTGTCTTTTATACTGTTAACAAGTTCAAACAGGTGCCATTAATACAGGTAATGAGTGGAGGACAGAGAAGCCTCTTAAGAAGTTGCAGGTCTGTGACAGCCAGAAATATTGCTTGTTTGTAGGTGACCAAATACTTATTTTCCACCATTATTTGCAAATAAATTCTTTCAAAATCAGACAGAATTTTTTTCAGAATTTTTTTTCACATTTCGTCTCTCATAGTTGAGGTCTACCTATGATGTCAATTACAAGCTTATCTAATTTTGTTAAGTGGGAGAACTTGCACAATTGGTGACTGAGTGTGTGTGTATATATATATATATATATATATATATATATATATATATATATATATATATATATATATATATATATCATGCAGCCCTAATGTACATGTTGGTGTGCTTTTTCACGTGGGAAGGTTTAATGGCAAGTGGTAACAGAATCTGGTCAAAGTAGATCCATCTATCTGTGTGTAGCAGTATGTACACTGGGCAACCCCCATCTATGTGCAGCATCTCATCTTTTCATGGCATTAAGCTGGTCCCAAAGGTTTGTTATCTTGTTAAGTATCTTGCCAAAACAACAGCACTGTAATCTGTTTTAATCTACGAGGTATTTGTAGATAAATCTTTATAAAATTCAAATACATTCAAAACCCCAGGACTAAAACATTCAGAGGCGTAAACATTTGGAGGCATCCTCTCCGTAGTATCTTGCCACGCTCCCTCACACTCTTCGGCACACAGGTTAGACTTTTCATGCACATTTTCTTGCAAATCAACACATAATTTTTTTTCTTATCTTAATAATTAGGAAAGTTATAAACAAAAACAACATCCTATAAGCTTTATTTATTTAAATATACTAGCATGACATGACCAGCTGTTCTCTTCATATCATTCCCAAATTCTTATTTGGATTTCATTATTTGGCAAAGAACTGAATTAAGCAAACACAGACAAGGCTAAAGATTACAGCAGCGGTGAGGCTCAGGTGACACTACCCTAGGTCATGACATAAACTAGGTAATCTCTTTATATTTTCCTTTTATTCATAAACTCTCACTGATTTAATCTAGTAAAATCTAGCAATTTTGGTAGGTGTCCAAATAATGATCAAATGTATATATTAACCATATAATATTTACAAAACATCAATCGCAAACTATCAAGAACATTAATTAAGACTTGCTCTCCACCAACAAGATTTGCTAATTATTTGCAGCAAATTTATTTGCTATTTTTTTCATTTTAAAAAGTTTCATGGTAAGAATTATATAAAATAATAAAAACAAAATTAATAATAAAATTAAAAATTATTAACCAACTATAATTAATCATATTTGTTTACTTACTGAACAAGGAGGAATACTATTTGTTGCTCCTAAGACCAGTGCAGCCTGGACAAAGGCAAGTTGTACTACCACAAGCAAACACACAGAAAGGGAACTCACAGATCTGAGAAAGACACTATTTTCAGTAGAGTTTCACAAAAGGGGAACTAAAGTGACACTTAAGCATAACAAACACATTTGGAGACAAAATGCAGTCACAACACACTAAATCAGCTTCAACAAATGATCTACGGCTACATCCAGGAGCAGACCCCACACAGCCCCATCAAAGGCTGGTATGTACTGTGAAGCCACAGGCAGTGTTGCCAACTCCTCAGTAAGGAAGTAAGCACTTGGCTGTCCTAAAAGTCACCGCCTAATTTGCATAATTGTTCCTATCTTTGAAGCTGTAGAATAAAGGAATGACGTTGAGGGAGAAAGTGAGTAAAAAACATCCTCTGAATAAATGAACTTCTTCTGACTGAGAGACTGAGCACTGGGAGTGTTGTGGGACGGGGCTCACGGCAGCACCTGCTGCTGAGGACAGTAACTGAAGAACATGTGTGTTCACCTCAGAGTCTCCAAAAGTCTCCAATAACACTAGAAAAAGTCACCAAATTTGTCGCTTTTAAAAAAAACAAAGTCTGAAGTGCTGGTGCTCCAACAATTCATCCTACCCATTAAACTGCCCTACCAAGGCTTACTGCGCATGCGCACATCTATTTTACGCCATGATTCATGTGCTTGGCGGTTCACCCATAATTTCATCCTACCTGGATTTTCCGCATTTCATCAGGGCAGTCAGATAACTTGGAATTTATAATGTTTTGTTGTGTTTTTAATGTTATTTATGTTATTAACTGTATTATATATTCTACATGTTTAAATTGTGCATGTTTGATATCTACCTGTAGAGTCATTTACGTTAATGCCATTTTTCTATTAAATCAGTGATGTTAGCAGAAAACGTATAATTCCCCTATGAGTTACTGCCACTCTGTCTGTAAATGCGCGCTGTGGAAGGACAGTTCGCCAGCTATATCTATAAGCATGCGCTACGGTAGGACATGTCGATAAGGTAGGACAGCTGTAGCGACAGGACACCGGCCATACCGCGGATTGGTGGAGAGGCTTTCTTACAGCGCTGTTCGAGCTGCATGACAGCGCGTTCTTCACAGGCGCTGTATCACTCCGCTGAACGCTATAGCTATAGATCCCAAACAGTAGCTGTTCCAGTCTTAAATCAACACTTTCGGTGTTAAATCAGCACTGTAAGTTATACAAATTATTGAACACAATTTTTACATTAAAAAATAATAATTTAACGCTAATAGTGTTGATTTAACACTGGCAAATTTACTGTGTATCAGGAAACAAGAAGTAGTGTAAACGAAAACGAGCATGACCTAACGAAACTAATCAGACAAAGCAGACAAGAAAACACAGTAAGAACGAAAAACGGACAAGAATAAATCTGTGAGTGAGAAACAAAGTTTATAATGCTGGACTATGTAAAGAGCTGGGGAAGGAACCACAGGCTGCCCACTGAGTGAGTGGTCGTGTATGCTTCATCACAGCCCCTCTCCTCTTCTGTTGCTTTATCCTTTAGACAATAGTCCAAAATTGTGACTCACAGAATGACTCCCATGCGCAGTAACATGGTGAGCAATACCAATAGTGAGCTCGAGGTGCAATAAAACTATACATATAAGCATACCTTGTGTAACAAGCCTTGTACAGGCAGCCTCTGTTACTCATCTGACACAAAAGCCTTCTGATTACCTGGATTATATTTTAATGTTAGCCCTTAACAACAGTGCTAACATAAAAAAATATATATGTTAAGCTTACAGCCTAATTTTTTTTTTGCACAGTTGTATTTGTTGCCTTTTAGTTTTGGCCCTTTCCTTCTTTCAGTTGACCAAATATCTATTCTTTAACTGCTGCAGATACTCAGAAATAGAAAGAGCCACATTACACACAGATATGCCATCACAAAATTCTCACAACACCACACATTTTAGTTTTTTTCTTATAGTGTTTTTTTAAACCTTTTAGGTAATAGTTGAGAGCAGCACATTAACATGAAACAGCACACTAACATCATCATCAGAGAAGCTTGAAAACACATTTTCTACTAGTAGAATCCAGAGCCGTGAAAAAGTGCCACCGGGCAGCATACTCAATTAAGCAAATGCAAAAGAGTTTTCAAAGTCCAGAGGACAGTGGTGAGGTTCAGGTCACACTACCCTAGGTCATGGCATATGACCTTGTTATCTGTTCTTTGTACTTTGTATTTCTCCATGAATGCATGACTTTAAATATTTCATTATTTAATCTAAATATTCATGATAATTAACATGCATCAGCTGCCAATTACTTTCAGACTGTTACAATGCAGGTATTGTACGTACATGCTTGTATTCAGTGACAGATTTTATATTTGGGTTTTATTAATACTCTGTGTCAATCTGGTAAGTATGACAACAGCCGGTTTAGTCACAGAATTACATCCAAAATATATTTCAACTATATAACACTATAAAACATATTCTCAACATACCAAATGTTCCACAGTAAATACCATGCAGTATGCTTTAAGAAATAGTTTTTAAATATTAAAAAAGATGAGTATATAAATGTATATAAATGTAAATGTATAAATTGTAAATCAACCCATGTTAAATATGTATATATATATATATAAATACAATAAATATATACAATATATATATATAAGAATATTTTCCTGCTGTTAATGGCAATGGCAATGCAGCAGTTAGCGTACATATACACGCAAGCACTAGACTGACAGAAAGAAAATTCTCAACAAAATAAATGAACATAAACTATTAAAAAAAGTGGATCCAACACGTTGACATTGGCTTTGTCCTATCAAAGTTAGGAGGCCAGGACAACCTGACCTAAAATCCATTGATAAGTGAGTCTGTTGACCAATCAGGTTTCATCCCATGTACATCAAAATACATATGAGTTAATAATTTATACATTTAGCAATCAGCAAAAACGCTACAATAAAAAGGCAGGCATTGAAAGGATTCACCACAAATCACCAGCCATGAGAGCTGCCGTGCTTGCTCTGACTGTGGCCCTTGTGGGTAAGTCATACTCTTATTTATTATTTATTCTTAATTATTTAATAATTAGAAGTTTTGTTTAGCAGAGTAATATTGATTCTATATTGATATTTTCTGTTTTTCTTATTTCATTTAGCGAGTAATCAGATCAACCTTGGTAAGTACTAAAGCGGTATTTCTCTAACGCTGTAGATTCTGACAGTTCAGATATCTTTTCAGAGAAACTTACAGTGAACTATTTCACCAGTTCCAGAGTTTTCCGCTGGTAAGACCTTTGTATACAAATATGAGGGTCTGATCTTGGGCGGTCTGCCTCAGGAGGGTCTGGGCAAGGCTGGAGTAAAAGTTACCAGCAAGGTTCTCATCAGGGCTGAGGCACAGAATACTTTCCTTCTGAAGGTAAAGTAACTATTCATTGTATAAAATGTTCAGACGGACATTTCTATGGAAAACACATACATGGGTAAAGTAACTACTGTAGCAGAACTAAATATGATCATTTATAATATATTTGTGATTATTTCGTCCTTAGCTCCAGGATCCTCAGCTCTTTGAGTATGCCGGGATCTGGCCCCAGGATTCTTTCGCTCCTGCTGCTAAGCTCCTCGCCGCACTGAACCCTCAACTTACAGTTCCCATCAAATTTGAGTATACTAATGGTGTGGTAGGTAAGATATTCGCCCCTGCGGGAGTGTCTGCTACTGTCCTGAACTTGCACAGAGGCATCCTCAACATCCTCCAGCTCAATATCAAGAACACCCAGAATGTCTATGAGCTGCATGAGGTAAGACAATGAAGACAATGCCAACGTAATATCTATTATTATGGAAATCACTTTCTGTTCTGTCAGCTAAAGTTATTTAATACTCTAAGGCTGGAACTCATGGAGTCTGCAAGGCCCACTATATGATCACTGAGGATGCAAAGACCCGTCAGATTGTTGTGACAAAGTCCAAAGACCTGACCCACTGCCATGAGAAGGCCATCAAGGACATTGGTTTGGCTTATGCTGAGAAGTGTGCTGAATGCCAGCAGGTGAGATTAAAAGCAGGCCTCACTTTTACAATTTGAGAAGTTGTTCAAATGGACATCTTCTGTAACCCATTATTTCCTCACCACAGAGACTTCAGAGTCTGACTGGAACTGCAACCTACACCTACGTCATGAAGCCAACTGATGCTGGTGCTGTGGTCGCAGAGGCTACAGCTGAAGAGCTACACCAGTTCTCACTATTCAATCTCATCACTGGAGCAGCACAAATGAGGGCCAAGTATGATGTATCCTCTAATTATTGAATAACCTTAGAAATATTCAAAGAATTAATTAAATAAATCATATTAAATGTTTCTCTTTTCAGGCAAACACTGGCACTACTGGAGGTGCAGAACACCGCTATTGCTCCTGCCGGTGCTGAATATGCGGCCCGTGGATCCTTGAAGTACGAATTTGCCACTGAGATTCTGCAAACCCCCATTCAGCTTCTGAAGATCAACAACGCAGAAGCCCAGGTGTCATTACTAAATTCCAAAAACATACAAAAATAATTGTTCTAACTATCGTAATCTAAAGAAAATTATCGTAATCTGAAGCATTTTTTAAAATTAATTTATGTAAGAATATACACAAAAATAACTATCTAGAACTGTTTCTTTGCATAAGTAATCAACCACTGTGGCATCACCATAACAAGCCACAATTGGCTTATAATTTCAAGGGGAAAATATTCCCAAGCACAAACTCAAACATCCCAGGGCTGTTTGAAAAACAAACAGATGTCAAAGAGAAGTGGAAACTGACAATCTGTGACACTATTCGAAAAATATCAACATCAAAAAAACCTGAGCAACCTGGATTGAATCTATAAATATAAACAAACAACAATTTTTTACTTTATAAATTGATTTTGGGGCAAATTGGTTTGCAATAAAACTACTGTCTGACTTTAGGGATTGAATTCATTTTCTGTTAGAAATTTCTTTGTTGTCTTTGATGTGTTTGTTGTATGGGCTGAATTGAAGTATTCTATTTACTCTGTTTCAGATTGTGGAAGTCTTAAATCATCTGGCTGCAAACAATGTAGCCATGGTCCATGAGGATGCTCCACTGAAGTTCCTTCAGCTTGTCCAGCTCATGCGTGTTGCTACTTTTGAAAGTGTTCAAACCATTTGGGATCAGTACAAGACCAAACCTGTTCACCGGTAAAAAATGTGAAATGTATTATTTGTGTAAATTTACAATAGACTGCTTTTTAATTTCTTTATACTTGTAGACGATGGATTTTGGATGCAGTCCCTGTTGTGGGTACACCAGCGGCACTGCGGTTCATTGAGGAAAAATTCCATGCTGGCGAATTCACCACTGCTGAATTCACTCAGGCACTTTTGGTTGGTTTGCACATGGCCACTGCTGATACAGGAGCTATTCAACAGGCTGCTGTGAGTGCTGATATTTCTCCTAAAATGTCCTGGTCTTGGAGTACCATTGCACATTTTAAATTTTACCTTGTTCCCATCACACCTGATCCAACTAATGATTAAAGGAACTAGGAGTAAATTTGTAAAAGATGGTATTCCAGGACCAGGACTGAGAACCACTGATCTAAAGTATTGCAAGTTAGATGTTTGTATAAATCTTTATGAATAATTCAACCTGGTACTGTTGAACAGCGCCTGGCAATGAGCCCAAAAATCAAGGCAATTCCAGCGGTGCGTGAGGCCGCCATCCTTGGCTATGGTTCCATGGTTGCCAGACACTGTGCAGAATTTCATTCCTGTTCTGCTGATCTCCTTAAGGTAATTGTTAAGCACATGTGTTTGTTTCACTAGATTTGAGACAGTAAATTAAAGGATAATAATCAAATATGAGCTAAACAACATAAAAGAATTCCTTTCATATTTATTTATTTTTCATATTTACCTACATATTCGAATGGTTAACAAACCATTTAACTTCTTTCATCAGCCTATCCATGAGCATGCTGCTGAAGCCATGGCCAAGGCTGAAATATCTGAAGTCACCCTGGCTCTGAAGGCTCTGGGCAATGCTGGTCACCCTGCTAGCCTTAAACCCATCATGAAGCTCTTGCCTGGATTCGGAGCTGCAGCTGCAACCATGCCCATTAAAGTACAAGTTGATGCCATCTTGGCTCTCAGGAACATCGCGAAGAAGGAGCCAAAGATGGTAAGTATGTGATGATCTGTGACTACAGTACAGTTTTGGTTGATTTTGTTCCAGGAGCTGAATCATCTCATTGGTCTGTTCAGGTTCAGCCAGTGGCCCTGCAACTTTTCATGGATAAAAACCTGCATCCTGAAGTCCGTATGGTTGCCTGTATTGCGCTAGTTGAGACCAAGCCCTCAGTCGCTCTAATGTCCACTGTTGCTGGTGCTTTGGAGAAAGAGCCCAACATGGAAGTTGCCAGTTTTGCATACTCTTACATCAAGTGTCTCATCAAAAGCATGTCCCCTGATTTGATGCATGTGTAAGAATGATTGTTGTTATTGTTTAGTAAGTTCATTTGTTTTTTACTGCTGAAAAAAAAAACAGAACGTGACAAGTTTGTTGGTTACAGGGCTGCTGCAGCTAATGTTGCCATCAGACTGTTGAGGCCCAAAATGGACAGACTGAGTTTATCAAGCACTGGTTTTCACTTGGACCTTTATATCTGTACGTCTAATTAAGACCTGCATCGTTCATGAGGCTTGTCAACTTAAAGAAAATCTTTATTTAATGAAAGGACACCCTTTTCTCTTTAAAGCTCCTGCCATGGTTGGTGCTGCTGGTAGTGCTTTCATCATCAATGATGCTGCCACCATCTTGCCCAGAGCTGTTGTGACAAAAGCTCGTGCCTACTTGGCTGGAGCAGCTGCTGATGTTCTTGAGGTATGACTATTTTTTCATAATGTTAATGGAATTGTTACATAATCAGGTTATTTTTCAACCACTGGAACTGATATTTATCACTTATTATTATTTATTACACCTCATTCAGGTTGGTGTGAGAACTGAGGGACTCCAGGAAGCTCTACAGAAAACTCCTGCTGGAGATCGGAATGCTGATCGTGTTACCAAGATAAAGCACACCTTGAAGGCAGTAAGCTATGAACATTACATCCTCATTTTAGTTGAATATAGCTTAATCTATGTCTATTTTTTCTAATCTTAATTTTTACTCTATAAGCTGATGAACTGGAAGGCCTTGCCAGCCGGTCAGCCACTGGCCTCCATCTACGTGAAACTCTTTGGACAGGAAATTGCTTTTGCCAACATTGAAAAAACCTTCATTGAGCAGATCATTGAGCAGGCAACACAGGTAGTCCATTGATCCTTTGCTCTTTTAGAAGAATTCTGTGTCTACTTTGGAAACTGCATGTAAAATATCATATAATCTGCACACCCTATAGACTGTAAAACCACGTGCACGTGAACTGATGAAGGAGGCTGTTAAGGCCTTGCAGGCTGGTGTTGCCTTCCAATATGCCAAGCCTTTGCTGGCAGCTGAGGTACGCCGCATTGTCCCCACTGGTGTTGGTGTCCCCATGGAGCTTGGTTTTTACACTGCTGCTGTTGCTGCTGCAGCTGTCAATGGTAAGATTTTCACCTCAATGTAAAACACAAGCATTAAATATATAAATCTCCAAATCTGTGTAATTACATTATTTTATTCATAATTTCAGCAAAGGCTGTCATTACACCTCCCCTACCTGAGCAGATAGAGACTGTCACTCTTGATCAGTTGAAGAAGACTGACATCCAGTTGCAAGCTGAGGCCAGACCAAGGTGCTTCTTCACAGATACATATTTATATGACGACTAAATGTACAAGCTGGAATAATTATAGAAAAACATCTGCCAAACATCAAACACCTGTCTTGTCTTGCTTTCAGTGTTGCCATGCATACCTTTGCTGTGATTGGAGTAAACACTGCCTTGATTCAGGCCGCTGTCATGGCCAGAGGAAAGATTCACACTGCTGTGCCAGGAAAAGTGGCTGCAAGAGCTGATCTTCCAAGAGGAAACATCAAGGTGGAGGTTCTGCCTGCTGCTGCTCCTGCTCATATTGCTGCTGTCAGGTAATAGACGCAAGAGTGATACATTTTATCTCAGCATCAAATAAAAATTCAAAACACCCTGACATGTGAACATTTCAATCAACAGCTTTGAGACTCTTGCTGTAGCCAGAAATGTTGAGGATCTCCCTGCTGAAAGAGTAGCATCTCTGGCACCTGCTGGGCACTCTGGTGCTGACTCCTTGATACCTGCTTCAATTCAGAAGACCTTGTGTGGTGCTGTCCCCTACTTTAAAATCAAGGGATGCCTTGAGGTTAACTCACGCCACGCTGGCTTTATGGGGTACAACCCTCTGTACTATATGATTGGGCAGCACGCAGCTCGTATTTCTGTTTCTAAAGGTAAGTCCTGAGGTTATAACGGTTCCTGAAGTTATATTATTTGTAATAAAAATATGAGATATGTACTGTAATTTATGCTTCAGGTGATGGTCCTGCTCTTGAAAGACTGGAGTTTGAGGTTCATGTTGGTGCTAAGGCAGCTGAGAAGCTTACTAGGGAAATCAATGCTGTTGAAGCTGAAAGCCAAGAAGAAAACATCATCCTGATGAAACTGAGGGAAATCCTGGAGGCTGGACTGAAAAACAAGAACTCCTCAAGCAGTTCAAGCAGCTCGAGCCGCTCAAGCCGTTCAGGCCGCTCAAGTAGCTCAAGTAACTCAAGTCACTCAAGCAGCTCAAGCCGCTCAAGTCGTTCGAGCCGTTCGAGCCGCTCCAGCAGCTCTGCTTCCTCCATTAGCAGCAGCAGGAGTGCCAGTAGCTCTTCAAGATCTTCTAGCTCCCGAATGTTTAGGGTAAATCTTTCCCTTACAGTTTAGAGCATAATTACTCATCATGTAACATGAAAGTTTGCAAAAACTGTTGCAGCAATGTAGATCTCAAACAGTACACAACATAGTACTGTTATGTGATGTACTGTACATAACATATAAAGGTGCTCGTATTTGTCACTGTACAGCGAAATGTGTCCTCCGCATTTAACCCATCTGTGGTAGTGAACACACACTCACAAGCACTAGTGAACTAGAGGCAGTGAGTACACACACACCCAGAGCGGTAGGCAGCCAACTCCAACGCCCGGGGAGCAGAGAGGGTAAAGGGCCTTGCTCAAGGGCCCAACAGTGGCAGCTTGCCAAACCCGGGAATCGAACCCACAACCCTGTTATCGACAGCCTGGCGCTCTAACCGCTAAGCCACCACTGCCCCATGTGTACAGTACAGTACATTACATAAAAATAGTTCTTATATAGCTTTGTAACACCCCAGTGTTACAAACTTCATTCCTTTAAAAATAATAATGGATATTAAGGTCCTTAATTACAATCAATGGTTTTCATTTTTGCCCTACCACAAAGTTTCATTAAGCTCATCATGAGTTTTTCTCATGCCATGTTTCTTCCTAGGGTAACGATACATATGGACCCTTCCTGAAATTCCACAAGGAACAGGTAACTCTTTTGTTATTCTATATTTATTATACTTATTTTATCTGCTGTAAGACATAAAACATTAGACGACTGCAATGAATGTTATGTACTAAATGATTGTTGCTTGTTTGCTTCTGAAGAAATATTAAATTTTTTCTTTTTGTTGCAGTACTTGGCATCACATGCAAGGTCCAGCAGTTCATCTAGCATCGAGGCCCTCCAAAGACAGGTTAACTGAAATCTGCCCTTATGTTTTAATCACAGTCAGCAAACAGGAGCAATAGCAAATCTACCAGACCAGAACCAGCATCTTCTGCACTGGAATAATGTAAGTGCATGTTGATATTTTCAGGTCAAGCTTCTTGGAGATGCTATTCCTCCTGCATTTGCCATCATTGCTCGTGCTGTTAGAAGTGATCGCAATCTAGAATACCAGGTTGCTGTCTACTTGGATAAAGCCACCTCAAGAGCACAGATTGTGCTTTCCCCTATTGCTGAGAAATGGAAGATGTGTGCTGATGCTGTAGTGCCAAGCAAGCATAAAGTCAGCGTAAGTTTGGCCTTCTACTGCAGTTTTTATGTGAACAAACAAACTTTATCTTTGTCAAAATCTGACAATACTGATTGCACTGACAATGGACACTCCTAATAGGCCAGGCTTGGTTGGGGAGCAGAGTGCCAGGACAACGCTGCAACTTTTAAGGCTGAAACTGGTGTTATCGAATCAAACCCTGCTGTCCGTTTGGAAGTGGAATGGGACAAACTCCCAAGACTTATAATCCTTGCAGCCACATATGCTAAAAGGTACACTAAAAAAAGATCAAAAGAAACAACGTTTTTGTAGTTTGTCATAATGAATTATACCTAACATCTTATTTCTTTCTACCAATAGGGCCACAGAGTACCTCCCACTGCTCAGAGCAGCTCGCCTCGCTGGATTTGCTCTTGATAGAGCTGAAAACAAAGACAAGGAGGTTGCCCTCATTGTGGCACTACCAACTCAGACGTCCGCGAACATCATTGTGAGAGCTCCAAAGGTGAGAACAATTAAATATATTCAACATATTTAACTAACTTCAGTTTGTTGTGTGTTTATTTTAATATTACCTTGTCTAAATACTAGATGACCCTGTCAAAAATGGATGTACCTGTTCCTGTTGCTGTGCCCATTGAAAAAGATGGAAGCATTCCAGCTCTTGAGAATCTGGACATTCGTGGCGCCATTGAGAATCTGGACATTCGTGGCGCTATTAAGAATTTAGACGTTAATGCCATCATCGACAAAGTGCTTAAATATATTGAGAAAATTCAAAACGGTATTCGTGCCTTCATTCGGAATATTGACATCCGCACCATCACTGACAATCCACATATTATTGCCATCCTTGAGCATCCATATGTTCGTGCCATCATTGAGAAATGGCTAAATGATATTATTGCCTGAAGCTGACTCATTTGATTATGAAGCAAACCAAATAAATGAAATTATTAGCATCCAAAAAATCTACTGTGTTTATTTATTTTTAATTATTTTAATGAGACAAGGTTGTCTCCTCACATCCTGCTTACAACCAGTGTCAGTTCCAGGTATAAAACACAATGCACAATTCTGCAGTGCCAACACATAAAGTTGTACCAGTCATTCCGTTACATTGCTCATGCTACGCAGAGGTTGACGAAGTGGGCAAAATTGATGAGCACAAAACATGTAGGCATCTGTCCCTCAGCCAATTCACCTTACACTCTATAATATATCTTCTATATGTGGGTGAGCTCATATATCACATATGATCAATAGCAGCAAAGATGAAACCAAGATAAACTTCAATATGGAGACGGAAATGAATGATTCATGATCTGAAGCATACCACATCATCTGCCAAACATGGTGGAGGTCCTGTTATGGCATGGGAATGTTTGGCTGCAAATGGAACTGGGTCACTGGTCCATTGTGGATTTTAGGATGTTTAAGATCCTTATCCAGCTGTAGAAGTCATCTTCTTTTATTTATTTATTTTAAGCTTTTCAGGGGTTTAACCTTTTGCATGCCACCCTGTATTATTATCACTGATGCAATTCACTTTGCATTTACATACACAATGCCGACTTTACTGGCAAAACTGTGAAGACCTAACCTCATATGCAGCTCACCACATATTCTGTTTTCTACACTCCTGATTTACTGGTTGCCGCAGAACCTAGTTATGAACAATTTATCACATTCTTACTTCCAACCCCCTGCTATGCCAAATATTCTCTGATATCACCAGGTAAAGGTAGCATCATTTTGTAGAGATAATCCTGTGTCTGGGAATGTTTTGTGATTTGGATTTCTTGAACAGGGTAATTCATATGCAATGCATTTGGAAAGTGTTCAGACCCTTTTACTAACTCAGCTAAGGTAAACTCAAGCTAACTTTCTAGTTTATTTGATTTAATGATCCAGTCCTATTCTTTCAGCTATGTGACCGGACTATGTGACACCACTCTTTCTGGATCAAGGATTGCCAGTTAGTTCTCACTGTAGTATTAATTCAATCAAGCATTAATCCAGCATTAATTGCTAGACATTAGAAACTCTAAAAAACACCCCATCAACCACCATAACACCGTAGCGAACACCTTTGGGTGGCACAGAAAGCAACTTAGGGAATACCAGGGAATTGCTTAAACTGTATACTCTGGAAATGCCTTCTATTATATTTAAATTACACTTAAATGTAATGGATATTTGTGATATTACATACTAATATGCTATTACTGACATACATTTTAATATCACCCATGCATGATTTTCAGCAACAACAAAAAAATCTGTTGTCTTTCGTTGTTGAAGCTCCTTGTGAGAATGATTGACTGTGCACCAAGACAAAGAGGGCTAATTTCTCAAGGAAGATAAAATAGAATATATATTTGTTAATCTGCCATTTTCATATTTTGTTGTCAAAACCGATTCCACAATGTGGGGGAAATTTATTTTGTAGTAATTCTGTAAATTGATGAATGTCAAATTTTCCTTGTTAAAGGCTATTGCTGAATCAGTAAATTGAAAGCATAATCTTTATAAAAATGTCTAAAAGGAAACTGAATTGAAAGTATTATTTTGCCCCTTGAGAATGACTTTGTCCCTGGGGTGGTATCAGTAGGAGTCAAATTTATTTTAAAAAGTAATTTATCTTGGGTTACATTTTGGTACCATTACATTAGAGTACATAATTGTTATTTAGGGCACAATATTGTCTCTTAAAAGGTACAATGGTATGTGGTATAATAATATTTCCTAACTGAGAGACATTACTTTCTATACTGTTTTTCTATACTATTCAAACATAATAACTAGTAACTGCAAGTTTAATTCATTTTTTTGTATTTCAGTTTCATTTACATTTGATTTGCATTCTGCATTAACAACAACAAGCACAAAAACATTTGTTTTTTAATCAAATTAAGATCGTAAAAAGATCTTTCACTTCCAAATAAACATGCTGGGTTTAAATTCTGGGTTTAAATATTTGTAATGTCAACAGTCTGTTTACAAAGTTCAGAGAACAATGCTGAGGTTGTGGTCACACTATACTAGGTCATGGCACATGTCAGGTCATCTTCTCTTATGTAAACTGTACAGCCTAACTTGTCTTAAATTTCTGATTATTAAGGCACTTCTTAATTTACTGACCTAATAAAACTAATAAAATGAGAATGACCTAACTAAAAATAATTTGTCAGTAACTTCAGCTCGGCAATTTTGTTGACAACCTACTTCATAAAACATCCTTTATCAGTTCTCCCAGATATGTATCAGGACTATTTAAGAGAGATTTTTGTTAAGCACAAACGATCAGTAGCTAGCTAACGTCTAACGTCTGACTAGCTAGCTGGCCAGATTGCTAGTACCAGGCTGGTATTAATCTAGTCTAGGTCTTGTTACCTATGAACTGTCTGGCCTAACAACCTGCTAACCTGTATCAGACAGATATTCAAAAAGTAGCTAATTTCACCTACCAGTATTAAAGTGTGATGATAAGTTATCTCTGTGTTTTTTCATGTTGTCTTCCTACTAGCTGAGTCAAGCTTGCTAGCGTTAGCCTGCTAGTTAGAAACCTGTTTAGCCAGAAACTATTTGCTAGTTTGCTACTATTTGCTATATTACACTGTACACTTGCTTTTTTTTAGTTTAAAAAACTTTTAGTTTAAAAAACTTTTAAATACAAACCTTTGTATTTATTATGTTTAAAGTTAAATGTAACAATGTCATATAACACATACAACAAAATAGAATAACAAAAAAGGCATTACAAAACTCACAAGGAACTGACATGTTGACATTTGATTTGTCCTAGCAAAAATAGGAGGTCAGACTATCCTGACCTAATGTCAATTGATTTGTTAGTCTCCTGACCCAACAGGTTTCATCTCATGTGCATCAAAATACATATGAGTTAATCATTTATACAGAAGTGACAGTGCAATCAGCAAAAACGCTACAATAAAAAGGCAGGCATTGCAAGGATTCACCACAAATCACCAGCCATGAGAGCTGCCGTGCTTGCTCTGACTGTGGCCCTTGTGGGTAAGTCGTACTCTTAGTAATAATGCTGTAATTATTTAATAATTAGAAGTTTTTGTTGTTCAGCAGAGTAATATTGATTCTATATTGATAGTTTCTGTTTTTCTTATTTCATTTAGCGAGTAATCAGATCAACCTTGGTAAGTACTAAAGCGGTATTTCTCTAACGCTGTAGATTCTGACAGTTTAGATATCTTTTCAGAGAAACTTACAGTGAAATATTTCACCAGTTCCAGAGTTTTCCGCTGGTAAGACCTTTGTATACAAATATGAGGGTCTGATCTTGGGCGGTCTGCCTCAGGAGGGTCTGGGCAAGGCTGGAGTAAAAGTTACCAGCAAGGTTCTCATCAGGGCTGAGGCACAGAATACCTTTCTTCTGAAGGTAAAGTAACTATTCATTGTATTAAATGTTCAGACAGACATTTCTATGGAAAACACATACATGGGTAAAGTAACTACTGTAGCAGAACTAAATATGATCATTTATAATATATTTGTGATTATTTCGTCCTTAGCTCCAGGATCCTCAGCTCTTTGAGTATGCCGGGATCTGGCCCCAGGATTCTTTCGCTCCTGCTGCTAAGCTCCTCGCCGCACTGAACCCTCAACTTACAGTTCCCATCAAATTTGAGTATGCTAATGGTGTGGTAGGTAAGATATTTGCCCCTGCGGGAGTGTCTGCTACTGTCCTGAACTTGCACAGAGGCATCCTCAACATCCTCCAGCTCAATATCAAGAACACCCAGAATGTCTATGAGCTGCATGAGGTAAGACAATGAAGACAATGCCAACGTAATATCTGTTATTATGGAAATCACTTTCTGTTCTGTCAGCTAAAGTTATTTAATACTCTAAGGCTGGAACTCATGGAGTCTGCAAGGCCCACTATATGATCAGTGAGGATGCAAAGACCCATCAGATTGTTGTGACAAAGTCCAAAGACCTGACCCACTGCCATGAGAAGGCCATCAAGGACATTGGTTTGGCTTATGCTGAGAAGTGTGCTGAATGCCAGCAGGTGAGATCAAAAGCAGGCCTCACTTTTACAATTTGAGAAGTTGTTCAAATGGACATCTTCTGTAACCCATTATTTCCTCACCACAGAGACTTCAGAGTCTGACTGGAACTGCAACCTACACCTACGTCATGAAGCCAACTGATGCTGGTGCTGTGGTCGCAGAGGCTACAGCTGAAGAGCTACACCAGTTCTCACTATTCAATACCATCACTGGAGCAGCACAAATGAGGGCCAAGTATGATGCATACTATGATGACTGCAAAACATTTGTAAAACATTTAAACAGTTAGTGAAAGAAATCTGATCATTTTTTTTTCTAATTTCAGGCAAACACTGGCCCTACTGGAGGTCCAGAACACTGCTATTGCTCCAGCCGGTGCTGAATATGCGGCCCGTGGAAGCCTGAAGTATGAGTTTGCCACTGAGATTTTGCAAACCCCCATTCAGCTTCTAAAGATCAACAACGCAGAAGCACAGGTGTCATTACAAAATTCCAGTAGCAAACCTAAACCTTTTCTGTAAATATATAAATAAAACAGGTATGCCTGTATAAACCTTTTACAAATGTCATTGTTTTCATTATCAAGGGCTCTGATAATGAAGCTTTGTATGTGCTCTGTTTCAGATTGCGGAAGTCTTGCAGCATCTGGTTGCAAACAATGCAGCCATGGTCCATGAGGATGCTCCACTGAAGTTCCTTCAGCTTGTCCAGCTCATGCGTGTTGCTACTTTTGAGGGTGTTCAAACCATTTGGGATCAGTACAAGACCAAACCTGTTCACAGGTAAAATGCTCTTGAAAGCTGCAGTAAATAGAGACACTGTTTATATACACATACTTATTTTTATACTTTTCTTCATGCAGACGATGGATTCTGGACGCAGTCCCTTTTGTTGGCACACCAGTAGCCTTGAAGTTCATCAAGGAAAAGTTCCATGCTGGCGAGTTCACCACTGCTGAATTCACTCAGGCCCTTGTGATTGGACTGCACATGGCCAATGCTGATCCAGCTGCTATTCAACAGGCTGCTGTGAGTACATTTCTATTGTGTAACATATTGCAATGTAGATACTTATACTATAAATGTAGATACTATAGATACTATAAATATTTCTACAAATTTTAACCTTGTAAACTGTTGGACAGGGCCTGGCACTGAGCCCCAAAATCAAGGCAATTCCAGCAATGCGTGAGGTGGTCATGCTGGGCTATGGTTCCATGGTTGCCAAACACTGTGCTGAAGTTCCTTCTTGTTCTGCTGATCTCCTCAAGGTACAAATATCTGCAGAGTTTACTTACATTTGGTGTAGTTCAGATTTGAAGCTAGAAAATAAAAGATAATTCTTTTATTGTTGGAAATTAAAAGCTTTACTAGGTTTTAGACAGGAAATCAGTGAATAAACAGTAAAAGATGAGTTTGTATAGCAGAGAATAATAATAAATGACAATTTAAAAACTATTAATCACAAATTATATCATTCATTTCATCAGCCTATCCATGAGCATGCTGCTGAAGCCATTGCCAAGGCTGAAATATCTGAAGTCACCCTGGCTCTGAAGGCTCTGGGCAATGCTGGTCACCCTGCTAGTCTTAAACCCATCATGAAGCTCTTGCCTGGATTCGGAGCTGCAGCTGCAACCATGCCCATGAAAGTTCAAGTTGATGCCATCTTGGCTCTCAGAAACATCGCTAAGAAGGAGCCAAAGATGGTAAGTATGTGATGATCTGTGACCATAGTACAGTTTTGGTTGATTTTGTTCCAGGAGCTAAATCATCTCATTGGTCTGTTCAGGTTCAGCCAGTGGCCCTGCAACTTTTCATGGATAAGAATCTTCATCCTGAAGTCCGTATGGTTGCCTGTATTGCGCTACTTGAAACCAAGCCCTCAGTCGCTCTAATGTCCACTGTTGCTGGTGCTTTGGAGAAAGAGCCCAACATGGAAGTTGCCAGTTTTGCATACTCTTACATCAAGTCTCTGACCAGAAGCATGTCCCCTGATTTGATGCATGTGTAAGAAGGCTTGTTATTGTTTAGTAAGTTCATTTGTTTCTTACTGCTGAAAAAAAAAACAGGAAGTGACAAGTTTGTTGGTTACAGGGCTGCTGCAGCTAATGTTGCCATTAGAGCGTTGAGCCCGAAAATGGACAGACTGAGCTACCTTTCAAGCACTGCTCTTCACTTGGACCTTTATATCTGTAGGTTTCAATAAGACCCACATTGTTCATGAGGCTTGCCAACTTAAAGAAAATCTTTATTTAATGAAAGGACACCCTTTTCTCTTTAAAGCTCCTGCCATGGTTGGTGCTGCTGGTAGTGCTTTCATCATCAATGATGCTGCCACCATCTTGCCCAGAGCTGTTGTGACAAAAGCTCGTGCCTACTTGGCTGGAGCAGCTGCTGATGTTCTTGAGGTATGACTATTTTTTCATAATGTTAATGGAATTGTTACACAATCAGGTTATTTTTCAACCACTGGAACTGATATTTATCACTTGTTATTATATTATTACACCTCATTCAGGTTGGTGTGAGAACTGAGGGGCTCCAGGAAGCTCTACAGAAAACTCCTGCTGGAGATCGGAATGCTGATCGTGTTACCAAGATAAAGCACACCTTGAAGGCAGTAAGCTATGAACATTACATCCTCATTTTAGTTGAATATAGCTTAATCAATATCTGTTTTTTCTAATCTTAATTTTTACTCTATAAGCTGATGAACTGGAAGGCTTTGCCAGCCGGTCAGCCACTGGCTTCCATCTACGTGAAACTCTTTGGACAGGAAATTGCTTTTGCCAACATTGAAAAAACCTTCATTGAGCAGATCATTGAGCAGGCAACACAGGTAGTCTATTGATTCTTTGCTCTTTTAGAAGAATTCTGTGTCTACTTTGGAAACTGCATGTAAAATATCATATAATCTGCACACCCTATAGACTGCAAAACCACGCGTACGTGAACTGATGAAGGAGGCTGTTAAGGCCTTGCAGGCTGGCATTGCCATCCAATATGCCAAGCCTTTGCTGGCAGCTGAGGTACGCCGCATTGTCCCCACTGGTGTTGGTGTCCCCATGGAGCTTGGTTTTTACACTGCTGCTGTTGCTGCTGCAGCTGTCAATGGTAAGATTTTCACCTCAGTGTAAAACACAAGCATTAAATATATAAATCTCCAAATCTGTGTAATTATATTTATTTTATTCATAATTTCAGCAAAGGCTGTCATTACACCTCCCCTACCTGAGCAGATAGAGACTGTCACTCTTGATCAGTTAAAGAAGACTGACATCCAGTTGCAAGCTGAGGCCAGACCAAGGTGCTTCTTCACAGATACATATTTATATGACTGACTAAATGTGCAAGCTGGAAAATTATAGAAAAACATCTGCCAAACATCAAACATCTGTCTTGTCTTGCTTTCAGTGTTGCCATGCATACCTTTGCTGTGATTGGAGTAAACACTGCCTTGATTCAGGCCGCTGTCATGGCCAGAGGAAAGATTCACACTGCTGTGCCTGGAAAAGTGGCTGCAAGAGCTGACCTTCCAAGAGGAAACATCAAGGTGGAGGTTCTGCCTGCTGCTGCTCCTGCTCATATTGCTGCTGTCAGGTAATAGACGCAAGAGTGATACATTTTATCTCAGCGTCAAATAAAAATTCAAAACACCCTGACATGTGAACATTTCAATCAACAGCTTTGAGACTCTTGCTGTAGCCAGAAATGTTGAGGATCTCCCTGCTGAGAGAGTAGCATCTCTGGCACCTGCTGGGCACTCTGGTGCTAACTTCTTGATACCTGCTTCAATTCAGAAGACCTTGTGTGGTGCTGTGCCCTACTTTAAAATCAAGGGATGCCTCGAGGTTAACTCACGCCATGCTGGCTTTATAGGGTGCAACCCTCTGTACTATATGATTGGGCAGCATGCAGCTCGTATTTCTGTTTCTAAAGGTAAGTCCTGAGGTTATCACGGTTCCTGAAGTTATATTATTTGTAATAAAAATATGAGATATGTACTGTAATTTATGCTTCAGGTGATGGTCCTGCTCTTGAAAGACTGGAGTTTGAGGTTCATGTTGGTGCTAAGGCAGCTGAGAAGCTTACTAGGGAAATCAGTGCTGTTGAAGCTGGAAGCCAAGAAGAAAACATCATCCTGATGAAACTGAGGGAAATCCTGGAGGCTGGACTGAAAAACAAGAACTCCTCAAGCAGCTCGAGCCGTTCAAGCCGCTCAAGCCGTTCAAGTAGCTCAAGTAGCTCAAGTCGCTCCAGCCGCTCAAGCCGCTCCAGCAGCTCTGCTTCCTCCATTAGCAGCAGCAGGAGTGGCAGTAGCTCTTCAAGATCTTCTAGCTCCCGAATGTTTAGGGTAAATCTTTCCCTTATAGCTCAGAGCATAATTACTCACCATGTAACATGAAAGATCAATTTCAGTTTTTCAGTGGTACACTGGAAACTGTTGCAGCAATGTAGATCTCAAACAGTACATAAATAAAAAATGTTCTTATATAGCTTTGTAACACCCCAGTGTTACAAACTGCATTCCTTTAAAAATTATAATGGATATTAATGTCCTTAATCACAATCAATGATTTTCATTTTTGCCCTACCACAAAGTTTCATTAAGCTCATCATGAGTTTTTCTCATGCCATGTTTCTTCCTAGGGTAACGATACATATGGCCCCTTCCTGAAATTCCACAAGGAACAGGTAACTCTTTTGTTATTCTATATTTATTATACTTATTTTATGTGCTGTAAGACATAAAACATTAGACGACTGCAAGGAATGTTATGTACTAAATGACTGTTGCTTGTTTGCTTCTGAAGAAATATTCATTTTTTTCTTTTTGTTGCAGTACTTGGCATCACATGCAAGGTCCAGCAGTTCATCTAGCATCGAGGCCCTCCAAAGACAGGTTAACTGAAATCTGCCCTTATGTTTTAATCACAGTCAGCAAACAGGAGCAATAGCAAATCTACCAGACCAGAACCAGCATCTTCTGCACTGGAATAATGTAAGTGCATGTTGATATTTTCAGGTCAAGCTTCTTGGAGATGCTATTCCTCCTGCATTTGCCATCATTGCTCGTGCTGTTAGAAGTGATCGCAATCTAGAATACCAGGTTGCTGTCTACTTGGATAAAGCCACCTCAAGAGCACAGATTGTGCTTTCCCCTATTGCTGAGAAATGGAAGATGTGTGCTGATGCTGTAATGCCAAGCAAGCATAAAGTCAGCGTAAGTTTGGCCTTCTACTGCAGTTTTTATGTGAACAAACAAACTTTATCTTTGTCAAAATCTGACAATACTGATTGCACTGACAATGGACACTCCTAATAGGCCAGGCTTGGTTGGGGAGCAGAGTGCCAGGACAACGCTGCAACTTTTAAGGCTGAAACTGGTGTTATCGAATCAAACCCTGCTGTCCGTTTGGAAGTGGAATGGGACAAACTCCCAAGACTTATAATCCTTGCAGCCACATATGCTAAAAGGTACACTAAAAAAAGATCAAAAGAAACAACGTTTTTGTAGTTTGTCATAATGAATTATACCTAACATCTTATTTCTTTCTACCAATAGGGCCACAGAGTACCTCCCACTGCTCAGAGCAGCTCGCCTCGCTGGATTTGCTCTTGATAGAGCTGAAAACAAAGACAAGGAGGTTGCCCTCATTGTGGCACTACCAACTCAGACGTCCGCGAACATCATTGTGAGAGCTCCAAAGGTGAGAACAATTAAATATATTCAACATATTTAACTAACTTCAGTTTGTTGTGTGTTTATTTTAATATTACCTTGTCTAAATACTAGATGACCCTGTCAAAAATGGATGTACCTGTTCCTGTTGCTGTGCCCATTGAAAAAGATGGAAGCATTCCAGCTCTTGAGAATCTGGACATTCGTGGCGCAATTGAGAATCTGGACATTCGTGGCGCTATTAAGAATTTAGACGTTAATGCCATCATCGACAAAGTGCTTAAATATATTGAGAAAATTCAAAACGGTATTCGTGCCTTCATTCGGAATATTGACATCCGCACCATCACTGACAATCCACATATTATTGCCATCCTTGAGCATCCATATGTTCGTGCCATCATTGAAAAATGGCTAAATGATATTATTGCCTGAAGCTGACTCATTTGATTATGAAGCAAATCAAATAAATGAAATTATGAGCATCCAAAAAATCTACTGTGTTTATTTATTGTTAATTATTTTAATGAGACAAGGTTGTCTCCTCACATCCTGCTTACAACCAGTGTCAGTTCCAGGTATAAAACACAATGCACAATTCTGCAGTGCCAACACAAAGTTGTACCAGTCATTCCGTTACATTGCTCATGCTACGCAGAGGTTGACGAAGTGGGCAAAATTGATGACTACAAAACATGTAGGAATCTGTCCCTCAGCCAATTCACCTTACACTCTATAATATATCTTCTATATGTGGGTGAGCTCATATATCACATATGATCAATAGCAGCAAAGATGAAACCAAGATAAACTTCAATATGGAGACGGAAATGAATGATTCATGATCTGAAGCATACCACATTATCTGCCAAACATGGTGGAGGTCCTGTTATGGCATGGGAATGTTTGGCTGCAAATGGAACTGGGTCACTGGTCCATTGTGGATTTTAGGATGTTTAAGATCCTTATCCAGCTGTAGAAGTCATCTTCTTTTATTTATTTATTTTAAGCTTTTCAGGGGTTTAACCTTTTGCATGCCACCCTGTATTATTATCACTGATGCAATTCACTTTGCATTTACATACACAATGCCGACTTTACTGGCAAAACTGTGAAGACCTAACCTCATATGCAGCTCACCACATATTCTGTTTTCTACACTCCTGATTTACTGGTTGCCGCAGAACCTAGTTATGAACAATTTATCACATTCTTACTTCCAACCCCCTGCTATGCCAAATATTCTCTGATATCACCAGGTAAAGGTAGCATCATTTTGTAGAGATAATCCTGTGTCTGGGAATGTTTTGTGATTTGGATTTCTTGAACAGGGTAATTCATATGCAATGCATTTGGAAAGTGTTCAGACCCTTTTACTAACTCAGCTAAGGTAAACTCAAGCTAACTTTCTAGTTTATTTGATTTAATGATCCAGTCCTATTCTTTCAGCTATGTGACCGGACTATGTGACACCACTCTTTCTGGATCAAGGATTGCCAGTTAATTCAATTAAGCATTAATTGCTAGACATTAGAAACTCTAGAAACACCCCATCAACCACCATAACATCGTAGCGAACACCTTTGTGGCACAGGAAGCAACTTAGAACACCCTGCAGTACCAGGGAATTGCTTAAACTGTATACTCTGGAAATGCCTTCTATTATATTTAAATTACACTTAAATGTAATGAATATTTGTGATATTACATACTAATATGCTATTACTGACATACATTTTAATATCACCCATGCATTATTTTCAGCAACAACAAAAAAATCTGTTTTTTTTTTTTATTCTGTTGTCTTTCGTTGTTGAAGCTCCTTGTGAGAATGATTGACTGTGCACCAAGACAAAGAGGGCTAATTTCTCAAGGAAGATAAAATGGAATGTATATTTGTTAATCTGCCATTTTCATATTTTGTTGTCAAAACGGATTCCACAATGTGGGGGAAATTTATTTTGTAGTAATTCTGTAAATTGATGAATTTCAAATTTTATTAAAAGCTATTGCTGAATCAGTAAATTGAAAGCATAGTCTTTATAAAAATGCCTAAAAGGAAATACTATGAATTGAAAGCATTATTTTGACCCTTGAGAATGACTTTGTCCCTGGGGTGGTATCAGTAGTACTTTTTCTTGGGGTTAGAATACATAATTGTTATTTAGGGCACAATATTGTCTTTTAAAAGGTACAATGGTATGTGGTATAATAATATTTCCTAACTGAGAGACATTACTTTCTATACTTTGTTTTTCTTTCTATACTGTTTAGAGAACAGCGCTGAGGTTGTGGTCACACTATACTAGGTCATGGCACATGTCAGGTCATCTTCTCTTATGTAAATTGTACAGCCTAACTTGTCTTAAATTTCTGATTATTAAGGCATTTCTTAATTTACTGACCTAATAAAACTAATAAAATGAGAATGACCTAACTAAAAATAATTTGTCAGTAACTTCAGCTCGGCAATTTTGTTGACAACCTACTTCATAAAACATCCTTTATCAGTTCTCCCAGATATGTATCAGGACTATTTAAGAGAGATTTTTGTTAAGCACAAACGATCAGTAGCTAGCTAACGTCTAACGTCTGACTAGCTAGCTGGCCAGATTGCTAGTACCAGGCTGGTATTAATCTAGTCTAGGTCTTGTTACCTATGAACTGTGTGGCCTAACAACCTGCTAACCTGTATCAGACAGATATTCAAAAAGTAGCTAATTTCACCTACCAGTATTAAAGTGTGATGATAAGTTATCTCTGTGTTTTTTCATGTTGTCTTCCTACTAGCTGAGTCAAGCTTGCTAGCGTTAGCCTGCTAGTTAGAAACCTGTTTAGCCAGAAACTATTTGCTAGTTTGCTACTATTTGCTATATTACACTGTACACTTGCTTTTTTTTAGTTTAAAAAACTTTTAGTTTAAAAAACTTTTAAATACAAACCTTTGTATTTATTATGTTTAAAGTTAAATGTAACAATGTCATATAACACATACAACAAAATAGAATAACAAAAAAGGCATTACAAAACTCACAAGGAACTGACATGTTGACATTTGATTTGTCCTAGCAAAAATAGGAGGTCAGACTATCCTGACCTAATGTCAATTGATTTGTTAGTCTCCTGACCCAACAGGTTTCATCTCATGTGCATCAAAATACATATGAGTTAATCATTTATACAGAAGTGACAGTGCAATCAGCAAAAACGCTACAATAAAAAGGCAGGCATTGCAAGGATTCACCACAAATCACCAGCCATGAGAGCTGCCGTGCTTGCTCTGACTGTGGCCCTTGTGGGTAAGTCGTACTCTTAGTAATAATGCTGTAATTATTTAATAATTAGAAGTTTTTGTTGTTCAGCAGAGTAATATTGATTCTATATTGATAGTTTCTGTTTTTCTTATTTCATTTAGCGAGTAATCAGATCAACCTTGGTAAGTACTAAAGCGGTATTTCTCTAACGCTGTAGATTCTGACAGTTTAGATATCTTTTCAGAGAAACTTACAGTGAAATATTTCACCAGTTCCAGAGTTTTCCGCTGGTAAGACCTTTGTATACAAATATGAGGGTCTGATCTTGGGCGGTCTGCCTCAGGAGGGTCTGGGCAAGGCTGGAGTAAAAGTTACCAGCAAGGTTCTCATCAGGGCTGAGGCACAGAATACTTTCCTTCTGAAGGTAAAGTAACTATTCATTGTATAAAATGTTCAGACGGACATTTCTATGGAAAACACATACATGGGTAAAGTAACTACTGTAGCAGAACTAAATATGATCATTTATAATATATTTGTGATTATTTCGTCCTTAGCTCCAGGATCCTCAGCTCTTTGAGTATGCCGGGATCTGGCCCCAGGATTCTTTTGCTCCTGCTGCTAAGCTCCTTGCCGCTCTGAACCCTCAACTTACAGTTCCCATCAAATTTGAGTATGCCAATGGTATGGTAGGTAATATATTCGCCCCTGCGGGAGTGTCTGCTACTGTCCTGAACTTGCACAGAGGCATCCTCAACATCCTCCAGCTCAATATCAAGAACACCCAGAATGTCTATGAGCTGCATGAGGTAAGACAATGAAGACAATGCCAACGTAATATCTATTATTATGGAAATCACTTTCTGTTCTGTCAGCTAAAGTTATTTAATACTCTAAGGCTGGAACTCATGGAGTCTGCAAGGCCCACTATATGATCAGTGAGGATGCAAAGACCCATCAGATTGTTGTGACAAAGTCCAAAGACCTGACCCACTGCCATGAGAAGGCCATCAAGGACATTGGTTTGGCTTATGCTGAGAAGTGTGCTGAATGCCAGCAGGTGAGATCAAAAGCAGGCCTCACTTTTACAATTTGAGAAGTTGTTCAAATGGACATCTTCTGTAACCCATTATTTCCTCACCACAGAGACTTCAGAGTCTGACTGGAACTGCAACCTACACCTACGTCATGAAGCCAACTGATGCTGGTGCTGTGGTCGCAGAGGCTACAGCTGAAGAGCTACACCAGTTCTCACTATTCAATACCATCACTGGAGCAGCACAAATGAGGGCCAAGTATGATGCATACTATGATGACTGCAAAACATTTGTAAAACATTTAAACAGTTAGTGAAAGAAATCTGATCATTTTTTTTTCTAATTTCAGGCAAACACTGGCCCTACTGGAGGTCCAGAACACTGCTGTTGCTCCAGCCGGTGCTGAATATGCGGCCCGTGGAAGCCTGAAGTATGAGTTTGCCACTGAGATTTTGCAAACCCCCATTCAGCTTCTAAAGATCAACAACGCAGAAGCACAGGTGTCATTACAAAATTCCAGTAGCAAACCTAAACCTTTTCTGTAAATATATAAATAAAACAGGTATGCCTGTATAAACCTTTTACAATGTCATTGTTTTCATTATCAAGGGCTCTGATAATGAAGCTTTGTATGTGCTCTGTTTCAGATTGCGGAAGTCTTGCAGCATCTGGTTGCAAACAATGCAGCCATGGTCCATGAGGATGCTCCACTGAAGTTCCTTCAGCTTGTCCAGCTCATGCGTGTTGCTACTTTTGAGGGTGTTCAAACCATTTGGGATCAGTACAAGACCAAACCTGTTCACAGGTAAAATGCTCTTGAAAGCTGCAGTAAATAGAGACACTGTTTATATACACATACTTATTTTTATACTTTTCTTCATGCAGACGATGGATTCTGGACGCAGTCCCTTTTGTTGGCACACCAGTAGCCTTGAAGTTCATCAAGGAAAAGTTCCATGCTGGCGAGTTCACCACTGCTGAATTCACTCAGGCCCTTGTGATTGGACTGCACATGGCCAATGCTGATCCAGCTGCTATTCAACAGGCTGCTGTGAGTACATTTCTATTGTGTAACATATTGCAATGTAGATACTTATACTATAAATGTAGATACTATAGATACTATAAATATTTCTACAAATTTTAACCTTGTAAACTGTTGGACAGGGCCTGGCACTGAGCCCCAAAATCAAGGCAATTCCAGCAATGCGTGAGGTGGTCATGCTGGGCTATGGTTCCATGGTTGCCAAACACTGTGCTGAAGTTCCTTCTTGTTCTGCTGATCTCCTCAAGGTACAAATATCTGCAGAGTTTACTTACATTTGGTGTAGTTCAGATTTGAAGCTAGAAAATAAAAGATAATTCTTTTATTGTTGGAAATTAAAAGCTTTACTAGGTTTTAGACAGGAAATCAGTGAATAAACAGTAAAAGATGAGTTTGTATAGCAGAGAATAATAATAAATGACAATTTAAAAACTATTAATCACAAATTATATCATTCATTTCATCAGCCTATCCATGAGCATGCTGCTGAAGCCATTGCCAAGGCTGAAATATCTGAAGTCACCCTGGCTCTGAAGGCTCTGGGCAATGCTGGTCACCCTGCTAGCCTTAAACCCATCATGAAGCTCTTGCCTGGATTCGGAGCTGCAGCTGCAACCATGCCCATGAAAGTTCAAGTTGATGCCATCTTGGCTCTCAGGAACATCGCGAAGAAGGAGCCAAAGATGGTAAGTATGTGATGATCTGTGACCACAGTACAGTTTTGGTTGATTTTGTTCCAGGAGCTAAATCATCTCATTGGTCTGTTCAGGTTCAGCCAGTGGCCCTGCAACTTTTCATGGATAAGAATCTTCATCCTGAAGTCCGTATGGTTGCCTGTATTGCGCTACTTGAAACCAAGCCCTCAGTCGCTCTAATGTCCACTGTTGCTGGTGCTTTGGAGAAAGAGCCCAACATGGAAGTTGCCAGTTTTGCATACTCTTACATCAAGTCTCTGACCAGAAGCATGTCCCCTGATTTGATGCATGTGTAAGAAGGCTTGTTATTGTTTAGTAAGTTCATTTGTTTCTTACTGCTGAAAAAAAAAAACAGGAAGTGACAAGTTTGTTGGTTACAGGGCTGCTGCAGCTAATGTTGCCATCAGAGCGTTGAGCCCGAAAATGGACAGACTGAGCTACCTTTCAAGCACTGCTCTTCACTTGGACCTTTATATCTGTAGGTTTCAATAAGACCCACATTGTTCATGAGGCTTGCCAACTTAAAGAAAATCTTTATTTAATAAAAGGACACCCTTTTCTCTTTAAAGCTCCTGCCATGGTTGGTGCTGCTGGTAGTGCTTTCATCATCAATGATGCTGCCACTATTTTGCCCAGAGCTGTTGTGACAAAAGCTCGTGCCTACTTGGCTGGAGCAGCTGCTGATGTTCTTGAGGTATGACTATTTTTTCATAATGTTAATGGAATTGTTACAAAATCAGGTTATTTGTCAACCACTGGAACTGATATTTATCACTTATTATTATTTATTACACCTCATTCAGGTTGGTGTGAGAACTGAGGGGCTCCAGGAAGCTCTACAGAAAACTCCTGCTGGAGATCGGAATGCTGATCGTGTTACCAAGATAAAGCACACCTTGAAGGCAGTAAGCTATGAACATTACATCCTCATTTTAGCTGAATATAGCTTAATCAATATCTGTTTTTTCTAATCTTAATTTTTACTCTATAAGCTGATGAACTGGAAGGCCTTGCCAGCCGGTCAGCCACTGGCTTCCATCTACGTGAAACTCTTTGGACAGGAAATTGCTTTTGCCAACATTGAGAAAACCTTCATTGAGCAGATCATTGAGCAGGCAACACAGGTAGTCTATTGATTCTTTGCTCTTTTAGAAGAATTCTGTGTCTACTTTGGAAACTGCATGTAAAATATCATATCATCTGCACACCCTATAGACTGCAAAACCACGTGCACGTGAACTGATGAAGGAGGCTGTTAAAGCCTTGCAGGCTGGCATTGCCATCCAATATGCCAAGCCTTTGCTGGCAGCTGAGGTACGCCGCATTGTCCCCACTGGTGTTGGTGTGCCCATGGAGCTTGGTTTTTACACTGCTGCTGTTGCTGCTGCAGCTGTCAATGGTAAGATTTTCACCTCAATGTAAAACACAAGCATTAAATATATAAATCTCCAAATCTGTGTAATTACATAATATTATTCATAATTTCAGCAAAGGCTGTCATTACACCTCCCCTACCTGAGCAGATAGAGACCGTCACTCTTGATCAGCTGAAGAAGACTGACATCCAGTTGCAAGCTGAGGCCAGACCAAGGTGCTTCTTCACAGATACATTTTATATGACTGACTAAATGTGCAGACTGGAACATTATAGAAAAACATCTGCCAAACATCAAACATCTGTCTTGTCTTGCTTTCAGTGTTGCCATGCATACCTTTGCTGTGATTGGAGTAAACACTGCCTTGATTCAGGCCGCTGTCATGGCCAGAGGAAAGATTCACACTGCTGTGCCAGGAAAAGTGGCTGCAAGAGCTGACCTTCCAAGAGGAAACATCAAGGTGGAGGTTCTGCCTGCTGCTGCTCCTGCTCATATTGCTGCTGTCAGGTAATAGAAGCAAGAGTAATACATTTTATCTCAGCGTAAAATAAAAATTCAAAACACCCTGACATGTGAACATTTCAATCAACAGCTTTGAGACTCTTGCTGTAGCCAGAAATGTTGAGGATCTCCCTGCTGAGAGAGTAGCATCTTTGGCACCTGCTGGGCACTCTGGTGCTGACTCCTTGATACCTGCTTCAATTCAGAAGACCTTGTGTGGTGCTGTCCCCTACTTTGAGATTAAGGGATGCCTCGAGGTTAACTCACGCCATGCTGGCTTTATGGGGTACAACCCTCTGTACTATATGATTGGGCAGCACGCAGCTCGTATTTCTGTTTCTAAAGGTAAGTCCTGAGGTTATCACGGTTCCTGAAGTTATATTATTTGTAATAAAAATATGAGATATGTACTGTAATTTATGCTTCAGGTGATGGTCCTGCTCTTGAAAGACTGGAGTTTGAGGTTCATGTTGGTGCTAAGGCAGCTGAGAAGCTTACTAGGGAAATCAGTGCTGTTGAAGCTGGAAGCCAAGAAGAAAACATCATCCTGATGAAACTGAGGGAAATCCTGGAGGCTGGACTGAAAAACAAGAACTCCTCAAGCAGCTCTAGCAGCTCGACCCGTTCAAGCAGCTCAAGCCGCTCAAGTCGATCAAGCCGTTTAGGCAGCTCAAGTAGCTCAAGCCGCTCAAGCCGATCAAGCCGTTCAAGTCGTTCGAGCCATTCGAGACGCTCCAGCAGCTCTGCTTCCTCCATTAGCAGCAGCAGGAGTACCAGTAGCTCTTCAAGATCTTCTAGCTCCCAAATGTTTAGGGTAAATCTTTCCCTTATAGCTCAGAGCATAATTACTCACCATGTAACATGAAAGATCAATTTCAGTTTTTGAGTGGTACACTCAAAGTTTGCAGAAACTGTTGCAGCAATGTAGATCTCAAACAGTACATAAATAAAAAAAATTCTCATATAGCTTTATATAACTGCATTCCTTTAAAAAATAATAAAAAAATAAAATTATATTAATATTATATTAATGTCCTTTATCACAATAAATGGATTTCATTTTTGCCCTACCACAAAGGTTCATTAAGCTCATCATGAGTTTTTCTCATCCCATGTTTCTTCCTAGGGTAACGATACATATGGACCCTTCCTGAAATTCCACAAGGAACAGGTAACTCTTTTGTTATTATATATTTATTGCTTTCTTATTTTATCTGCTGTAAGACATAAAACGTTAGTTAACTGCAATAAATTAATAGTTATTTACTAAATGATTGTTGCTTGTTTGCTTCTGAAGAAATATTATTTTTTTTCTTTTTGTTGCAGTACTTGGCATCACATGCAAGGTCCAGCAGTTCATCTAGCATCGAGGCCCTCCAAAGACAGGTTAACTGAAATCTGCCCTTATGTTTTAATCGCAGTCAGCAAACAGGAGCAATAGCCAATCTACCAGACCAGAACCAGCATCTTCTGCACTGGAATAATGTAAGTGCATGTTGATATTTTCAGGTCAAGCTTCTTGGAGATGCTATTCCTCCTGCATTTGCCATCATTGCTCGTGCTGTTAGAAGTGATCGCAATCTAGAATACCAGGTTGCTGTCTACTTGGATAAAGCCACCTCAAGAGCACAGATTGTGCTTTCCCCTATTGCTGAGAAATGGAAGATGTGTGCTGATGGTGTACTGCCAAGCAAGCATAAAGTCAGCGTAGGTTTGGTCTTCTACTGCAGTTTTTATGTGAACAAACAAACTTTATCTTTGTCAAAATTTGACAATGCTGATTGCACTGACAATGGACACTCCTAATAGGCCAGGCTTGGTTGGGGAGCAGAGTGCCAGGACTATGCAGCAGATTTCAAAGTTGAAACTGGTGTTATTGAATCAAACCCTGCTGTCCGTTTGGAAGTGGAGTGGAACAAACTCCCAAGACTTATAACCTTTGCAGCCACATATGCTAAAAGGTACACATTTAAAAAATATATTTTTTTAGTTTTGTAGTTTGTCAAACTACAAATTATACTTAACATCTTCTTATTTCTTTCTACCAAAAGGGCCACAGAGTACCTCCCACTGCTCAGAGCAGCTCGCCTGGCTGGACTTGCTCTTGATAGAGCTGAAAACAAAGACAAGGAGGTTGCCCTCATTGTGGCACTACCAACTCAGACGTCAGCAAACATCATTTGGAGAGCTCCAAAAGTAAGAACTTGAGTCTTGAGGCATCATATGACAATTTTATATATTTAACTAACTACAGTTTGTAATGTGTTTATTTTAATATTACCTTGTCTAAATACTAGATGACCCTGTCAAAAATGGATGTACCTGTTCCTGTTGCTGTGCCCATTGAAAAAGATGGAAGCATTCCAGCTCTTGAGAATATGGACATTCGTGGCGCCATTGAGGATATTAAGAATTTGGACTTTAATACCCTCATCAAAAAAGTACTTAAATTTATTGAGAATATTCAAAACTAAACTTAATTTGATATTTTGACTTTATTGGCTGAATGACATTACTGCCTGAAGCTGACTCATTTAATTACAAATAAGCAAATAAATGTAATTATGAGCATCCACGAAACTAAGTATACCACGTTTTTGTTGTTTGTTTAGTTTTTTCGAACATCTGGTGATTACATTGTGACCTTTATATTAAATCAAGTTCATCACTGAGGTTCTGCAACAAATAATCCAGTCATTTTTTCCCCAAACAATTCAAATGTTGTCTTGATGTAAAATCCACCACACCCATTGGATCATGCATACTTGGGATGTTTAAGGTTTGTGATCTGCTTAAAGAATATATGCTCAGTAGATCACTAAAACCCTTGGATACAGGTCAGCTGGTAAAATCCAGAATCTACCAAAAACTAAACACAGTGGTGCAGCATTTAGCTTCTACACTACACACAACTGGAACCCACTCACAAAAAGTCTGAGATGTGTGCCAAACGTAGTATTTTTTTAAATATAGACTAGAACTACATAATATATCATCAATAAAAACACAATGATAACAAACATCTTGTGCCTTGCTGGCTAGCATCGCGTCAAGTGACAAAAGAGATTAGATGGACCACGGCTGGGTCCCCTATGTTTTTCCTATGTTTCTTTAGGGGCTGCAGGATTGAAGTAACAAATGGGGAAGCAAGCACCACCCCATAGATCCACCCCAGAACTAAGAGAAACTAAAAAAGCCTATGTGGCTTGTTGTCGACACTAAAAAATGTGCTTTCTTTTATCACCATTTTTGTAAAAACTCTACTTCCATTTGAGGAAAAAGCTCATTTAAAGCAACTACTATTTACAACTACTGTACTACTCTGGGGAATACTCCACTTCTATTGAAATAAAAAAAAAGGTCACACAAGCTGAATATATAAAACTAATGTATTTAACATTCATCTGAATATACGTAATGAAGTCCACAACAGCTGCAATCTTAGAAGCTAGCAAAACTAACTTCTAGCAGAACAAGACAAAAATACATAATTACAAACTTAAGGCCAGTAAGCCACAATTAATAAATGGAAAATAAACCATCACACTAACTTCAAACTTATCTGAACTAAAAACAATGGCATGCCAAAACACAATTACTTCATCTACTAATCTACTGAAACGTCTGGAATAAACAGTACATATGCTTAAAAAAACGTCTACCAAAACTTCAGAGAATATATTGAGTAGGATTTGCAATTGGCATAATCACCATATTACATTAAGATAATACCAAAATGCACATTAATGCTGAAGCATGCAACGCACACATCAGAATTAGAATGAACTTTTTAATTTAATCCAAACTAGAGTCACTGATGGTTATTCTATATGTTTTGTTCCATAAATAGGGCAAACTGCATGATGAAGGAATGATGAAATACAGTAGTTATGTTTTGTTTAATATAGATGGTTCCTTATGCAGCCTATCATATTTCTATACAGAGTTTACAATGACTTTCCACAGTAAAAGCCCTAAAAATAAAATATCCAGTATTCAGACCTCATGGCACCTTTTCGAAATGACAGAATGATTTTTGTAATATCAAGCCATGTTTGTAATATACACACTTTATGCAGAAATGTGCAGGAAGTTACCGCTCATATAGATTGGCTCTGCGGCAGGAAGTGCTCTGCAATGGGGTGCCATCGCTAAAGTGGGGTCTTCGGTCCTGAAGTATGTTTCTGTTCTTGAACCGAATCTGTAGAAAAATGGGAAAACAGTGATCCGTGTGTATGAGGTTAATTTTAGCATAACGCTCAGTGCAAGTGCTTTAAAGAAGACAACCACTTACAGTCTGATAAGGCATTCTGTGTTTTTATGGCCATGTGTTCTGTAAACGTCATGTTCAAAAACTGATGCTTTAGCCAGGTTGCACGGTCTTCTTCAAACATTTTCCTCTGTAACAGAAAAACCAATAACAACTTTTAAAAACTACCTTGAAATATATTCAGCAGAAGAGTAGCATTAGCTTTTATAGCATCACCATTATAGAGTTCATTAAAGACTTCTTTAGAAGTTAACTCTGTACATCAGCAAATGAAAACTTCAGACAATAATTTAAAGATATAAATAAAATAAAGGGTTAACTTCTATAAACATATTTAATTAACTCTATAATGGTGATACTATAAAAGCTGATGCTATTCTGATGTAACTTTGCAAACAGTAACATGTAAACACAAGTGACAAGCAAACAATTGGTAATAAACTAGCAATAATCAGATAACCAGTTACCTCATGGCCCAGTCTAATGGCTGCCTCTGTAAAACTCCTCCTCTCCATTTCAAAGTTCTTTCTCTGCTCCTCAAATGTTTTCCACTCCTCTTTCAATCGCTCCTTCTCTTCTAACATGTAGCAGTCATTCAGCACAGCAGCAGTCTCCTCATCACAGGGAGTGTTGAGCTGTTGCTATTTGGGACAGATAAGACATAAAAGACGATGCATGAACAACAGGGATGTCTAGAAAAAGGAAAGTGAAGTCTTCTGCCTATTAGACAGATCATATGTTAGAAGACCTGTTAGAAGGCCGACTCTTGGGGTCCCCTTTACCTGTGTCAGACCAGTTGCCACCCTCCAGACTGACCACCAGGCTCCCCTACCAACTGTGTCAGACCAGCTACCCACCCTCCTGCCACTGCTACCTGCCTAATGACTGGGTTATCTTTTTCTTGCTACTGCTGCCTTTGGCCTGCTTACTGGGGGTCTTAGGTGTTCATGTCTTTTTATGTTGTTAATTTCTTGTCCTCTTACTGATGATTGAATCTGTAAAGCTACTTTGGGACAACGCCAGTTGGAAAAAGAGCTGTATAAATAAATTTCATTTGATTTTATATGGTTATGTGATAATTTACCTGCAAAAGCTGTTGCTGAGTCTGAATGAAGTCTTTGCACTGCTGGATCTCAATCTTAAGTCTCTCCATCTCTTCCTGATGGATATCTCTGGAAATCATCTCCTCACCAACCTCCCTCCCTAGCTGCACCATTGATGCTGAAATACAAAAAAATGAATTAACGTTTGTAATTTTAACTTCAGGCTTTGTTTTTAATCTTCAGACTAGACATTTGCACTTCCCTGATATGCCTTTGTCCTCTACAGTGCATTCACAACTCTGCAGATTGTCTGATTCACAACTTTCTGAAGTTCTCCCATCTTACTTCTCTAAAAAGATCACTTCACTGAAATCTTTCAACCCTGAGCGTACCTTTGTTGTCTAGGTTCTCTACGTGGTGTTTGAGCTTCCTCCACTGCTGCCGAATGCTGTTGGTGAGCTTCTCTCGGGCATGTTCACAAGAAATCTCTGAAGTCTCTTCCTCATCAGACGCTGCTTGCTAAGCAAAACATTACAAAAGACGTGTGAACTCTTGATCAGACGATATTTTGTCAAGAACAAATATATATTTTAAAAATATCATTAAATGTTAACTTTTTAAACGTCTACCTGGCTGTTTACACTAAAATAGACTGACCTGATCTGTAAATTCTGTGCTTGTCTCCTCCTTCTGGCTGTGTTTCTTTGGACTTAAAATACCCACCATTTCCCGCTTCATTTGTTGGAGCACTTTCTTCAGCTCTGCATTCTCCAACATCAGTTCCTTCTGGTGTTTATCGAACTCATTCAGAAGAGTCTTGTACATTTCGCTTTCGTGTCTGATGGAGAAAGTGAATGAGATACACTATATGTCCAAGTGTTTGTGGACACCCCTTCTAATGAATGCATTCAGCTACTTTAGGTTGCACCAATTGCTGACACAGATGTGCAAATGCACACACACAACTTGTCTAGTTACTGTAGATAAGTACTGCCAATGGAATAGGACTCTCTGAAGCAGACAAACATTCTGACCTTACTAATGCTTTTGTCTAGCAAAAAGCCTTACCTGGACAACAGAGACAGTTAATCCAAAAAAGCAGGATAAACTCTTTTTAATACCCTTCATTTTAGAAGAAGCAATGAATGAATGAGCAGGTGTCCTAATACTTTTGTCCATACTCTCATCCATTTGGGGTATTACTTAAATAAGACAGCACACATCACAGGAGACAAGAGCGAGATCGTAACTTACCTTGCATCTGTTTTCCCAGTTTTCCACTGACTTCTCCTTCCATCAGACCTTCCAACATAATTCAAAATGTCCATCCCTGACAGAGCAAACACAGGCATACGATAAAGAATCATCTTAAATGTAGACATTAACCTATTGGCAGTGTGCCTAATGCCAGGCATGGGCTAGAGGGGTATAAAGCCCCCCAGCATTGAGCTGTGGAGCAGTGGAACTGTGCTCTCCAGAATGACGAATGGCGCTCCAGCCAATTGAGGCTTCCCCCTTGTGGTCATTATCTGTTATTGCAAAATCTGAGCAAATTGTAATATGCATGCAATAAAGACTGTTCTTGTCCTGTAATTATAATGAATCTTTATTTCCCCTTGTTAGTTTATAATTCTTGACACATTAAGGCCAATTCACCACATATAATTTGAAAGATAAACATCAGGAACTCTATTTTTAGTGTCATTTGATCACTTGACATTGCTGAACTGTTTGCGAAACTGCTTAATTCCTGTCAATGCCATTTTACTCCATCATGATTAAAATACCATTGACATCACAACTTAGTCAAATCATATATGGTATGATAAAAAGAAGGAGACTCCTGAAAGAAGCTTAAGGCTTTTGCTTTTCAGTTATTAATGGAATAAAGACTCTTCTTGCAAATTTAAGTACAAGACATCCCCCTTGTGGTGAATATGTGTTATGCAATCAAATCCGGTTGTTCTCTGAATGTCTCTTCCTCCCACAAAAAATGAGTCTAATCAAATGTCTTTAATATTATTCATGGAAACAACATTCATTAGGCTGTAGACTGTGGAGTGGCTCTGACGTAATTCATAGTAATGGATTCTTTTATTCTAATGCATAAAATATCTGTCCCTTTAAACCACTACACACGTAAAAGATCTATTGAAGCATTTCAGGGCAGCATTAGAGTGACCCACTTGCCTAGTTTTAACTTGTGCACACCTGCCTCTGTATTACACACACACACACACACACACACACACACACACACATACACAATACTTCTTAGCCTGGACTAACATAATTGCAACTGCAATTCAGATGCAAAACAAGTCTCTTCGTCTTAATAGTACTGTTCACACATGACAGCAACAAAGACTCTGTACCCTGTTTCTTGTCCTTCTTGTCAGTCAGTAACTGGCTGAGACGTTCTTTAAGTTTACTGAACTCCCTCTCTTTCCTCTTCATGTCATGGTTGTACTGTGTGGCACGGCTTGCGATGATGTTCTGAAGCTTTTGGACCTATGAAGCATAGTTAACATGATATGCATGCTTTCAAAAAGATTCTTTTAACATGATAGAATTGAAAAGCAAAACATGGATGGTTATTATGCAGCATTTGCTATAATCAGCACTACATGAGATCCTATTTTGACCATTCCACAGTTAAATGCTTACCTCCTCTTTCTCATTTTTCAAACAATTTTGTAAGGTCTTTACATTTATCTCCAGCTGCCGCTCTCGTTCTCGCAATCTGACATTTTCTTTCTTGGAGAGTTCAAGTTGGTCCTTTACATAGCAAGGAAAACAGACAAGACTTTCTTTAGTCTAAAGGTTATTCATAAACCTTGAGATTAATTATCTTTAAAATTGTGTGTAATGAAGCTGCCTATCGCTTGTAAAAGCAGTGTTTGTGTCACACCGTGTTTTTTTTCTTACGAGACCTTACAGGAATGTAGGACTAGTTTTTTTTCCAACTATGAAAAAAACAAACCTTGAGTTTGGAGCTAGTGAGCTGCTGGCAGTGTAGGTCACTGCTGACCTTGAGCTGCTCCACTTCCAGCTCCTCCACCATTCCCACAGCACGCCGATGCAACTGCAGCAGATCATACATGCCGTTTAGTGCCGCAATGACATCAAGCTCTCGAATCCCATTCATGTTGTAGAAAATGGACGGCAAACCCAGAGATGAAAGCTCCTGGGAATGTAAAACAGGGACACAGGAAAGTAATGTCTGATTATTTTGTTGCTCAGCAACCATGGCCTACTGTTAACAGAATAAATTTCGAGGTGGAATAATTGTTAAAACTGTTTAATGATGTTAAGTCGCTGGTTGAGAAGAGGTTAACTCAGAAGCATGACCTAGCTATCCCCCTCCTAACTTGGTTCCACATAAGGCAATGAATACAATTACACAAACATTCATATAATGTAGAAACTGGAACAAAATCTAATGGATAAAGTAAAATTCAGTAAAATGAATAAAGTGAGAGCTCTCAAAGAGCATCAGGAGAAAGCTGGTTCAATTCCCAGTGATGTCATCTGAAGCCAAGAAAGCATATTTGCCTGCTAATTGAATAGCACACTTTCCTTACTCCTGTTACTGGGCTCAGGGCCAACTAAGGCCAGGAGTCCATGAAAGCATAATTGTCTGCCAATGGAATAGCTTAACTCACTCTCTCCAATTACTAAGCTTAATGCAAATCAACATGGCTAACAGAATTACCAGCTAGTTTTCTCCTTCAACTGCTCTGGCATTCTATTAGTGACATTTCTATAAGACCCTTCACCCAATGTTACCTTAACTCACCTAAACACTGCTTTACTAGAGGACAGTAAACATTTAATCTGTTCAATGCTGATAGTTACACTGGACAACCGCATCCTAATAGCGAGTAATTCCCACTTGTGCCGCCACAACAGATCTGGCCATTTGAGGCATGGACTCCACAAGACCTCTGAAGGCATTCTGGGGGATCTGGCACCAAGACGTTAGCAGCAGATCCTTCAAGTCCTCTAAGTTGTGAGGTGGAGCCTCCACGGATCAGATTAATGAGCCTTAGGTGCCCATAACACTGTCGTAGGTTCACAAGTGGTTTCTGACCAACTGAGCCTTTTCAAAGTTGCTTACATTCTTACGCTTGACCTTACACTTTTACTACTTTCAGCACATGACCTTTAAGGACTGGCTGTTCACTTTCTGACTATTATATTCCACCCCTCTGACAGATACCACTCTAGATAGAGATAAGCAATGTCTTTCACTTCACCCAACATGCTTCTGAGATCATCATGCATCCCTAAAAATCTCTACACCACCTAGAATTAGGCACTACAGTGCTTTTTCCATGGCATCACTCACGGCTTTAATATTAAAACATCATAACAACATAAACCATACAATACGAAACCTTTTGGACCCATTCATAATGCACACTTACCTGACTGATGTACAGCATACACTCTGATATATTGCTCTCTGTACAAAAGTCACTGGGACCACTGTAAGGACTAACAGGCAGGAGAGGCATTGTGGAATGGCTGTACTGCCTGGATGGAGGCATTGTAGAGTAACAGTAAATGGTGCTGATGTCTTCTGTAGAAGGAATAATAAAAGCTACAAGTTAGAATTAATGCTCAGTTCCAACAGAAGCAACTGTGTAACATTACACAAAACAGAAATAACTAATACACACACAACTGCTATCAATTCTAAGATGTCATTATGCTTGGCAAAAGCAGTAATGAATCTTAGTCATGATTATGTGTGGAAAAGATCATCACAATCACGACAGTACACATGCCGAGTCTTATCAAGGTTAGGAGAGATACCCGCACTTAAAATAGCACTCCAGTTTTATTTCTAGTCCCTTAATTTATTCCCTTTACACACGAGACTGACTATGTAGAGCAAAAGAGTCAAGTTATAATAGACACTGTATGGAATGTACAGAGAAGATGTTAAATAAATGTACACTCATCATCCCCTTTAAACTCTGTATGTTGAACTGCATACATTGAGTCTTTCATTTAATTTAATAGCTGCTACTAAATAATAGGTCAAATAATAATAACTGAAAAATAAGCACATTCTTACAATACAGTTTTTAAAATTGTATTTGAATAAAGTTCTGGTTTTACATAAACCAGGTTTTACATAAAGAAAATGCAGGTATGACATCTACAGTACATTCAATTGCATGTGTAGCGCAATTTAATTGCATTCAAACTTCCATACACGTGTGTTCTGGCATGGCCACGCCCACAACTAATTTCATAAGGCAGTGATGGTTTAGGGAGTGCATGACTTTTACCTTGATGAGTAAAATTCGCACCTCTCCCACTGGCTCCAGACACCATCTATTTGCATACTAGACGTGCCATTCAACCCCCCGCCCCTTCTCCGGTTTCTTCACATCTATTGTATCGTATTTTCATAGCTTCAGTGTTGAAGCCTGTGAGAGCAAGTTACCACTACTGGCACTACTCAACGCCACAGTGACCATTCATGCACAAATGCAGAATTATATTACTTTTAGGACACAGTGCTTAAATCACATGTGAAGCATAACAACATCATGCAAAGCATAGTATTATGGATAATATGAAACTGTATTACCATATGATGACTCTGGCATTCTTTCAGTCTTCCATATATCCCAGGACCATAAATCCTATGTGGATCTATTAGTTACTTAGAAGCAGACACCTTTACAAATAATCTGAAAAAGAGCATGTTAGCAATGCATTTAACGTTGCTAAGAAAAAAGAAATCTGGCACAATCTTAAACGAACAGTATATTAGGGCTACACATGGGCTTGATGTTTCCTAATGCTTAAAAATGGTATGTGTTTAAGACAAACATAGAGGTACTATGTAGGCCTACTTTAGTTACACTGAATACAGCTCATAATGAAGCAAGTGTTTCAAATGCATGTTTTATTTGAAAAAATAAGGACTTTTCTGACACATTTAAACACAGAGACATTTGATATTCATTTAATCAATATTGAAAGACTGGGGGTTAAATTAATGACTGCAGAGAGCATGGTCAGCGCAACTTCTCTCAAAAGTCAACCAAAGGTCTAGCGCGTCTGGCTGGTCGCAGTTTGATGTGTAGCTCCGTCCATCCCCATATTTCTCAATCAGTTTTTCAAACCCTATTCTGCTATATCATAAGAAAGCGGAGTTGAATGAAAAGTCATTGAAAGCCTTGGCTGGAAGAGACTGCTGCAGTGCCTGCACTGCACCCTTTCTGTCCATTACATGGAGTAGCTGAGTTGTAGAGCAACTGAACTGCACTTTTACTGTTGAAACATTTACCAGACAAACTAGGTATTCAGGGGAAAAATCTGTGCTCTAAGCTCAGTGCAGGTGGTCTGAAACATGCTTCTTCTGTGAGAAGGGTGCGGTCCTACCAAATGAGTATGTGACTACTGCGGAAAGTCCGGTTGCAAATTTGACAATATGGCAGACATTCCACAGACATTGGTTTAAATCATCAGGGCCATCTGTCCAAAGCACATTGTTCCAGAAGTCCTGGTCTTGGTCTCTGTGTTCTCTGGTATGCTATAGTCTTTCCCTGATGTCAGTCTCTTTTTGACAGCAAGGGCGTCCTCATTGCACACCTCCCATGAAAATGGGAAAAATGAAAATCAGACAAGTGCAAACATGTGCTTTCTGATGGTAGATGCAGTACTTTGACATCAGAAGTTGCAAGGGCAATATGCGGCTAGTCCCATAATTACATTTTAGGATGTTGGACACCTTTTTACGCATCTTGGATGCTTGGAAGGATGCTGCTAGTAAGGCCTTACCTGACCTATATATATATATATATATATATATATATATATATATATATATATATATAGTTCCAGATTTCTCCTGGACTCTCTCAGCCAGTGCATGGATGTGTTCACCTGATTAAACATCATCAGGCATTAATAACTATAATTAATAATAAACTCCAATGAGGAGGATGAATGTTGCGTTATTTGTGTATGTATTTGACTTTATTCTAATATTAATGCTTTACTGAGTAAATAATCAATAACTGCTATATCAATAACCCAGATAATGAGCTTTTTTCATTTTTACAGGTGCCTATATGTACATTAAAACATGCATATTAGTAACACTAAATAAAGTAGGCCTATACAATACCACCACATGTCTCAAACATAGTTTTAGGTCGTGTTATAGGTCTAATCCGAGCAGCCAGCATACAGCAGAGACTGCGCTAAACCCCATCAGCACAAATAACACGTTTATAACTATCGCGCTACTGCAGACGAGTCTAAGTAACCAATCAGCTGCAGGAGTAGCCCAAATCTTATGAGCCCCATCTCTGTAGACTGACTGCGCTAACACTGACTGTAAAAGACATTCGTTTGAGACATTCACAGATAAATTTGGGGCCATGCGTAGCCAGCACTACCTCTACCTATGAAACTCTGCCTAGCTGAAAGGAAAGGCTCACTCACTGTCTCTTTAGCACCGAAGAGCATCACCAGGACATCTAGGGCATCCCACGTCGACAGAGATTTTAAAGGAACGCCTCAGAAAAAGGGAAACTGCTCATAAACGCTGTGCTGATTTTGTACGCGGTTGTAAACAGAGGAATATAGGCCTGCAGGTCCGGCTGTAAGTCTCGTAGTTTTCGCTCTTCAACCGAGAGCCAGTTTCAGCAGCAAAACGGGGACACGCAGCGACAAGCATTTGCGTTGTCAGGCAACGAACAGCGAGCAGCTGATTGGTCGATTACCTCGCATAACCACGGCGTCAACCAATCAGCTCCACTGTAGGCTGTACAGAGCAAAACAGGCTTTGTGAATCTGTGAAAAATGAAACGTCAAAGTAATAATAAATATGATTTGTTAGATAAAACAATTATTAATTATTACACACATGATATATGTATTTGATATATAAATTATAATTTTATATGTTTGAATTCGAATTATGTATAGATGTATATTATTTTATATTATATGTACATTAAGTAACGTATTTGTGTTAATAAACACAATAATATATATGTTGATAAAAGTACATATAATATACTATGATATAATTTTTGTCTAATAAAGTTTTGTCTAAATGCAGGCTTACCGTTTGAAAAGACAATAATTGTGATTACATAAAATACTGATACTCTACTATTCATTTTATGTTGCATAATAAAGACACTGTGCATTTTACTGCAGTAACAGCTATTTCTCATCTGGTAAGGCTTTACAGTAGATGTTGGATAATGATTGCATAATTGGCTCTGGATCACAAACTCCGCTGCTCCACAGCCCAATGTTGGGAGCAGCATGGGGTTTTATACTCCTCTAGCTGATACATTGCTCTGTGGATGGTGACCTTTGTCACCCCCATTTCATTAGTAGTGCTTTTTTCTGTAGATTATGCAAGCTGTGTGTGCACATCTGAACTCCTGTGGCACCTTAAAGTGCCTACATTTATTACAGCGGGTGTCTGGATAGTTTTGGACATGTGTATATATTGTGTATATAGTATCATCTGTATTACAAGGCTTAAGTAATCAATCAAATAATTAATTCATTTATTTATTGATCATTTATACAATTTATTAATGAAAATAGCAAAATCTCAGGCTTTCATGAGTTAATAAACTAGATACAATTAGTGTTAATTTATGCTCTATACCTCTGAATTCAACAACATCTGAATTCTGAACGGAATGAACTGAATTTACACAATTCACAGTTTATTCATTAATAATCACAGATATTCACAAATTATCAGCCAGTCCAAGAGTCTGGGGAGTCTAAATGCAGAACTATGCATCTTTTAGAAATCAACAAGTAGTGTTATTAAACAGAAATACACAGTACTTTATGCCACATCACAGAATGAATTGTGTGCAAAAAAAAAGCAATTCTTTGACAATTTTGATGGCAGATTACATTCACATGGTATAGTTATCAATACAGAACTACCAGGACAGCAGTAGACAGTTTTATTCTGGACAGTAATGTTAGCTGCTAACTGGGACAGGCCCACACTGTGGCTCCTCATCTTGAAGAAAACAATCCAAGGGGCCTTTTTTTGTCTCCAGCCACCAAGTTGTCATCTCACCTTTGCCCTGTAAGACAAAGGGTTACAGACAAGCAGTAAATCTCCCCTAGCCGTGTCTCTGTCCTTGTACATCTCGCTTAAAATGCAGAGAGGGGGATTCTATTTGCCTCTGAATAATGAATGAGGAGGTAGAAGAGCCAGTCCAGGAGCCAGCTGAGGCCAAGCTCTAATTGAGACATGACACAGCTGAGCTAGGCCCTACAGCGTTGTCTCGTGGGACCCTTGTCGTCTTTTGTATGTTCTTAACAGGACACTTTTCAGGACATTCATTTCTGTGAGAACAATGCAGGCAGATCAGCTGGGTATGAGATCCCTTATGATGAGTTTTGGGAATCTTTTATTTAGATTTCGGTACCAACGGGTGAATAGCTGCATAATATATGTGCAATATATTACACAGAGGTTGTGAGGTTTTAAAGGGGTCACCACATAAATCATCTTGTCAATCTGGGGTAGAGCTCATTCCATAAGAAAAGGTCAGTTATCTATAGCAACCACAGTGAGTCAGCTCAAAAATCCTGCCCTGATAATCTCACAAAATATGCATGTGTGACTGTTCTTACAAATAATCCCAAAAAAGGAATTTCTGCATCCAAAAATTCATCCAATATCTTATTTGTAAAAAAATGTGCCTGTTTTAAAACACTTAAAATAAGCACATTATACTGTTATAATGTTTGCAGAACAATGGAAGCCATCTCACCTTCACGATTAGAGTGCCACGGCAGACCAGGGCATATCCCCCAAGAGTGTGGAGAAGATCAGCTGTGGATTCACTGCACTGAATCTTTAAGGCTGTCAAAGACAAGCAGTTGTAGCATTGTAAAACATAACATACTCGATTTCATTCAAGCAAATGCAATTTAGAAAATATAGTAGTATTGTATATAATTAAAATATATATACATATAAAATGTATATAACATTACAATAACAATGTAATGTAAATTTTATATAATGTACACTACTGTGCAAAAGTGAAAGACTACCTTTCATTTATTTAATTTCCAAAAATGACAGGTAGGCCTTAAAAAAGCAAAATTTATGTCCACTCTTTGGGTTTATTACAGCTGCAGAAATCCTCATGGAGACGTTTCCACACGTCCAAAGATCAGTCTTGGAAGTCATTTTCTGCTTCCCACCATCCATATAATGCCAAACATATTCAATGATGTCGAGGTCTGGGATTGTCGATCTATTGTTCTGAGAATAGCAGCAACTTCCGCTGTTTGGTTTGCAAATGTTCTTCTTTTTTGTCTGTTTGCTTTTCTCAGTAAGAGCTTCTTCATCCGCTCCACATCCTTTCAAACCCACATTGTTGAGTCATCTTCTCACAGTCGAAGGATGGACAGAAACACTTGTTGTTTTCAGATCTGACGCAAGAATGGGACTTGATTTTATACTTTCTCACTCAAAGATGAAAGCTTTAAGTGCCGTGTATCTGATGGTGATTGTCTACTGGATCTTGCATGGTTGTTAGTCCCATTTCCAGTTCTCTTCTTCATATGAATGGATGCTTTATATATAATCCTCTTTAAAATATGAACATGTTTTAGATGGCTGGAAATCCAATAATGAAGAGTAGCAGTTTTACAGTACTGACCTTTGTACTGTACTGTAAATGTAATGTTATAATTAAAAACAAGGTTAGTAGTATTTTTCAGAATGCTGTCTAGTAGCTAAGGGTTTAACCTCTGATGATGCGGATTGGATCATGATCTTGATATCTTATGGTTATATTTTACTTAATATATACTGAATATTGAATTTCTTTTAGCCTACATTATACAATACAAATAATAATCAAATAAAGTCAATGATATGGCAAATGTTTACTGACAGTGTTTTATGTAAGCAAAGCTGTAAAGATAATTTAATGCCATCATCCTGTCTCCAAAACCATTCCTTATCAAAGCCAAACATAGCAGCAGTCTGGAGTGCTGATCATTAACCTAGTGTATACATGGTTCCTTTTGCTCAGGTACCTTCGCTGGTGGACTCCATGCGGGATGCTGTGTTTACAGTGTCTCCAAACAAACAGTAACGTGGCATTTTTGTGCCGACCACTCCAGCCACCACGGGACCTAAAACAGCCACCAGACACGAACTTACCATGAGTCAATGTAAATAGATTATTTGTATTTACTATTTTGTCAGGCCAGTTCTATGCCTTTGGAAGAAAAGATAGAAAGCAAATGTGAAATGTTCATATCCTGAGGTATGGAGGATCAGTCATGATCTCTATAATGCAAAGTAAGTTATGTAGATGAATTAAAGCAGGTAGCAGTACATTTATTTAAACAGTGTAGTGGCCATAGTTATGTATGTAAAGGATCCTATGACATGGATTTGTATAAGCTGTCACACCAAGTTTGTACATCTAACTTATGTTCACTGGCCATTTTATCAGAAACACCTAACAAAGCATCCCATTCTGTAGGTTTACAATTACTGAAGCTGTATCTGTTGTTGCACAGTGTGCACAGTCATTCTCTACTCCACTGGCCTTAAAAGCAGTCCTGGATACATTTATGTTTGTCCATACTCTAACACATTGCTCCAGCTCCTGAGGAACAAATTAATTAGGTTGAGTTGAATCAGGTGTGCCAGAAGAGGGTAAGCATAGTATGCGTAGTGTGGGGTCCCCATTACTGGGACTGGAAACCCTTGCTGTATCCCATCCATCAGTTGGAAGGGATCACATTAGAACCATTAATGACCAGATACAACTTGTATGGTGGATCATTCTATCTTATAGTGTGTGGAGCTAGTAAGGAGGAGGGTTCAGAATAGACCACCAGTCAAAAGCATCTAGCCCACAGGAGGCCTATAGTGATAAAGGACTAGATCATTACTACCACAGATTGTGCCTGGCAACAAATGGGTTACACTCTCTTGCTGCACACATACAAGTAAATAAGCCAAGCATAGAGTGCTGTATAATTGTTCACTGCAGGGAAGGTTCAGAGGCGTATAATTGGTGGAAACCATGCTAACCTGAATGGATGCCGGCTCGTATCTTCAGCTGCGTGGTGGGCTTGTGTGGGATTTTAAATGCATGGCAAACACTGATCAAATCCAGAGCCATGCTGGCAATCTCACCCGCGTGATTGATGCCGTTCTCATTTGGTACACCAGACACTACCATATCTGGAAAATGAACACTCAATGTTAAGAATTTTGACCATGAAATCATACTACTGAGCTATAAAGTGAAAACTACACTAGCATTCTTCCAATTACACTCACAAGCATCTCCAATAGTCTCCACTTTGTAGACGTCATAGTTGTCAATGATGTCATCAAACGTAGTGTAGAGTTTATTGAGGAAATCCACGACCTGGTGGGGGGTGCTGGAACCTGAGAGCTGGGTAAAACCCACTATGTCACTACAAAATAGGAAAGACAAAGGCAATTTAATTTCAGCCCTATGTTCTGTAAATGGGACTATTAATTTTGACTAATACAGTGGGGTCCAAACTGCTGGGAAAAACAAGTCAAAGTTATGACAAGTAAGAGGAAGAAGAAATGCTCCTGCATTATTTCTAGGTTACTATTCACGTCAGTAGATTTGGGACCATTGACCATGTTAAGGCCTTTATATAAAAAGATATATATATAAAAAATTTTCAATATTTGAATCTCTTCTGTTGATGCTTGTGTTCAGATGACCATCAGGTGAATCTTATCTACTTATTAGAGGCATTTTGCAATAAATTGTCAATGTCCAGCTTGAGTCCTTGCTTGCGCTCATGAGGAGGACAAGTATCAGGTACTAAGAAACTTTAAAATGAATTTTTAAAAATCCAAATATTCTACTTTTTACTCAAATTGTTACATGGATGATTCTAAGAAATTAGAAAGAAATGTAAAATAGAAGCATTGTCACCAAGGTATCATATTTTCAGTTCAAATGCAATAGACTCATTCTGCGTCTCACTATTTTGACACCTACCTAAAATATACGGTGGCATTGGAGTAGCTCTGTGCCTCTGCTGTACGTCCTTGTCTAAGATCGTCAGCCACTGGTTTAGGCAGCATACCTGCACACACATTTTAAACATATAGTATTCAGAATGACCTTACAGTTGCATTGGGAATTAGTCATATTGGCAGAATTCATAACGTTTCAGCTGCTTACAATAAACCAATCAAACAAGGACATTTTAAATAACTCAACACAAGAAGAGAACATGAGAAGAGATCATTGCCTTGCACAAACAGGGAAAAGGGACAAAAAGAGAGCAAAGGCACTGAATGTTCCTAGAGATACAGCTGGAAGCATAGTTGGCAAGTTCAAAGGTAGAAGAACACTGGCTACACTACCTGAACATGGCAGAAAAAGGGTGCTATTACAGGCTGCTGCCAGATTCCTGAGGAGGCAGGTGGTCAAAGTGTTTGGTGCAAGATTTGGTGGCAGCAGGCACTGAGGTTTCAGTTTGTACAGTCAGTCGCATTCTAAACTTCTGAATGCCTCTGTACCTGTCCAACTTGACCCAAAAGCGCAAGAACACGCTGGCTCCAGTCTGCTCAAAACCACATGAGTAAGCTACAGATCTTTTGGGATTTTATTCTGTGGAGAAAATAAACTGGAACTTCTTAGGCCGACTGGGTCGGGGGGACTGGACGGTATGTCTGGAGGAGGAAGAGGGAAAGGTTTGCTGAAAAGAGGACCCTGCCTACAGTGAATCACTGGTGGTGGCTTGGTAATGCACTGGGTGTGTGGAGGGACACCATGCCTTCTTTGAGGAAGCTGACACTTGTTCATCATTGGACTTGAACACTTGTTCAGCAAAGCTTGATTTCAGAAGTCGTTCTGGAAGGTTATGCAGTGCTTGTCACAGTTGCTTGACTTAATTCGCATTGAAAAATCTTTGTTGAGATTTGGAGAAGGTGGTTGCAGCTCACAAACCCAAGAATATTAGTAAATTGGAGGCCACTGCCAAAGAATGGGCTAAGATTCCTCAGGAATTTAACCAGAAGTGGGTGTCTTGCTGTGTATCACATTTGCAGCAGATCAGCAGTAGTAAAGATGCTTGTCATAAAGGGGTTAAATAATTCTGAGACTGCAGGCATCATGAAAAGTGACATTTGGTGGCAATTTGGAGAAAGCCAAATTGTTTTTTTCTTTTTTAATCTCTAAAGTTAATTTGAAAAATTACTTGAATTGTGACTAAGGGCACATTCTCATATTTTAACACTAATGTTTTAAATCATATCAATTTTCTTTTTGCACGGCAACAAGAGTATGGCTTTATGCTTTCACTAGATGGCGCCTCTACAACAAGTTTTATCTCACTAGGCCACATTTCAGGAACTGAAGCCAGTGTTATTTTAGTTCTTGAAAAAGAAGGCTGATAAGAATAGACTGTCGATGTACTATAAAGCAAGCGATCTGTCTTCTGCTTCTCCTGAAGAAGATCCTGTGTTCTTTCAGCCACTATAGCCTCCAGATGCTTACTGTACTTTTCCATCTAGAAGAAAAACAGAAACTATGTTGTTACTCTGGCTAACACAGCTATCATTCATTAAATTAATTATTAAATAATAAACCAATGTAAAGTGAGATCTTAGTTTGCAGGTTTGAGTGAGCTTGGTTGTTGGTGGTTGTTACATAAACGTAAGTGTGTTAGCTTTTTGTGAGTGTGCACCATTATAGACTCTTACCAGGTTCATCATCATGTCAACGGGGCTGACTTTGTGCGGGTTCATTTTGTCCAGCATTTTTTTCACCTGCTCGAATGTCGGTCTGGTGGTGACATTGTGGGACCAGCACTTCTTGATAAGCTGCACAGCATTATATCACACAACAAGAGATTAGAGAATTGTGACTGCAAGTCTCAAGGGGAACAAGTCAACCACAAGATAAATGAATAATAAGAACCCTTTAAAAATGTTTTTGCCTTCTCTTGTAAATTTACCATTTTGGAGATACTTTGTCATTGTTATAATAGAAGCCAGAGGGAAAGAGGCAGTTCCTTCAACAGCAGCCTTCTGGCTTTTAACATAAGTGAGCATTGAGTGAACAGGGTTTCTGTACCAAGTTTAAGGATACATGTCAAACTTGTAGTCTGTGGTAATCAGCAGATGCGGCTGCAGCACCTGCCTGTTGGTTTCTAAAATTATTTCAGGTCAATGGGTTTTCTATGCTTGTTGAAGAATAGGAAATGTGTCAGACCATTTCCTGTGGTAATTGGCTGTGCTATGCTATACACGCAGCAGATGACTCTTTTCTTCAACTTGGCCTTGTAACGAGTGAGCTACAAACCTCACAATACTCTGCTTGGTTGGGGCAGTCGCTATCTGATTTCCCAGCCTTCAGTTCAGGAAGAAGAGGACGCCACATGACATCCAGCTTCATGGGCTCAGTCTGCTCCTGATTCAACAATGACACAGATGTACCCTCAGCACCTTTACAAACAGTCCAAATACTTACCATAATCACTATGTCTCTTCATACATACCGAAATAAGGTCGCTGCGTGTGGCTATCTCCACTAAGATGATGGAGTAGCTAAAGAAAGGAGAAAACACACCATGTTTTACACCACCGAAAGCAAGATACTCTTTGTTTGAGGAGACTCCAGGATGTAAATAAAAAAATGAACAAAAGATCCTTGTCTGGATCTTCAGATGATGTTTGTTTTGGAGATATCTGTGTGTTTACAGACTTTTACACTCAAGGTCAGGTTTACTGAACTGATTTATGATTGGAAAAAATGAACAAATTCAATGGTACATTTGTCACACGAATGCACATATAGATCAAGTACGTGCCTGAGTGTGTTCCAGTGGTGGTGCGCCGTACTTTCCCCAAACGTTTCCTTAAACTTATACTTGTCAATAGTGACTGTTTATAGGAAATGAACCCATTAACATATCATAGTTGTATTTACACTGCAGTTCATATGTAACTGAACAGTGATGCCAACTTTTTGGTTTTGGTTCTGTACTCTAATACGTTTGGTTTGAAATATAGTAATGAGTTTAGAGTCCAGAATGGAACTGGGTGAGTTGTGCAGGAATCCCAGTATCATAATCTCCAGGGTTGTGCATATAAGGTATGATGCAATGGTATTCAGAATACATATTCACAATACATAAGACTGTTTCTGCAAATATCGCTATACAGGCCAAGTTATTTATTATTATTTTATTTTTGGGAAATAAATAAATAATTCCCTGTGTAGTTCTGTATCTAGATATGCAAATATGTCACTCTCTTTCCTTTCCCCTCATTCTTTCTGACCAACTGCTCCACTTTCCTCATCCTTTTACACTGTTTTTCTACTTTGGGATGGTGAGGGTATTAGTGCAACTGGAGATCATTTAGTATAGATATACAAAAATAACAGAAAAAAATGTCTTCATCCCCAGTGCGGGGGTGGTGGTCTGGTCTCTACTGACCTGGGCTATTAAAAAAAAGAAAAAAAAGGTACTTTTTCATTTTTAGGAAAATACATTTAAAATATATTCAGTAAATTATATATTCATATAATCCAGGGTCTATAATGTCCCAACAAAAATACTATCAAGTACATTTTAACACAATTTAACACTTTTAACAGATTTGTGGCAACTCACAAAACACCAAGGATGTGAGTATATAGCACAACAGCACAATTAAAATACTATATAAATGCATTCTATGGCACCTTTAAGCCAGTGCAGGTATCGCGTGACAGAATTGGCAGTTAGTGTGCTCCTCCAAGCATGTTGAGCATGTGCCTTGGGGAAGCACTTGCTTGCCTTCCCCTTCCAGTGCTGGTAGCATTGTGTGATAGGGGAAGTACTAACAATTGGGTGGGAATTGCTCTGCTTAGTTTAGAAAAATCTAAACTAAGCAGAGCATGAAAAAATAAATGGTGTTATTGTACAATTACTGTGCTACTGCCTCGCAGGAGCCTAAGGTCACCATGCTCAATGTCAAGCATGCAGCTAGAGGCCCCCGAACACTGAGCTAGATTTAAGCTTAATCTTAATTAACACCCATTATTGTACATATACCCACCTGTACATGTACACACTGTACCCACCTGTACACATCAGCTGCAGCTGTGGTGCTGCTTGTGCTGCCCAGCAAAACCTCTGGGGCGCAGTATATGCGGTAGAGGTTTTCACAGAGAAAGGTGCCACTCAGTGCTTCAGCGTCCTCCTTTCTGTAGGCCATTAGACCATAGTCTGTGTAGTCATGGAGAAACATGGTTGATCAGGACACATTTCTGGAGCATTGTAAAATCTACCCACAAGAAGTGAACGAACTGGCCAGTGACTTGGTGAAGCTTTTTTTTTTGTACCTGATATTTTGCAGACCCATCGGTCATCAACAACACAGTTGCGGGAGTGAAGCCTCCCATGGAACATTTTGTGCTGGTGCAGGTAAGCCATGCCACGAGCAATATCTGTGGCAAAAGATAAGCTAAGAGAAATAGAAACTCAGAATTAGAAGATGGACAGTACATGTTTAATAGCATGTTTAATTAAGTATCTGAGCACTGATATAAGTTTCACACAGTCCACATAGTCCACTAAGCTGTAAAACTAATTCATTATGGTTGTGATGTCACAACCTAAGAAGACGTTACATACTAAGCCGCAAAAGCATCTTGTTTTGAATTCACTGTTTTTGTGATCTGCCTATTATGCTGACATATAGTTTAGCGCCACCCATTAACATTGAATTTACAAGGAGCATTTCAGCCCAGACTGCTTTTTGAATAAGGTAGAGTACAGAGTGGCCAATCAAAATATGCTCATGTTTATTTTCTCCAAAGAGTCCTATTCTATTGGCAATACTTCTCTAAAGGGACTAGACAAGCTGTGTGTGTGTGCATTATGATTAAAGTAAAAGAGCAGATTAAAGTAAGTGAGCAACTTAAAGTAGCTGAATGTATTCATTAGAAGGGGTGTCCACATACATTTGGACATATAATGTTTCTTGTTTAACCCCTTAAACAGCCTATGGCCCGCCAGCAGGCTGAAAGTGTTTGTACAGAAGCCCCTGTAGTTACTGAAAAATACACATTAGTGTGTAATAAGCCTTTCTGCATTAGGGGGTTAAGACATCAGGACCATTTTTACAGGACAATAAACAATTGGGGAAATAAAAATATTTAGGACGCTGGGTCTTTAAAGACACAATACATTACAGTCTTATGCTGAAGGATAAGAAAAGAATAAAACATTGGTCATAAATAAGAGTGAATTCCAACTTCTTTTGGAACATATAGCTGTACAAAAAGGGGAACAAATGCTAACCAAATGAAGAAATATTTGGAAAACTAAGAAATGTTTACCGAAAGCCCCAGTTGATAGGGATATCTTCATTCAGCAGAACATCAGCGAGGCTTCCTTTAGGACAATACTCTGTGACAATGCTAATGAATGGGACCTCGATGGAGCCTCCAATGAACTTAGCCAGGTTTGGATGGTCTAGCTCCCTAATTTAGAAAAAAAACACATACTTAAAAAAAGGTGAACTAGAAACATGCATTTCTGAATTTCTGCATGTGCTGAATGTGGGAAATGTGGGAGAAACAGATTATAAACCTCAAATTTCCAAACAGGCCTGTATTAAACTCTTTTTCCTTTGTTGCTTATTAAGCCTGCATTACAATTGTGTTTTTTCAGGTGCATGTAAAGAAAGTAGTGTTATGCAGTGAGTTCCTAGATTTTTTTTTTTATTTCCTAATCTATTCACTGGCCGGAAACCTAGGAAGGCCAGCTAGGATTACTAAGAATGACTAAAATTACTCACCTGACCTCTCTGATCTCTTTCCGGATTGTTTTGGAGAGAGTGAAGTGCTTCTTCTGGATGTGTTTCACAGCTACTGTCCTTCCGTCACTAACAAGAAAGACAAGCGATTGAGATTCCAGTGTGAATGGAGTGCCTGAAGGCACAGTAAGCTGCTAGTACTCACTAGATGCCGGGCTGAATGAAGCCTGACTTGAAGTTGGTGTTCACCACCGTGCACACAGTTACATCTGTGGCCCGGCTGATGCTGGAGCTGCTCTTCACTTGTTGGAGACTTGTGGTGCTACAGAAGCCCATGTAGCACACTTTTCCTAAGATGGAGACAAAAAGAATCACCTTCACAGATTGTAAAACTGTTTCAGACATTGCCATTTTTGATTGAATCTATTTGACCACACATAACACCTACAATGTCAAATTGCACTGTATGTACTGTGTGCCTACCATTAAACCACTTAAATATGAATGAGCTAAATAATCATATTTAAATAAAACACTTTGCTAGTTCCTTTTTTCATCCTGTCTGCCCTGCTTGGGGCTGTTCCCAAACCAGGCTGTGGTATTCCCCATCAGGACACTTTCGTGTATCCAATGCGTGCTGGAGTAGACGTTCTGCAGCACCTTGGAGGGCAGTCTAAAGTCCCCTAGGCTTTAGGTTGTAGAGACACTGAAATGATAAAGCTAAATAATCATATTCAAACACTTATCCTCTTCTCTGGACAGGGTTGCAATGGATCAAGAACTTACCCAGATATTTTGGGGAGCAAGACAGAAATACACCCTGAACAGGTTACCAGTCCATTGCATGGCAACACTCACATCCATAACTAGGGGCAATTTAGCATAGCCAAGTCACCTACCAGCATTTTTCTGGTGTGTGGGAGGACACTGGAGTACCTGAAGGGAACCCACGCGGACACAGGGAGAACAGGGATTAGGGCGAGGTTCAAACCCACAACCCCAGGCCCCTGGTGCTGTGCGGTATACACTATGTCTGCAGTGCAACAATGCCACCTTTCTTTTTCAACCATAACATTAGTACCACCTGCCTAATATTGAGTAGGTCCATTAGCACCAACCCTGGGTGGGAAGGGGCATTGCAATGCACAGTAGAAAGCCTTCTAAAATGTCTGAAAGTCTAAATCAAATGATTTATACAGTGTGATACAGGGAGACTAAAAGTAACTTTTAGTGTATTCACACATCATTTTTGCTCGTATGTCAGCATCTCTGCCCTAAATCAATCGTCTGTCCTTTGATTAAGACATTTTGATTTTTGTCTTGTCCTCCTCAGTGTGTAACAATTCAGCACCTGTTTCCGTTTGTTAGGAATAGTATTGTGAAAGGTTGATTAAGGGTTCTTAAGATCTTACCGAACAATATGTTATTGTAATTAATGATCCAGCTTTCATCCCAAAACATCTTCTGCTTTTGGTATTGCAGCCACTAGGGAACAGATTGAATAAAAAGTAATAGAGTAAAACAGCAAACCCAACAACAGCAGGAATGGTGGAACACACAATGGGTCTTTAGTAGGGTAAATCCATTGTAATGGAAAATTACCCGGTAAAGCCTTAAACCTGATAATACCTTAAGGATGGCTAATAGCCAGCTTTTTCTATTTAAACACTGAAGGTGCTACAAATTCATGAAGAACCATGAATTTTATTACATTGTTTAAAGAACAATAGCACCTTTATTTTTAAGAGTTCATAATAATTTTCTTCCAGTCTACTATGAACTTCCTTACCACCACAGTTAAGATGAAGCCACTGCAAAACAAGGCCACTGGGAGACCAATGGCCACCTTGATGGACATGGGCATAGGACACACTCCACAGTCCGCAGGACAAGTCAAACAACTCTCCTCTAGCTCACAGGTGTCATCTCCACACACTGAATGGCAAAGAGAGAAAAGTAGTAGAGTTACATGTTCTAGTGTAAAAAGGGGCCTAATGTAGGAAGAAATGTAAGAAACCCAACCAACCTTGGGCACTAACCACAAGCACTTTGGACTCGAGTGCAGCGTGCATCTGCCCCACTTTGACATGAGCAATGACAGATGTCAATCCTAAATGGACAAGCACCACCTGTGCAAAGAGAATAAATGAACTCTAATTATCCTACGCATATAGCAGTTGGAGGACCGACCCCCTGCCCTTCACATTTAAGAGTTTACCCTGCTCCCAACACTAATCCACTTAATCAGCTGATTAACAAGCTAGCTGAAGTTAAGTTCTCCTGGACCAGGGCTGAGAACCACTGCTAATCTACCAAACACTTTCCACCAGTCTGAAGAATGCTTTAATTAGGACTATTTAAATGAAGAACAATTTAAAAAGGTACACGTATTTGTCATTGTACAGTGTGCACTGTACAGCGAAATGGGTCCTCCGCTATAACCCATCTGTGGTAGTGAACACACACTCACACACATACTAGTGAGCTAGGGGCAGTGAGTACACACACACCCAGAGCGGAGGGCAGCCAACTCCAGCGGCCGGGGAGCAGAGAGGGTAAAGGGCCTTGCTCAAGGACCCAACAGTGGCAGCTTGCCAAGCCCGGGAATCGAACCCATAACCCTGTTATCGATATCCCGGCACTCTAACCGCTGAGCCGCCACTGCCCCTAAATGTGCAAATGGTTCTTCAAGTTGTCATATAATACAATATAAAATAATATAATATAATATATATTGTATATCCGACTGCATTTAATCCCTTGAGGTATGGATGCTTTATTGCTCACCTTTGAGGTCCAGAGCAGTTGACTCATCTTGCCTGCTTTAGACACAGTATGGGTTACAATCTCACCATCGTCTGGAATCCAAGGGCCGCAAATCCCTCCGCCTCTCTGTGCCAGTAAACAGTAATTTTTCAAAGACTTTAACATGAGCTGTAGAGCATTCAAGCAATTACATTTAATCCAGTCTAAAAACAACCTAGACGGGAGGTGTGCTGAGCTTGATGTTTGTGCACTGTGGTGAGTAAGCAAACTTTGTAAGTAAAAGCCAGGTTCTAAACAAAGAATGTCAACAAAGCTACAGGTGTATTGTCACAGTTATGCTGTTTGTCCATGTCAGTCAGTCCAGGTGTATGATATATCACTTCAAATATGTTTTATTGTCATATAATGTTACAAAGACAACCATGGTGTGAACCAAGGTGTGAACTGTTTGATTTCCCATGATTTTTTCATCTCCACAAACCTCAAATTGAAAACCGAATGGGTGAAGGGTGAATATTTTCTGCACTTTTCTAAAATACAGTTTTAGTCCATGCACTTGGAAATGACTCAATGAATTTACCAATTCAGCCTGCAGCAGTTTAGCCCCATCCATTAACCCCTTAAACAGCCCGTGGCCTACTGGCCACATTTATTATCAAAGAATAGCCTCACCAGTTTGTACAGAGGTCCCTGTAGTTACTGAATAATACACCCTATTGTGTAATAAGCCACTAAGCCAGAACAGAGATGTACACATTTCAGTCTTCTAAAAAATATCTGGCGGAATAAACATATAAATAAATATCATCTACGAAATAAAGTGAGGCTAAAAACGCATGTGTTAACATGGATTGTGATTGTTTTAGCCCATAAATGCACACAAATATTATAAGTGGAGCAAAAAATAAATAGAAGAACTATTGTATATAGGATATGGGCTCATAAATGAGTGTCCTTAAAGAGAACATCAAGCCCAGAAAAACCTGTTGTACTATGAACTGCGTAGAAGGTGGAACATTCAACATGTTTCCATTCCAATCTTAGTGTTTCGTTTCGCACTTCAGTAAAAGAGCAACACCAAGCATTAAGGACAACACCAAGCATTAAAGGCACTGATAAATATCCATGCTTACATACTACAATTTTGTATAGCAGAAAAATAGTTCCTACAGAACACACTTGCCAATCAGAGGATTGTGTACCTACTTATGTACTTACAATATCACATGTGAAGGCCTAATAAGTAGCTGAAACTGGTGTCAATGGATATTGACAATAGCCTGCACAGGGTTTTGAAGGAATTGATCCATTTGTACCATTGGAAACAGTTCAGAGGGAAATACCCACAATTGATATTGATATAATTGAAGTGACTAACAGACAAATGTATGTATCATGTGCCAAACAAAAAATATCTTGATAGCCATTTGGACATTTGGTTTCTGAGATAAACTCAAAAAACTGGAAAATGGTACAATGGACCCCAGTGTCCCGAACAAGCGCTACAGGCCAAAAAAATTGTAACCACAGTGTGTGGCCATCTGAGAACATATGGATGAACGCTTTAGCTTTAACCACTGATGACGTTCCTGAGCAGATGTGTTTTCTGTACTAAAAGTACTGAGGAGTACAATACACTGACCATAAGTGCAAGAGGACAGGAGTGGATGTTGGCATGGTACACACAGCAGTTGTGTTCATTAGCATTGTTCCAGTTGGCTGGACACTCGTGTTCATGGCAGAATCTCTTCGCTTCAGAGGCATTACTGCAGAAGAAGTATATAAGCAGTGCTACAGTTACAGTTACAATGACAAGCAATATTTTGGTAAGTATTATTTGTGTGTGCATATATATATATATATATATATGTGTGTGTGTGTGTGTGTGTGTGTGTGTGTGTGTGTGTGTGTGTGTGAATAGCTAAGCAAGTTGAAGATGTAAAGACATAAAGTTAAAGATTACACATTCATCAACCATTCATTTTTACACATTTCTTTTAAATCATTACATCTTTCGCAGTTTAAAAAGAACAAAAACGGAAAAAAGAAAGGGCCTGGAGAAAATGTTTGGGCTCCCTGCATAGTCATTACCTGGTAGTTATCACAGCTTTAAACGGCTTTTTGTGTCCAGTAAAAGGCTTGAACTTTTGTGAAATTCGTGGGCTGTCTTGCATGCATTGCTCTTCTGAAGTTCACCCACAGATTTTCAGGCTGGGGACTGTGAGAACCATGGCAGGGGCTTCAGCTTGCACCTCTTGAGGTAGTTCATTGTGGATTCTGAGCTGTGTCAAGGATCATTGTCCTGCTGTAGAAGCCATTCTCTTTTTTATCTTCAGCTTTGTTACAGATGGTGTGATGTTTGCTTTTAAAATAAAGAATTGAATCCACCCATCCCTCTACCACTGAAATGTTCCCTGTCCCACTGGATGCAACACGCCCAATCAATCCACCTCCATGCTTAACCATTAGAGAGGTGGTCTTTTCATGTTTTTTTTTCTCTAGACATATCTCTGCTCATAAAGACTAAAGAATGCTATTTTAACTTCATCAGGCCACACTTGTTTCCAAACCCATCATGCTTGTTGAGATGTTTCTTTGATGTTCACTGAAGGTCATATTTTTGCAGCAGTCGCTGCACAGTAGAATAGTGCAACCAGAAAATGCTTTTCTATCTACTTTATCCTGCTTTGTGGGCATCAGTTATTTTGATTTCTCGGAGTGCTAGGCAGCTGCTTCGAGGATCCCATGTATGCTGATTGTTGGAACAAGGGTTAAAGAGTCAGAGTTATATTTATAAAGTTTTGAAATTCGCATCATCTGGTCTTTGCTAACAAGGATTGTGAACAGCTCATTGTCCCTTCAAGCTAATTACCTTCTGAGACCTTGGTAACTGTTTTGTGGCATTTAAAACCTTAGAATTCTCACTGAGCTTCGACAATGAGCTTTCAGTGATACATACCTCATATGAAATTACAGCATGCCTTTGTTACCGTCCGATGGTGAACATTTTGATAAAGGGAATTGAAGTTCTAAAGATACCCCGGAGGGCAGATTACCATCAGAGTTTAGTATTTATCTCCAAAGGGAGTCACTCTCACCTCATTTATAGCTTGTCAGTAATATCATCAGAATTTGTTCAGTAATATGATATAAAGGCTCACAGTGCCTTAAAATCAGAATGCTGTGAAATCAGATCGCTCACTGTACTTTTGCTTTTTAAGCACTTTGTCCTAGCTGGAGAAAGACTACTCACCTGAACTGGAAAATCCTGTTCCTGACTGCATATTCATAAAAGGAGTCTGAGGCTGTGACAGAATAGGTCACATTAAACTCCTCCCCATCTGTGACTTTCTCTGGAGGACGATGCACCCAGGCCATCTCTAACCCTGTAAAAATAGCCAAATAGTCATTTTATATGAGTGTGTGTGTTTGTGTGTGTGAAAAGGTGCACAATAATTAGTTTTATTTACTCAAGTACAATATCTTGATGGATATTTTCAAACTAGAAAACTGCATTTCCTGAAGGAAACACAGAAGGGATGCAAACTTTTTGCTAGGTAGTGGCTATGTGCTTGCTGGTGGTATTCCAGGTGGTTTCTATGATGTTGCTAGCTGGTTGCTATGGTGTTGTTAAGTTGCAAAGTGATAAGATGTGTTAGATGGCTTCTACAGTGCTACAAGTTCACCATAGTGTTGTTTTAGTGGTTGCTTGGGTGTTGCTAGGTGGTTGCAGGGCAGTTCCTATGGTATCCCAGATGGTTGTTAAGTGCTTGCTGTGGTACCCATGTGGCTGATTGGGTGATACTAGTGCATTTTTATCATTGTGAGATAAGTGTGCCAAAACTTCCGTACCCCATTCATTCCAATGTAAGGAAATTCCACAAAAGTCCTTTGCTACATGGACACCATGTGTCTGATCAAAAATATGTTTACAAGCCCAAATCAGACCGAACACTCAGAGTTGGAAAAGGTGTTGATATCTCAAAAACTGTGGGACGAGATATGCAATATGCGAAAATCTGGCAAAAAAACAATAATAATATGAAGAAGAATAAAATGGTAATGGGATTGCTTTGCGATACGGAGCCATAACAAGAATTGTATTTATTCATGTTTGAGACATATTTTTTTATATTTAAGTAATTCCTAGGGAGAATCTGTGAGAACTATGAGAAGTCTCTCTTGGTTTTGTTTTGCTGTTCTTCACACTTTTGATCAGTTTTTTAACCTCATACTTTTTTTTTACTTTTACTTAGGTTTATATTTGCGATGCTACTTTCACTTCTATTTCAGTCTTCGTTTCAGTGAAGCAACATTCTTTACTTTAGCATGTGTGTGTGAGTGAGTAAATTCTGGTCCTGACTTATCTTCCTTTATTTTTCCCCACATCTAGACGAAACTTTACATAGTCAAATGTGTCTTAGCTAAACAAAGAATCCTTAGTCTACCAGGGGCCACACCCATTCAAACTACTGATTCGCAATGCAGAGGTCATCACAAGAAAAAAAATTACAGTGATGCAGTTTCTGTGGCTGTGGGTCATGGCAGACATATTTGGTTGTGTTCTTATTGGCACACGTCTATCAGATGTCTACATAGCTGAAGGACTGCCAAAATTTCCCGGACTGCCACTGTGTAAGCCATCCAGCCAGCTAACATTGTGTAGTTAGCTATCTAGTAACTTTTTTTGACTATTAGGAGTTCATAAATCCAGCAATGACCAGCTTGTCTGTAATTCATTGTTTAGAAAATTGCTGATAATAAAGCATATTAAGAGATGTGGGGAAAATGTTATGGGATAGATTTAGTAGGTACTCAAAAACACTCATAAATGAGGGAAAATACATTCCAAAGACAAAAAAAGTCTTTCAGATGTTACACTCTACTCATAATAATAAAAAATATACAGCATATCCGAATTAATCAGACACACTTGTCTGAAATGACAACACTTCATTTCTATTTATTGATTTTTCATTGTATCACTCTTTTTTATCCATAATATAGCATTCATTACAGGCCACTTACCACCACAGCTGATCATGTTGTAATCGTTTGGGTCTGTAATCGGCCAGCAGTCATATTCAGTATTATCCAAGTCATGCCAGCCTTCTACTTCCAGGATCTGGATGGAAACCTAATGAAAAGTTGAAACAATGGCAATGTCCTACCACATACATTTAATTTACATATCTATGTTTACATTTTTACAATGTGAAAACCCCATACATGAGACATTACCAGGAAAGAAGAGAAAATTGGCAGTTAAAGATCTATCTCAAACATCCTTGTATACAAACCTCAAGGTTCTGTCTCTGACTGAATACTGGAAACAAAGCCACATTTACCACATAAGGTGCACCTCGTGCCCAACACAAGTGTTCATGACACAGTAACAAAGGCAAAGCAGGAACCGGACCAATTCAAAAGTATACGCTGGCCCTTCTTGACATGAACGACTGATCTAGCCACTGTTAAAAGAAGCAGCAGTCCACTGGGAGGTTTTCAAGCTGCCTATTGGCTTGTAGTGTAGATGATTTTCTAGTTAATTTGTTTTTTGTTATTTTCTAAATACAAATGTCAAAATACCAAAATACAAGCATATGCAACCATACGCTTAACATGACATAATTTCAGTAGAATACTAGTATTTAAAAACATTGTAAATAATTTATCCAGTTCTTTCTTTACCCACAAAAAGCAGGAAAGTATGAGTAGCAGGACTTACCAGAAGGTTTAAGAAAAATAGGCTGTAGCTCAGAGCCATAAGAAACACCTGGTCAGTGCGGTTGTTTGACGCAGACTGCCTGGGTAAACAGGGGCTGACTGCTGTCCCCTTTCCCCATGCCTTAAGCCCACTAATTATTCAATCAAGCAAAGAGCCCTTTCTAATCACATCCACAATCACCTCCACTTCTGCCACTTTCCCAAGGAGAAACAACTCACCTTCAGCCTCGACCAGCCCTAAACCTCAGCTGGTAACAGACCATAGGTACACATAATGTCCACCTGAATTACATAAAATTGTATTAATGTCATATAGATTGTCTTGGAAATTATATGCACAAGTGTGATCCCACACACAGGTACCTGAATACTGGAGTATGTGAATCAATCAACAGAAACAGAATAGGTGGGGAATCCAGAGGGGTGATCCAGAAAGAAAAAAAACAACCCCAGAATTTTGTCTCAACTGCCTGGGTGGCTCTGCTGCTAGGGTTGGTTTTACTTTCTGGACCTGGATTCCTCAAAGCTGGGAAACAGAACACATGCAGCACTTTGTGGAACTGAAACATTGACCAAAATGGAAAGGTGGGTTAGTATAATATAAATATTGGCATTAACAATAAAAGCAGCAGCCACTGCTTTGGCTATAAATATTTTCAGTATCTTGCTGGCTATCAACCTGCTAATCGGTTAACTAGTTAGTTATGTATGCGAGCTAACTAACTAGCCAACGTGGTGTGTTTCTTAGCTAACATTAGTTGACTGTTTTCTTTTAGATTATTTAATGTTTTAGATGATAGATGATTAGATGATTATTTAAATGTTTAGTTCCAGATTCTTTGCTCCCACACTTCCTCGCAAAATTACATTATATTAAAATAAACAGTTTAACCCCTCAAAAAGCCTAAGGACTGCCAGCAGACCAAAAGTGTTATTACAGGCTGTGTGTAGTGTGTAATAGGCCTTTAAGTGTTAAGGAGTTAATATTGGCTACATAGGATCCTTAACCATTTCACAAATCCAGTTTTCATTTAAATCCAGTTTTACAGAGGCAAATGTTTTGGCCTGGATACAATAGCAGAGGTAGTTTAAGGGAAGTCTGCTACTTCCTATCCCATTATTCTAAAAATGCGCCTGCAGAACTTCCTTAGTGAACAAGGGTGAATAGAGCTAAATGACTACAAGACTCTGTTTACACCTGGTCACTTCATGCAACTAGTATTTGGATTGTATCTTGATAAGATGTTAGCATGTTATGCTCTTACACTTGATAGTCAACTGAGTCTCCAGTTAGTCAGGCCTGTGCTGTGCAAAAGATGGATGCTGCCTGAATTTTACATGGCGGCATTTTTCCAAACTCAGGGGAAAGCAACAGCTTCAGCAGTCCATTGCAAGAACTGGGATGAGTTTCGGTTGTTGAATACGTCTTGGAGAGACGATGTGTTCACAGTGCTATAACGTGGTTCAAAATCATCTCATACCACCTCCTGAAGCGGTTTGAGCAATCAGCACATTTCTGAGCAATCAGAAATCAATTAATTGAATCACGGGTGCATTTACACTTGCATTTTTATGTGGCTTGGCTTTATACAGATATAATCCTGATACTCAAGACAGATTAAGTGACCAGGTGGAAACAGGGTTCAAGTACCTGAGGATTTTGCAATGAAAAACTATAAACTGGGCCAGGTGTTTCTAGTCGTTCACACCGAAAGTAAATTTCCTTTCGGAAAGTGGAAGCATATGTTATGTATAGAAAACCAACAAAAACAGTATGTTTCTACAGCAAACAGGGTTGAGCAGTAGAATGCCTTATGAATAGCATTATGCTATCAGACAAGCTCTTGGCTAAGTAAAGCAGTTAACAATTACCTGTATATTTGTGTGTATATTTATATGTGTGTAAAAGAATACTAGCCCACCCACCAGTGTCTGACCATCCTAAAAGTCACTCCATTCAGTTGGTCCAGTGGATGACATGACTTGACCATGAATACTGAAAATGACAGCTGGCTAATAACTGACCCACATCATACATGTCCTGAATTGTATTGTTTGCACACTGTTACAGTAAGCTAAGCACAAAACTCCTTTTATATTCAACCGAGTAACAAAAGGTTCACACACAATACCAACTTTCCATAACTCCTGAGGACTATGCGTTCACCCAGCTGTGTTGTTTTATTGGCATTTGAAATATACTTTAATTACAGTGCGGCTGCACAGAGCAACACAACCACAAGGTTTACAGGACACATGTAAAACGGGCAGCTGGGTGGCCCCTGAGGTAATACTGCATGTTTGCATGGGGGCATGGAAGGAGAAAGTCCTATTGTAGCTGTGATCACACTATAACTATAAACCCAAGCTATTAACACATTCTCACTAGTGCTCTACAAGCTAATTAAGGACCCAAACACATTTGGTTTTGACATAGATGTTAGAGATACCTTTTGGGAAATATGTTGATGAATGCCTACTTCCTTGTACCTTGTATGTTTTGTTCCAAAGAAAATGCAACAGGTTGTTTTTCCAAAACTTTTATTAGGATTTGTATAGTTTGACCACATTACTGCTGTTTTACATATCTCACTGTTTTGCATGCTCTGATACATTTGTTTTCTCTTTACATTTTCAAATGATTCCTCTGCATTTAAGGCTATCTATTTAGCCTACAGCAGTTTAGCTCTGTGTAGTTATGCTGAAGTTACAAGTAGTGTTTCAACACTGTTTTCTGAATTGAGGTGCATGCAGATGAGCCAATTGGAACAGAGGTCATTTACATACAGTGTATCAGTCTTAAAGGCACAGTCTGCTAAATTTTAAGGAATTGAGAAAGGTTCAGTACCAGTTGTGTAAAAACTGATTATGTATTTGGTACATACATTGAAAAAAGACGTACAACATCAGGAAATACAAGTAGAAGATATGAATCCTTTAAGCCTAGGCTAATACAAAGCACAGTTATCCATAAATCTGGCCTACAGTCAGAATTAAGGTTACAAGAAATCTCAAAACACAGGTGATAAACACTGGTCAGCTAAGATGAGCTAATCCAGAACATCAGGATGTCCCAATTAACTGCAAAGCTAAATATTCAGTACAAAATGAAAATTGCTAACTTTTAGACCAGAGTCCCAAACTTTTTAAGTGAGACATCCAAATTACAACTCTGCTAAACATGCCATCCACATAATCTAAGGCTTCTTCTCTGTGCTCTTAAAAATAACAAATTCACATTCGTCACTGGCCGGCTGATGTTTTTAAGTTGAAATATGAGACGAAATACTAAGGTTTCTAGTCTTACACCATTCAAAGTGGAACAGAGGTCGGGGGACATTTATCGGAAGAGTAGTTGAGGTGTGAATTAGTGTAATTGCTATTTGCTTGCACATTTACATATAAGGGCACTGCAAAGGGTTCTTTGAGTAGCGATGTTGAAGAACCACTTTTGGTTCCATAAACGTACAAAACGTTTGAGTGTGAAGAACCTTTAAAAGGTATAAACAAGTGGATGTAAAGGTCCTTTATTAATTTAAGGTTCTTCACACTCTCTTACAAAAATGGTTCATCTAGATCAACACTATTTTTCAAGAACCATTTGAAGCACCTTTGTTTTTAAAAGCATTAGAAGGATCTGGGTTAGATTGTTTCCACATGTTTTCTTTCTTTTTTTTATTACTTTCTTATTTTGTTTTCATGCTCAGTAGATACATTCTCAAAGCAGGTCATGTTTCCAGCACTTTCCCTCAAACCTCTAGAGCTTATGCTAAGCTTCAGTATCAGATTCTGTTTTGGGTGGTCTGAAATCCTTGGCAATGGCTTTTTTTGCGTTGTTGTTGCTGTTGTTTTTCTTTTCTTTTTTTTTTTTTTTAGGATTTCCATGATTCCACTCCCGTGCTTGTCTATTGCCCCAAGCAATCAGAAGCAGACCAATTTACCCCCAATTATTTCCTCAATGTGGTCAATTACTCATCTCTCGAGTGCCGGAAATCCTGAGTCCACTTGATTGTAGAAGCACCGGTTCACCTTGAATCCCAATTTGCATTCAAACCACTAGATGAACATAAGGCACTCTAACAAGGCATTTGTCCATGTGTTTCATTGTTTGTACACTTGTTTCCTGTTTGTACCAGTGACGTGACAAGGCTGTGGACCACGGCTTTACAGTCCTTGACCTGCAGTCTCTGTGGCCAGTAGTAATCTGTCTGGAATTGCTTTCCTCACCGGAAACATAAATCATCCTGTTTATGGGGGCGTATGTGATAATCCGGCATGCCACACATGAGGAGTTGCTTAAGATCGGGTAGAAGAGTCACGTCAAGTGCGGAAGTAAAGGTGCTTTCCCACAACTGTACGTACACTAAGTTCCAGAGATTTCATGGTGTTCCTCCAGGCCCCAAAGGCATGTTTAGAATTAGTCAGTTACACTACCTGGTGTGAAGATCAGGTGTGATGTAGCTGCGTCACCACATGTTGCATCAGAGCGCTGGTAATGAGTAACGTGCTGCACCAGACTATCCCAACAATGAAAGACATGAAACAGGTTAGCAGCCATGTCTACGATCAGGAGGCCTGCTTGATGTTCCTGTGGATATTTGTATGCCTTCAATAAAGAATGAAACAGTATTGATTCCTGTCTCTTTTGTTGGCAGTTATCTACACCTGATGTGTACATGATGTGAGGATTTACAGATCAAAATACCAACCACAGTGATTTTTCAAAGTAAAAATCATACAGCCATGCCAGAACAGGAATAACCTCTTCTACCAACAGGTCTTCTTCATTTGCATGTGGGTTTGGCTACAATTCAGACTCTATAGTCATTTCTAGGGTGAAACTATGAATCTGGGTTCAACTGAATGACTCACAAGGGAGCTAAATCAGTTTCACGTAAATAGTCAACTTAAGCTGTCGCAACTTTTTCTCCTACAGCCTTTTTGTGGGAGCTGCTACACTGCTATGCTTGGCTCCTCCTTATCTGATACACTGTGCAGTATTAGGAGCTGTTTTGTGTTATTTGAGCTGAATTGTCATGATGCTATTTATTGTGGGCTAAATTCAGCTGTTATCTCTGAGTTTCGCTTTAAACGATGTGGTACTCGAGCCTCCACAGCAACATTTATGTCTGCAGGCCTTCCCTTCACTGAAGATATAACCCAGCAATAATGACCACATAAATCATACAGTATGACTAAAATATAATATAGTGTAGGGACGGTCCAATATGCCAATGATGGGTTGATGGCAATTATATTGATGCCAAATACATTACATATACATACAGCAGGGTCTAAGGACTGAGACCACATTGAGAATTTGATATTTAAAACAAACAAACAAAAAACAAATAAAAAACTAAAACTAAAAATCTGTTGTCAGAATAGTCAAAATATGAAACAATACAAATTTAAACACAAAACACAAAAAAGGGGACCAGATGTAAGCATAACTTACAGAACTGATGTGTGTTTGGTTTAAAATATTGCTTTTAGTTTTCACACTAAATTCTCCTTTGTATTGTTGCATTCAAAGTATTTACTAGAGGAGAATAAACCCTTTAATGTACAACCCGTTAATTGTACATAATGCAATGCTTTAGGGTGAACTTACAGGATTTTTACAATGCAGAATGTTTTTTTTTTTGGGCCCAGCCTTTGCATTCTCAAAGCAGTGTTTTTAACATTTTCATTTCAAGCTTATTGACAATCCAGCATCAGGTCCTGTTTTGGGTGGTCTGAAATTCTTGGTTGTGGCTTTCTTTGATGCAGTTTTGAATTATTTATTTAAAAAAATGTATAAATTTGAATAGCTGATGTCTATATACAATATATTTCAGATGTACTCAAAATTATTGAATACATTACAATTAGAATTTCTGCACTATTTCTTGGTAAATTTTGACATTTAAGGAAATTAATATTAAGGCCTTTATACTAGTAGGTCAAACAGGGGGATCTGATCTGCTCATCAGAAGCTTTTGCATAAACGTGGAGTCTGTGCAGATTGAGTGCACACTGTTATTAAAGTAAAAGGGGGACACACAACACCAAATACTAAGAAACTAATATTTATGCTAAAATTCCAAAGATTTAAAGTTTTTCACTCGAGTTGATATAATGATGTAAGTTAATAAAAGGAAATGTATTACATTGGAAAATAATAAAAAAACAGAAGCATTTTCTCTAGTGTTCTCAGTCTTTTGGACCCTACAGTGGAAGTGCTATCTATTTAAATCAGTAATAAAATGTATATATGTAGAATATATCATGCATTTCTGCAGTAAAATAAATAAGATGCAGATATTTAGTGCAGTCAAATAGTCTGCTCATCTTCAATGTTCAATAAATATATCATCAAATATATGTGTGAGATATCAGTCAAACCTCTGTTTTTATAGCAATTACTTGTCCATACCGATATAATTCTGACATCATCATGCATCATTAAAAAAAAAACAAAGACATGATCTTAAAGCCCTACAGTTTTGGGCATTTCTGCATTTCATTTACTCAGCAACAGACAGCATACATACAGTGCTTGACTTTATAAACTAAAAAACAATATAATACACATCAGATTATGTCCAGTTTCCCAGACTTAGATTAAACATATGCTTTAACTATACAGAATATCCAATGGCTGTTTACCACTGGCACTATAATTTACTCTATAAAGTCTGTATAATTCAATCATTAAGTTGTAAACAGTCATTCAGGGTGGCCTGAGGTAAAATGCTCTGTTATAGAAATACTTACCAAGTCAGAATGGTTCACAATAGAGGAGACAGAAACCAGAAATCTCAGTCAAGAGACATGTGTAGGTTCATTTGTTTTTTTAGGCTGTAAACAAAATGATTTTGTTTGCATCGTAAACACCATGACTCTGGGTTCCTGTTGCGACCACTGTAAATAAAAGAGTCATTCACATTCAGTCTTTAAAATTCAGCGTTTTAGATCAAACCTCTTTGAAAGACTTTTTTTACATCTTAATCTCTGAATTAAAGAAAATCTGTATAATTCTCTTTTAATCCTAGACTGGGAAACCATCTTTACTGATTTTTAAAAAGCACCTTGCTGTCTAAAATAATTAGAAATTCAGTTCAAGCTTGGAATAAAGTAATAAAATTGAGCTCTATATACAGGAAATGCATATTTACACCAACTTCTTGTACGATGCACTGAAATCTATAACATATGTATATATATATATATATATATATATATATATATATATATATATATATATATATATATATATATATATATATATGTGTGTGTGTGTGTGTGTTATACTCTGTAAAATAAGGGTTCTACAGAGGGTTCTTGTGTAGGACCCATTTTTAAGAGTGTACAGTAACAAAGAAAAGACAAAATAAAAATGCTTAAAAAACAAGAAATGCATTTATCTCTACTTTGTGATCATTTTCACGGGGTAGAATGATTAGAATGATCCCATGCTAATATGAAATCAGTTTAAAGATCCTTTTGGACTTCTGGACTGTACTGACTGCACTACAATGTTAAGCAAAATTGTACACACCAAGAAATCAGTCATGCAACTACACATCAAATCAAAGTCTTTAGGCCTTCACCATGTCCTGAGTGGATGTCTTTTTCTCATCAGAGAGTCGCAGGCTGTTATTCGTTTCTTGGCTTGAGTTGGTGGTGCGGGTGTTGGCCCTAGATGACCTCTGACGGCGGGTGCCGTTGCAGACGCAGCGCATAAGGTTCTTGAAGGTGGTCCACATCTCTTCGTCCTTGTAAGAGTAGATAATGGGGTTCATAACTGAGTTGAGGACGGCCAGGAGAAGAAACCAGCGCTTGACCTTCAGCACGTTGCATTTCTCACATTTTAAGCCATCCAGGAGCAGCACTACCAGGCCAGGCGTCCAGCAGATCACAAAAGCTCCTGCAAGAAGCATAAACACAGCTATTTCAGAGCTATTCACCACGTTCTATGGAGTATGGAGCCAAAGTTTCCACAGTATGGCAGGGACAAAATTGTAACCACTCAGACACTTTATATTTAGCATATTAAATGGTTCCTGGATGTTCAGCCAAAACCACCAATACAAAATGTTAGTACTGTATGCATATGTACATATTTTTCATTTGTTATGACTGTAAAATAAATAAAACTGTGTTTCTGGACAAGGGCAAGTTCTTGGGAGGCATCTGAAGTATTCAGAATGTCCTCTGGCGTCTGAAGTGTTTGGAATGTTGGTGCAAAATCGGTCTGTTCATTTTTTTTAATCAGTTGGCCAAATGCTAGGCAGGAGTTTTAACTTTTAACTTTTACAATGTTTCGACTGTGGATGAAGATAATTCATGTTTTGCACTTCTGTTTTTGGGGCTAATGTTATAAGCAAAATATTTGAAATATATATTAAATATTACATTAAATTTACCACCAGATTTAACCTATTGACATTTACATGTATTGGAAGATAAATAATTCTGGACTTCCCTAAGAAGGGACCCGATCTGTCATGCCAAGATCATGCTTTTTTGGTTTACAATGGAAAAAGCTACGCTAATGTTGCTAATAAAAACACTGACCTTAGACTTTCATCAATCTTATCTCAGTAAACACATGCACAAAGTATCTTAACCCACTCAGAACGCATACAGATCTTAATTTGTTTTGTACAGGCAGGTCAATGTGCTGTATGACTTACTTTAGTCTAAATAAAAAAATAATAAAATATGTGACAATACAACCATATGTTCATGCATTGTCCAGTTTGAATGCATATTACACAGTTGGATATTATGGGGGTGCTATTGTAGTTCCAATTTTAGCTTAAAATTGTTAATTTAAATATGGGCTATCCAAGCTGTTTAACTAAATCATTTTGTTTTGAACTTGTTTAACTAACATTTAAATAGAATTTTTAAGCAAATAAATTGAAATGTTGGTATGTATTTACCAAGTTAAAATAGGTGACTCCAGTGTTTGTAAACAATGTTAGCCTAGCATTTCCTGTTGTTAACTAAAAAGCATATGCCTATAGCATATATATCAATACAGGAGCCACTGACCTGTAACTCACTTTTAGGTGTGTGTTGTACACCAGCGATGGGTCATGTTACTGATTTTTTTTCTGAAGAATGCCAACAAATCTGCTCCTACATGTTCAATGAGCCTTCACTTGTTCTGAAATGTGCGGGTAGAGGGAACAAACAGCGGCACAGAGCTCTCTTCGCTTGAATAAGAGCAGCTTTCCTGAATGCTTTAAAGAGGACCTGAAATCACGTCTGCAGCCAGCCACCAAACAAGCTGAGACAAACAGAAGAAAACTAAGGCAGATGGCATGTATGGACTTGTCACTTAAAGCAGTGCTCTTGAATGCATTGCTGTATTGCAGTAGAACAATGGGGATTCTGTTTTCAGCAGCTAACACAGAGCTGAAATACTGCAGCTGAATGAGCGCCTACTCAGCTATAGTGCCTCTCACTGAACAGCCAGAAAAATTTTACAACAAAACCTCATCAAATGGGGGTTCCTCTGTGGTAGGCGTGATCCCGTATAAAATGTGCAGTCATTCCCTCTAATCAAAGTAGAAAACATCTGGAGGAAAAGGCAGGGCTTGTTTGTTGCACGTGGCCTTTCAGTGTACAGGCCTCGTTGCATATCTGTTCATTTCTACCCAATGTTTTCGGTGGTAACACAGAGGCTGAAACTGACCACAACTATTTTAAATATTATCACAAACATCTTGAGATTGTCAACATAAAGATAAACTACATATTACAGATTTGAATGTGAATGAAAATGTGTCTCTGAATATATCTAAGTAGCCGAAAATGAAAACCTTCAGTGTTCAAAAAAGGCTTTCTATTCTCCTCTCTGTTGCCTCTTTTGTAAGAGTGTATCAATACTAAAACATTTTGGACAACTTGGAACTAGGGGTGGTCTTTTTTGATACATATCATGTCACAGTGTTTCTTTTTTTATCTTATTTCAGTCAGATGGCTAAAGAAAATGGCGATATCTAAAAATATCCTCAGTTTTGACATACTCCTTCGTCTGAAATAGTGTAGTGAAATCTTACATTGAATCTCTTACCCCTTACCTCAAGTAGCCACTTGGGCCCAACATAGAAACATAGGCAGCTATTTCTGCCTCTACATTTTCTGTTTGCTATTAATAACCTTCACTTAAACCTATAGTTCACTGTATCATTGCTCAAATGATTTTGTCACATAGCGAACATGATCTAACAAAGCTGAAAATTCAAGATTTGTTATAATGTTGTGCTGTAAAAAATACGACACATTAACAGTAGTATGCTTGAAGCATCAGTTGCGCTGTATCACTGCTCTGATTTACACTTACTGACCTAAGCCAAAGCTAAAGTATTAGTTACCCTGCTTTGTCTGTTATGTAGTGATAGAAAACACAGCAGTGCTAAGAATCTGTAGATTAAAGACTCCAGCGCGACAAAGCACCTGGCTAATGTAACGGTGCATGTGGCACCATATGGCATCTAGGTTTGTGCACCAAAATGCATCACAACAAACCATGTGAGAATGGTTCTCTCTTGTTGAAGTCTCTCTTGTTAAACGTTTAGATTGGCCCACAACACAAAAAGGTTTTGTGACAACTTTTTCAATATAACATACAGGACTACAGTTTTTGACACCAAAACAATGATCAGTAAATGGCACCACTGAATCGGAAGTGTACTGCATCCACATTATACAAGCTAAGAATTTAATTAAAAATTTGGTTTGATATGACTAGGCAGTGGTGGCTCAGTGGTTAGATCACTAGGTTATTGATCAAATGGTCATGGGTTCAATATCCAAAATATTTTTTTCAAAATATATAGAAAATCATTATATTTGTTATTCCCTTAGTGCACATGTATGTAAGTTGGTGCAAAGAAATTCATAATAAAATTTGAGAATTGTTTTTTGCTACATCAACAAATGTGGTCATCAAATGTGTAATGTAAAATATATTTTTCTGTATCATTACACCCCTATTCTGTTGCTATTACCTTCCCTCTCTCTATATATATATTGTTAGAATCTGTCATATATATATATATATATATAGTAGCATTACTACATAATGTGCGTAAGCATTACCAGAAATGATGCAAGTTTTGCCCCTGTTAAGTAAGCTATAACTGAGAAATGGGGAGGCCTTTCCAATAACCTTCAACAGTTATCAGAAAGGGAGCCTCCCTAGCTCTTGCTTTATCGTTGCTTGTAAAAGTATATCATTGGGGCATTTCAAGCATGTTCAGGGGATGCAGAAAGTAACAAAAGAGTTTCTTTCCAGCTGCTTCTTGCCACTGGCTTTTGTTGGAGGGCTTTTCTGTTCAGAATTCCGTCCTTTTCAAAAGAGGAGACACACAACAGATTAATGTAGCCTTTGTTTCTGTGGGAGCCACAAGAAGACAAAGCTGGAATGTAGTATGGTGCTCATAATCGGGCATCTTCTATCTGCAGTTGACGCACATCACATAACTCAGAATCTTCCATGCTGTAAACGCCAGCGTTGGTTCACCGCATGACAAGGTATCATAATTATTCAGTGCTTTACTGGAAGAATGTTCTCCCAGTGTCGAGAAAGACAATAACACAGGCCAGAATGGGCCATTCGCAAGTGCGAGAAACTGGGCCCCAAAGGAAGGCGCTGCCTCAAAGCACATCAAATAGGAGGTTCTTTTAAAGGCCCTTTCTGCATAAACCACAAAGTCATTCAGCCTGGTGGTTCCGCTTAGATGCCAGGCAATGCAAAGCCTGTCCTTGTGGAAGATAATTACACAGCCTCGGAAAAGACGTGCAGGATGACTCCTCCGTTCTACCGGTTTGTTTGACAACTCACACGCAGTACAGACACTTGCCCTGACCTGAAGGTTTCATCTTTTTATCAATAGCAACTTCTTCATCACGTACAATGATTAGCCAAAACAAACAAAAAACACAGGTGAAGTGAAGACTATGTACAAATTAGGCATACACAGGTCACTTCTTTAAGCTGATATCTTGGGACTTTTTGGGACAAGGACCAAATTATTGGCAAGACGACTGGGTCAGAGCATCTCCAAAATGACAATAGCTGCTGCTATTGTCTTAGGGCCAGATACCACAGCACACCTTCAAAGGTCTTGTGGAATTCATGCCTTGATGGCTAAGTGTTGTTGTGGCAGCATGAGGAGGACCTACACGTTATGAGGCAGGTGGGTTTAATGTCCTGGCTGATCTGTATTTGCTCAATCTAAAAAGCCTGGCAACTGGATGTTGAGGGGGAATCGGGTTTAGCACACAGGAAGACAAAGCCAAACAAAAGAGACAAGAAATTCAACCTCTGTGATAAGAATCAGGAGGCCATAAAGCAGGGGTGAGCCCCAGCGAATCTGACGGTGCACAAAAGCTCAAGGCAAATATCCTGTTGGGTACAAGTTGATTATCTTGTCTGGTGAGTAGAGCATGAGGAAACACAGTCCTTTCCCAATTAAAATGATTGTGTTACACATGATTGTGTGTCACACAATGTGCAGCAGCAATGTCACTACTATTAGGTCTATTTATTCACCCAGTTAACCACATTGTGAAACAGTAGATATTTATGCTTCTTCACAGGAAACCCTGATTGATGTCATGCTTGTCAACCGGACCAGACAGTGATCATTCAAATTTAAAGGGCAATTTCAGTGATGTTTTAAATAATTCTGCGAAATTAAATCATTAGAATGTGAACAAAGTCATTCTGTGTGGTTATCAAGTTGGAAGTTGTTCAGTGGTAGTGATAGGAACCAGATGTCTGAAGTGTTTAATGCATCTGAAAGCTCCCTCCCAGAAAGTTTCATTATATGAAATGGTTATGAATACACTGCTTGATGCCTCAGTGTTTGTTTAATTGTAGTTTTGGCCTAAAGCCAAGCACATTCATGGTGCAGAGGTGCATGCAAGGCCTAGTATTTTACAAATAGTAGCCAAAGAAAGGGCTTCTTTTACAGTGCTTATAGCTATATTACCATCCTCAACATTACATATGAAAACTCAGAAAATGCAGTGGGTTAACTGATGGTTTTGGATAGTAAATACAATGGCTATGTTTTATTGTAGACATCACAACCCCTGTTTCCTATCACCACCACTGATATCTCTAAAGATATCTCTCTCAACAGTAAAACATTTCACATCGAACCACATTAAATGGCTTTTTTTACAGCTTAACTGAAACACTGATCCTTAAAAACTATAGTAATATTTGTTAACCTTTGACAGGAATACATTAATAAAGGACTTTGCACATAGATTAATAATGAATTAATTGGACCATGTGATAAGCTTACATAATAAAAAAAAACAAAGATTACATTGCTGTGCTCAGCATAATTCACTTCGTTTGTTTTACTTGGGGAAAGTGTGGACCTTGAAACCAGCTGATAACTTATTATCAGAGATTTTTAAAATATTTTTGTGAGGAAGCATAAGCAATCAACAAATCTTGTCATTGCCTTTGAACTCTGACTTATTTGTGTGTTTGGGTAGCTGGAGTGGATGTTCTCTCCTGACAGTCATAACATAATGTTGCAAGGTGTAATATGTGTAGCTACTTGTACTTCATTTACACACTCAAATGGAACCCTGACCGTTAAGGTGTGCAGGCCTTAAAGTAGTGCACATGTTCAATACTCTTATAATGTGATGTGTAATTCAAATGGAAATGGGATATTATAAAAAAAATTAGGTAATATTATAAAAAAGTAAGTCTACAAGTAGGTCACTACTGTCTCAATGTGATGATGGTTCATAATGGCTACCATGGTTCTTCTATGTCACTCGTCAAAAAAAATTTGACACCCTCTCTGTTTTTTTAAAGAGTGTAGTTCAACAAGAAGTCAAAGAGATAACAGGAGCCTACCCAGCACGGTCATCACAGTTTTAATGAGCTTGATTGGTGTCCTCTTGCGATTTATAGATCCACTTGTATGGGCTTTTAAGACGGACGTTTTCCTCCTTACATAGATATATATCCTCAGGTATATGGACACCATTATCAGGAAGATGACCAGGTTGGACACGGACCAGAAGATAAGGTAGCTCCTGCTGAAAATGGGTGCTAGCGTGGAGCAGAGCTCTAGACTACAAATGCAGTTCCAGCCCATGCTTGGCACAGTGGCCATAAATATGGAGATAGCCCACACCAGCACGATCAGCAGGGTCACCCGCCGCTTTGTGAGGTTACTGTGGACCTTCCAGTTCATAACCGAGATGTAGCGCTCTAGGGCGATCACCAGGAGATTTGTCAGGGAAGCGGAGAGGCTTGTGTCCAGCAAGCCCTGGCGAATGAAGTACTGTTGCACAGTCAAAGTCCGGGACACTTCGCCCGTGTTGAACATGAGATACACATACGCAATCCCAGCAAGAAAGTCTGAGGCAGCCAAGTTGGCCAGGAGGTAATAGAAGGGGTAGTGAAACCTCCTGTTTGTGATCACGGCTGCGATGACCATGGCGTTGGACACCAGGATGAAACAGCAGAAGATGGAACCAACACACTGAACCGGGATGAGTTGTGAGGGATGCCAACCATCATTCGTTTGGTTGCTGTTGTTGTAGAAAAAGCCCATAGGCATGTAATGGTAGCAGGTGTGATTGGCCATCTTGCGATTATCACACTGCTGGGAAAAACAAATTGGCAAGTAAGGGCAAGTTCAATGGCTACTTAAAAATGACATAAGGATGTAATTTCTCTTCAGAGAGACAGGACAATAGGAAAGTATGGACGGTAGAAGTGCTGATTTATGAACTGTGATATACAAAACATACAACATTGTTTATATAACACTTTCAGACACCATCACTGCATTTCAAACAGGTTACAGCGCTATCATTCATACCCATGTGCTATTTAGATTACCAAGGGTCTACCATCCAGCCAGAAGAAACATCTAGGTGAAAGCAAGGACATGATCCCCTTTAGGACTTAACATACATAATTCCAAAAAATGAATGCTTTGCTATTATACAAATATACACAAATCCTAATTAGTTCTAATATGAGTGACATTCACTCTGCAGAATATTGTGATGATATTACAACAATGTATGTAATTATTTTGCCATTATTATATTTCTATATATACATATGGCTAGCTATAGTATAAACACAATGCAAGTACAGTAAGTATATGCTTCAGATCAGTGGGAATCACTTTATCACTTTTCATAATAGTCTGCATGTAGGCAGCACCTTAAGCAAAATATATAAAGGGTAAAGGTGCACGTATTTGTCACTGTACAGTGTGGACTGTACAGCGAAATGTGTCCTCCGCATTTAACCCATCTGGTAGTGAACACACACTCACACACACACACATGTGTTAGGGGCAGTGAGTACACACACACCCAGAGCGGTGGGCAGCCAACTCCAGCGCCCGGGGAGCAGAGAGGGTAAAGGGCCTTGCTCAAGGGCCCAACAGTGGCAGCTTGCCGAGCCCGGGAATCGAACCCACAACCCTGTTATCGATATCTCGGCGCTCTAACCGCTGAGCCACCACTGGACAAGCTGTGTGTGTGCATTTGCACATCTGTGTCAGTAGTGGGTGCAAATTAAAGTAGCAAAATAAAAGTGGAATATCATCACTGTACCACTGTAGTTTAAGGTTGAATGTGTGTATAAACTGTATTTAGATAGATAGATAGATAGATAGAAGATAATAATAATAATAATAATTATTATTATTATTATTATTATTATTATAATTATTATTATTATCTCTACACATTTTAAGAACAAGTAGCTTTCCTATAATAAATAATGGGTATTCATAGACAAATAAACATCTGTTGTATCTGATTACTTCAAGAATCTTTATATATATATATATATATATATATATATATATATATATATATATATATATATATATATAAAACCACATAAAGGTAATGATACACTAATGGTTAGTTTACGACTGTAAACGATGGTGGTATCATTTTTTTTTAAAATATGGTTCTGTATATATGCAGTTATAAGGGTTCCTCAATGGTTCAATCTATTTTTTGAGTGTATTAGTGTGGTTATGCATCGGAATGCCACTTTAAGTGAAAGGATATACACTCAAAAAATAGATTAGATATAACCTAATCTAATAGAACCCTTATAACTGCATATATACAGAACCATATTTTTTTAAAAATGATACCACCACAGTTTACAGTCGAAAACTAACCATTCGTGTATCATTTCCTTCACCTAAAACCACCTGAGGAACCTTTTTAAGAGTGCAGGCTGTCCTCAGCTCCTCCAGTAATCACCTCTTCCTGAGTTTTGACAGAAGCGTATAGAACTACCTAGTACCAGAGGAACCTCACAGGGGAGTCCTAAGACAAACCAGGAGAGTTAAACATAGCGAGTAGAGTTTCTCCACTTACCAAGAGGTAACAGACGCTCAGGCTGAGCAGAGTTCAAGTGAAGTAGCTGCATTTGTTCATAAACGTCGACACAGCGCTCCCCATTCAGCTCCCATCGCCTCCCAGCCTTCACCGGCTTCCCTCAGTCCACTGGAGGAAGGACGCAAACTCCAGCGCTTGAGCTCAGGACAGGGGTAGAGTATAGGAGGTGGGGCCTTGGGCGGTTTGAGGCGGTCGGATGAGTGCGTGTGTGTGTGTGTGTGTGTGCGTGTGTGTGGCGGTGAAATGGTCGGAACGCCATGGGCGTGTATTGTCCCAAGGCCTTTAACACATTGTACTCTGTACTGTCTTTAAACGCAAACTCCAGCCAGGATTATATATCAGTTTCAATAACATTTCCCCCTCCGAGATTCAGGCAAACCTGTGAAACCCCGGTATCGTATCTCCCGTTTGCGCAGAACAGCAGCGTCGGTTTGGGCCGAGAAAAAAAAGCTTTGAGGAAATTAAACGCCTTTATGAATCTTGCGCAACACCTGAGCTTCCTGATTAGAGAAGAACACCGTGATCATCTGAGGAGTAATCCACTGTAGAGGAGCTCAGCGAGCAGCAACTGGACCAGTTGTTTGGACCAGAGTTTCACTTCTAAACGCAGTTTTTTCTGATGGAAGTGAAAGTTTCTCCAGAAAGCACCTGGTTTTTGGAGTAATCAAGTGAAAGTACAGTGATTTTGTTTAGGGAAGAACATTTAGGAAAGCTACTTTTTCTTAAAATGTGTAGAGATAATAATAATAATAATTATTATTATTATTATTATTATTATTATCTTCTATCCATCTATCTATCTAAATACAGTTTATACACACATTCAACCTTAAACTACAGTGGTACAGTGATGATATTCCACTTTTATTTTGCTACTTTAATTTGCACCCACTACTGACACAGATGTGCAAATGCACACACACAGCTTGTCCAGCCCCGGTAGGGAGTATTGCTAATAGAATAGGACTCTCTGGAGAAAATAAACTTGAACCTAATGGCGCCTAAAGAACCTAATGCCCCCCTAGCAGTGGAACAGTGTTCTCTGATGGTGTGTGTGTGTGTGTGTGTGTGTGTGTGTGTGTGTGTGTGTGTGTGTGTGTGTGTGAATGATGGTGCTCCATCAAATACTTTCTGGGTGAGTTGAAGATAGGGTGGGGTGAAGGTAGGGTGGTGATCATAAAACATCCTGAATTGCTGAATGCAATCAAATCCGCACAGCAATGCTCCAAAATCTAGAGACAGTTAAGACAGTTACTCCAACAAAAGCAGGATAAACTCTTTTTAATACCCTTGACTCTGGCAGAAGCGATGAATGAGTGTCCCAATACTTTTGTCCATAGTGTACATGTTCAATCAATGTCATTGCTACTTATGCGATATTACAATCATGGGTATGAATCCTGGAACCACCGGGGATGACTAGGTATTTCATCCACTGCTTTTCAAAGTACTCGGGTGCTGCCCCACCACTCTCCCTGCTCTCCCTAAACTGCATGGCACACTGACCAATAAATTTATACAATAAGATTCACCAACCCCGGGGCACAGCCAATGAAAATCTCCATTTCAGCTCAGGGGCAGGACGTTTAAAACAGGCACGAACAGTGAAATGTGAAACCTGTGTTCAGTGCGAGAAAGTGCAGCAGCTCGTTAATCCAGTAAATGCTTTTACTGTAGTGTTGAACTAATGCAGCTGGTCGCCAGTTGTTACCAGACTAAAAGTGAAATTCACTAAATGTCAGTTACTAAGGTAACATTTCATGTTCCTCAGAGATGGCAGGTAGCGGAACTCAGGGTTCTGTTCCAAGTATGGTTCTGCAGAACATTTTGTTTGTTTATTTATTTATTTATTGTATTCATTTATTAAATGTATTAACCAGCACATTTGTCCCACAACTTTTGTAGGTGTGGCTGGGTAGCCCAGGGGTAGCTACAGCAGCTTACTTCAACTTGGTTGCGACAAACCAATAGGAAATAAACAAGCAACTGATTTTACATTCATTTAAGGTATTAATTTCTACAAGGGCTCATCAAATCCTAGTTATGGTACTGTTGTATGTATTTTGGTCACATACTATGGATTTGTTAACAAAACAATTTACATCCATATTTGGATGTGAGTGCAGGTGTAAAAATACAGGTAAGAAAAATAAATGTAATAAAAACGTCAAATTCAAATCTTCTCAAACTCCACAATTTAAATGAGTTTCTTCTTTTGTAACATATGTTTAAAAGTTTTACAAATAAAGATGGTAAAAATAAAAGAAAAACTACACGTAAACCACATTCCAAACTGAACCCTGGTCCAGAAATCAAGCATCGAACTGAAACGTGTAAAGGATGAATCATTACACTCCTACTACTTAAATGCTCCAGTAACTCATAACTGCAAATATTTGAAGTGTAATATTCCAGTTGTAAAAAGACCTGTCCCCATCGTTCCTTCTTATATGAATTTATATCCTTCATTTTACAGAACCCAGTTACCTTCCAGTCACTCCCGACCCTGCCAGACTTCAAAACAGCATAGAACAGTCACGTTCTGTCTGGCTCCAATTTGATTAATTATTCATCTGTGGTGACAGGATTTAAAAAGTGTTATGTAAAGTAAAGGTTGTTTGCAAAGAAGGGCTGAGCATACTCTTATCAGCTGGCGTAGTGTATATATGAAACACACTATATGTCCAAATGTTTGTGACAACAGACCATCACTGTATAGACCATTACTGTATAGCCCATCATTATAGGCATTATGCATTATAGCCCTATTGCTTTTCCCGAAGCGAGACGGCAACCTGCATTAATAAATAATTACATTTCCCCCAATTGTGCAATATTATCCATTATCCATGTGGTCGGCATCATATTGCAGTTCATATCAAGATGCATTAGATATTTCCTTGGCGTGCCATCTGACACGGTAAACTTTCTTTTTTCTCCTGAGTCTTAATTGTATTGGAGTCCTCTTTAGAGGATGTTATTGCTGTTTAGTCTTCTTGCATTTGGCTAATGAGGGAAATTATTTTCCCATCACTCAAATACAAGTGAATTAGGCGATATTCCTTTCCTCCTGTGGAATACACAGATGGTGTACAGTGCGCACAGTGCAATGGAAGTTGTTTGTGTATCATGAGAGCACACATTTACAGCCTTTACCACTTCTGCGTGGTTAATTACTCCATCCTGAGGTGGTCCCTATAAGAGCTGTTAGCTGATGAGAGTAACGGTGTCCTCTATGGGAACTCTGCAAAGATAGAAAAGATAGAAATATAAGAATGTAAACATGGTTCTTGTATGCAGAAGTGGGTAGAGCAATTTAAACACAAATGCAAAAAAATAAAAAAAATAAAACGTCCAGCGGCTTGTTTATCCAGTAAATGTTGTTACTGTGATGTTGAAATAATGCAGTTGGCTGCCATTAAAAGTTACTAAAATAACATTTCATGTTTCTCAGAGATGGCAGGTAGCAGAACTCAGTTCCAAGTAGGGTTCCACTAAAACAGTTTGTTTATTTCTTTTTTTCTTTTTCCAAAACCAATTAATTTGTCCCACTGACCCAACTTTTGGAGGTGTGGCTAGGTAGCCCAGGTGTAGCTACAGCAGCTTAAATACTGTCCTGAAAATATTAAGTCAAGTACAAATAAAGGAACCCTTCCAAAAACATTCCAGGAGTTATGAGTAACTTCAGAGTAAGTGAAACCTCTTTGTACTTCCAGCTTCTACAATTTACTATTGTTTTGGTCCAAAAATATAATGCTGAACATAAAATAGAACCGAATAAATAAATTAACTAATTACAAGTTAATGACTAAAATGTAACAGAGTAATCATAAGTATAAATATTAATTTATTTATTTCTGTTTGTGATGTAAATGTTGTAATGTTTAAAAATGACTTGTTTTTGTTTGTATATAGTTGTGTTGTGTATAAATATTCCTTTTTTTTCTTTTTCTTTTTTAAAGAAAATGCACACACACTATATATATATATATATATATATATATATATATATATATATATATATATATATATATATACACAGTGGGGAGAACAAGTATTTGATACACTGCTGATTTTTCAGGTATTCCCACTTGCAAAGCATGTAGAAGACTGTAATTTTTATCATAGGTACTCTTCAACTGTGAGTGATGGAATCTAAAACAAAAATCCAGAAAAATACATTGTATGATTTTTAAATAATTAATTTCCATTTTATTGTGGGAAATAAGTATTTGATCATCTATCAACCAGTAAGAATTTTGGCTCTCACAGACATGTTACTTCTTCTTTAAGAAGCCCTCCTGTTCTCCACTCATTACCTGTATTAACTGCACCTGTTTGAACTCGTTACCTGTATAAAAGACACCTGTCCACACACTCAATCAGTCAGACTCCAGCATCTCCACAATGCCCAAGACCAGAGAGCTTTGTAAGGACATCAGGGATAAAATTGTAGACCTGCACAAGGCTGGGATGGGCTACAGGACAATAGGCAAGCAGCTTGGTGAGAAGGCAACAACTGTTGGTGCAATTATTAGAAAATGGAAGAAATGCAAAATAACGGATAATCTCCCTCGGTCTGGGGCGCCATGCAAGATCTCACCTCGTGGAGCATCAATGATCTTGAGGAAGGTGAGGAATGAGCCCAGAATTACACGGCAGGACCTGGTCAATGACCTGAATAGAGCTGGGACCACAGTCTCAAAGAAAACAATCAGTAACACTGTACGCCGTCAAGGATTAAAATCCTGCAGTGCACGCAAGGTGCCCTTCCTCAAGCCAACGCATGTCAAAGCCCGTCTGAAGTTTGCAAATGACCATCTGAATGATCCAGAGGAGGAATGGGAGAAGGTCATGTGGTCTGATGAGACAAAAATAAAACTTTTTGGTTTAAACTCCACTCGTCATGTTTGGAGGAAGAAGAATGATGAGTACAACCCCAAGAACACCATCCCAACCGTGAAGCATGGCGGTGGAAACATCATTCTTTGGGGATGCTTTTCTGCAAAGGGGACAGGACGACTGCACCGTATTGTGGGAAGGATGGATGGGGCCATGTATCGTGAGATTTTGGCCAACAACCTCCTTCCCTCAGTAAGAGCACTGAAGATGGGTCGTGGCTGGGTCTTCCAGCATGATAACGACCCAAAACACACAGCCAGGGCAACTAAAGAGATCTTTGGAGGGAGCTTAAAGTCCGTGTGGCCCAGCGACAGCCACGAAACCTGAAGGCTCTGGAGGAGATCTGTATGGAGGAGTGGGCCAAAATCCCTGCTGCAGTGTGTGCAAACCTTGTCAAGAACTACAGGAAACGTCTCATCTCTGTAATTGCAAACAAAGGTTTCTGTACCAAATATGAAGTTTCTTTTTCTGGTGTATCAAATACTTATTTCCCACAATAAAATGGAAATTAATTATTTAAAAATCATACAATGTATTTTTCTGGATTTTTGTTTTAGATTCCATCACTCACAGTTGAAGAGTACCTATGATAAAAATTACAGTCTTCTACATGCTTTGCAAGTGGGAAAACCTGAAAAATCAGCAGTGTATCAAATACTTGTTCTCCCCACTGTATATTTATATATATATATATATAAAGATTGTTAAACATGGTGGTGGAAGCATCATGCTCTGGGACTGTTTTGCTTGCAGTGGAACTGGTCCATTTCACAAAGTGGTCAAATTAATGAATGAGGGTGTGTGGTAAATATGCAACCTACTAGAAGATATTTAACCATATATTATGTTTAACCATATACATATTTTTGTATGTACAATTTTGGCCCTGTGTTCATTTAATTTTAAAATGTATGTTGTCACTCATATACACAACCATATACACACATAATATCAGCTCCTTGTTATTCAGTTTTTAATTGTTTGACTTTTAAAAAACACCATTACTATGTATATATTATCTAAAATAATTACCAGAATGAATATTAAACAATTCTTGTAAAGAAATGAGACAAAAACAAGTCATTTTTAAACATTACAACATTTACATCACACCATTTTATCTCTGAGATAGAAAATACAGTATATTATTATAAATTAAGAATATGTTTAAAATCCATCTACAGTAACTGTCAGACGATCAGCAAATTAATTAACTCGCCAGGAGACCAACACTAGAGACCATAATCCTTTAAACAAAATAAGGACGGAACCAATCAGAGAAAATGGATCTTTATCTAACGGAAAATGGACCTCTCTATTGCTACTTAAACTGCATGTTTCATGGGATCAGTTGGGTGATAGAGTGTTAATAGGGGGTTTCAAGCATCACTTTAGCAGAAAAGCAGAAGTTGATAAATATCTGCTGAATGCCTAAATTGGTAGAGAGTAAAGACCACTTTGCAGGCCATGCTCAAATCTACTCAGTGTCCTGTTAGCTTGTCTCTGGGTGGGTAAGTGGCTTTTATCTGGGATTTATACACAACATCAAATTATGGCCGGGATTTCTGGATCTCTGTGACACTCCCTGCTGATAAGGGCTGCCAACTGGACAATGACAAGGGAAATAAACATCTCCTTATGAGACATCTGCCAGACCAACACGTCTGCCTGGAGACAAAAATCAGTGCGTTTCAGACGAATGTCTATCTGCTGCAACTGTATCTTACAATCGATTACCATGTTTCCTGTACTTACAAAAGTACTGGAAACCTAAAAAACAATTAAGCCGTAAATCTCTACAATTACAGGTACCAGGGACTGGCTGTCCGTAAGAAGGCATATGTGGTCATTTATTACCAGTATAGTGGTGTGGAAGGAGTTTTCACATCCTGTCTGGTTAAGCATAGATGCCTGAAAAACCTTGGGAAAGTGAAAGTAACCAGTACTGCTATGTCATTAGAGATGTAATAGGATCTTTATTCTTTACCTTTTCTTTATGGTTTTTAACCCATTTGTCACACCAGTTCTTTGGTTGCAAAGAAGGGCAGAACATACTCTTATTAGCCTGAATGATGTACATATGAATTACACCATATGTCCACATCTTTGTGGACACCCCTTCTAATGAATGCATTCACCTACTTTAAATTGCACCCATTGCTGACACAGACGATGCAAACGCGCACACACATAGCTTGTCTAGTCTCTGCAGAGAAGCACTGCCAATAGAGCAGGATTCTCTGGAGCAGATAAACATGAACCTCTTGGCACCATGCCTAATTCCAGGCATGGGCAAGATGGGTATAAAGCCTCCCAGCATTGAGCTGTAAAGCAGTGAAACTGTGGAACAGTTTTCACACCAGTCTTAGACATTTTCAATTTCAATTTCCACCCAGTATTTAAGACTCCCCTGACACAGGGAGGATGAAAGCTAGCATGTGCTTCCTCTGTGGCAGTATCCCTAATCCGACGTCATTGGACAGCTGAACCTGCTTGAAGGAGAGTGTTAACTGCCAGTTCTGTTACGTCAGCTAGCAGACGCCTACCCTGTGGCATCACTGGGGATCAAACCGGCAATCTCCCAATGACTGGGCCAACACTTAGACGGGTGCGCCACCCAGGAGCCCTCCCTCCACTCTGTAAATAAAGTATAAAGTACAACATCACTGTTATCTTATTAACACAGCCTCACATATCTAGAAACATTGTCAACAGAAGGAAAAATAATTAATCATGAAAGTCAATGTCAGGTCAGACGGCATGGTGTGGAAAAAAAGAACATATGCAAGTACTTACACTCAAAAGGGTGGGAAACAAAACACATCATCTATATGCGAAGAGGCAGAAAAACTACTCAAGGGAAAAGCTTTGTTTTTCTCAGCATTCAGCTGCTTATCGCAACAGATACTCATAGCCAAGGGGAAGTTTTTTGAGTGTTTCTCTCTCTCTCTCTCTTTTTTCCAGACTATCCCTACATTTCTCTGTAATCAGCACATAGCTGGGTGTGTCCACCTCTCTACCACCACTAATTTCATTTCTTATGCCACAGTGGCCTAACCTCAGCGCTGGGGAGAAGTCTGGAGCCTGCTGGCTGATGCATGAGATTGTGTACCTTCTGCAGCAACACAGCGTGACCGAGGGTCCGTTCTCTCCGCTCCCACTGTCCTCCTCCCCCTCCGGCCGGGGGAAATCCTTCCCTGCCCTCAGGAACAGCTGCAGATCAGTCATAGGGAAGCCGTTCTTCTGGTAGCGCTAGCACATGTAGAAACAATTAACATTAACTATAACATTTCTAAACTAACATGTATCCAATATACCGTTGTCCCTCAACTGTGGATAATTATCAACCGTAACATTCAATATGTTTGATTACCCAATTTTGCTTCTTTAGTTTTAAAGTGGAGCTGTAGGCCAACAAATGATGAAATCTTGTACCCCACCAATTAGCATTGTGCAAACTGCATGCTTAAATCATCACACATGAAGCTTAGGTCTTCTCGTATCTATGTATATTAGCTTTGTAGCTCAAATGCAAAAATCCAAACACACTGACTTTGCCTGTATAATGAATAGCTTTGCTCTGTGTGCTGGAGTGATTAGCCAGTCAGAGAGCTAGCTACCTTGATGGTCTCATAAGCATCTGTGATGAGGGCTATGAAGAGGCTGAGCACCATGTAGATGAAGAGAGAGATAAAGGAGTAGAGGTAGACTCTGCTGAACAGCCACACCAGGGTATTCTTCTGCTGGAACTCAGCAAATGTGGGGAACATGTCGTCTCCGTTTACAAGAGAGAAAAGGCACTCAGCCACGCGGTTTAGACCCTCAAACTGACCCAGGGCAGGGAGAGACAAAGGACAAATGTTACATGAGCTTACTGAGTACTAGCACACATATGTTCATCTTTACACATGTGTTGGGTGTACTACACAAATGGTTGGTGTGGCGCAACAGATAACACCACTACTTGTCACTAAGCTACCACACCGTGTGGGAGACTGGGGTTCGATTCCCAGTCGGGGTGACTATGCTGCGCTACACCAATAAGAGTCCTTGGGCAAGACTCCTAACACTACATTGGCCCACCTGTGTAATACGAGTAACCTTATAAGTCGCTCTGGATAAGAGCGTCAGCTAAATGCCGTAAATGTAAACGTAAATGAAATTCACTAATTTAGTAATGTGTACAAATACTGCCATCTTGTGGCCATAACCAGATGGTTCACAGGGCATACATACAATAATATAAATAGCTTTTTTTTGTAGTGATGTAAACCTCTAAATGATTCAAAACGATTCAATTTGATTATGTTTCTTAGGAAATTATTTAAATGCATCCCAAAATCCTTAAGCAACTCTTTTACTACTATACTTTGCAGTAAAATGTTACCTTGTCATGGTAGGGCCCCAAAACCACCCACCCACAGAAAGTGTAGCCCAGGTAGATCATTCCTGCACAGCAGCAGAAACGCAGCACCTTGGGCAGGGCTGCTTGCATAGTTAGGATAAGAACCTGCACCAGGAGAGATGGCTTAGGATTACCATATGCTTTAAGAACTAACAAAGTTATAAACCTATCAATGTATATCTTACTCAGAAAACTAATAAAGCACAGTGATATTTAAGCAACACAAGAAGACTATATTGTATTGTATGTACCTCTAATATAAACAGGTCTGTATTATTATGTTTATTATTTACTGATTTATTATCTTACAGTTTAATTTTTACATGATTATTCTTTAACTGCTATTTCTTTCAGAATTTACTGTCTGTTATGATGCTGAGCCTGATTTCTGATTAGATGTGGGGTAAAACACTTTTTAGAACTTTATTAAATTCTAAAACTATGAAGGGGTGGCACTACTGTAGGATAAATAGGCTGAAGATTTAATGTGTGAATATTTTGGCATCACAAAAACAATGAATTTGGAATGAGGAATTAATAAAAATAGTTTAGTAGTCATACATGGAAGTAGTAAATACAATGTTTGTTACCACAAAGCTCTAGCTGCCGTTTACTGGGTCTAGTGAGCATTTCCTGTATATATATGACGCTATGTAGGCATAATTCCTATAATAGTACTATAAAGTCCATGTGTACCCAGTCTCATGAGAGATGAGTGTTTACTCACATTATACTTCTGAAAATATCCCAAATATCGGATGACCCCAACCCACACCATGAGTGTTGACGTTCCCAGAAAGATGCTACACACATCATAGCTGGTCAGGCTCTGTGGATACAGAAAGACAGTATTTATTAAACAAGAGTTTAATAAACCCTTTGGCAGTGAGGAGAACCTAAGATTGTTCTTCTTCTAAGAGGTAATAACCAATATGGCTATAAAATACGCTTACCTGCTCATCCTTAAGTCATCAAGCTAAGAAAGTCCAAAGGTCCAATATTTTTAGTCTTAGTATCAATAAACTTCTATTCTGCTGTTATCCATGAGACTCTAAAACAGATGGTCTACTGCACTGTCACCTCCATAAATTAATAAAGAATGGCCCAGTGAACAACTGACTGTCTCAGATAGCAATTAGATAATAATGTTTAATAGCTGGTTCCATTTACTTTGTATGTAAAAGAGAAGTGGTTTAATATATTTTATAACTAAGTAACTTCTGATGACCATAATATCTATAAACATGCAGCTCATTTTACACACAGAAAACAAAGTATCAATTAATTTAGGACAAATTATATAAATACAGCTAGTGAAAATAATTTATCCTATAGCACCAAACTACTATTAAAATAAACAGAATAGCAAAGTAAAAAAGTAAGTAGACAAGCCAACCCTTTTTTTCACAGCAATCTACAATAGAAGATGTCATAACGAACATTTAAAAAAACTCCAAATTAAAAAATAAATAAAAAAAAAGCTTTGGACCTCTATTCTATACTATTTTTAGTTATCCCCACAATATTTTGATATTATACTGTACATTTTTTCCACCCACCCATTATATGCATATGCATTATGTGCATTATAATGTCTCGTACTTACCTTTGCCTGTATTTCCATCTTTAGTACTGATCCCACGATTGCCAGAACATCACTTATAATTACCAAGATGTACCAGCCATTTAGGAATTCTCTTTGGTCGTCCTCGCACATCTTACGGTTATATTTTTTTCGACAAAACTTGGAAAATCTCTGTAAAAGAGGAAGCATCAACAAATTTAGCCTAAAACCACACATCATGCAAAGCCAAGTTGACTATGAATCATAGTTGTACAGTAACGAAAGCAAAAAACCTAAAAACGTCAAATCATAAAAAAAGGTCTCACGGCATAAACAGAAACTAAGTGTAAAAAGACTGGATATGGGCTGTTATTGTTAATGAAAGGGGGTCTACCTGAAGCAATCGAATTGCCAGAATAATGGAGCGAATGCACAGCACAGCTGAGGTGAGACACACCAAAATAACAAAGCCATCAAAGACCAGGAGATAGCGAGTGTTCTTCTGAGCTGAAAAAGAAAACCACCGATTTCTGCATGAATTATTTCTGCTTATGCTCTCTTAAAATGAAGGTGCTACAAAAGGTTTTTTGAGCAGTGTCATAGAAGAAAGAACCACAAAGAACCTTTTAAATGCATAAAGAACCTTCATACTCACGCATATCTTCACATATCTATTACAAAAAAGGTTCTTCATTGAACCAAAATAGGTTGTTCTACGGCATCACTCAAATTACCTAGCATCTTTATTTTGAGGAGTGGTTCAGCTAATGGTCAAGTTATCCATTGAGAATGACACAGTATTTCAATTTTCAGTTATGATTAACTGGTTTGACGCACCTTATAAAAAAAGTATGTATAGTTCTTATTTGGCACCATTTTACATTTATATTCTCATGTAGTAAGCTGAAAAATGGTCACACTGGTAATTTTTATAACCAGAAAATCTCACAGGTATCTTTTCTTTAGTATAATCTTAATCTGTATTGTCTTGTGGATTGCACATTTAGTGGTTATATTTAGTAGTTTAAGACTTCTAATAAGAAGCTAATGGGCAGTTCTGTGAAGAGAACTGTTTGAATGAATATACAGTTTAATTCATAAACATGTTTGATTAAACAGTTCAGAAATATTCACAGTTACTTAAGGGCCCTATATCCTGCAAGTATATCCTATAATTTCTTTGTATTCTATTCCTTTCCCTGAGGTCCATTTATTTTATTGCTTTTATGTGTCATGCACTTTTTTACATCATTTACATTGACCTCTTATTATCTCTCTTTATCCTGTTGAGTCACTCCTTATGACTTCCGTGTGAATGGGTGGGACTAAATTACTGTAGACTGAATAGGCAGATGTACTGTATGTACGCGCATGATATCACAAAAACTATGAATATTGCAAGGGTCCTTTTACAGACCAAACCCCCAACTTATTAGATTCTCCCATTACTGCTGCACCTTAGTGGATGCATGCTAGTACAATTAGGAAGACCCCTAGTTAGTCTTCTTATACACACCAACAGGATTTTCTAAAGCTAGTCTAGCAGGATTTCACAACATTTGTAACTAATATGAAATATGGGTGGTGTTTTCAGCTTAATTTGTATACATGGACTGTATGTACTGATGAGTATGTTTTAAAATTTAGATAATGTATAATATCTTCTAATTTCCTACATAGTTTTCTCACAGCTCTCAGTCAGAGTGGAAGTCTCATACTTTTCACATTTGTCTCCTTTTTCTCCTATGAAGGGTTTAATTAGTCGCTAGAACTTCCTACAATTATATTCTGGTGTTGATCTCCTTTTTTCTCCTATGATGGGTTTCACTAGGCTAGAAAGACGTTAGACTCTAATTAAAATCAACAGGTTTGCTGTTCTCTTCTAAGTAAAGAGAAATAACCCATATGCTACTGAAGTAGCAGACTAGTATTCCTTTAACAGTGCAGTATTAACATCCATGCGTGTGATGAGCAATACCTTTAACAGGCAGTAAATTATACAAATTATACAATGTGGTCACTGATATTGCAGCAGATATTGTAAATGGTCATCTTATCCAAAGAAATTGAGCATCCAAAGCATTAAGTTCACATGACTAACAAGAGAAAAATCATACAAAGTGGTCATTTGATATTGCAGCCCATTGCTGTAATGGGACACAGTAGGATCTGCCCATGTGGACCACTGATAATTAAATATCACCTGATAATTACATACCCATATTATTAATGAAGGCCTCACAATACTCCCCATGAAAGACATTGCATGTTCATGTGAATTAAAGTAAGAGTAAATTAGTTAACACCTAATGTGAGTGTCAGCAGTAGTTCGGCTCCTACCAGTTCCTGAAATCTTCCACTTCTTGCATGCACTACTAACGGCATCAATATCCAGGGTAATTTTCACTTTCCCACTATGGCACAGATTGTCAAACATAATCTGGAGAAAAGTCAGAAAATGGATTTCTAATTCACCCTCTGTTAACAGAATCAGACCCTCAAAATTATTCCACACCATGTTTAAAAAACAAATCTTACCGTAACAGCAAAAGTGTAACAGTCGGGCAGCTCATGGGAGAGCACCGTTTGTAGGTTGATTCCTTTAAGTTTGAACATGAACTCAATCTTGACAAGCCTGTAATTGACAAGAAATAGTAAACGAACAAGAAAAGTGTAATGTAACCCAATCCATAATATTACAGACAGAAATGCAAATTCCAATGTCTGTACCTGTGAAAGTCCAGCTCAAAAAAAGAAGAATTGTCTGTTCTCCAAGTTGAGGCAGACTTGGGATCCAAAGTCAAGCACACTGAGAAAAAAAATATTAATTAGATTATAAAACACTATGTAAAATGACAAACAGACAATTTAGGCAAACTGTATGTGTTTAAATATTAGCTGCATATTGTATGAGTGTATTTCAACTCTTTCAGTTCTTCACATTGTGTTTTTCCTTCATTACTAAAAACAAGGGCACAGTATCATTGACAAGAAGCACAAAATCCTTAGCCTGCTAAACGTGTCAGCGACTGAGTGAGTGAGTTATAAGCCAGGTCAATGAGCTGCTTCACATTTACTAAAAATGCCATAAATGGTTTTCAAAAGTTATAGAATGACTTCTAAATAACTGGTTAGTAATGAGATGCATCCCTCTGAAGACCCTTTTGAACATTCAAAGAACAAAGTTTCTATACCAGTAAATGTTTTTCCTAGAACTGCACACAAGAACTATCTGAGATGTATTTTCTAAGAATTCATTGGCAAAACAAACTGCACATGTTAATTTGACTCAGACAGGCAGAGTCAAATGTTAGTTCATCTGACTCACATCTATTCAGTAACATACTGCTGTACAACACCTTGTATATCCACTTTTGTAAGGGTTCAGCTTTTGACATAATTGTCTACTGCTTATAACACTGTGTGAGAATTTCATGATGAATGGACCAGTAGAGATGATCCAAAATCGTTTAACATTAACTTACATTGAAAGTTAAAGTTTTTCTCTTCTCCTGTAAAGTTCCTGTTATGGAGATGTAAAGACTTGGTCTGACAATAACAAAATATATTTTATGCTCCTAGATCCTAGAAGCAGCAACAGAATGAATATTGTATTTGTTCTGTATTGATAAAAACTACTGATAATATTAAATGAAAATCACAAAAGATTTTAAAACGAATGATAATACATAGCCAACTATGTGTTCGTATATTAACATTAGGCTACATGTGGCCACTAGTAGCTACTTCAATTTGCGTTTTTTTTTTGTATTACAAGGCATATATTTCAGGCACTTTGTTCTGGCACTGGCCCAATACTGATATTAACTCTAGTTATTTCTTTCAGATGGTTTATTATATCTTATGTTTAGCAGTCTTTTCTTCAGAAAACAATACTGTTGAAAAAAAAAATGATTACCTGTTTCAGTTTGGGCATCTATATCGTATGATGTGTCTGATATCTCCACACTGCCCCGACTGTAGTACTCTTTACAGATGATTAATGGCAGCAGCTTTCCATCCTCCTCAGCATAGCTAACAGCACCCACAGACAGCTGACTTAACTGAGAATACTGCAAGAGAAATAGTACACTACATCATTTCTGTAGTTATCTTACAGTAATTTCTCAGCAAATGAGGATTGCAAACATTGTGCTTCAGGCTGAGTCAAGTTACCCATGTTAACATGGTTTGCTGAAAATCTTGTTCTTAATGGCAATAACAAGCAACTCTTGTGGAAATGGAAGTGATAAATAACATGTTACTGTTAAGAAAATATGACAAATTTTACAAAATGGTCAATCTTTGCCTAGAAAAAGTATTTGTTTTCTCTTTTTATTGCTTTTAGAAATAGAATCATGATCTGTATAATTTGGCTTTCATTACAAGAATTTACTAAATATAATGTCAAAGTGAAAACAAATAAGTAATGTCAACATAAATAAAAACGTCTAATGTTAAAAAGTGACTGCATAAATATTCCGTTTGCTCATCGGAGTAAAATTGAAGTGTCCAGATGTGCAAGCCTGACTGAGACTTTCTCTCATAGACAGTGCTGTGATTGCTACATGGATGTATACATTTGGATGAATATTTATGCAATACATATTTTACATTATATATTTTTATTTAACTAGCATTGCCTTTTAGAAAACATTTTTATAAATTCCATTTATAAAAGCAATAAAAAGGAAAAACATCCAAAGGGTTGAATACTTCCATAGGCACTGTATTTCACAATTGCCAACTGTCAGCCCAATTAGTCGGTGAAGAGACTGTGTTAGAAAAACCTTACACACATACCTGATCAAGGAAATAGTATATATAATCATAAACACTCTGTTTGGTGTAGACAGCCACACTGTAGTCATCTTCGTCTACACCACTGTAGCTCTTCAGAAACAAATTCTTGAAAGCCATCAAGTTCTCTTCCTTGTAGGCCACCACAAGCTGGTTGCTAAGGCCAAAGAGAACCAGCTTTGAAAGGAGATTGAAGAACACATATGTGAGTTTGACTGCAAGATCATTATAAGCAGAAGTGTGACTACGAGCTACGCAACTATAGCTGTGAGGTTAAAGGTTAACACACTTTGAAAGAAAATTAAGGAACAAATGTGTATTTATATTCTGAGCTGACTGCACTAAATACAGTGGTGGCTCAGCGGTTAGCGCGCTGGGCTATTGATAACAGAGTTGTGGGTTTGATTCCTGGGCTTGGCAAGCTGCCACTGTTGGGCCCTTGAGCAAGGCCCTTTACCCTCTCTGCTCCCTGGGTGCTGGAGTTGGCTGTCCACCGCTCTTGGTGTGTGTGTACTCACTGCCCCAAGTTCACTAGTGTGTGTGTGTGTGTGTTCACTACCACAAAAATGCAGAGGACACATTTCGCTGTACATAGTACAGTGATAAATACGTGCACCTTTACCTTTAAAATTATAATGTTTAAAATACATGGTACACTGTGGGTCCAAGGTTGATAGACACCTTCTCATCCAGTCTATAAACAATGATGGAATTTATTTCCATTTGCAGCTTAAACAGTTTAGTCATCCGTATGGGGATTACTACGGGGATTTGATTGCATTCAGGCAAAAGAGCATTAGGTACTGATGTTGGATATTGTTCTGGATCACAAACTCCACTCCAGCTCCAGGGGTATTGAACAGAGCTCTATCAGTTTAGAGACTGCAAGTTCATTGCTCCACAGTGGAAGCAATCTTGGGCCATTTGTACCCCCCCAGCTGACGTTCAGCAATGGGCATGGTAACCTTAAGCTCTGGTGTGGCTGCTCCAGAGCTTCCTGTTCAACTGCCAATGCATTTCTATGGATTATACAAGATGTGTGTGTGCAACTGAACCTCTGTCTTTAAAACGATCTTACCTGAGTTGTAATCATGACTATTTTTAAAATCTGCACGGTCAGCTTCCATGGTAGCTGCCGGCGCGCTCTGTATTTCTCACAGGGACTCATGAAGTAGTATTTTAGGTCCTCTCTCAGTGTTTCCTCCATCATGGGCTCAAGGTTCAGGGACATGTTAATGCTACACCAAAAGAGACAAACAGGGTATTTTATCAGATAAAGCCTCAGAAAATCAGAACCTGAAACTATAGTTTAAAAAAATAAGTCAGAATATCCTGGAGTGATCTATTTGCACTGCACTGCGATATCAGTGAATTCAGTTCATAAAACATCATAACAAGCAACAGAAAAACTAATTTCCATGTGACAAATGTGACAAATCTATTCTCAAAATGAGGAAGGTGATACATTGTTCATCACACAAGGAAGGAAGTGTTTTAGCCAAGCGTGAGTTTCGATTTGTCTTTTTTTATTTAAACAATTCCAAGAGAGTTTTTCAGCCGAGAGCACTGAATGGGTTCATTGGTGGAAAGTCCAAGGTTAAGCATGAGCAATCAGAGTACTGGCAGTGCTGGAGTTTGCATTAAATACTGACAAACAGTGGGGAAATGTGGTTGCTTATAGTTGTTTGGGAAATGCATTTTGGTGCATGTTCATTTTTTCAAGAAAGAGAAGGTGCTGGGTAACCTAGCAAAAGTATCCTACTGCAGTAGGATAGAAGAAATAGATGTGTAAAAAACAAGATGAATAAGAGATGGGATAGACAGACAGATAGATAGATAGATAGATGGATAGATAAGCAGATTCACAGAAGACAAATAGACAGATTAACTGATAGATGGACAGTTAGTTAGTTAGACTGGTTAGAATTGCAGTTGGATGCACATATATGGGAATTGTATGCAGATGCCGACACTGAATATTTATCCATGTACTAATACAAAAACATTTATAAAATGTACAAATAGGGACTAAATCCCTCTGAACAGCAACATATTATTAATATTTACCTTTTGTACATATAGGGATTAAAAAATGCAGTACAATAAACACAAGTAGCTGACCATTTCCTAAATGTTGTACTCTGCTAGGTCAAAAAATATAAATGAATGTAATAATTAATAGAAATTATAGATATTTTACGATATATACACATTCTAAATATATATTTTAAATGTTAGTAACAACATATTGCTTAAGTATCTGCTCATATCAATGCGATTCCAATATTATCCTGCATCCCTGAACTCCAGTGAAACACCTTACAACACGCAGCATGTATTTATATAAAAACTCTCTGAAGGAAACTCCTCTGAAGCTTTAAACTGAGACATGTGGGTAATCTGATCTAACGGAGGAGACTGAAATGAATGTTGGCCCCTGTGCTGTAGTTCACTTGTACGGCACAACGTGGTGGTGTCCTGACCATCACATCATTCGTAAATTATTATTATAGAGCGACGAGCGTTAAAGCAAGGCAGAAAACTGCGCTACTCACCTGTCCGAGTCGACTCCGTCTCTGACCAACAACTCCATGATTTTCTTCTGTTTTCACAAGCTGCTCAGAGTCCGTCATTCAGCAGACAGGACAGCTCCGCCCACTGCAACGACTGGACCAATCACAAGTCCGGATTTCCTCCAGTGGGTGTGTTCTTATAGCACTGATTTGACATGTTTTAAGGAAAAATATAAACACTATATGTCCAAATGTTTGTGGACACCCCTTCTAACGGATGTATTCAGCTACTTTAGGTTTCACTTACTGCTGGCACTGATGTGCAAATGCACACACAGTTTAGCCCCTGTAAAGAGGTACGGCCAATAGAACAGGACTCTCTGGAGCAGATAACCATGAACCAGTTGGAATCATGCCTAAAGGCAGTCATGAAATTGAGCTGTGGGGGCAGCGGACCTGTGTGTATGAGGACACATACATACCTACATACATAATAACCACCACTAATATTCACAAAGCAGTCCTAAACACTGCAGCCCTCCAAACAGAACAACACACTTCAGTTAGAACACATTTTTGTTTTAAGTGTAATAGATTAATTACCTTCTTTGCTTTTGAGACACATAGATATCATGAATATCAGACATCTGAGACATCTACTCCTGTTTCTAAAATATAATACTTTCTCTCAAAAATAAAGCCATGAGAGAAAAAGTCTTGGAAATAATAATAAAACATTTATTCAAGTGTTCCCATCCATTGAAATCATTATAATATTGTTTCACACTTACATAATAAAAAAATCTAATTGAAAACAATTACTAAAACAGAACAAAACAGAACAAAAAGTCTTATTTGTAATCCATCAGTATTACTGAATCGTTTCCTGAACTGGAGTCCCAACAGTTTCCACATATTCCTCATTGTGGCATGGGTCCAAAACAGTCGCTGATGCATCCACCTACAAACAGAACACACAACACATTAAACACCCCTAAAAGAACGATAAAGACAAAAAGATGCATGTTTGAGAATCAGGAAAACTACACAGAACAGTAACCCTAACAAGGACCAATCAGATGGTGTCTAAGGGGGTTCTTCCTGGGTACTGGATGTTTTGGTAATTCAGCAGACTGTACTTTAAGAGAGATCACTCACTGCACAGTATGCAGGGCAATGTTTTTTTTTAATCTACTACGTCAGAAAAAAAACACTAGCCTAAAGCAAATTTCTGCTCCGAGTCCAACTCTGCCTCAGTACTATTCGAGGGGCAAAGGGCCATAATACTTACATCATTCCTTTGATTATCTCCTAAAGTTGTGTTATCTACATTGGTACGTTCAGAACTTTGTCCCCCAGCAGCAGGTTGAGAGTGTTCCAGTTCTGTGCTGTTGTCTGCAGCTTTCACATTTTCCTCCTTTGCCACATCAGCCTGAGGTTCATCTGCTGTTGGCTGTGGAGCCAAGACCTCAGCTGCGGCCCCCTGAAGAGTGTCTGTCTCATCGCCGCTGTAAAGACTGTCTGCATTTCGTAGTGTTTCCACATACACCCTCTGCCTCTCTTCTTTAGGTCTGTTAGGTCTCCTCTGGCGAATTTCAGGCCTGCGGTTCTCATCGTTAGCTCTGTTCCCCATCCGGTTGACTCGATTGTGCTCCTGGTCTGCAAGCTGCCTGGGTGGGCGGTCGCGGTCGGCGTCGCCTCCTTCCCAGTGGTCTTCTTCCTCCTCTCTGTCTGCCCCCCTTAGTGGAGGAGCGTGAGGCTGCTGTACTGCGGGAGGAGGGTCATGACGCCCACCGCGCAGAGGCCTGAAGACAACGTGCTGGATAGCCGCTTGGGCACTGCCGTACATAAACACCTGAGGAGGACAAGCAGAGATAAGAAAATGAAAAGATTATAAAAATAAAAAGCTGCTAGAAATATCTCACAGAACAATAGTTAATACAGGAACTTAGTAAAAAGATCTGGCATCACTATTTCTATAAAAAAATAATAAAATAAATAAATAAAAAAATTTAAAAAATGGGCCTATTCTTTGCAGTTAAGTGATACTTTTTAATAGTATCCTAGTGAGCAAAGTTTTGAACGGAAAACGTAGCATTTTTGGGGCATAGGACTAAAGCTAGGCATTGAATCTATACTAACAGTAGCCCCTTGTGGAGAACCTTCAACCTGCTAAGCGAGTAAGTTAGTGAAGTCGGGTTAATGAGATTAAATAAATATTAAGTGCATAAATAAAACATTTTGGGCACTTCTTACCAGAATAGCAAGCACGATAGTGAGAAGGACAGGTATTTGGAGGGTGACCGGAAGGTCCTTGAGCAAGGCTCTGAGAAACTCACTAATGCCTTGTCCAAACTGCTTCAGAGGGTCTGTAATGAAGGTGGTGATGGTGATCGTGATGGCCTGTGAAAAGCCAAACATCAAACAGGTAGGTGTGTCTTTCAGTAATGTATGCAGAGTTGAGGAGCATGTTTACAAACCATACAGAAGAATATTAACCTTTGTTGGAGGCACTAGCAAAATGGGGTTGACAATGAGGACCTCATAGTACTGCTTACAAGGATCATCTTGAAGAGTCCACGTGGTCCTAAACCATTCTGAAAGAACATAAGGACACCACTATGAAACATGCTCAACCTGATGAGAGAATCTTTTTGCTTTTAACTGTAGCCCAGGTTGACCTGTACATTGTGTACGAATGGGGAAGGAGGAACCTTCTGCTCAGACAATGGCAGCACAGTCATGGATGACAAACTGACACTGTGTTTAAACAAAGTCTGAACATAGTGGCAGTTCCAAGTAAACTCACCCCTGAGATTATCCTTCCAGTCAATTTTCTTCACACCCGTACATTTCTCATTCACAGTCTCCATGTTTACAATTTTGGCCTGGTGTTCAGCAAAGGCAACCTAGCAAGAAGCAAATTTCAATTTTCAATTTTCTTGAGATACACTGCAAACAAAGTTTTTTTTATGTGCCCTGGGGTTAAAAAAAATATGTTCTGCTGAATTTCTAAGTGTAAATCAGTTAATAATTGCCCTACAGGAATCAATCTTAAATATTTATTTAAGAGCACAATTTCCCCTTTTTTTTTACTTAAATAAAACCTGGGATCCCAAACTTTCAGATACAACTGTAGATTATAACAGTACAATGAGACAAAACAGCTTGACAGTTTGGTAAAAGTGTTATTTTACATACACCCTGTGACAGACATTACCTTGTAGAGATAGAACCAGTTCCACACTATGCTGATGAAGAAGCATATGGCAAACATTCTCTTAAACTGCACAAACCAAGACACTGTGGACCACATCTCGGTGCAGATGATGCCCACAATTAACAAGATCAACAAGAAAACCTGCATGAGAAACAGGGCACCAGTTAAATTGCAATGTTTACAAATGACAAAGATGATGATGTTCAAACATCTGTAACAGCAGACTTATCTTAATGCCACAGATGCTACTGATCTTTTACCCTAATGACAGTATCCAGTTCCACACTGAAGGTGTCCTCAAAGCGCCATGTCCAAGCCTCGTAATCATGAAGTTTAAAATTTACAAGAATTTGACTAAGAGCATCATCAAGAGCCCCAGTTCTCCAGCTGCTGTCTTCATTCAGAAGTTTATTGATCTCTGCCACCATCTGCTTGGATAGCTTCACCTCAGCATCATAGTGAATATCAGGGTTCATATCAGTGGGCTGGAAGTACAAACAAGCCAATGATAAACAGCACCAACATTTAGAAAAATAGGAATGACTTACAAAGCTACTATGCAACTACCATACCAATCCGAGTTTGCTGATTTCCCTCAGAAGCTTTGAGAGAAAGCGTCTGAACACTGGATTACATGTTGGCTTCTGTGAGGAAAATGTCACTCTCCGTTTGTGTTCTTCAATCTGTAATTCATAAAAAAAATATGATCATTATAAAAATCTGTGGTCACCATAACTAATCCTAAAAACTTTAGACTAGTAAATTTAATCCCCGAATAAATCAGGATTAGTCTTTTAGGTTAGGTTTGATAGCACGTCCAAGTAATGAGCCAAAGTTCTCAAAAACATTTAAAACAATATTAACTTATCAAAAGTACAACATATGGACAAAAGTCTTGGGACACCTGCTCATTAATTGTTTTTTCCCAAAATCAAGGGTATTAAAAAAAAAGTTTATCTTGCTTTTGTTTAACTGTCTACTGTCCAGGAAAGAGCTTCTACTAGATTTTGGAGCATTGCTGTGAAGATTTGATTTCTGCGTTAGTGAGGTCAGGATGGTGGATGGTCACCACCTCACCACATCCTGAACTCATCCCAAAAGTACTGGATTGGGCACCAACCTTCATTCTAGAGAACACAGTTCCACTGCTCCACAGCTTGATTCTTGGGGGGCTTCATACCCCTTTAGACCATGCCTGGCATTAGACATGGCACCAACAGGTTCAAGTTTATCTGCTCCAGGGAGTCCCATTATATTGGCAACACTTCTCTACAGGGACTAGACAAGCAATGTATGTATTTGCAGCAATAGGAGCAACTTAAAGTAGCTAAATGTATTCATTAGAGCACCTACAGATGACCCCAAGCTCAACACGCCCAACACAAAGCAAGAGGAGCATAAAGAAAGCAGTGGAACTGCGTTTTCTGAGTCGATGGCTTCATTCAGGACCTCTGGGATGCGTTGAAGCTGCATTTGTGATCTAGAACTCATCATCCAACATAGGTTCCTAATTAGAGCTGGGCAAAATGACAATATTTTATAGTATCATGATACATTTTGTTAGCAATGAGTGTATTGTGAATATTGTCAGTGCTTAAAGAGCACTGATTAACTGCACATTTCATAACAGATTGAGATCAGTCTTATTTAATTCAAGTGAAGGATATTTATGTAAACCTTTTTGTACTCCGTAAGGGTAACGAGTATTTCAATAGTAGTGTTTTAAGTTTACGCTGTTGATGCATTTTGTCTATATGATATTGTAATTGATACCAGATGTATCGATTCTACATTTCTCATGCTCATGTTGGTGAACATAATCAAATCCTCACAGCAATGACCTTGTTTTAAAGCCTCTTCAGGCTCTCTACAGGATGTTACCGCAGACTCTCCATCAATACACTTGATTTCAGCAGAAACACAGTGGACACAGTGTAGGTGGCCCAAATGAAGGAGCAAGTGAAAGTACACCATATCAGTATTAGCCATCAGACTCACCTCTCTCTGTAACCTGTCCACCTTGCTGGTGCACTCTGCGATATCTGGACACTGTGGTGCCTGACTACAACTCGGACTGTACTCTCTTCTTTTAGTGGGCACATTACTGTAGCTGCTGGCCTGTAAAGCAGGGAGATGTCTGTTCAAGAAAGGCAAACAGATCTATTCTCGTCGTTTCAGTAGCATCAATGTTTTAGGTCCTCCTTTACCTCAGCAGGCTTTTTCATGCTTTTTGAAGACGCATCGTAGTTCAGCATGTCGTACGGGTCGATCCAGTCGTCGTCCTCAGAGTTTCCATGAGCCATTATAAACAAGGCGCATACAAAAAGGCTCCCATAACCCCAAAAGAGCCGCATGGTCGTACCTCGTTTAACCAACCCGTATAAAATAAGATGAAAATCATACAATAACCTGGATTTTCATGAAAGTAAGGCTGAACACAAGAACCTCGTTTTCAGAGATCTCAACAAAAACTTGGCACCAAGAGGAGCAGTGACTCAAAAGTCATATAGCTACGAAAGTCCAGTCAGCGTGGTCAAACGCACCATGGTGCCAAAGGTGACCACGAGAAACAGCTGATACTGGAGTCTTCTTGATTTGAACACGAGACAAAACAGAGTTTACAAACAGAAACTAAGAAAGTTGACAGCTGGCTAAAGGGGAACGAGAGTTGGCATGCTGGTTAACAAGCTAACTTACACCCGTCCCTGTGAAATGAAGGCAGTGGTCACTTATCAAGGGTCACGATGCTGTTATAAGATAAAAATAACTCCTGTAATCTGTATTTTGGACTTGGAAAACCCCTCCAATCACCGCACACAGAGGACTCACTAAAGGAGGAACCACATAAACACTCTCTCTTCTTTGTCGTTAAGTCATGGCGACCTGCTTGAAGGGGCATTGCTGCCCCCTACTGGCCCTTTCCTCCTACCCCGAAATAACTGTTCTTCTGGAAGAGGGCTGCTGCTGAGGCATGAGAGGACCGTCTGAGGGAAGCTGTCGTTCACTTCCATTCATTTCGGGGTGTCGTTTTCGGCTATAACACGGCCCATGTGCTCTTCTACAAAGAATGGACTTTGTGCCATTTGATCCAGAAGCTTAACGATCGCCTCATAGCTGGAAATGAACGTCTTTACCACAACAACGCAAAAGATGACCTGATAAAACTGCGAGCCAAAAGACTGCGCTGTAAAGCTTGAAGGAGAAGCTCCGTATGATCCAAAAGCACAGAGCCGGATTGTGGTGTGATGGATCAGTGAAGAGTAGCCTCTTATTAATCAGGGTGAAAATATACTACTATTACTACTACTACTAATAATAATAATAATAATAATAATAATAATAATAATACACGGTATAAACGATGCTTTACAAAATTTATTTTATTGTAATTTGGGCCACATGATAGCAAGATTGTTGTATTCTCAACGAGGTCATTTGTGTTGTCTTTCCTTTAGGTGTGTATATATCTATATATATATATATATATATAAAGTATTGCCAATGTGGGGATAAGCCATGATGAATTGTTATAATATATGACTAAAACTAAAATATACTACTTATATTACCACAGTGTTTTTTTATATATATATATATATAGTATATATAGACAGTTATTAATATAAATATTATTATTAATAATATATATATAATAAAAACTGAGCTAATCTTGTTAGCCTACCACTAATTTTAGTCGATGCTCACACCGGTGCCGATAAGCACAAACATCTCCATTCTGGGTAAGACTGTAGATTATTTTCATGGTGTTTCGTTTTTTAAATAAAAGTCTTCCCCTTACCTTCTATCTCAGTTCTGCAGTTTCTCATGGTTTGATATAAAGTGAATCTGACTCTTAACATTGTGTCAGATTCAACAATTTTGAGATGCTCCAAAATGACTTGGAAAAATATATATTTTACTTTGAATTTCAATGCAAGTGAAGGTTTTGTTTTTCTCCTGCAAAGTTGCAGTTCTGTAGGGTATTTTTGGTGATATGGTCGATACAGTGTTTTTTAAAAACATTGTCAAAAGGTCATTTTTTACTGGTTTAAATTTTAACATTTTTAATTGAACTGGTTTTAGGTTCAGTGTCTCTGAATAGAATACAATCGTTTTGTTTAGAAAATGCACTAAATGGGCATGTTTATCAACACGTTACAGCACAAAGAGACGAAACGAGCATTTATCTGAGTGTATTTCAGTGTTTTCATTGATTGCGCACTGTGTAAAAAAACGGACCAGACGCGCAAAAGCGCACGAGACGCGTAAAAACGCACGAGACGCGTAAAAGCGCACGAGACGCGTAAAAGCGCACGAGACGCATAAAAACGCACGAAATGCGTAAAAGCGCACGAGACGCATAAAAACGCACGAACTGCGTAAAAGCGCACGAGACGCATAAAAACGCACGAAATGCGTAAAAGCGCACGAGACGCGTAAAAACGCACAAAATGCGTAAAAGCGCACGAGACACATAAAAACGCACGAAATGCGTAAAAGCGCACGAGACGCATAAAAACGCACGAAATGCGTAAAAGCGCACGAGACGCATAAAGACGCACAAAATGCGTAAAAACGCACAAAATGCGTAAAAGCGCACGAGACGCATAAAAACGCACGAAATGCGTAAAAGCGCACTAGACGCATAAAAACGCACAAAATGCGTAAAGACGCACGGGATCTGAAAAAAGCGTCAATACGCACGAAATGCACCAGGCATGTAAAAAACGCACAAAACGCGTAAATACGCACGAAAACACAAAAATATAAACACAAAAACCTAAAAATACCAGAAGCTTACAAACGCACAAATGCTACCTCACTGCTCTTCTCTCAGCTCTCTTCTCTAGCAGCTGTTTTTTGACTCATCTCTGTGCGTAAATTCCTGATATGCAAACTTTCTCTCTTAGTTCTTGCTGTTTCTCATGTTTTGATGATTTGTCAGGTGCAACAATGTCGAGATAAATGGAGCAGTAGAAATGCTCAAAAATGACCTGGAAACATATTTTTTTACATTGACTTTTATTGAAAGTTTCGATTTAGTTTTTCTCCTGCAAAGAGTATTTTTTGTGATATTGTGATAAGGTCAATATGTAACGTTTTTTAAAACATATCTGGGCTGGGGTAAAACTGTCATGTTTTAGATCCAGTGTCTGGAAATAGAATACAATGTTTTGTTTAGAAAATATTTTAGGGGAGCTTATAAGAATACAGTGAATGTACTGGCATTGTTGTTAACAAGTTTTTCAGTTATTTTACAGTCTTTCTTTACCAGTTTTTCTTTATATATATGTATATATATATATATATATATATATATATATATATTACTGAACGTATCCTGTTCATTTACTCACGTCATCAATAATGAAAAATATATCTATATATATATTTTATGTACGTAATATAACGTTTCTATGATGTTATTTTGATTTTTAATCTACTACTAATAATTTCCAATATTTCTGCATCAATTTAACAAATTATGTTCATCATACCTTGCCAAAAACTTGCCTTTTTGGATTTAGACAACCTTGCAGTTTAACAACAGCACCAATTCCCCATAAAAGTCCAAAATTTATCTTCTTGTGGTATAATAAATTATACATATTGTATAATAAATTATACAATAATTAATTAGAATTAAGCTAAAAGTTATTTTTTTAAATGTGTAGGACCTAGATTTATTATTCAATAAGTTCATCTAACCATTTAGGCCAAAGAACAATGAGTATTATTCAAATGAGCAGCCCCAGTATTATTAGCTGTACACCTAAAACTCTACCTCCTTTAAACTTAAAATGCTGGGTCCAGAACACAGAAAATACAGGAAAAATGACTGATATCCCGGTGGCCTAACAAACCTTTTTTCATTAACAATTCAGCATTTAAATGTCACTGACAATGTGACTTTTGCCTCTTTCTAAAGTTATAGCTCACAGAACCTAACCTAACATGTTACAAGAGGCCGCTCTGCAGCGTCCAACAAGAGCTCCAAATGCTTTAAAAACAAGATGGTAAACACATTTTCATCTTAGATTTACACAATAACATGTAGAAATGCATTTGTATGTAATTTATATTTGTATATATATATATATATATATATATATATATATATATATATATATATATATATATATATATATATATATTTATTTATTTATTTATTTATTTATTTTATTTTTTTCATGATTTAGATCTAAATAAAATAATATTTGTACTTATCCTACAAATGGGCTTTATTCTGCAATATTGCATTTCAAAGCAGACACCACTAAACTGCTGCATAAATGTATTTTATGGGAGCATAGGTAATGTACGACTGTCCACTTAGTTAACACGTAGTTGCTTTTCGGTGGTGAAGCATTTATGGGCATTATGGGCAGAGATGAAACTAGTATTTATATTTGAGTGTACTTCAGTGTTTGCTTTGACAAACAACAACAAAAAACGGACAAGACACGTAAAATGAACAAAACGCATAAATAGGCAAATGCACGTGCACGAAACACGCAATGCGTAAATACGCACAAAATGCGTAAAAGCGCACCAAATGCTGCAAACGCAAAAACGTGCCATACGCGTACAATTGTGTGCGGTGCTTAACTGTCCCTGGCAGGGCTCAGACAACAGTCACAACAGCTGACAAGAAGAATAAACATTGGCACACATAACACACAGTCCAGTAAATGCGTAAATATGCGTAAAGACGCATAAGACACGTAATTACGCATAGATGTTCAGAATCGTGCATCGTGCTTGAATGTCCCAGACAGGTTTTAGACAGTAGTCACAACAGATCCAACTATTTCAGATAAATGCTCAAAAAGGACTTGATGCTAAAAATATTAAAAAATCGCTCTATTAATGGGTACTATAGGTGCTACGGATTTCGATTAGCAGTACGTAGGGGATAACTTAGGTAAAATAACACAGTTACATGCTAAACTTCATGTTATAGGTGGTTCCTTATTCTGAAGTGAGACAGAAAAGTAAAAAAAAGGTTTTCTCCACTTACTATGGTCTTATCTCAGTGAATATGAAGTAAACATGATGTATCAACATGGCCTTGCTATCTGCGTTTAATCCTCAGAAAATGTTAATCCATGTGAAAATTTCGTTAAGTACCATAGTCGAGTTTATTTGATTTAATATAAGTTACTCTTTATCTCGCGTTCCTAAACTGCATCAGTCAAAACGCTGCATTCCTAATAAACAACCTGTTTGTGTTCTGAATGAAGGAGATGAACTTCAGAATGTGCTAAACTGAATAAATCAGAATTCTGTATCTGAACTCATGTAGAGAGTCGAGTTCTGCTGACTGCTCCTTTGGCACTAGCAGTGGGCAACTGTATAATCCAACCAGGGCTGGACTGGGAACTAAACTCAGCCCTGAACTTTTGTTTAGACCAGCCCTCCACAATCACAGACAATATACAGTATATTTATGGAGACGTGTGCAGGGCCTGTAAGTCCCAAAATGACTTCCTGTGTAGACTACACTAGTTAGCATCTGCTAGAAGCTGCTTATTCCCATTTAAAGTTTTAAACAAAGTCTTATATTTCTCAAATATTGATACATTTTGCATCATGATGTACAATTTCCGAAAAGGTGAAAGAGCACAATGATTCCATTACTGCAGGTTACACAAGGTTCCTTACGTCACTAACACACGCGCTTCTCTCTTTATAAACGGCATCATCATGCGCACATTTGAGATGGTAACGTTAAGACGAAAATGCCATAAATGAGTGCTAAGATTTTTTAGTCAGCTCTTTGCATAAATTCATTCGCGCGTAAAAACGCACGAAATGCGTAAAAACGCACAAAATGCGTAAATACGCACGAGATGCGTAAAAACGCACGAAATGCGTAAAAACGCACAAAATGCGTAAATACGCACGAAATGCGTAAAAACGCATGAAATGCGTAAAAAAGCATGAAATGCATAAACGTGCAAAATCACGCGCCGTGTCCCTGACAGGGCTCAGACAATAGTCACAACAGCTGATTAGAAAAACAAATATGCGAAAACACCTGAGCTGTCCCTTAATCACAATATAATAAACTGATTAATGGATCAAGACCCTGTTTCCCTGGGCTGTTCGGAGCAATGTGTTTTTTTTTTTGGTACACATGAGAGCAGTGCAGTAACACTGATGTAAGTTTTATTCCAACGGTTCTTGATCTTTGTCTTAAAGGGCACTCATAACGCCGCAGTGTTCTTCATCTTAAAAGCACACTACTGCAGTTCACAAGGTTCCCTACCTCTCTGACACACGCGCTCTTTTCTCTGTATGAGGAGAGCGTGTGTGAGTGTGAAAAGGGAACGAGAGCTGACCGTTATTAAATGTTTTAAATAGCATTTATCAAGTCATAAACTATGCTTATCTCACAGCATTAAGCTGAAATTCCACCTTAAAATAACAGCACTTCCAATCTGGTTTCTATAGGTTCTGCTACATTTAAGGTGGAACAGTGTCATGAATCATGAACCACACTAAAGGCAAAATTATGCTTAACGTTTGTGACCAACCTTTCCATGCTGTTTCAGTGAATATCACGGGTGAAACACATCACTGGAATGTATTTTGGAGGTTCTATTTTGAAATGTAGTGTTAGTTTAAATGAGTACACTGAGCTTAAATGAACAGGGAGCCTAAACCAGCCAACCAGAGCAAGTGTGAGGCTGGTATGACCAGCTAATTTACGGAGATTGATAGAGATTGCAGCTGTCACGCTGTGTGCTAGGTGATGTGGTTGTTGCATCACGTTCGAAGCTGAAGGTTCTAATCCCACGGGTACCAGGAACAGCAAATCCCACTGGTTGGACTTTACTTCCTAAAGGGTTAAGGGTAAAAGGTCCCTTAAAGAACCTTTCAAAGGAGAGAACCAGAAGCCGGGAGCTTTAGAATGTGCCGGTTGGTGTGCAAGCTGTTGTAAGGTGTGCAGTTTGGTGTGACAGCTGCTTTAGGATGTACTGGATTATGTGGTGGATGATGTGTGCTTTTGGATGTGATTTAAAGTGTGTTGGACGGTTAACAGTGTTTTAGGGTGTTGTGTATCATGTAGTTGTCTGCTTTGAAATGTGCCGGATGTTGTGCCAGCTGCTTTCAGATGTGCCTGATGTTTTTGGATGTGCCAGATACCTTTGGATTTGCCAGACGGTGTGCTGAATGCTGGGTGCTGGATGGTATGCTGGCGGTTAAAATGTGTCAGATGCTTATGGATGTACTGCATGAGCTGGTTGGTGTGCCAGCTGCTTTCAGTTGTGCCATTTGGTCTCCTGGATAATTCACAATGTGCTGATGTGCTGGATTCTTTTGGACGTGCCAGATAGTGTGGGAGCTACTTTCAGTTGTGCTGTTTGGTGTCCTAGCTGTTTCAGAATGTGCCAGTTGGAGCTTTTTCATGTGGCGGTAAGGTGTGCTGGGTGCTTTGAGATATGCCAATATGATCTGCCCATCATATTTGGGATGATGTGCTGTGTACCTAAAGTTGTGCCTGACCATGGGCCGTGTGTTTTAAGATGTGCTGGGTGCCTAAAGATGTGCCAGAAAGCCTTGGATGTGCCAAATTATGTATGATGTGACGGACCATGTGTCTCTTTAAGGTGTGCCAGATGGTGCCGTGTGCTTTGAGATGTGCCAGATGCTTTAAGGATGTTTGGTGTTTTTGGATGGTGCTGGGTGGTGAGCATGGTTATTTATGATGTGTGATTATGTGATTATGATTACTTGGTATGGGATGTGCAGGATGGTGTGCCGGATGGTGTGCTGGATTATGGATGTTCTGGACTGTGTGCCACTTTAAGGTGTGCCGGATGGTTTTGGATGTGCCAGTTAGTATGTAGGGAACTTTATGATGTGCTGGATTCTTTTGGAAGTGCCGGATGGTCTTGGATCTGACAGATGGTGAGCATGGTTGTTTATGATGTGCCAGATGGTGCCGGGCACTTAAAAATAAGCTGTGTACTTTTGGATGTGCCATTTGGTGTGCTGGATAATATATGATGTATCAGACCATGTTCTGCATGCTTTTGGATTAGCTGGATGGTCTTGGATGTGATAGTTGGTGTGTGGGGAGTTTTTTGATGTGCTGGACCATGTGCCAGATGCTGTAAGGTGTGCCGGGTACTTTTGGATGTGCCGGGTGCAGTTGGATATGTCAGAAATGTCTCGGATGTACCGGACCATATGTTGTGTGCTGAGATATGCCAGATAGTACTGAATGTGCCTGTTGTTGTGCATGGAGCTAGTGCAGTGTTAGTATGGTTACTCATTTTGTGCTACAAAATGGTCTTGGTTGTGCATGGAGCTGTATGATGTGCTGTACCATGTTCCGGGTGCTTTAAGATGTGCCAAGTGCTTTTGGATGTGCCAGGTGGCCTTGGATGTGCCAGACCATGTGATGGGCGCGCTTGAATGTGCCGGGTGCAGTTGGATATGTCAGAAATGTCTTGGATGTGCCAGTTGGTTTGCCATGTGCTGGACCATGTGTTGTGTGCTTTGGGATATGCCAGATAGTCTTGAAAGAGTCAGTTGTTTTGCGTGTATAGCTGTATAATGTGCTTGACCATGTGCTGGGTGCTTTAAGCTGTGCCAGATGGACGTGCCGGATGTGCCGGCTGGTGTGCCGGATTATGTATGATGTGCTGAAACATGTGCCGCTTTAAGGTGTGCCGGGTGCCTTGGGATATGCCAGATGGTCTTGGGTATGATGAATGGCTTTGGATGTGCTGGATGGCCTTTGATGTGCCGGTTGGTGTGCTGGATTATGTATGATGTGACGGACCATGTGCCGAATAGTCTTGGGTGTGCCAGATGGCCTTGGATGTGCCAGTAGGTGTGCAGGGAGCTTTATCATGTGCTGGGAACTTTAAGGTGTGCCGGATGGTCTTGGATGAAGTTGGTTATGTCAGAAATCTTGTATGTGCCAGTTGGTTTGCCATGTGCTTTAAATGTGCTGGACCATGTGTTGTGTGCTTTGAGATATGTCAAATAGTCTCAAATGTGCGTGGAGCTGTATGATGTGACGGACCATGTGCCGAATGCTTTAGGATATGGCAGGTGCTTTTGGATGTGACAAATTATGTATGATGTGCTGGTTTAAGGTGTGCCGGATGGCTTGCGATTTCCCAGATGGTCTTAGTTGTGCGTGGAGCTGTATAATGTGCCGGACCATGTGCCGGGTGCTTTTGGATGTGGCGGATGCCCTTTAAGGTGTGCCGGGTGCCTTGGGATGTACCAGATGGTCTTGGTTTTACGCAGAGCTGTATGATGGGCCGGACGATGTGCCAGATGCTTTAAGTTGTGCCAGGTGGCCTTGTTTGTGCTGGATTATGTATAATGTGTCAGACTGTGTACCGCTTGAAGGTATGTCAGGTGCTTTTGGATGTTTTTAGTGCTTTTGGTTTTGTTGAAAGGCTTTGGATGTGCCAGATGGCCTCTGATGTGCTGGTTGGTGTGCCGGATTATGTATGAAGTGTCGAAACATGTCCCTTTTTATGGTGTGCCTGATGGCCTTGGATGTGCCCAACCATGTGCTGGTCCTTTATGATGTGCTGAGTGCTTTTGGAAGTGCCAGGTGCTTTTGGATGTGCCGGGTGGCCTTGGACATGCCGGATTATGAATGATGTGCTGGAACATGTGCCGCTTTAAGGTGCTGCGTGCTGTAAAATGTGCCGGAACATGTGCCTGGGTGCTTTTGGATATGCCGGATGCCCTTGGATGTGCCGAATGGTGTGCCGGATTATGTAAGATGTGCCGGAACATGTGCCTGGGTGCTTTTGGATGTGCCGGTTGGTGTGACGGAGCATGTTCCGGATGCCCTTGGATGTGCCGGTTTGTGTACCGGATTACGTATGATGTGCCGGGTGCCTTGAGATATACAAAATGGTCTTGGTTGGCATGTGCCTCTTTTAGGTGTACCAGATGGCCTTTGAGGTGCCAGTTGGTGTGCCATGTGCTTAAAAATGTGCTGCAACATGTGTTGTGTGCTTTGGGATATGCCAGATAGTCTTGAATGTGCCAGTTGTGCGTGGAGCTGTGTGATGTGATGGACCATGTGCTTTAAACTGTGCCAGATGCTTAACGATGTGCCAAGTGGCCTTGGACGTGCAGAATGGTGTGCCAGATTATTTATGATGCCGGAACATGTGCTGGTTTAAGGTGTGCCGGATGGTCTTGGATGTGCCAGTTGGTGTGCGGGAAGCTTTATAATATGCGCGATCATGTGCTGAGTGCTTTAGGATGTGCCAGGTGCTTTTGGATTTGCTGGATTATGTATGATGTGCCAGAACATGTGCTGCTTTAATGTGTGGCAGGTGCCTTGCAATTTGCCAAATGGTCTTGGTTGGGCGTGGAGCTTTATGATGAGCCGAACCATGTGCCTGGTGCTTTTGAATGTGCCGGTTGGTGTGCCGGATGGTCTTGGATGTGCCAGTTGGTGAGCATGTTATTTATTATGTGCCAGACAATGTGCCACTTTGTGTTGTGTCGTGTCATGCCATGTGATTTGGGATATGCCAGATAATCGTGAATGTGCCAGTTGTGCGTGAAGCTGTATGATATGCCGGACCATGTGCCGAATGCTTTAAGCTGTGCCAGGTGGCCTTGGATGCGCTGGAACATGTGCCAATTTAGGGTGTGCCAGGTGCCTTAAGATATGCCAGATGGTCTTGGTTGTGCACAGATCTGTATGATGTGCAGGATCATGTGCCGGGTACTTTTGGCCTTGGACATGCTGGATTGGTGTGCGGGGAGCTTCATGAGGTGCTGGATGCTTTTGAAAGCACCAGAGGGTGTGCAGAGAGCTTTATGATGTGCTACAAAATGGCTTTGGTTGTGCGCAGGTTTGTGTGCAGTGAGCCTCAGGAGGTCCTGGACAGTGTGCAGAGTGCTTTAGGGTATGCCAGGTGCTTTTGGTTATGTCAGATGACCTTGGATGTGCCGGTTGGTGTGCCAGATTATGTATGATGTGCTGGGTCTTTTAAGGTTTGACAGGTGCTGTAAGGTGTGTTGGTTAATTTTGAATATGCCGGATGGTCTTTGTGGGGAGCTTTATAATGTGCTGGAACATGTGCTAGATGTGCCAGGTGCATTTGGTCATATCGGAAAGGCCTTGGATGTGCTGGTTGGTGTGCTATGTGCTTAAAAATGTGCCAGAGCATGCGCAACGTTCTTTGGGATGTGCCGGATGCTTTTGGTTGACCCGGATGGTGTGCAGGGAGCTTTATAATGTCCCGGACTATGTGCTGTGGGCTGGTTGCTGGTGGATATACAGGATTGTTTTGGATGTGCCGAGTACTTTAAGGGGTAATTAAAATAAATAAATACAAGAAAAAAAAAACAGAAACCAAAAAAAATAACGTTTCACCCCCCTTTTTATTGTATCTTTATTGCCATTATTTAAAAGCTCCAACATTTACGGAACAAAACGCCTTCATATTTTAAATTTAATTTATAAATTAGGTGCTTCACAGCATGTGCATTTTTGTTTTAAGTGCTAAGATAGAGAACAGAAAAATAAATAAATATACCATAAAACCTTTAAGCGTCTTTTACACTTGAAAGAGGACCAATGTAGCCTAAATTTGAACATGTAATTAATTTAAAGCCACAATTGTTTTTTCCTTCACATTTCTGCTTAACATACATACATACATACTGTACTCCAAGTTGAAATCAATTTTAGCAGCATGCTTTTAAGCAAATATGTAACAGCCCAGTACCTTGGTTAGTATTTTGTCAGCTGGTATAAAAGGCCATATTAAAACACATTCAAATTATAAGCCTATATATGGATCACCAAACTCAAGGCACAAAATATTTCACATACTCAGAATTGTCTTGCTTGAGTTGCATCATAACAAGTAACACTGAAACAGCACTGAACATCCCTCCGTAGTTTTCTTCAATAAAATAAGCCAGGTCTTATTTATTGTGGCATAGAAAGTTCACAGCTTGCTCCTAAACAGCAGCAACATGCAAGACTAATTGCTTCTGCTGAAAAAAAGTGACCAGTTTCCAGTTAGCAGGAAATATCCCTTTTTTTAACACTACTAACAATAAAAAGCAGTGACATTACAAAAACAAGCAAAGACACAAACAAACCCTTACTTATCGTCCTTGCCAGTCAGTGGTCCTTTGTGCCGGAGTCTTTGGAGTTTGTCTGGGAACGTGGGAGATTGGACTGATTTGTGCCTTCTCTGTACAGCTTTTTATTCTTTGTTTAAGAGGAAAGTCTAAGGGTTGTGGGCCCAGAGTGTTACAGTCTTGTCTGCAGAAGAGGACAGGAAGGAGAGGTCTCGTGTGTGCCACCGGCACTGAATCACTTTGTCCTTGTGTTGGCTGGCCACTGTTACTGGGAGTGGCTTGGTTAGGTCTCCTGTGGACAGAAAAACTATCAAGTTCTAGCTTTGATTCATATTTTTTTTTTATTTGTGTGGAGCCAATGATCAGAACAGGGCAAAACTGATTTTACTGCATTTCTAACATGTTTATGGGAAATATAATAAAATCAGTAGAGGTGAGGTTCTCAACAGGACTCTTGAGTTTAAAAGATAAACATAGTCATAATGAAGATGCTGTGTCAGATGAATTTGTTTTTGAAGTGTTTTTTTGGGCATATGTGCTTCCATTTTAATCAGTGTTTCAGTCCATGCTAGCTGTACCAGATGCAAACATCAGTAAGAACGTGAACCTTTTCAATCTGCCGTGCTTTAAAATAATTAATTTATTTATAAGGTCATGTCCTTGTTGGATTAGTATTTGCAGAACATACTGTAATAGTTTCTGACAAAACTGGCCTGGAAGGCATTTAGTTTTGCACATATTGCCTCCTTGAAGAAATAACAAGCATGGTATGTAATGAACACTGCCCCTGTTTACCTTGTAGATCGGTGATCACAACATTGTTGTCATAGGAACCAGTGAGCAGGTAGTGCGCTCCAGGGGAGAAGCGAACAGAGCGAATGTCGCTGGTGTGGGGACGGAACGCCTGTACTGTTCGACCCCCTCTGATGTCATACAGCATGCAGCGGCAGTCCTCCAGTCCTGTGGCCATTAGTCGCCCGCTAGGGTCCACCGCCACGGAGGCCACTGCGCTTCCTGGTTAGGGGGTAGAACAGGTTAAAAAAGTTTAAACATGGGAAAGCCTGTCCCCTTACACTCACTTATACCCTGTACAATTTATAGCCATCAGTCACAATTTTGCTAAAAAGCTTGAAACAAACTGAAGAGATTACAAAAAAAATGTGAATTATAAACACAAGGAAGAACGCACCAGTTCCATGCATGGTAGTCCCAACTACTTTCACACAACTGGGCACGCGCAGGTCCCAGAAACGTACAGTCTTATCCTGAGAGCCAGATGCAACCATCCAACCACCCCATGTATAGAGGGACAGGATATGGCCTTGGAACATAAGATTAGAGATTGCATTCACTGTTCATATTCTAAAGTTCTCCCATAAATAAAGTTAACTTTCTGTAGAAATGCTTGGTGTGTACCTGTATGTCCACTGAGTGCATGTAGCCCCTGTCCTCTGTGGCAGTCAGTAGTATAGATGTTACAATCTCCTGCTCCAGCACTTATAAGAATGGCCCCTCCACTCTCTGGACCCTCCATAAACGCCAGGTCACGGATGGTCCCATCATGCATGCTGAACTCCAGATCTGGCCCTATACACAGACATATACACAGTCTTGAAGTCTCTGACCAAAATAAAACTTAGCAGTCATTTTACCAAAGTTTTTAAAACAAACTGTTGCTGCTATACAGCGCACAAAACACAAGATACTCTGCTAAAAAGGAGGCTTATGTTACCTGTAGCATTGCAGGTATCTGCATTGAAAGGCAGAACCTTGACATATTTGTCGTTGGAGCCCGTAGCTAGGAGCTGACCACAGGGACTCCAGGCCACACAGTAGATGGAGCCTTTATGGTGCTTGTTTCGTTTAAAGCAGACATCAGGCTGCTTCCCTGGACTCACAGCACTGTGTGAGAGAGTCAGAGGTAGGAAAGGACATGCCATCTTTATTGTGCGAACAAACAAATAAATAAACATTCTATAAAACATTATATTATGCATAATACACACACGGACCATTGTCAAGGTTATATATATATATATATATATATAATTATTGAATTAAAGTCATTATCAGATTTCAGTAACAGGGCTATTTAATGCATGATTATAATTATAACAGTCAGCCCATGTATACTGGTACTTCACTTTGTGCAAGTGGGAAAACAAAAGCAATAAGCGTAGCTGCCCAGGAAGCAGTAAGCCCCACAAATTTAACATAACCAGTATCTGAATTTTTAAACATTTGATCATCAACCAAAATAATAATAATAATAAAGAAAATAACTATCATTAAAAATATAATATCTACTTTGCCAATCAATGTTTCTAAATGTGAATAAAAAATATTATATTTTAAACTTATTAGCAAACTACTCTTTGCACTTGGGGCACCCTTCTACCACCTGACTTAACTGAACCAACCGAAGCCAGGAGTGAAAAATGACTGTATCTTGGCATTGCAGCATTAAAGTCATATATAGTGTTTGTTGTCATACAATACCGGCAACTCTTAAAACCATGTTGGAATAAAAACGTATTTTGGTGATTGCACCACATAATGTTTCATGTGTCAGAATTCTGAATTTACAACCAAAAGCTTTTCAGTGAAGTTAAATACTTTAGAAGCTGCCCAATTTTTGCTACATTTTATATTTTAAATACATTTCAAACATAAAACTCTAATAATACTTTGCCATGATTTTAATAGTTTTGTTTTTAATAAAATATACTGCATACTACATATATTGTTAGTCGTTTCTGAAGGACTGAAAGTTTTTTCACATTAAGGAGAGAAGTAGACAAAGTGATACGTCATGGGTTCCATTCACGCCAACCCCTAAACGAAAATGAAGGCTAGAACTCACAAAACAGTATACCTGGAATTAACGTTCTGTGGGTAGACACACACACGCAGAATTTTGGAGTTGGAGCCCACAGCATAGAGGGTCCCAGAAGGATGAAATGCAACAGCTCGTACAGCCTGGGTATCCTCCAAAGTGTGCACTGCTATAAATGGAGACTTGGGCTTCTCATCCTGAAACGCACTGGAACGTCATACCAACAGCTCACAGACTTGCTGCTGATATGAAACTACACTGAAACTAACTAGAAATTTCAATCAGTAAACAGAAAACCTAACTGCAGTATTTCAGATCCATCATGAACATTTTAAATGAGTAGAACTTCCTTTAGTCTCACCTCCGACTGACCAGCACTGGGGACTCATCCAATGAAGGCATGTCCCGTCCGCCTCCTCTCTGAGGGGTGCTGCTGGTGACGCCGGCCCCGTCTTTGCCAGTGCTGACCGTTTCTGGAGTTTGTGTACATTCGGCTTTGGCCGGCATGCCATTACACTGCTGGGCCAGAGCCTGCACATCCTCCCCCAGGTCCTCCATCCCCACGTTCAGCTCCTCAAGCTTCTGAATAGACCTGTACAGAACAGAACAGCCACACAGCACAGAAACCACTTAGTAATCCATCTAGTTCTGGATATTTAAACATAAAGCCATATTCACAATTTCATAGTTTTGATGAGCTTAAAGCACTGTTTGATTTTACTATAGAGAAGAGACAAAACTAATGCAGCCGACAGTAGAAGCACAGATTTTCCACAATTCACATCAAGAAATCTTGAAAAGGTTTTTTTTTTTTTTTTTTTTTTTTACACTTGATGACTGATGCAAACTCATTAAAATTGACAACTGTTTGGGCAAAATACATTTTTCTCAAGTGTAAGGGGAAATGTGCACCTCTGAATGATCAATAAAAAAATAAATAAAACGCAATTCAGTGGTCACCAGTGCTAGTAGAGAAAGCAATTTATCTTAAAGAAAGAGAGAGTGAGTGTGTTTTTGGCTCTGACCTGCTGAGGAAGGTCTGTGTGAGGTTGTGTTGAGTGGGGGCTGAAGGCTGATCAGCCTGCTGCACCCCTCCTTCCAGCAGCATCTGCTGGTAAAGCTGTGTCTGCTGCTGTTTCTGCTCCAGGTGCTGTTGCACACGGAGCCGCTGCCGCTGAAATTCCTGCAACTGTTCCTAAACATGGAAAAAACAATGCATGTAGATGATCACATTGCCTTTGTCTCATTTCAAACCCATGTGATCACTTTAAAAGTAAGTTTACACCCAAGTATGTGTGAACCAACTTGGAAATCTCACTGAAGTCATTACCATACCAGGCAGTCCAGTACAGCCCTGTAGAGTTATTTAACTCGATGTGTATTCAGTTTTATAAAGGATCTGAAATTAATGAAAGTACTATGACAGCATCATTATTGCATGCTTCAGAGTATAATAAGGGTATTGAATCACTCCTAGAACAACTACCAAATTCATATAAATAACAAACACTGCATAGTAATGAGAATGGAATCACATACTTTTGCAAGTGCATTTCATCTGTTCCTACTTAAATGACATTAGCTGCATCATAATATAACTAATATTGTGATATAATGCATTGTAAATATTTATTCAAATATCAAGGTAAAGATATTCTTTACCCACCCCTTACCTCACTTTTCTCAGTTGAACCAGGAGGCACACCATCCCTCCCAGAGGACAGAGTGGGAAAAGAGGAGTTAGGCCCTCCAGCACTGTTCATTCTCTCCTCTTGTACGTGTGACCTACAGGTACATGAGGAGCCCAAGTCATCGCTCAACAACTCAAAAGGAACTGCACCAGACCATTATTCTCAAAGGTTTCAACTTTATATACAAAGAGCTTTGTGTCTAAAACTAATTTAGTAAAACTCAGCTAACAATGTAACAGACTTGGTAGATGGCACTGCAGAGCAAGGTCAGAACAGGACAGGTCAGAAGAAGGGCAGGGACTTCAGAGCCTGCAGCTCTCTAATACCATGTCAACATTCCTTGATGCCCTGCCCTGGATAGGAACTAGTACAAACTAGAAGAGCTAGTAGAGCCAGGCTTTATTTAAGTAGATGGAACAGGATTAGTGGGGTTTAGGTTGGCCAAATGTTCTGTTTGACTGCTTAGACTGATGTCTCTGACTAGAGATTACTTCTATTTACAGTATACACATATAGTTGTCGGCCACAATGACAATATATATATAGACCACACATTCACTTTCAGAACATAATGCAACCACTGTGAAAAAACTACAAAAGACGTACTACAAAAGTACAACATTGTGGCTAGGTCACTCTAATATGAGACAAATCATTCAAGCATATTATACTGTGTTTTTAAAATGCATGTTTAAATCACTAGTAGTTAGTCTGGCACAACTAAAAAAGTTGATGTAAATGTTTGCCTTCTGATTGCTTTTAGGGATTCCCAGACATCAGCATCTCCCACTATTGTCACGTCCAACTCAAATCGAATACACAAAAGGGCAAAACCTCTCAAACAGAATGATCGCACTGTTGACTGCTGTTAAAAGAAGAGTACTATTCAGGCCTAAAACAAAAAGTATATAGACTCCCATGCCAATGCTCCACAGCTCAATGCTGAGGTGCTTTATACCCCTGTAGCCCAAGCCTGACATGAGGCATTGTGCCAATACGTTCATGTTTATCTGCTCCAGAGAGTCCTGTTCAATTGGCAGATTATTCTATTGGCAATATTTCTCTGCAGGGGCTAGACAAGCTGTGTGTGCGCATTTGCTCTTCTGCGTCAGCAATGGGTGCTACTTAAAGACGCTGAATGCATCCAATAGAAGAGGTGTCCACAAACATTTACACATATAGTGCATATACACTATATAACTGGATATCACAAATGTTGGCTCTACATATTCAACTGTGGTTAGGCCTCTGTCCAGCTGGGATCAAATGCTCTATAAAGCACTAAAACAGCCATCCAGAAAGACTGCACTCTAACACATTTCCTCTCTCTCTCTAGCCAGATACCAAAAACTAAAGTGAAGCTTGCTGATGCTGCTGCTAGCAAAAACCCCAAAAACCTGCCAATCCTCCCACTTGCTTCTTTTGTTCCTTTTTTTTTTATTTTAAAGACACAGACACAATGAAACAATTAAAAAAACAAGGGTCAGTGTGTTCAAGTTGTTTCTGTGTCTGCGTGCAGACCCTGCCCAACATTTACTTAACCAACAAATATTAAGGGATTATACCTCTCTGGTGTTTCTGTGAAGAGGTTATTGTCCAATACGCTGCGACTAGCATTCGAGCCAAAGTTAGCAAAGGAGTGTGACATGGCTCCAGCCTTTCCACCAGCCTCAGTGCTCTTCTTCTCCTTCCCTGCCAGGCCATGCGACAGGCCATCCAGTGCAGGGTTGAGTGAGCGGGACATGTATGTGTCGGCCGACTGGGGGCGTCTCAGGGGCGAGGCCGGACATGGAGACAGCTTAGTAAGTAGTGGCGTTAGCAGGTCAGCGTGGCCCGTCCGTGCTGGCTTTACCAACCGGTCCACGTGGATGTTAAGGGTCTTCTGCTCGAAAGCACAGGCAAAGACGGACGAGGAGAGGTTCTGCAGCCAGGATAGCAAGCTAAGGTCCAGCTCATCACAACCATTTCCACACAGCACGTCCACAGCCAGCAGCACCTCACCCTCTCCAATCTCCTCACCCGTGGCCTTGCTCTGGCAGAACTCCACGCAGCACTCATACAGGATGCCTTTGATAAGGAGCTGGAAGAGGCGGTCACCACTGGCCCTGAAGCCGGCCTCGCTCAGCTTCCGGTCGGCTGGGATGAACTCAGCCACCATGGCGCAGGCCTCTTCGAAGCAGTGCACACGCGCCGTGCTTGGGTTCCACTCCTTAAACTCTGCGTGGTGAGTGAGCCGAGGCAGGGTGAGCAGAAGGCACAGCTTGCTGTAGTCTTCCTTTGAGGGGCTGTACTCCTCTAGAGCATGCAGGGACTTCACTGCCTCCTGCATGGTCAGCTCCAGCTGAGGAAGGGAGATAGCAGTAGACAAGCAGTAAATTAAGAATTTGTGGCTGCAATGTAGATGAACATGTTTAGCATATAAGCAATGCTTTAGTACCAATAATACAGTCAGGCGTTGATATTTTGCTACAAGTCTGCCACATCCAAAGAGTTTAGCTGGGCAAAATGTGACCCAGTGGCCAATAGCCACTGTCCACCCCTGAACCGAAAGCATTGCCTATTGATGCAATGAATAATTCACAGTGTCTCAAAGGTTCAAAAGGTGATGCAGCTAGGGCATGCCATGTTAAATATTTACTCCAGGTTTATGACACTAACTGCAGGCACGATGTTGATGTTTGTTTTTAAGATTATACCTCACAACCAAACAAGGTGGACTAAAGGCTAAAAATACTGCTATTAGCTGTGCTGTGTACTACTGTTTATTTTTGTACTTTCAGTAGATCATACAATTAGCCATAGAAATTGACCAAGTCAGCTACGGTAAACTGGCCTTGTAGCTCTAAGTTTAAAGATACAAGCTTTAGACATCAAATATGTCTGGGTTAAACAACTACATTTGGTAAATTTGACATTTTTAATGCTTTAACTACAGAATAATGCCCACATTCTGTCCCCATATTTGCAAAGAATTTCCTAGTCAGAGCTGCAAATTCATGTCATATCACAGTCCTAAGCCTTCTCACATCTGACTCTTCAGCCACATAAGCTGCAGCAGCAGCGAGGTTATTCATCCTGACATGCACAAACTCACGTTTTGAGGATCTTCTGTTGCAGATACCGCATTATTCACGCAAAGAGCTTCCAGAAACTTCTGCTTGAGTATAATGTAGCGAAACCTTTGAAGGGGACAACGATTATCAGGAAAACTAATAAGATCATAAGGCAGTGAACCAGCAAAAAATGTAAAGGCCCTTCAACTGGAACCTCTTGTGCACCAGTGCATAAACTAAATTAATCTCCCTCACCTCTTTCTGTCAAATTTATCCATGCACTCCAAAGGCTGAATGAACTGGAGAACTTCCTCCCATTGGCCATCTAAGATCAGTTGCCTTGAGAGAAAAAATAAAAATCCATACATTAAATTTGAACCCATACATGTCACAATTACACTGGGCTAATTTGCAGTAACAAACCTTACGCAGAGACATCCTGGTCTTGAATGAACTACAATACTTTACAGGCAGGTTCTTGAACTAGGATTAAGTCTAGCCCTGGACTATGCTGCATCTTAAAATGAAGATTAACCACCAAAAATAAAATCTAGTCCAGGATAAGGCTTAATCCAGGTCAACAGAAACAAAATCAACTAGTTTTTTTCTCAGTCACTAACAGCATGAAACCCACCTGAGAAAGAGCATGTCATCGGAGTAGAGACCATTGATGATGCCGCTCTCCTTCTCTAGAGCTAACATGCTGATGTGGAGCTTTCTAGAGTTGAGGAAATCCAGGATGAGTTTGAGGATCTCTGCCTCCTTGATGTTGATCGTCTCTTCAGCAGTCATGGTGCTCTGTTCCTACAGGAGTTGCATGATTAAAAATAGTATGTTTTGTACAACACCGAATTCTTTCCGCATAATCTTTCTGCATAACACAATAACTGAGATATAAACAACCCTATTCATAGTGCTTTGGTGTAAAATGGCCAATAGTAAGAAACTTGCTTATTGAAACATTCAAGTGTTCAGAGGTCTGGTTTCATTCACAACCACTGTGAACAATTCTGATTCGATGTTTCTCTAGAACAGAGCATTTCACATCACATCACTGTGTCTGACTTTCTTTAGATCATCACTTAATTATGCAGAAATTGTAAAAACAGGACAACTCGTATTGCAGTCTTGTCATTTCTGGCTACTCTACATTTATTTACCACAAGCCTTATGCATGCCACATCTACCATTCATAACCTGTCAAACTTTGTTAAATGACTGGTATGGTTGAGTTAAAATATGCCCATTAACATCTCATAAAGCCAAACACAGCATGAGGTGTAGGGACTAGATTCTATCTCTAGTTTTTTTTTTTTTTCTCTAGTGGAGGAGTCCAGGCCTCAGAAAGACGTAGCATATCTACTCTAATTATCCTCCATCAGAAATGACCACAAACTTCACACGATCTTCCTCAAAACAAAGGAAACGTGAGGTTCGCTGCTATAATGGAAAACTTGGTGCACATAGGGCAGCAGCTTGTCTTGAACACATAGCTACTAAAATGCACGCATGCAGCTGCAGCAGACCGCAGGCATCAGGGTTTTTTTTAGCCTGCAGAGCATCAGCACCACACCGCCGGTTCGTGGAGCTGGTCAACACAAAGCCTGAGAAAAACCTGCTATGATTTGCAATGACGTTAGCCAAGTTTCACAGTGCAAAACCTGCACCCGCCGCCTCTCGCTTTAATGCTGGCGGCTTAGCCAACTATCCTAGCCCTTGGCTAGCTTTAGTAGCGTGTTTACTACCCACTGCCAACCGTGTTTTTAATTGTTAAACGGGGGGGAAACACCTTACCTTTACAAAACAACAGCGTGGGCTCGGTCCTCAGCGCGCGCCGCAGCCTTTATTTATGCGAGCTCAGCGTTCTCCTGCAGCGCTGGGAGCGCGTTCACCCTGGCAACGCCCCACCCACCCAGTGTCGCGCGCACCAGCTTCTGCTAGGAGGTTCGATTCAGGTTGATGAACCGACTCATTCAATTCAGCTCTTTAACCGATTTCAACTTAATACCCATTTCCATTCACCTGGAAGAGTTTTATTCATACAGCGCTGTTTACAGCAGGTTTTACACCACAGGACAGCTTTGACGGACTCAAGGGCCGAAAACGCAAGGATGACTACCTTGAATTATACTGTTCTAGATCAGGTCTGGGTCTGAATCCAACTCCGTCCCTGCACTTTGGTTCTGTAACTACAAGCACTGAGCCAAAAGGTTGTAGTAGTGTAGTGGTAAGCGCGTTCACATTTTGGTTGCAGTCCAACGTCGATTGGGCCCATCGAATAGCCAATCAGCGGACTTTAGATCAATCAGATTCCGCTAGCAGGACCCAAGTAGCCAACCAGAACGCAGAACTGAAGGAGGATCCCAGAAGGCCGGTTTCAAGCAACCAATCTAAATCCAGGATTCGGGGAGACCGTGAAAGTGCAAAAGTATAATAGCCAATCAAAACGCAGGATATAAATAGCTAATAAGAGCTAATCAATAAGTGGGACAGTCATGGGCCAATATGGAAATGTCATGCTTTAATGTGTAAGTGTAGCTAGTCGCTAACTATTAGGAATTGCCTGTTTACGACAGATTTAATTAATTAATGCATGTTAATCAGTCTAATATTAAGTGTTACTGATATACTTACAGTTAACATGGTATAACACCTTGATCACAGCTAATAACCTTTGATAACATGGAAACTGCCGGAGTTTTCTGTTAATATTGTTATATTGTTAATATGTATGACTGCCAGCCAAGTAAAAATTCACAGCTGTACACACTGTTTTTATGTTCCAAAAACAGGCCGAACGTATCAGGAAATAGACAATCAGTTGATGTTTATCAATGTTTTCTTTCTTCTTGTTTTTTAAATGAGCAAAAATCAGTTTTCCATGACATAGCCTTTTTAAATACAGAATCTTGTTCGTATTCTGGTGCATAACATTACCACAAAAGCATTCGAGGCCATGCGCAATTTTATTTAATGCAATGTAAAGCAAACATGGTAGGCTACTTCAACAAGTTAGCGATGACAGCAGTGTCTATTAAAAAAACAAAAAAAAAAAAATAAAAAAATCAATGAATGGAAACAATTGAGGCTTCATTACAATGGACTGTACAATATTCAACCGTGCTCATTTACAAATACATAGACATTGGCTTGAAACAGCCAATTTAATTCACTACAACAACTGCTTAAAAAAGTTTTTGTCCCCTAGATGCTGTATAGGCCTGTACAGGGTTTCCCTTCCAAAACACAACTTCACTTCCATTTCAGCGATCTAATATATGTTCTTTGAAAGGAGCACAGCTGTGTGCATTTGTTGATGATTGTGGAAAGGCAAAGCTGGAACAGGGAATCAAGGAGAGCTGGAGAAAGAATGGGCTTTAAATAAGCTAAAAGAAGGCATGTGTTCATGTCAAACACAGTGAGCCTCGACCCGTAACTAGCCACATTCTGCCGGATGACCCAATGAGCGCAATGCTGCCACGTCTTTACCACTTGAATAACAGCCAGGCAGTAAAAAAATGGAATATCTGTAGCAGGGCTGTTGACATTCCAACCCCAAATACAATTGAATTATCAATAAGTGCATTAGTCTCAATCTAAACCATGCATTCAGAATAAAACTAGGTCATTTGGCACATTGCTTTTTGAGATTTCTGCTCCATTTTAAGACGGTGTGGGATGCTGTCTCACCAAAAGCAAAATTCATTCAGGGTAATCGCCACGACTGTTGCGATTCGACAAATCAGTCGCCAAGCACAAATGGGAAAACTAGGATAGGAATGACTGCTGATGCAATGATGTCTCAATATCAAGTCAGTTCATCTGTAAAGCCGACATGAAAATATCACTGATACATAATTCAATAGAGTATTACCAAATAGTAGCTAGCTTGATTTTCACAACCTACAATCACGCAATAATGCAAACGGAAGTTTGGTCTTCTAAACCTTGGCAAGCTATCATGAATGATACATCCACTTGAACAAGATCATGGTTTGGAACTGAATAGGATTCCTCTGCTCTGTCAAAGAACTGGAAATTACAATAATAAGAAGAATAAAATGATAAAACACCTATTTGCACGGTAAGAATTCACAATCCTGCTGTGAACCGAAAGCCATTTAAGAAGAATAAGTAGTTTAGTTTAAAACACAAGAGATGGAGGGGGGTGATTCTCTATGCAAGCAAAAGATATTCTACATATTACCACACAGATTTGGTATAAATGCACAGATACAGCATTGCTTGCCCAGAGGAGTTCCCAGACTAACGAAACCATTAACTGTCTCTTGTGCAGCAGCCTTACAATCACTTTAGTACACTACCTAAAAAAACAAACAAACAAAAAAAACTCTCAAAAAGAAATCAAATGATTTCAACATAAGGCCACATGTCGACATGGTATACACAAAAAAATTGTTTGTACAGACAAATGACATTCAGTGCTTCAGTGTACCAAATAAGAGCCACACTACTTCATCTCATTACCATTGTTTTGGCACATACCAAAAACACACGCGCACACACTCAAACACATTCACCCACCCAACCCAGCCATGCTTTAAAAGAACTCCAATGAGACAGTCAGGATATAAATACAGGAGTGAGAGCCACTGACAAGCCCAAAGTGTTGTACATTCCAGTTGTGCATATTTTTTTTTCTTAGCAAAATTGAAAAGTGTTTCCTGGTTGGCTTTAGTGAAGACTATGAGTAGTGTTTTTGAGTTTAAAAGTACAGAGAAGGGAAACTTTGCTGAGAACAGAAGCACTCCTCCAGAGAGAGCCGCTGTGAAGTACTAGGACTTGCAGGGCGCTACTTTCTTGGGTGTTCCCGGCTTCTTCGTCTGCCACAGGTGGCTGTGGATGGTTATGGCGTCTACGTTGGCAGACATGGTCTTGGCTGGGATTTGGCTGAACTGCTTCCGGTCTGAGTTGTACTTGTACAAACCATCAATCATCTTGCGTGAGATGCTCTTGGGCCCGATGCCGGTCAGCTTGGTGATTTCCTCGTTCTCCGGGCAGTACGTGTAGAGGGAACGGAACTGACAACCTGCGTCACGGAACAGGATCAGGAAGTTGTTGGCCTCCGATTTCTCCATCTCCTGTTGGATTCAATTACAACACATGTCATGGGTGCACTTCCCTTTTCCCACCACCCTTACCTAGCAAGAGTGAAAGGTAAGCTAACCTAGAGACCCTCCTTGGTACCATGGTTGTTACAACATGTATGTCATGGTACTGAAGAAAAATGTGTGATTCCTGATTTATGTCGACTTCACTTTACTGTGTGGTGTTCACTAGCATGTGAACGGCTATGGCTAGCCGTGTGAAAGGCTAACCATATTGCTATCAACACTGATACATACTGTACATTGATAGCTAGCAAGAAAGGAAAAAAAAACTAGCTTTTATATATATATATATATATATATATATATATATATATATATATATATATATATATATATATATATATATATATAATAATTGTCTGTATATAGTAGACAACTAACTAACTAACTAGAAATTATTCATGTGAATCTACAAAGAACACTTTAAAAGCTAATACTCTGCACATCAGCCTGGGGCAAACATACCAGCTTGTGACTAGAGTGCTAGACCAGCACATAAAAGTAAAAAGATTTATTTTAAATTCTGGACTTTTGATATTGGTAAATATTGGTCTAATAAACAGAGAATAATACAACAATACACACATTTTGCTGAATTAAAAAATGTATCAAATCAAGGCACCACCATATATATATATATATATGAAATTTAGTTTTAAATAACCATCTAGTACCCCAAATTTCACGGAAATATCCCTGTCTAACGTTCTTACCTCTAAAATTTTGTTCTTCTGTCCCTCATTGACCTTCCCAGCCAAACAGCAATGAGCCAAGGCATTCTGAATTATATGCTTATTCGACTTGGCACTGGGCTCTTTGTACAATTTAGGACCTGTGAAGAAAATATATCACCTTAACGTGACCGTTTTATAGTTTGAATCTGTTTGGCAGGCTTTAATTAATATGTCTGTGTTAACACAGACCAAACCAGTGTTAGGCTCCAACCTGTGTATTCGGTGTTGGAAGTCACAGAAGAGGTGGTAGACCCATTTTCCCAGTCCTTCTCTCCGTTGTGACTAGCAGACCGGGAGGGAGACAGGAAGGCGTCAGCTGAGTCGGGCCTGCTGAAGCACATGTCACACACGCAACTTAATATTGCTGCCAATCAAGCAACCATACACAGTGTTTTTATACAAGTGCTGAGGCAGCATTCCACTCCAGCACCTTTTTCCTGGTCTCATGCAGCTTCAGGCAGTGAAGTTTCAGTTTTCTAATGTGAAGAGTAATTGTTTCTACAAGACTTTGGATGGACCTATTTACCAATTGTAGATGATATCTGATTAAATTACCATATTGCTACATCTTCTAATAATAAATAACTGCATGTAGTCAGGTCCATAAAATAGATGGCAACACAGTTATTACTGTAGTTAGTTGTCTACCACAGTATATTGGAGACTTTCAGCCTTAATCTGAGGGCACTGACATTTAAACTGGGTGACTTTTTCACACATTTCCTTAATCATAAAACACAAACTTAATGAAAATCAGAACTTATTTGCAGTCAATGATCGCCTGATGTTTGGAGACTAAAGACTCTTCTTCCCTAGTGATGTTCTGCCAGGTCTGCTTGTTCTAACAGAGGTGTTTTAACCTCTGTTAATTATTAGTATGGCATTACTATTGTTTGGGACTTTTTTGTGTGTCCCTCATTATTTAATTTCAACTCAAATATTTTGTGGTTGAGCTCTAACACTCATAAATATCTAAATGTTTATGGAACTGACTGTATGTTTGTAACTGAAGTCACTCTGTGGTATTTATGCAACTTTTATTTATGCAACTGCAGGTGAGGAAGGTTCAGTGTACACTATGAGGGCCAAGCATGACAGTGAGTGGTTAGTGGCATGACCGTGATTTCTTCTCACTGCTGTCTCATTATGCCAATCACATAATGAAAACCTGCACAAAAGCATTTGGATGGGTACAATTGTAGCAGGAACAGACAGACCTTGTCTGTGTCCATCACAGAACGGGGAGGGACTGGGAAAGGTGAAGTGACATCAAACTAGATGAAGTGACTTATCCAACTGACCTTCTCCTTCTTACTCGAGGAGAGCTCAAGAAGTAGTATAGGTTGCCCGAAGCTAAGCTATTGCTTCTGAGAAGCCCAAAAGAAGATTCGAGAGAACAGAAGAGTTCATTGAATAAGAAATACCAAACACAAATTACAAAAAAATATGGAGCAAATTAAGATCCACTGGCTGGTAAATTCACTGGAATGATAATTATACAAAGATGTTGAGCTTTTTGTTGATGAATTCCTGTATTGTGGAAAAAATAGAAACAATAATACCTCAATTTCCAACTTCCAATAATCTCTGTCTAACCATGATTCTTACCTGGGGGCTCTTTTCTCCGAGCTGACACTGTCATTGTCTCCCAGATTGAGGGAGGCCAAAGATAGGCTGGACACTGAAAAAACACGAGGTCGTGAACCTGGATGTAAAACACAAGAATGCCACAAAACAAACAGTTACACAAGACAAAGACCACCTGCTGTACTTTGAACTACCCTCTTTTAATAAGCTCACTGCTTACAGATTTTGCTCCTGCTTAGATAGTCTGTGTTTGGGTTTGGCACTGTATTATGGTCAATATGTACAAGGCAATAAATACCAAATGCCTTATAGTCTGGTAAAAAAATACAAAACTATCAAAAAATAGAAACTAACTAAAAACTGACAAAAGTATGTTGCATAGGTCAATGGTTCTTGAACCAGTCTTCTGGGACCTCAGACAGTCAACACTTTTGCTTCAACCCACATGGCGACATTAGTAACAGCATCTTGAAAGCTTCTTCTATGTATATTTTGGCTTACTGCAGCACAGTTTTTTTGCCATTTCTTTTTTCAAAGATCAAAGAATAAACAGATTAGTCTGGAGGAAGAGTTTAGTCAGATTGAAGAATTAGTCAAGCTCTTAGAAAGTGCCAAGCAAAGCTGAGTCAAACCATCACACAGAAAAGGTGCAGTAAATTTAGAATGCCTGTTAGAAAGCAGTAAGCAGGAAAGCAGAAGGCCGAGGGTGGCACAAAGCAAGCTGAGGGTTGGGTCTTGCTTGAGAAGGGCTCATGCCCTTTTACCTGCTGCAGCCCTCATTGGGGTCTTGGGAGAGTCCATCACGTCGCGGTGAATGGACTTAGGCCGCGGCTTCCTCTGCTTAGCCCCGGCAGGCCGAGCTTTTACCAGCATGTCCATGTCCTCCATGAGTTTAAGCTGCTTCCTCCTCAGGTACTCCTGCTTGATAAACTCACGCCTGGCTTTCTCCTCCTCCTTCTTCTGCCGATCCTCCTCCGCCTTCAACCTGGGTGAGGAAACAGATATGACAGATGTTTTAAACTGGAATAAATCAGCTAACATCATTGCAAGCTTCACAAAGTGAATAGAAGTGTAGCTATTTGAGCACTGGTTGGGGAATCACCTTGCTTCTTCTTTCTTCTGCTCCTGCTCTGCCTCAAGCTGCTGCTTCTTCTGCTGGCTCTCCCGCTCTCTCCTCAGTCTTTTCTCTAGCAGTGCAGCTCGCTTCATGGCCATGCTGTCCTCCCCCTTCATGTCATCCTGTTAATTAAAGAACACAATGAAAACAAACACTAAGACTGAGGATCATTTAACATCTGATATCTCTGCTATAAATGCTTAGTTAATTCAATTTCATCTAGCTAGAAGTTAATTTGGAGGGGACTGCTACTCTCTTGCATATGAGCAATTCCAACTGTAGTCTGCTGTTCAGTAGTGTTTTAAGTGAACGTCAACAAGTCTATAATTAACATCACAATATAATTACAATTACATGTTTACTTACTCCTGCAGTATCTAGGAATTACTTACTTCTGCAACAAGACTATAAGCATATATATGTTGCATGCAAAAACAGCAATTTCCGGTAAACCACAAACAGAAATATACAGAAACACTGAATCAGAAACAGCCCAGTCGCTGTGCTGCTCACTGTCTGTGAAAAATACTCACATCATTTAAATGATTTATTAGCCCCAGTTTTCTGACCTAGATCAAACAGCAGCATGGTCGACCCAACTAAAAAGAGCACGACATGTCTGTCCTAAGCCAACCCCTTTCTGCAATATATTCTTATTATAATCTTTAGATAAAATACACTATGAAAAACAGTCATATCTACTTTCACATAATATTATGATTACTTCAATATTACAGTTACTTGTCATTACAGATATCATTATGTCATTATTTAAGTTACATATGACATTAATATGTGACTTGTCAGGACATCAACCATCACACCTTTGCAACTGATAATGAGAACATGTCACTGTTGCATACATGTCACTGTTGCATACACTGGTCCATACATTTTAAACCAAGTTGTGTGTACAAGTCACAGAGTTCAGACTCCCTCTTGTCCCACTCTTAGTCAGACAAATTATATTATATGTTAATATAATTAAAAATAATACATTTAAACATATCAAACAAAACAAATCCAAAGCTTATCAGCAGTTTATGGGTTAAATGACAGTATGATATAATGGTATATATATATACACACCTTAAACATATACACACATACCTTGAAGAAGAATCCGCAGCACATCTTCTGGTCATCATCCGCATTCTCTCCAACTGTTGGTTCATCCCTGCTCTCTTCAAGCTCCTGTCCATCAAGAGGTTTTAAAACAGATAGCGGCACCTCGATCAAGGTTTTGTTGCTCTGACTAGTAGAATCAACCGGCTTCTCAGTGGGTGTGACTATGACGGTTTCTTTTACAGCTTGCGATAACACCTCTGAAACACTAGATTCCACTGTGGGCTTGATTTCTCCTCCTGTTTTTTGCTCTTCATCTTTCTCACCATTTTCCTTCATGTTTATGATTTGTGCATCCCTCATCCCCTCTGATTCCTGGGCTGTCAAATCTCCAATAAATGTTTCTGTTTCTTCCTGCTGTGTGTCTTTGTTTGGTGACACGAGATCACCAGTGGAACCCTCTGAGCATACGGGCTCATGGGCTTGCATAATGTCCTTGTCTGTGGCTTCAGCACCCACTGCTGTTTTTTTGTTGTCCCCCAGGTACGCGAAAGAGCTGGTCACAGACTGAGATGGAGAAAACCTACGCAAGCGAGGTATACTATCTACAGACTGAGGAACAGTAAGAACTCGGTTAAACGGGGTGATTTTGAGCTCACTGGGCCTGGGCGTTCGTGGAGTTTTGGAGTGGAAGGAGGCTGACTTCCTCTTGAGGCTGGTTGGGGAACGATGGGTGGTGTGAGGGGAGTCTGCAGGTGAAGGAGAACCAGAGGAGCGAGCTCCGCTCCCTCGCAGGTCCTGCATCTGCTTCTTAGGGGACGGCTGCGGTGGGGACACAACCCATGCCTGCTGCTCTCGCATCTGCATGATAACCTCCTGCTGCTGGGCCAGCCGCTGCATCTCTGCCTGCAAGAAGCTTAGTGAAGAGTTCAGCTTCTCAATGGAGCGTGTGTACTCCAGCAGGTCTGCTTCGGATGCACCCTCTTCACCAGGGGTCTTGACTGGAGACTTCATGGGCTGTGGGTTATCAGCTGGTGTCTTACCATCTTCTACAAGTGGTGAGGAGCCATCGCCTTTCCTCTTGACTACTGTAAGGAAAGCATTGCGTCCCATCTTCTGCCTGTGACGTGTGAAAGCAGCTTCCACTTTCTTCTTCTGGGCCTCAATGGCACGCCGTTTCTCTTCCAGACGCATGCGCAGTTGCACCATTTCTGCTGCCATGGCATGGGCTGGATCTTTGGGTGGCTGGTGAGCAGGGCTCACCTCTGGTGAGGGTGCCCAGGAGACTGAGTGGGGAATGCTGAAGTCTGAACTGTCTGGTGTGGTCACCTGTGAGCTGCCCTTGGCCTCCACATTTGGATTGAGTTTCTTTAGCTTTTGCTCAGCAAAGCTGGTCATCTTCACCCCAGGTGTAGGTGTCCCAGCTGTGGGGGACCTGGTGCTGACACTGCTGGGGCATGGGCTGGTCGAGTCTTGGCTGCGACAAGCTCTGGCCTCAAAGTCCTGGTCCATGTCTAACTCCATGCTCATTGTGCAGTCCCGCAGGGACGAGTCCTCGTCCAGCGTCTCCTGGATGTCCTCTGTCCTCACATGAATGCCAGTGTCCACCTCGGTCGTTGATGTGCTCAAAGCTTCTTTCGTCTCTGAAACAGAGTCTAGGTCTTTTCCTTCATCTTGGGTTTTAGAGGTCAGCTCTCCCTTGCTCTGCAGATGAAGGAAGAATCCCCCACTCTCTGCCTGAGCCTCGGAACTCTTTTGTTGCTTCTCTGAGTTGTGGATGATTTCCAGGGCTTCTTCGATGCTTGGTGGTGCTGTGCCATTCACGTGGCCATGCTGTGCTCCTGCAAGGCTTTCTGGACAACCCTCTTCCTCAATGCCTACGTTCTGGCAGTCGACAGGTTGGAAAGACAGGTTTCGCTTCATTCCCTTGGCTAGTTTAAACCCAAAGCCTTCGGTGCTCACAGACCTGGTCATTCCACGGCTCAGTGGTGCAGGAGTATGGCTAGTGTCCTCTTCATCAAATGGGATGTCAAAGGACACTCCCTGAGCAGCTGACCTAAATCCAAAACAGAGGCCAGGTGTAGTCAGCACAAGTTTCTATCTGCAATATTTCTCAAATACAAAAGTGTCCTAGGCATTCTCACACTCACCGCTTCTCCTTGGGCCAAGTACCCATAAAGCTGTCCACAAATGACATGGAACTTGATCTCTTGATCTCACCTGACCAGCACACAATCAATGTTTAATGCATACCATTACAAGTTATAGATAAAGAATTTAATGTCATTAAAGAAAGATGGTTTTGTCAGCTTACCTGAGTTTGATGTCCGAGGCTGAGGTCGCAGTGGGAGACTAAAATATAGAGGCAAAGGTTAGTTAGACATTGAAGCATATGTAAGGAGAATACAGATATTACCATCAGTCAGGGTAACTGGTTTCTCAAGTAAACTCCCCCAAGAACTAGCAATGTTCCACACACTAGAAGGGTAGGGAACACGTCTCCTCTGAAACATGCCGGACACCACCTCTTGCCGAAGTGCTGCAGATGCAGCTTTGCTGGGTAGCTGACACGCTCAAGAGAAAAGCGCCGGGTCTCCAGCTCCACCGCACCAGCTGCCTGTACTTGCCAACATAGCTTAAGAGTGATGAGGGGGTGAAAGAGCCATTTACCTATGGCTCTATGGCAAAGCGACATGGTTCGGGATTTAAACTCATAACCCTCGGGCCATAGGAAGAGTAAGTATTCGAAATTATATTCCAAGCTACTGTATGGCTGTTAGATCTTAACGTGTGCACTTCCAGGTAAGTATACCTTGGCCTGTCTGGACTGGGAGGTCTTTCCATGAAGCTTCTCTTTGTGACTTTTGAGATGGGCACAGATGGCACGTTCTTCAAAGATGGAGCTGGTGCTAGAGGTCACAGAGATAAGTGTCAGTCCATGCACTTCAAGGTTAAGACTTTATGACTCTGGCAAACATATAATTGCTTAATAGCATTTAGTACACACAAGTCTTATTCCATTTTTAGTTTACCTTCAGGGACCAAAACCTGAGGCTGCACAAAAGACGGCTTCACCACTTCAAACCACCAGAAGAGCTCAGCCATAAATACTAGGTAGTTATTCTGTTGAGGAAACAAAAGAAGAGAGACAACTTGAGTTTTCCACGATGATCTCATTGAACAGGGGGCAGTTACATTGTGTGTAAATTTGCATGTGCATTTATTTCATTCCACAAGGTGTCTCTGTAGTCCTCAGTTTTAAATAAGGCATGCTAAGTTCTGTCAGCCTCAAACTGCAGTGTTCCCCCAAATTGCGCTCATAGAGCACCCATGATAACTAGCCACTGGAGTTAGAGGGCGGAGAACACCAATTTGCACAGTGCAGGGATAATCCAAGGCATTCTTGCAAACTCACACACATTTCCTCACAAATTATTGCCAGGTATGCACTGGCTGAAGCTATTATATGTAACCTTGAATGCCCAGAGGCTTCCAGACGCAGTGAAAAATACTTCAGTCATGCAAAGTGTGTACAATTCACCCGTCAGCAATATTCACATGCACTTGTTTAGAGGCACAGGCAATTAGTCAAGAGAACTCCCAAAAGGTGTGGCTTGACTTCCTTTGTTGTAGCTTAGTGTCTGAATCTTTCAAGGCTGCATGTGCTCCACTGAGTCCTTAAAAGCAAGCAGTTCTTTATTATGTCTGAACCACAGATGTGCAAGCTGGGGTACATCTGCTATGGGAAATGGGATTTGAGGGACAATGCCGCTACTCGTTATTTTTCATGTACATATTGGGTGCTGTGCATATACAAACATGTATAAAACATAAAAAACTAGGCCTACATCTACATGGACTAGTTGACAGAAGAAATAGAATTAGGGATGCATCACTATGGGAGTTGCGAGCAGATGCCAATATCTGATACTGTTCCTGTGCACATCTGCAAATGTTAATACAGTTACTGGTTCCATACATTGTTATAGTTACAAATGCTGTAAGCTGAATAAAATGTGCATTATAACAACATGCATAAAATAACACTAACTCAGCATCACCTATTATCTTCTAAATTTGAAATAAGTACATGAGTGCAAAAGTACAAGAACAAAATCTAATATCAGTTGCAAAACATCAGTCATGTCTTTTTTAAGTAAGTATGAATATACTAATACGATTCCAGTATTATTGTGCACCCTTAAATATAATATTTAAAACTATAGGGTTTTAAATGCAGTAACAGGGATAAAACACAGATATTTGTGCATGGTTAATCAGAATCACCAAAAGAATCTGCTCTTATGGAGTTCAGTAAAAACCTTTTTTGATTATTTTTTAGATGTTTTTATAAGACAACATAGATACGATATCATTATAACCAATATAATTATGCATACCAAGTTTCAGCTCCAAACACTATGACTGAGATTTTAATATCTATTCTTCAAATGATCTAAAGCCTGAATAATTAGTGCCCTATAATTATAAACTCTATCAAATCAAGACCTTTAAAAGATACGGTGGATACCCGACCATTACCACAATGCACAACCAATAAACCACCACTTACAAAGCTACAAATTATGTTTTACTATAACCTTTGTGACTACAGCTTCAAGCAGACTTCAAATGTATCAAGAAAAAACTTCATGAGCACTCTAATGAAAGGTGTTTTGGGGGTCTTACCATGCAAGGAGAACGTCTGACAAACCAAGTGTGTGAGCAGTATGTTCAACTACAGATGGTGCTTGGCAGCACTGCCCTCTCCCCATCTGTCGGCCTACCTATAGACCCCACATGTGAGCTACGAGCATGCCGGACTCATAATAATAATAAAAAAGATGTTTGTGATCAAAAGAGCCTCTAACATTAGCCACTTTTAAAAGATGACATTTCAGAGCCAAATACCAAAATGAGCTCTGGCATTTCAAGAAAATGAGCGACCTGCCCATACTGCGGTCACAAAGGAGCCATTTAAGCAAGCAGCTAATCCTGTTAGCAAGTCATCAGCTGTCTCTTAGTCGCCTAACGTACAAGACGTTCTAATGCCATTACTTTGACAGGCAGTTTGACAGTAACAGTATTTAAAAAAGACAGCACTGGGAGCTGCTGAGTGGCCTAAATGTCCAGAGATCATGAGTCTGATCCCTGGTGAAGCCAATTTACTGGTAGTCCTCTAGGTGGTGGGATGGCACACATGATTTTAGCCACTGTGGGTGTCTGGTAGCTATTGTGACAGAATAGGCAGTTGGTGTTCTCCTCCAAGCATGCTGAGCTGTCTAATGGTGTTGCAATGTGCTAGCCTTCCCAGTTGGTAGCATTGCGTTTAATTGGGTAGACCTGGCTAGAGTTTCACACAACTAGATTTGGGGCCCTTAATCTGCATTTGAATAGTTCTGGGTGATGGGCTATTCTCAAACCAGCAGTAGATGTTTAAAAACTCCAACAGCACTGTGGCAAACACAGCTCCACACTCACACGCCAGTACCATGTTGGTGTCACTGCTATGCTCGGACTAATTCTCCATTTGAAAAATATCTGGTCAGCGGTGGTCTATTTACAATGATGGATGGGGCACAGGTGGGCTGATAAACTGTGCAGCAACAGATGGGCTACAGTCAGTAATTGTATAACCACACGATGCACCTATATAAGCTTAATAAAATGGCTGATGAATGGGAGTATTACATTGTTGGTGTTGCTGTTATTTTGAACACCCTGTGTACGTAGCTGGCAGGTTGATCATCTCATAATTGAGGTCCAGCTTGCTTCTTAATGCAGTAAAGAAAGCTTTAGAGCACTCAGAATCACTCAGTCACACTGGCCTAGTATGGTGCTATGAATAAAGTAGGTCAAGGTTACAGCTCCTCAACCTGCTCTCAATTCCACTCACATCTCAGAGCCTCCACTCAGCAGCCACATACACACACACCCATGCGTACAGTGGATGTTCACCATTACAACTAGTTCAAATAGCATTCACTGTTTGGAACGATCATCATTTTTAAAGGATAATTTTGGTCAGATTTAAGCAGTTACTGAAGGCCTTCATTACTGTAATCAGAATCTGCCAGACTCGGATCTACTGTAATGAATTTGAGATGATGATGTAGAAAGGCGTATTCAGATTTTGGAAAACTTATATATAAAATATAAAACTATATATATATATATATATATATATATATATATAAATGTAATATATATGTTATAGGGATATTCTATTGAGGCTGTATTTAGTAGAGAAATCTGAACCAAAAACAAAAGTATTCCATCCCTCAGGACTCTACTACTGGCAGCAGTGCCTGCTCACATCCACATCTCAACAGCAAGTAAGCTTCTGGCTGTCTCCAGGACTTACACTGAGAGCAGCGAATACGTCCCTTGCATGCAGTCTAGAGAGGGAACGGTGTCAGGAACACTTAAGCAAACCACACAGAATCAGACTGTTCCCATTCAGGCTAAGACCTTGCCTTTGATGTCTCAGGGGATCCGCTCAGTCAGGCCTGCGTACAATGGCTCATGAAAGGACTCGGGATGTAGGATGACATTTAAATGACATCAACGGCTGCATGAAAAAAATACCTCCTCTGATATCCGATTCAAAACCAGTCCTTTCAACTGTGAAAGTGTTTTGACTGCAAGAGTCTTTTAAGTTAGGGTCCCTCGTCTGAGAGCATATAAACACGGCAGTAAATCAACAGAGGATCCCCACACTATTAGGAGTGTATATTTGAAATTTGACATCATAGATGCCACAGCACATACTTTAAAGATCTACAATTCATTCTAGCCTAAGCAATACCTTAGATTCGTGCAACATCATGCATCAATGCACCCCAGGCCTTCTTCCATTATGTATCCAAATACACAAAAAATAGAGCTGTGTGTTCAGTAAAAGTGGGGAACCCAGCAAAATACTCAGTTACAAGTGACCAATTATGTTATTTTAATTATGTAAGTGTAATGTATTAAACTGATATTCGAAACCTTTCCACTCTGGATTTACTTGTCGAATCAGGGCATGTTCACATTAGGTCACAATATCTATTTTTTTTATAAGATTAATTATCCTATAAATTATTGTGATAAACAATATTAGTCATGTAAATTTTACGCCACTGATGTAGTGCTAATATTGTAGTAGTAGTAGTAGCAGTAATAATAATAATAATAAAATGTCAAAATACAATAATAAAAATAATACAATTATATCCTTAAATGTCATGAATAAATAAAAAATGATTAAAATAACACCATTCTTTTTTTAACAAAGTCGACATGCTGGCTCGTTCACATTAATGGGCTCCCCTCGCATAAAGCCAAAATAATCCAACTTTGAAAAGTCCAGTTGGACTTACTTGTCCAAACTCTCTGGCTGGAATTAAGCAGCCTCTGGGGAAAACCCCGTTCCATTACACCCCTATCTATCGAAGTCTGCTGTGCTTGGATGGAGGCAGCATCGTTGATGTATTGGTCATTGTGCACACTGCACTAATTTCCCACATGATAGATATCGTTGTCTGCTCCCAGACTCGAGCTCGCCTCCGACACGGAGCAGACGAGAGACCAGAACAGCGTGACTGACTAAAATACATACGTGCAAGTAAACACTACGGCCAATATCGAGGACAGCAAAAATGATCGAGGTCATGTGCATATATTGTACGATAAGTTGATAGCGTAATTATCGTGACAGGCCTAAATCACAGTACACAGAGCACTGGGAGAGCGTTCTTATTACAGGGCGTCTTCACAGAGTCTGAGAATCGGTTACCATGGGGAGCCTCTTTCCACTGCTAGCTTTCTAAAGCATGACTCACCGCTCTGGCAAACGTGAATAACCAACTGCCTGCCCCCACAGGCTGTTCATCTGCTTGTAGAAGCGAGCTGTGCCAATACTCCAAAACCACGGCATTGACACTATTGATCCCCTAAAGTACCACAAGCTCTGACACCCCCTCCCCCCAAATTATTACACTTTCATTGTGATGAGATCTAATAAATTCAGCCTTGTATTAAAATGCCATCTTGGCAAGTGCCAAGTGAAAGTGTCAAGCACTATAATCATTACAATGGTGGTTTATTCATCACACTGACTGAACAGTCCACCAAAATGTCTATACTCATATGTGAGCGTCTCCTCATTAAAACTCTTTCTACATTTCTAAATAATAATGATATTTTAATGGCATTTAGCAGATGCTCTTATCCAGAGCGACTTACAAAAGTGCTTCACCGTTTACTCAGAAAATATCCTTAGCTAGTTTGTATAGACTAAGATTCATGCGCTGGTTGGGGGCATCCAGAAGAAATCTGAAATCAAGCTATATATATATATATATATATATATATAAAGTGAGGCATGTCCCAGGGGTCTGGCACATTGTGTTTTCATTGTGTTTTTCCAAAATATTTAGAATAAATAGAAGCTCTAAAATCTGCACTCTAAAATTCTGTGGAGGATTTGTTGACTGATTTCCTCTTAATTTTTTTCCCCTCAGTTGTGTGTTTGCAACTACGATTGATCTACAGTGGTTCAGAGGTAAAATAGGCATGAAGGTTGGCTTACTTTGATGGACGAAGATGCGTAGAGCATGTCCTCCAGGTTGAAGTGGCAACAGTGGTTCAAATGCTCACGGCAGAAGTCCTGAATAAGCTGCAGGTTGTACAAGCTGTCTGCCAGCGACATGGTCTCTTTCAGGCATATGTCTGTGATGGAAACACCAAACTTCTATTAAAAGCTACCCTAGTCACCATGCTTTTCTAGCAGTGCCAAGGCAGAGCTGACTAGGGATTGACCAATCACAGCACAGGTTCATTGTGGCTCCGCCCATCAGAGGTCAAGCCGTTAATCAAGGCATCAAACAAACAGCAAAAAGCATGTAATAAGTGGAGTAATAAGGATCATTTGTCTTTGGAAGCTAATCTCATTATTTCCTATTTTCTGCATAGGGAGGAGTTAACTGATCTGACAGTTAAGTCTTCAGTCTACCAGTGAGATGTGATTGGATTAAACATGAGTTAAAGATGGTTTACTTCATGAGAAGTTTAAATGACACATTGCCAGTAAAAAAACACTGCTGCTTTAGTGAAGGAACGCTACTGCTGTTTATAAAAGCCCTCTCTGAATTCATTTACATATTTATGTAGGATCAAGTTTTTTAGTCATTACTTTTGAGTAACAAACTTTTTTGGTTGTGCTAAGATCTAGTTTTTTTTAGCAAGTGTCTTGTGTTATGTTAGCCAGTGCTGACCGCATTAACGCTATTACATTAACGCTATGCAATTAAACACTACTGCAAGTCACTGTGCATTTCTTCAGTGTGTAAAAGAAAATAAAAGTTGCATTCATTAAAAGAGTTGCAAAAAAGTTTAATTACAAAACAAAAAAACAAAACTTTGTTGACATAAAACAGTAATTTACTTTGAAACACTTTGAAGATACTTTGCAACACTGAGCAACATGTTCATCCAAGTGTCTTGCTTTGCCTGAATGATGTCTTGACAGCTTTCATTTCCAAAGTACTGTTTAAAGCACATATTGAAAATCTTTTAAAAGGTGGTTTTAATAGCTGAAAGCTTTAAGTGCAAGTGCTGAAGTCATTCCTGCAATGAAAAGAAAGCTTGTGTATCTTGTTTTTATGGGCAGTTTATTTCTAAAGGGTTGTAGACACCTGCTCATCCAATATTTCTTCTGAATGTAAGAGTATCAATAGAGAGTTTACATTGCATTACTTTGCATTCAGCCTCAAGAGCATTACTGGGGTCAGGTACTGATGCTGGTACTGTGGGAGCACTTAAAGTAGATGAATTTACTAGAAATGTACTGAAGTTAGTCTGCATACCTGCATATCACACAAAACACAACACACTGGCTTGACAGGTGTACTTACCCTCCAGCTTGACGATGTCAGGACAGTAGAAATGCAGCAGGGCGGCGAGACCACAGCCATCCGTACTGTCCTTCAGCAGGTTGTCCACCGGAGGGATCCATGGCACCGTCTTAGGCAACACCTGCTCTTTCCTGTAGCGGGCCTGCCACCCAACACACACACACACACACACACACACACACACACACACACACACACACACACACACACACACAAACAAGAAGCTCAGTTAGCAAAGAACCAAATAGCTCTAAACATGACAGACACACACAGTGAGTGAAAGTTCATGTAAGCTGAATTACACACTCTATATATGTGTGAGCCGAACCACACAGACGACATGTATACAACACAAAACTAACTGCATACTAAAATCTGCAAACAAGAGGGGATTTGATGCGCTCTCTGACCTAGATGATGTAGGATGCCACTGATTTGGCTGATGCTGGTTAAAACTAGCATTGATGTTTTACAGATTTCATCAAGGAAACCCAGTATTTACAGTTGCCATCCAACACCTAGTTTATCTACTTTAACAGTCCTTCATTAAAGCAATCAGGTGAGCTGCTGGTGGAAGTGAAAAAATCCATACAGTGAATTAAGTTCACAGAGAAGTCAGGAACCAAACCTGTGTTCTTTTAACTGATATATCAATACATTTACTGACAAACAACTGTTTTCTATTTTCTTTTTATTTGTTTTATTTATTTTAATGTATAGTATCCGTTCTGCAAAAACACACTTGTTGCTGAGAAAAACAAGATAGAGATCACTCATATTACACTGTTATACACTCATATTAAACTGTTAAATCAGCCACAAACTGTAAAACCAAAAGTATTTAAATGCTTTCCTTTATTATAGCAATATGGAATGAAAAGGTAAACCACTACACAAAGGACCACCATGGTTAAAATAACAAAACATGTCAAATCTAACACTGAATATGTCAGATATATTTGATAGAATATATTTGATAACACCAAAGTTTAATATGTAGAGAAGTAATGAAAAATAAAATAAAATATGATATCATTAACATAATATTTATAATATTATATTAGTTAGTAAATTATTGTAAACTAATAAAAGAGTTATTTTATTGACTATATATGCTGATATTATCAGCAATCTGAACTTTTCATAAAGTGGTATAGATGTTAATGACAAACCTTTCAAACCTAAATCTGAGTAACTAAAATGTGAATCAAGACCCTTCATATTCAATCAGTTCATTCTTGTGACAAATTGCAGAGTTTCTTGTGTGCTAGCCTCACTGAATGAGATTTCAGAGGTTCATGAGATCATGTGGATGAAACAGATGCTACACAGAGACGAACAGATGAAAGAATGACGGAGGGAAGAAGAAACTACGTTTTATCTTTAAACTTACAGGGACCAGCTTCATATACCATTTGGTTGGAGACTTCAGTCGGCAAAAGAGCGCATGAGAGAGACAGAGAGAGAAAGAAAAAGAGAGATTATCAGGAAGGGACGTCTAATCCAATCAGAAAAGGAGAATGACCCAAGAGAGAGAACTTTGACGTGATTACCAACTTCATCAATAGCTCATTACTTTAAGTAGTAACCAGAGTTTGAAGCTGAACAAAAAGGCTGAATTCCTCCTTTTAAGAGCTTCAATCCACACTGTAGTTAGTGACAGAAATCACTATGGTGACTTTAGCATTGGGACAGTAATGTGAGTCTGAGGCTCTGAGGGTTAATAACTCTGCTTTTCCATTCCAGCCATAATGACCCAAAGCTAAATAACTCAGAGACAGACCCCAGTCTAGCTTTAAGCACTCGTCAGTGTCTGTGTCAGCCTTAATGTGCACTGAACAAACCCTTAGGACTAGTTCACCCTTGAGCATTTGGGGATTCAGCAGCCATCACAAATCAGCCCAACATTTGGTAGGGAGTCATTTTTAGCACTGAGGGAAACATCTAAAGTTCTGGGGTGGATTAAGTACCAAACTTAAAATATATAAAATATTACTATATTATATTATAGTTATTATAGTTGACATTTGTTTTTTTGTCCATGAACTGCACCAGGCTTCAGTAAAAACAAGTAAACTACCACTACTACCATGATTCCGGTAACACTTTACTGTAGGGCAGCATACATAAGGCTAGACGGTCTATATACCTTTTATGGCAACTGCCCATTTTTTGTCACTTCACCTTATAGAATGTTAGAACAAGTGAAACGTCTTGGAATACAGTAGCATCATTTGGTTAAATTACATACTGCAAGCCATTAATATCAACTGCCATAAACAGACATTAATCAACAAGCACTCAGTGACACAGTGTTAATGACAACTGACATTTGCTGGAATAGGCCAAAATGTCTAAGCTGGCATTTATGTGCTTTAGCCTAATAAACGCTACCCTAGAGGTAACTACACCAAAAAGAGTGTCCTCCATCCACCTGCATTTGTAACATGATTAGGACAGTTTGTCAAAAAAAAAAAAATAATAATAATAATAACATGCTTTATCTGTTTCCCCAGATGCAGTCGATTAACCAAGATATATACTATATAGACAAAAGTATTGGGACACCAGCTCATTCATCATTCCTTCCAATATCAAGGGCATTTTTAAATAATGTTGGAGTATCTGTCTCTACTGTTTAGGGAAGACTTTTAACTAGATTTTGAAGCATAGGTGTGAGGACTTGATTGCATTCAGCGAGCCTTAGTAAGGTCAGGGTATCTGATGATCACCACCTTCCCTCATCCCCAACTTACTCCCCACCTCATCCCAAAAGTATTGGATGGAGCTCAATCATTACAGAGAACACAGATCCACTGCTCCACAGCTCAATGCTGGGGGGCTTTTTTACCTCTCTAGCCCACAACCTTAGACTGTCACCAATCTCATCTCTGAAAATACATGTTCTCAATCCAATTAAAACAGAGTCTCTGCATAGCTCTGCACATCTCTGCATAGCTGAATGCTGGCAGTTATTGAAAGAAACCAGGACTACGTTTACCTCAGTGCAGTGGGTGGTATCAATCCACATGCTGCGGTCCACTAGTACCACCATGTGTGGGCGTTATTTGGATGATGTTCATGTAGTTAATCTTAGCTTAAAAGTCTATTCATGCTGTTTAATTCCCCCTGTTTGCAGTGATTTTAATAGAGGATTTTCTGAAGGAGGTGGCATGTATTTCCTGAGATCAGATTTGTGACAGTCAACACCTCTGGAAAGGAGAAAATGGCATCAGTATCACTTTTTACTGAACTATTCCTTTAAGCGGCGCTGTTCCGAGTCGACACCACATCTGTCCTTAAAGCTGTGTCAGGTCTTTTCTGCTGCTGTGTAGCGCAATGACCTTCCACCGCTCAGCACTGGTGCTGTCCTTTTGTGCACTCTCGCACTGTCTCGCTAACAGGCACAAACACACACACACACGCGAGCAATGCCTCTGAGAACTGACTACTCACATTAGCCTCATATGCTCAGTCCAGCAACAACCTCAGGGCAGGGCGGGACAAACTTTCTCAGTAACACACGCACCTCACTGTCGGGTTAGAGACTATGCAGCCTGTCAAGATGCAGCTCACATTGCTGTGAAGCCCTAGTCTGACAGGTTCAGCTCGCAGCATCTCCGCAGGCCGCATTTCTGCCCCAATGAAAAATCTAGTTTTTTCTCAGGGCTTTTTTTTTTTAATTGAGTGTCTGGCTCCTTTAATAATTGCGATGCAACCTTTCATAAACTTGAAGGGGATGTATCCTTGTGTGCCCTGTTAAAACCCTGGGTTGTCAGTCTGCGTGTTTTGAAATGTTTTTTCTGTGACATGCAGGTGCCAGGAAAATAGACAGGCATTGCATGTGTTTCTCTCTGACTGAAGAACTCGACTGACTGGATGACAGACAGAAACCTGATGAGCAGATTTTTATCCCCCAGACAGCCCCCTGCTGATAATCCATGTTGAGGCAGAGAAAGTTCTCTTTTTTAGTCTCTGAGAACGTGTTTGTGATCTCATCTGCTAGATTCCATGTAGGATACGTTTGGTGCATTCAGGCTGTACTGTGCAAATGTCTTAGCCACTCCCGAAATTCTATTTAAATCTGCTTATCTTTATAACATTGGAATAAATAAACAACCATACATTAAATATTCAGAAAGTGCTGTTGGTCAGTGATGTTACTGATTTTTTGTGAAATTATCCATTATGTCCATTATTATATAAATCCAGGCGTGATATGATGGCTTTGATGTCTTCACCGCTATAGTAAAAGTAAAGTACAGTTCAGCTCAGAGCATGTTGGGTCCAGTCCAAACACAGAACCCAACAAGCCCAGAGTTGAACGTTCACAGAAATGAGGATGGACACATGTCCGCGGCAGTGTGCCAGTCACCACTGTCCCAGCAGCAGGCCATGTGAGGGGGTTTAAATGGGGACAAGAGCTGAGGTGTTAGCGGGGCTCTTCTGGTTGGCTAACTCTGAGCTTAAGGGGGGGGGTTGGTGGTGGGGGGCAGAATAGCCATAATGACGTCTGCCCATGTTGTCAGAAGGGCTGGGTCACCAGGAGGAGGACTGTGGAACACAGAGTGCTCTAAACAAGCAAAAGAAGGACACATCAGCAAAACGTCCACATTGTTACATCCAACTGAGAGATTCCAGAGACTCTGACACTCCTGGAAGAAAAGCCCATGACTCAGCAAAACCAGGAAGCCTTTAGCCAGCATCCTGGCAGACATCATTACAAGCATGACATAGTATTTGTGTTACTTAGTGCAATTTGTTGACGGATCACCTTAGCAACAATTTTACAGAATCATCTGAGCGCCGACAGGCTATCATAACAGCACATGACTCTGGAATGAAAACGTGTGCTTGCTTGCAGACAATAACTGCTTATTTAGCATGTAGATGATGTACTGGCACACTTTTCATCATGGTAAGAAGATTCTGGGGTGTTTTCCTACAAAGAAAAACAGCCTAAACTACACATCCACCATCGACTTCACACACACTAAAATGATACATTAGCATATTTCTGCTTTAATACCATATTACAGCATTTCAAATACATCATCTTGATAAGGTACATGGGGAGAACACTTCTCCTGAAGTCAGTTTTAAGTCATTAAAAAGGGATTTTTCAGTCTACTCAGTAACACTGAGATAAATAACTGATCAGCACAGTGATTCATCAGTCTTCTCATACTTCAGCAAGAATGTTAGTATTTGTAAAGAAGCCATTTGTTGAGTAACATGCATGCTACCACTCAACTCAGTGGTAATGACACAATGCTACACAAAATTAATGCTCAGAAAGTTATGCTGCCGGTTCATTAATGACCAGTGCTCAGTGTCTGACTGGGTTACAAAAAAGCCAAACATATTAAAATCAGAGCCACAAATTCTAATTAAAGAAGCAGAAGTAATGTTTAATAAAATACAACATTGAATAAAGAACTATAAAAATACATAAATAGAACAATAATACATATAATTGGTAAATAAATAAAATTAACATGGTATCAAATGTAAAAGTAACTGCCATTATTTTATTATTTTAAATTATAAACATTTTACATTTTTATGAAACTGGCTTTTAGGATTTTCATAAATATACTCCCTGTATTCTGTACTGTTCAAAATATGTAAATATGTATTTCCCAATACGCATTCCCAATACTTAGTATTAGTATTTTACATCCCAACCCTGTTTATGGGCAATGTAAAATCAGAGGTGCAATTTCTGGACACTAAATATATCTTGGCAGATTGACTACATTTGGCATAAATGGAAGCTGTGTACATTTATTTTTTTTTGTCAAACAGTCCACGCATAGGAGCTTAGCCTCCCTCACTCTCTCTCTCTTTTACTTGGAATGCCAGCTACAGTAGACTAATCACCGAAGCCCATTAAAGGAGGCTTTAGAGAACAGTATGCCCACCCACTCACCTTCGGGTTCTCTACAGGCTCTGCATTCTGTGCTTCTCTCCTCCTTTGCTCCTGCATGATGATTTCCTTCAAGTACTCGTTCACCTTTAAGAAAGGAGAACAACAGCACACAGCAGCCATTACATCGTTTAATCACAGCACCTCTGAACACAATCAGGGAAAATGTTATGGGTGACACAGACTCTGCGAATCATGTTAGATTTCACATAAACAGAGCCATTTAAACTTGCCTTAACTGGGTTTTACCTCATTAGTGCAATACCAACAATCTTCTTGTGCTAGAACCTTGGTTTTGTTAACACAGCACAAAAGACAGTGTGTGCGTGCATGTGTGTGTGTGAACTGCGGTTGGCATTTGGCAACACAGTTGACCTGCAGGGGAATGTAAACAGTCCGAGCCTGGGCCCACAAGGGACGTCCCTTAGGCAAGTCACAGAGATGCCAAGTCAGATGGCACACCATTACTGTTTTTTGAACAAAAGAAGTCCTATAAAAAGAAGGTCTTTAAAGCAGTGGTTTCACCAAAACCCTTACCTCTAATGTAGTCATGAATGTAGTTTCTGGCACTGTATGATCTTAATGTTATTTATAAAAATGGACAAAAGTAAGTCGCATATATAAAAAAAACAACAGTTACAACCACCTTAAAGACTGAATTTCCTGTGTACTTTTGTCCATTCATAGATTTACTATTTTTTGCTATTAGGGATGGACGATACTTCGTAGTTTATTTTAAGTCCAATATCAAGTAATACTAAGGCTAATATTCTGCTTCCAATACCAAAACTGATTTTTTCATAATTTTTTCTGCCATGCTGCCATGTCAAATGGGGAATTCTTTATTAGTTCTGCAGTAAAAAACAGTAAATCTAGACAGTTAAAAAAAAGTTTTTTTAAATATTATAAATATTATAAATATATATTTAATAACATAACATTTTATAAATAAATAAATAATATTAGAATAATATATTTATATAATTTTTTGTATTGTTGTTGTCAAACCCGTTGTCATAAAAGCATTTACATATACCTACTTATTCAATGTACAACACTTTAGCCCTGCCAATTCCATTTTAATTGTAAGTATGGTTCAGTTAGATATAATGCAGAGCAGCCAATCAGAATAGAGACCATTTCTATATTTCTATCTTAAAGGCATAGCAACAAAAGACAAAAACTCAAATTTAATCCTAAAGGATAAAGAGATTTTGGAAATTACTGAAGAGAAATGAATAAATGACCCGAACACAGTCTCTATAAGATACAGTTACTTGTTAGTTACATTATATGTAGCATAGCATAGTATTCACTGATTAAGCCTTATAATGTTACTGTTTACACAGGGGTGGACTGTAACTACCTTATTCATCCAGCTGGTGACCGCATCCTCCGTGTCATATGGTACATCCCCCTCAGCGTAGTCTGTGGAATACTGCTGCATACATCCCACCACCTTCTCCACATTCACCGTCTCCACTGTGTAGGCCATCATCAGGGTGTCAATCATCGCCAGGTGGGCGCTCTGCAAAAATCACACATCAGAGATGCCCTCTCATTGATCACAACACAAACAAGCCCCACCCATTTTCCCTTACATCTAATACACTGGCTTTCACTTTTGTCTGCCATCCTTCCGGTGATAGTTGCCCTGGAAACAGCAGCATCCATCCCCTGTTGCTCGACCCAATTAAAGATAATGTTCTCAGAGATGGGCTGTGGCTCCTAGCTTGTGTTTGGGGGCCACAATGACATGTTTGTGTGTGTGTGTGTCAGTGGGTCACACTGCATATCATACATTTACACACAAATAAAATTAAATAGAATGTTTTGATGCTCAGTTTTTGGTTAGACTGTTCTATAAAGCATAAAGCGGTTAATAGAAGAACCAACCAATGCTGCTTCCCTAAAGAGACTTTGAGATAGAATGACTGTTGAAATAATATGTGAATAAGATCAGGATGAATGTTTTTAATATTTTGCCATAGTATTGTCTGCTATCAAGTATTGTGATATCACACTCATACATACTGTAAAGTATAGATCCTGAAATCCAAATTCCAGTAATGTGTTAATCCTAGTAACAAGTAGCTGATTGGATGTTAGCTCATTATGACATGGTCATATTTGTTCTTGAATGTGTTGTTAAGAACATGACTGAGAAAACATACAAATGGCTATATCCACTCTTGTCAACATTAGCTAGATCAGTTTCTCAACCCTGGTCCTGGAGGCACCATGCCCGGCACATATTAGTGGTTTCTCTGCTTCAACACACCCACTACAACTTTAAAAGGACTGATTAGTTAATTAACTGATTAGTTGAATCAGGTATATTGGGAGAAGGGAAAGCAATAAATGTGCAGGACAGGGTGTCTTTAGGACCCTGAGAAACACTAAGCTAGATGCTAACTACGCTAGATGATGTTAGAAGGGTTTAGAAACAATGAACATGACATTTTATGACAAATCATGCTGGCACATTATCCACTGAGGAGAAGACATCATCCTCCATCTTACACTGTGCTGGATAGTAGTATTAGCTATTTTTTCTCCTCCAAAGAGGAGGAAATAAATAGCGATTTACGTAGGCTATTTTGGAATATTTACATTTTGAACACTTTTCAGATTACTCTTTTAGCATTATCCCTAGTGTGTGGCTACATTGTTGTACTACTGAACGATTTATCACAGCACTATCACCTAAACTAATCCCTACAGCCCCATGTTAATTCATCTGAAGTTTTTTTGTACTCTTCTTCCTACTCCTCAGTTAACTGATTCCCCGTTCTATCACAATATTGTAATTAGTCAGAATGCTTATCCCTATCTGTATCATAATTAAAATGTAAGCCCCTCTGGATAAGAACATCAGCCAAATTCTTGAAATGTGATGGAAATCATAAAAATAAATATTAACTCTTCTAATCTTTTTCAGATCCCAGCCCCATTAGGTGATTTCCCTGCTCAAACACAGATGGTTCACTTCAGATTCGCTGAAAAAGATGTGTTTGAGCAGGGAATGAATGAGCAGGGAAAACTGTGCTGCACTCTGATCCTACAGGACTGGAACTGTTAACTAATTCTAACGCTAACATCGCCCACTCTCATCTGGGGCAGAGCAGCAGCTGTCCACTATGGTTGGGAGGTGGTTAAATGATATGTGGTTCTAATCTGCCAGCCCATCATCCCAGTACTTCCATGGGAGGCGTAAATCTCCCAAGCATCTAATAACATCCCCATGCGCTCTTTTGACGTTGCCCTTAATTTATCAATTCAAATGAGGAGCCACAACAACCGATTACCTCGCTCCACAGCCACCATTATAACCGCTGGATACACACCAAAAACACATTAACACCCGTCTCCCTTTCCCCCCCACCACCACTACCACCATTTTCACTACAAATTAAAAACGTGTCTTCTTTCAGTGGCCCAGCAGGCACAGACCGACACAAGACTGAATGAATCTCTTTAAGAGGATATTGATTCTGTTTTGCTAGAAGCTTGCTGAGGCTAAATGAAAGGAGATAAGTCTTGTTTAGTACACAGGACTGCGGTATTCCGCTGACAAGCGATTTACAGGGAAATGCTGCTCTGGGAGAAGCGAGTGTTTCTGTGATGTACACAGCTGAGTGTGATGTCAACATTGCTGCGTTACGTCCTGATCATATGCCAGGTCAGCCCAGCTGGCAAGCTAATGGTTTTCCTGTTCTTGTGCAAACGATGATCAATGCTAGACGCCCACCCGCCCTTTCCAAACTGTTCTTATTCATCCCAGCTCCCAACGCAAAGACCATAAGGATCTGTTTAACACCATTAAGTTGACAGTTGTTGGTAGTTGTGGTAGTGATGTAGTAAAAAAGTGGTAAATCAGACAAAATAGGTTTTCTTTAGCTGATTCCAACCATGGCCAACAACTGGTGTCCAAACCTCTCCTGGTTTATTTTCACTGGGACACAAGGGTTAAAAAAACTGCATTGTTAAAATTACTGCAAATCATACTGGTATTTATATAAAATGTACAAAATGTATTTATGCTATTTAAAAGAGACTACTTAATGGCTAAATGCAATCTGGGGTTGCATGATGATTTACACACGCAATTCCCATTGATGGGTTCCATTATTTGTGAGCTAATTTAGTCTTGCAGATCCTGCATTAAACCACAGAAGCACATTTAGACACCAATAAATCTTGGTTAATTGACTATGTTTGGCCTATAGTGATAAATGTGTGTGTATTTGAATAATCCATTGTAGACGCGTAGATGCTCACCTTGTCCTCTTTTGGGGCCTAAAATGTGGGATTTTAAAAAGCTGGAATATCTGTGACACAAAATTTCTGGGATTTGGCTCATGTTTAATGACGACTTTTTACAGTCTGCATTGTAACACACTCATGTAGCCTGTGTCAACTTGCTTTGAAAACCACAATATGGTCATCCTACTGAACTCTAAAGCCAATAATTTGTCAATAAAGTAGCATCTGTTGGTAATAAATATATATATATATATATATATATATATATATATATATATATATATATATATATATATATATATATATATATATATAATGTATAATTTACACAACCTTTAAAACACAGCTTTTGCACACCTGGTCTAACCTCACCGTCAGTCTCCCAGTTTAGCCTTCCAGCTAAAATCTGCACACCCGCCCTAACAAGCAGCTCAGATCCCTGAGCTCAGCTTCTGCCACATCAAACCTGCATGAGTGAAGTGGGATGAAGGGCCTTCAGGAACAGCACTGAGCCTCTGCAGTGCAGTAACGTCCCTTTCACACTCAGCACTTCCTTGTATACGACACGGCCTGTCCACTGAACACTCCGCACTGCTGCATAAGCCCTGACATTTCTGCATGTGTTATTACAGTGAATAGAAGACACTAGCTTATGCAACAGTGCTGCTTTCTCACTTAAGCTGATTATACACACACACACACACACACACACACACACACACACACACACACAAATCAGTGTCCTGATTAAACTTCCACACTACAGCTGGGAAGCACTTCCAATGACCTGTGTGAATTTTGTGGGCTGAAAGTGCATCTCTATACTAATGTCCCTTATGTTTAGTTGTGTTCCTGTTATACTATTCAATGTAACTGTTTGTGCTAATGTATGTGGAAAATTATTTTTTTTAAATGGCTGCAACAAAAGCGTTGATATTTGTATATATTGTTTGTTCACAAATTATGGATATTCCAACAAAACAATGGAAAATGCCACAAAGCTGAGAACATGTAGGGCTAGGTTGTACTTTTATGGTAAATGCATGCCCTAAAAAGGCTTCCTACGTAGGGACTTAATGACAGATGACACATCCCATTTCACTCAATACTGGAGTTATTTGCTGCCAGGCAGTCCAGTTTTGGCCTCTTACAGTTCACTTACCTCATGCCATCACAGACAGACATGGAAAAGCACTCCGGGCATCCTCTGATTTATTGTCTGCAATGCAATATGTTCTTATAATGGAGCTTCACAGAAGGCATATGTGGAAAAACTGCAAGCAGCACTCCCTAATGCTGGCAATGCTGTTCTTTACTGCCATATTTCTCTCTATGCACAAAACAACTATAAAATCACCAAATTCAAATCATAACAAAATCTTCTCTTCTACCTTAAAACAAACATACTGTATGAACTAAAGTGTAAAAATGCAATTCCAATAAAATGTATCCGTGTGTTTTAATAATGTACGAACATCAGAATTCAAGTCAAGTTAAATCAAGCATTCAACACCTCTTGAACATCTTTCTTAATATGATGGACATTACAGCTGTAAATGATTTGCTACACTCTTGTCTAGTATAAATTTTCATATCACAATCATGTAATAATTATCATTATGAAGCCACCTACTGAGCTTACTGCTGCGTAGCCCTGCCCATTCACGCTGCAGTTCTCAAGAGTGTTACAGTGTTAAAGTGAGCACTTTTTGAATGGGGTACAATACAGGACAGCTAATCAGAAGCTCATTTATCTTATATGTATCTTGATGCTGCATTAACATAAAACAACCTCTTCCTAAGGGATAATGAGGGCTTGGAAAATGGTTAAGTAAAATGAATTATGAATGGAACATCCATCAAATATACTGCAAATGATTTGCTGGGAAAGGTTTCAACAGTGCTGTACTGGGTCTTCAGATATGGATATTTCCACAAATTTAACAGATTTCTTTTTGCCAAGGCAAGCAGCTCTTCTCCGGGCTGAAGTAGTACTTATCAAACCAAATTTGAGAAAAGCGTAAAATCAGATTAAGTCACTCACTTTGGGTGTTTTCAGCAAATTAGCAATATTGAAAATGAGGGAAATCAAATTAATACTAATAATGTTAACTGGAAAAATCAGCTGCCGGATATCTGTCAAAGATATTCCCATGGCAAATGTAGAACAGTGCGTTTCCATGGTGGAGCAAAGCACTTGGGGCCAGACCCTGTTCAATGATGACAACAATTACTGATGATGTACAGATGAAGTGGCAAATTTACTTCAAGAGGCACTAATTATTAATACTCTACAGACTTCGCTTTGGTTAGTGTCCTAAGATCTTTCATGTAAATATTAAATATTAATATATGCAATATACTGTATATACCCATTCGGTTCACAGCCTTCTTATATGGAAGCCCGTTTCTGCCTGTTTTTTCTTTGATCTCTGAAAACTATGGTCTGTACTCTGGGTGGAGGTGTGCTGATGCATGGTGAACACCTGGGAAGATCTTCCTCAGTTTTGAGCACTTTCTGATTCACAGTAGAGCACTACAGCTGCCACAATGAAATCAAATGCCTTAGTTCCAGATGGATTAGTTTTACCTGTAGGTTTACTGTAATGCAGATGATTACCAATCAGACCTGAGATTTTAATCATGTACAAATCTGTCAAATTTGTCAAGTTTAACAAGTACATTTGTAATTTAAATTGATATCATGGCAATGCAGTAAACAAAACCTATAGGCTTCAGTTACACCTGGCAGTAACATACATCCTGGGTGATCCGATCATAAGTGGCCAGCACAAGCACGGGTGTACAGGTACAGGTGAGAACAGGGTACAACGTGTCTCAAGGACACACTGTAATCTTTTAAAAACATTCGGAGGTGGTCAGAGACGCATATGACCACATCATTTCTGTAGTGTGAAAGCCAATGCGTCTTCATGCATCTCCAACAGCAAAACGCCGCCTGTATCATATACATGTATAATGCCCCAGCCAGAAAACACAGAATAACCTCAAGACCATCCTCACTCGTTAGCTAAACACGCTAGAAAAGGAACTAACCAATGTATAATGGTGATAGTCATGGCTTTGCACGCAAGCAAAACGAAATGTCACTCAGATTAATTATTAATTAATGTATGAATTATTCATTTAACTCATTTAAAATACCAGGTGTGAACAGCTATGTGTTTTTGACAATCATTTTTGGAATCAGATCAGCTGAGACACATGTTAATGCTTGGTGTGAATGGGACCACAGACATGTCTCTGCTATCATCATATGTGGTCTCTCACAGCAGGTGAAATCAGATGCACTTCTATATAAATATATTATATTATCTCATATTATATTATAAATTAAATTAAATATTTTAGAAAATAAAAGAAGTTGAGCATATCAATATCAAAATAATATCACTGTATTTATTTGTACTATTTGAGTACTAAAAGCTCCCCTTTGTGAGCAAGTGAATAAGGGTGAGTATCGGAATTACATCTGTATCAGCTAATTGTATGACAAGCTGAACAGATGTTAAGTTTTTAGACAGATGTTTCAACATGATACTTTATAAAGTATTTATTACACTCTGGCAGAGCAGAATGTTCAGCTCTGCATATTATTTACTTGACTGCTTTTGTAACCCTATAGAAAGTTTCATTTTTCCTTAGGACTAATCCCCTGGCCTACAACACCCACGCTGAAGCATCCTTACAAAACAAGACACATTTTGGAGTGGGTAAAAAAAGCTATACCTGGCATCTCTGCTGTGCAAAGGTCTGCACCATATGCTAGTTTGCTTATTTGACTGCTAGATTGCAAAAAAGTTTATGCTATGTTCCAAAGATGTGGTTTGCGCTCCTCTACTGTCAAAAAGTGATGTTACTGTGCTCGTCAGCACAGACGACTGCTGACGGTGCAGTAAATACAGAAGATTGAAGATGCTGAAATGAAAAGCCTTAGGATTCAGGGAGTGCATAAGGGAACGGAGTAGGTGCTGACTGTACTCATTGTACTGCATTTCAGAGATTGGCCCTGAGAGCGCAGTATCACTCTCTCCAACCCCCTCTTCCCAACCACCACAGTCATCGCCACCAGCCGGCTGCTTTCGCAGGGAGTTGTCATGGTAACAGCGCATGTGTGAATAGTGAGGAGAGGAGGACAGAAGGCCGGGGAGACTGTGTTCTTCACAGCAGCAGAGCACACGCCTTAGTCTCCTTATTCATCCTGTCAATTGGAAATATGCTATGTGTTTCTGGGAGTGCTTGCCCCTTTAAGAGGCCGCCGGCCAATTTGAGCCTTGCACAACATGATGCTACAGCCTGAGAAGAGGGAAAAAATCTCTTAAAGACACAGTGAGAAATTTGGAGCACTGCTATTGCTATTGATTGTTAAATATTTGGTCAAAACCCACAGATTTGCAAAGACGGTATGCCCTGCAGATGAACATACCCTGCAAATACCTTATAGATTTTTAAATATACCCCACAGGTTCTTAAAGATATTTGCTGGAGCAACTGTCTCTACTGTCCAGTGAATGCTTTCTAATAGATTTTGGAGCACTGCTGTGGGGATTTGATTGCGTTAAGCAACAAGACTATTTGTAAGGTCAGGATGTTGGATGACCACCCTTCCCCATCATATCACCAACTCCCCAACTCATCCCAAAAGTACTGGATGGAGCACCATCATTCCAGAGAACACAGTTCCACTGCTCTACATGGACTAGACAAGCTGTGTGCGTGCACTTACACATCTGTGTCAGCCATGTGTGTAACTTAAAGTAGCTGAATGCATTCATTAGAAGGGGTGTCCACAAGAAAATGGACATATAGATCTGTAAAGATACCTCATAGATTCATAGAAAACACACCATAGATTCTTGAGGATACCCCACAGGTTCTTACTGCAGAGATATTAGAGGATATTATTAGTCTTAAAGACTCTAGACCCCAGATACTCTCCTGTATACAAAACATCGGAATATTAAGATAGCAAAACAGTAATGATCTTACTCATTCGCTCATTTCAGCACAGATGCCAGGATGACTGTTTGCAGGAAGTAGGTCAGTGTTTTCACCACTGAATGCGGCATAGGTCTGTGAATAATGCAGCAGGTTTCGTCTGTTAGGTGATAACTTTCACCCAGAGTCCTGTATATGTAAGAGAAATGCAGTGCATGGTTCTCAAAGTGGGTTTCTGGAAACCCCAGGAGTCCACAATGTACAGACAGGGGGTCCACAATGTTGCCAATAATAACTTTGACACGAGCCAAAATAAAAAAAAAAGGTGATGTTTCAAGTGGCATTAGTGCTGCTAAGCAGGTCCTGCAGTATCCCATGATGCTGCTATGGGGTTATTAGATGGTTGCAATGTTATCCCAGGTGGTCGCCCAGGTTTTTGCGACGTGAAGTCCCGGCAGTATGAACTCAATAGGTACCACTCCATGGTAATGGAGCAAAATCAGGATACCTGCTGCTGGATGATGTATAAACCCTGTACACTCACTGATGGCATACAATCACTCATGTACCTCTGCAATGTACATTAGGTTGAAGCCAACAGGCTCATGTTTATCTGCTCCAGAGAGTTCTGTTCTGTCATTGTTCTGAGAACAGCAGCAGCTTCAGAATGTTGTTCTGATCTCTGTATTGTGAAAGGGATCACAGCTCTAGGGTGGCACAACAGTCTAACTTCCTGCTGATCAAGTGTGTGGAGGTTATAGGTTCAAATCCCAGCATGGACTCAGTGCTTCTTTGCCAAAATCTTCCAGTGTCAAAATCCATGTGATAGTTTTAAACTTCAGATGGGAATAAAGAATCACATATAAATAAATAATCAATAAATCTTCAGGTGAGAAAATAATTGTGGGGAAGAGACTAAAAATGACCGGTCTAAATCTTCTGTACAGTACTGCATGCCCTAGATTCTGAAAGAACTTGCTTGGCTTGTGTGTGTGTGTATTTGGATGGAGATTCACAGGAGTTCCTCTATTCATTAAAGTCTTTGACAGTAACACACAGCCACCTGTCCACAGAGTTGTCTGTTTTTGCTGCCAAAGACTGGGTAACATGGAACTGCACCATTAATGGCAACGGAAGCTTTCTCTTCCAGCTCACAACACACGCACATGTACTTGCATGCCTCTCTATACAGTACTTTAACAAACTGTCCTATTTATTCATTGTTCCCTGCAGACTCACGCTGCTGCCATCTATTATTCATAAGATCTCACCATAAAGAAGCAGATTTCCTCTCGGCACTGTGCTTAAATCACTCAGCTGTGCTGCTGTCTGTCTTTATTTTTATGCTGACCATTGTCCATATCTGCGCTACAGCTTATGCTTATACAGTTTATGGTGTAAAGAGAAGTATCCCAAAATTAACCAGAAAACATCTGCTGCCCTTTCACAAAGACAAGAACAGCTGAATCTGTACTTAAATTGGCTCTCATTAGGCCGGTCACAATCATTTTTCACGATTTGTGTCCCAGAAATATTTGAGATAAACAATATTACTGAACGTACGGCAGTTTAAGCGTAGGCCCACATCCAGACCCTTGTAGTTTAAGGGGTTAACTGGGCTGTCTAATGAAGAGTATGTCGTCAGTTGCGCTCCACTCTATGATGTGCCACCCACACCAGGCTGAGGATGTACAATGACTTCTGATAATGAGGGCAAACTGAGTCCCACAGGAGCCTTCAGTACTAAAATTACTCACTCCCACTTCTGCAAAGGCCACATACTACATTTGCAAGAGTTGAGCATGTGATGCTCAAACCAGAAATTCGCGTCCTATGGATATTCATGTGGCCTATTTTTTAATTCACAGATGTTAAAACTAGATGCTTTCAAATTCTGCCATCTTTATGCGTCCTCGTCTAATCATGCTTCCTTAATATGCTTCTTCTTGTTTTAGTGCACATTACGAACAGTAAGGGACAATACTGTGCAGCTCAAAATAATAATGATTATTAATATTATTTATAAAATATTGAACTCAACTGATTAATAGTCATAGTAGTCTCAGATATACAGAAACACTCACTACAGTGGATCTGACAGACTTGTAAAAACTGCAATGCTTATATGTTAGAGAGAGAGGGTACAAGGTTTGAGTATGAGGTATAAAGAACTGAAGTGGACCTAATCATCAGAGAGAAGCGTGTGGATTAGCCCATCAAGGGTCATCTAAAAAGAATAAGAATGCAAATTAAGTTTGGTGTATTATCAATAGTATTAAACATAAACACACAAACAGGTGTAATACAAAAAGATGGTCTAATAATTACTGCAGTAAGTATTGGTAAAAACCATTTAAGGCCTGCTAGTGAACAGAAACTGGTTTGGATGAAAGAGATGCAAATGAAAGAATATAAAGTCCAGAGCACATGAGACTCAGTGTTGGCAGTGAGATTTCACACCACTGCGATATTCTCTGTTAATTCTGTTTATATTGAGCAGCTACCTCTCACACTGGAGCCAGCCATGCACACTAAAGCTCACAGCACTTCTCACCAACACCAGCCAAAGCCTCCCTGCTGCCAAACTAAAAGTCACATCATCAGCCATTCATAGACTGGGACAGCATGCCAAAATGAGAGGAGTGTCATTTTTATAACATATCTGGATATATGCTATATGGATGAAAGTATAGGGACACACTCACTGCTTTTGTAGAAGTAGCTGTCTCTACTGTACAGGGAATGCTTTCTACACTGCTGTTTTGTATATAGTGACATGAACATTAGTGAGGTCAGGATGTTGGATGATCATCACCCCACCTTAACTAACTCATTTATTAAAAAAAAAAAAAAAAAAAAAAAAAAAAAGGATATATCAATGCTCAATGCTGGGGGGCTTTATACCCCTCTAGTCCACACCTGGCATTAGACATGGTGCTAATAGGTTAATGTTATATGCTCCAGAGAGTCCTATTCTATTGGCAACATTTCTTTACAGGGACTAGAGTAAACGTGTTAGTCCGTTTCCACATCTGTGTCAGCAATGGATGTAACGTAAAGTAGCTGAATGCATTCATTACAGGGGTGTCCACAAACATTTCAACATATAGTGTGGGCTGTTAGATACTTCATTGATTCTGAAAAAAGGAACTAACTTCCTTTATCTATGACGTTGATGTAGCTAATAAGTGATGGAAAGATGAAAGACTAGATCATAACATGCCTAAACATGCCTACTCACATTAACACTCAATTTAGTAATTATAAATTCCAATTACAATTTACCACCAACAGTGTTAATTTAACACTAGCAAACCTACCTCAGTGGCAATAACAGTTTCAAGAGACTCTGCCTGCCTCTGATGATGTATCTTGAAGGTGGGAGAAACCTTTCAAAAACGACAAGCACTTTGGAGAAGGACCGCAGATAGCTAACATCACTGCTAGGAAGCCGAATATCACATCTGTAATTGTTTGTCTCTACCTTACTAGTACAGTAATGTCATTTCTTTATCACTGTTAAGCAATATATTTGAGATTACGTAACAAATCTATGCAGTGTGAGCAAAGTGTATGATGATGCTGGTATTGTCACTTATTAGCTGCATTAGCTTAGTAGAGTAAAACTACATCAGGAAACAGACAGCAAACATGTCAAGGGGAAAACCTGTGCAAATCTGAAAAAGTATTGGTAATCAGGTTAGAGAAATAGTTTGGCAAAAATTATAATTAACAATTACTTACTCACCCCAGATGCTGCTGAACAGTCATGTTTGATATGAAGAAAAGCTTTTTTAGTTTACAACAGTAGATGCTAACCAACACTAGACTGCCAGCAATCACATCTTAGTAACTTAACTAAACAGCATGGAAAGCCCATCTTGACACAAGCAAGCTAAAATTGGAACTATACTGTAATCAGTGCAACTTCTTTGCCCCACCATTTAGCTATGCTGAGAAGTTTATTTTTATTATTATGCCTGTTCTAAACCAAATGATGCAAACTACAGACACCGAATTTGTCATGTTATCATGCTTTTTTTGGTTTGTTTTTTTTTTCAGATTTTTTTACAAAAAAATTTCTTTAAGACATGACACAGGTAAGAGGATTATGCTCTGTGTAGTGCAGGTTGAAACTCTGCATTTGCACATTTTCATGTCAAGTTGCATGTGCAATGTTTAGGCTTGCGGTGAATGTCAGAGCGACTAATACTGCACAGGTTAGGCTGTGTATTACAATAGGATTATTTTGAGCACTGACGTGGCTGTAGATGTGAGTGGGTGAGAGTGTGTGTGCAGCGGGTGTTTGCATGTATTTTCGAAGCATCAGTGTAATGAGAATCTGTGTGGGGGAGTGGAAGTGGGTGGCAACTATAGGAACAGGCATGCTTCTTCAATCAGTTAGAGAGAGAGAGAGGTAGAGAGAGAGAGGGTGCAGAGGAAAAAAGGGAACATCATAAAGAAAAAGGTAAAAACAAACATGAGACTGCCAATCAACAAGCGGGTAAAAAGAAAGATAAGAAAAGTAGAGCACCAACAGGCCGTTAGGGGTCCCAGCATTAGCCAGTTCCATGAGGCCTAAGGTGCAATGTGCTGACTGTTTTAGTGCACCCTATTGACATGTGTCCACCAATCTTTGTAGACTGTTCCATCATTACACTTCAGGCAAAAAGATCAAGGTTGGCGAGTGTTGGACAATGTATTCCACTAATGTTTTGAAAATATGTACAAACTCAAGGCTGGAAAACTGGGCCCAGTATACAGTTCAATAAAATGCATCTATTATCTATTCAGGACAGAGTTTTTTTATGTAAATTGCATAATACATAAAACGTGTTAATTCTACTCTGCCTCTACCTCTAAGGTGCCCTCCAAATATGCTCCACATTTTAATCCATGAAAACCTGAGGCTTCACATAGAGCTCTTGAACAGTTTTCCCTCATTTCCTTTCTCCTCTTCTGCACATTTCCAAAATAGAAACCCCCCTTGAATGATTAATAATAAAGCTTAATGCAAGAATTTAATTGCTGCAGTCTTATTCATTCAAAACTTTCAGGCCATTTCTGAGAGACTGCGTCCTCCTCACCAAAGCCTGTCAAGCAAAGCCTTTCTGTTTCATTCATAATCTTAAATTAGAGGAACATACCAATTTTTTCATGACTCTTGCTGCTTTGTAAATAAGCCATTTTCTAAAATGTATAAAGAAAAAAAGCAAAAGCTAACAATAAGACTTTACAAAATGCAAGTAGGGGTGGTCGGTATGGTAAAAATATTATATACTATATTTTAACAATATACCATATTTGTGGTGATTCTAGTAGTTCTTAACAACTACTATTCAAATACTCCCCAATACGGAGTACAGCGCTTTTTTACTTAAAATTCGCTGTCCAGAAAATTTGCAAACTAGACTAATTACACTGTTTGTAATGAAATCCCATTCAGCATTTTCTGCTGATATTGGCCTTAAAGCAACGCCAATGAACAGCGACATGCCATCTCTAGATTTAAGTCTTTAAGATGATTGCTATATTGGATTGTACCATGGCAAGCCAATACCAAACAATGTTAATGAAGTGCTAATGCTAATGAGCGTCTGTAAAAGCTCAAGGGCCTGCTTGTCAATGCTTCTAATCCATCAAGCCCTTCAGGCTTTAGATCACTGTGATAGCAGCCCAGTTGTAGCACTGAGGTTCAATAGGTAATACTACACTTGTTTACACTAGAGCGGAGGTCACTAACAGTTCAACCGCAGTCTGGGTCCTTTCTGCACCTGTAACCAATAACCTGTTGAGATTAGAGCTGGATATGGAAAATTTTATATCACAATATTTAAAGACATTTTTACGATATACGATATTTATCGCAATATTATAATAGTAATATTAGTAAAACTATTAGTAAAACTAATAGTAGAGTGGTCACCTAATGGACTTGTGTTTAGCAATGTCTAAACTTAGAGGTATCTTTGAATTTTTAGTCTATTCAAAATAGCTAAGCACTTTGTAAGTCGCTATGGACTAGAGTGTCTGCTAAGCGTCTGCTAAATGCCTTAAATGTAAATGTAATGTAAATGTTACTCAACCAATCAGATCTGTACATTATATAAATATATATAAATAAAATGCTTGAGGTGCCAGATTGGGAAACACCTATTCATCCCCCATTAAATGTTTTGCCATTTATTTATTGATGATCACATGTTTTGTAGACAGGTGACTTTAGTTCACAGAAGCATTAGCCAGAAATCATCAGCAGGTGGGTGAGAAACTGTTAGGACGACTTAAACCTTAAAGACTGTCACTGTGCTTCTGCCACAAAATAATATAAATGATGTAACAAATTTACACAGATATCTACATGGCTAATTTAATCAATGAACATTCAATAAGCTAAACATTCCAACTCCAGCAGACATTTATAGGGTGAATTATTATTTGTGCTGAGATATATTCTCTTCAGGATGATAGAGCCAGAGGCACAGCAAATGATGCCGGGGTAATTATGAATTAACAGGATATAACTCATAACAGCAGCCTCCTTTAGAGAGTGCACACATAATAAGCTCATAAGCTCAGCCACATCGCTGAGAGAGATGATCAAAGACATAACCGAAAGAAAAGAATTTTATTTGTGTGTGGGACATTAGTGTGGAGAATGGAGATTCTACACTGAAAGGAAAATGTAGTCCAGGACTAGGCCTAATCCCTGTCCCTGTGTAACTTAATACAAACTCAAGTCTAAATCTAAAAAAACAAAAAAGACAAAAAAAAAAAAAAGGCAGTATGCAGATGGTAAATGGGACAAGAGAAGTTCATCAAGAATTAGCAGGTGTTTAACAAATGACAATATCAAACAATGTTTTAAATCATGCATATCAGCTCTAGTCCAACTTAATACTTTCTAGAACCAAACAGAATGGCCTTGGTATTAGACCAACCATTCGAAAGGCAAAGAAATATTAGTGCAGACTTGACAGAAAGGGAAATGCATGTACTCTTTTAAATACTAAATGTATTACTAAAATGTAGACTGCAGGTGGGCAATATGGTGATATTTAATAATTATTGTGATAAAGTTTATATTGTAATAGACAACACGGTTTTATATTCAGAACTTAAAGAACACTGGCCAACTGCTTGGTTCATTAGAAGAAGTATAATTAGTCCTGTTTAGCTGCAGTTAACGCTGCACATTTTGAGTTTTTAGCAGCGTTTTTTTTTTAAATACTAAATCTTAAAGTTCAAGTTTTTCAAGAACCTTTTACAAATAGACCAAGAACTCTATAACCAGGCAAAACATGGCTAAAGATACGGTTCTTTGTGCTGTCACGGGTCGTCCATTACCTACTAATGCAACCTTGAAGTACCGTGTTTTGTAGCTATCAAAAGCATCACACATTGTGTATCGTAAAAATGTCTTTAATTATTGTGAATCTGCAGTATTGTTCACCCCTACAATTGGTCAAGACATGCTGATCAGTAGGGTTGTCATGATACCAGAATTTGAATGTCAATGCTCATACCAAGTCAAGGGTTGATGTGTATGTGGCCTTACTGGCAGTAGTAAAAATGATGATTACTATTAAAAACACAAATGCATAGTACAGTAAAATAAAGTGCTGTATGATATGTTTGAGAGCATCACCAAAAACGACATGTTTATTTTATTGAAAATGGAACATAAAAATGCCCATTTTTAATCCTTGTATAGAACTGTAGCAAGTCTGTGTTTCACCATCAAAAACAATGCATCATATACATACACACACCCACAAGAATCTGAGGAGAAAGCAATGTTGCTCACCATCTGAATGGGTCTCTTGCATAGGTCCCTCTCAGTGACCAGCCTCTCCTGGTCGGTGACGTACAGGCCTTTCTGAGCCAGAGCCTGGATGACCGCATCATGGCCCAGCAAGGGCTTGGCCGCATCGCTCTTCAGGATCAGGCTCCCAGCGCGACAGTACAGCTCGGCTGATAGCAGAAGAGTGGCCACCGGTGGCTTTAAGTGCTCCTGTTCATACTGGTCAGTGTAAAAAGGATCCTTTAGGTCATCTGGGACACTCTCTGCGGAGGAAAAGAGGAAGAGGATTAAACTACAGACTAAAGTATATTTATATAAACACTTAAAAAATGCAGTGCTGTTGTGCTGTATTCACAGAAGAACAGAATGCTAATGCTATGTAAAGCTAATCCCATTCATCTTCATATTAAAGCTAATGAGAAGACTAATACAGTAAATATTTTGTACAAAATACAATTTAAGTTCAGTTTTGCCTTCTCCTGTAAAGTCACCATTTTGGAGATACATATTTGTCATTGGACAGCGACAATATATTTAATGGTAGTATTTCTACAGTTCTTTTTCTTAATGAGGATAAGACCTGCTTCCAGGCGCTCCTTATTTTTGCTGTACCAACCTTAGTCACCAATGCAGCATACTGATTTCATGTACATTTACATAATGGCATTTGGACCACACCCATATCCGGAGCCACTAATAACAACACATTGCATGGTCAAGTCTATTAGCAGGTGCTTATACATTACCATGGTATTATGGTATGGTACTATTACTGAGGGTCAGTGAATTATAGCTCTACAATTATTACTGTCAGACATGTAAAAACTACAGACACTGAAGATTCACACCGGATTAAAATTACAATCCGATTAGGATTTACCTTCCAAAAAGAAATGAATAAAGCTTCAGTAGGGCTTAAGATAACTGCCCTTACAGCCCCGATTCCACCATGACTTCTAGGATGACACCAGGATTCAGTACAATGTCACTACTGTACGCAATGGACCATGTGGGAGTGCTAGTAGAACCCACATGAGACACAGAAAGGCTTTGGTGTACTGCAGTTAATGGCACTGTGCATTGATTCTATAGGTACTTGATTTGGGAAAAGCTGATTGGAGTATGAAAGAAAGATAAATCACTGTGTATCAGTGAAGATTGTTAGTAATAAAAGTGGTAAGTGTCCTAAAATACAGATCTTAGAGATTTAGAGTCCCCATCGGTACCTGAACTAGGGTATATTTAAATCCTCTCCCTGCAGTGAAAATAGCACGTAGTTATACAACCAATACCTACAGTAGTTATTTCCAAAGTAACTGCAGACCTGAAAGCTTCCCAGTGCTGGGATAAATATTGAGGTCACCTCAGAGGCTGCAACGGATAGATGAGATGAGCTATTTCGCCATGTGTGGTGAGGAATGCTGTTGTTGGACAGGCTTCACAAAAATGTTGTAAAAATCCCATTCAACCTAATGAGAAACTGCAGTTTTGATTTCAGCACTGTGGGACTACACTTTATCTTTAGGTAGGGTGGGATAGGTTTTTGCCAGTGTTTTAAAAAGCTTGTCCAACCTGCCAACAGTTGCTATGAAAGAACACATTTCTGGGCAGAGCACGGATAGGTCAAATCCATCAAAGTAAAAAAGACGGTGTACTTGAAGATAAAATCGCAAGCTGGCCGGTCGGTCTCTAAGGAGCCCGGCTTTAACAACTTGAGCATAAAACATGACCGTCTCGAGCTGGGCCATGGTTACTATGGCAACTATGTGGCGCTCGATCGATTCTCTTGCACTACGTCTCTACCCGAGAGAGAGAGAGAGAGAGAGAGAGAGAGAGAGAGAGAGAGAGAGAGAGAATTACAGTTCACAGCACCAGTGAGGGAGCCTTGCTACATTCAAAGAAACTGGATATAAAGAGAATTTCTGAAGGGGCTTAGAAGCCATCAGCCTGCTGGAACTTGTACTTGCTGAGGTTGAGATTTTAACAGTTAGTATAATGCACATACCCCGTCCAAACTATGTGCATTAAATGAGTCAAAGAGCTGGCACTCTCATATACCAGCAATCATGATTCATTTGGAGCAGGAACACAAGCACGGCTCCTGGCCTGCCTCTGTGGCTGACGACCCAGAAATCATTTTAGGGATCAGCACAACACATAACGTTCCCATGAAAGTCGATTGTAAACCAAGGGCAGCACAGAGAGTAATGCTAAAATCCCACATACAAATAATAGCTTAAGTAGGTGGCTGTGACCACACAAAACCCAGAGCAGCAGCTATTTCAGTGCTGTGGTGCTGGCACTGTAGAGCAGCATATTTGCCCTGGAATGAAGTTGTTCAGTTTTCGATTGGAATAACCAAATGACTAGCCCAACTGACTACGATGATACTGAAAACATAATCAAGTCCAAACTTTACAGCTTTTAAACTTGGCATAAAAAAAATAATCACACAACTTACTGTTTACTCCAGTTGTCAGTCAGTGACATGTTTGGTATGGCAGCACAAGGCTAGTGCTCATTATTTAACTCAAGCGACTGAAGCTTATGCTTAGCAGTAGCAGGATAAAAAAAAAAACTGCACGTCTAAATATTAATCTCAAATAGACTACTTTATGTAGTTTGTGACATCTTGACATACTGCTACCAAAAACGTGGACGGACATATAGACTAAATTCAGGTTTTAGGGTGGCTGCTACTACTGTTTACTGACTAAATGAGGTCCTAAATGTCATTTTTAGACAACCATATTTCATATTCTTGTGTCGAACCACATAAACAAGCTAAATTTAAGATTACTTAAGAATTTAACGCAGTTTGAGGAAAGTGTGTGATTATTTAGTCATGCAGCTTGTACGTTGCTAAACATTTTTAGACAACCATGCTGTACATCCCGGGAACTGCTGGACCAAAAAATGACCTTGCCATCACCTTTGAGAACTCACTGGTCACTCCTTCTACAGAAGCTGGAAGCCTTGGTGTAGTGATGGATGATCAGTTATCGTTCGTTGCATATGTAACTCAGTCCTACAGATTTCTCCTGTACAACATCCGGAGAATTCGACCCTTCCTCTCTAGAGAGGCCACCCAGGTGCTTGTTCAGTCTCTCGTCACTTCCAGACTTGACTACTGCAACTCTCTTCTGGCTGGTCTCCCTCTGCGCACCATCAGGCCCCTGCAACTCATCCAGAATGCAGCGGCACGGGTCGTCTTCAATGTCCCTAAATTCAGCCATGTCCCTCCACTGCTGCGTTCTCTTCACTGGCTTCCTGTAGCTGCTTCCCGCATCAGATTCAAAACCCTGACGCTGGCCTACAAAGCCAAGAACGGACCAGCCCCTCCGTACTTGATGGCAATGGTCAAAAGCCAATCCGCACCTAGAGCCCTTCGAGCTTCAAGTACGGCTCGGCTCGACCCGCCACCCCTTAAAATCTGTGGAAGACAAGCGTCCAGGATTTTTCTGTTCTGGCACCAAAGTGGTGGAACGAGCTTCCCCTGGGTGTCCGAACGGCCGATTTGCTCGCTGTCTTCAAACGCAGGCTGAAGACCCACCTCTTCTGAGAATACTTGGACGAACAGCGAATAGAGTACTATGGTCACCTTATTGTCTTGTGTTTAGTAATGTCTAAAGCTTAGAGGTAACTTTGAACTATTAGTCTGTTCTAACTAGCTAAGGTTTTCTTGGGTAAATAGCAAAGCACTTTTGTAAGTCGCTCTGGATAAGAGCGTCTGCTAAATGCCATAAATGTGAATGTAAATGTAAATGTAAACTGGAGGCTAACGGAAAAATACCTTGAATGACTAGCTACATTTGGAGGGACAAGTGCAAATATAGGAATACAATAGCTCCATAAAGATGCCTTAGCCAAACCTAAAGGGCCTAGATCCTCTCATCCGATCTCTCTCATTTTGCCAGTGGATCTCTTTTTAAGTAAATCTTTTTGGGGTTCACCTATGAAAATACTCTATGACTCGAGGTGTAATGTTACACGCGTCACAGCTCAATTCGCACCATGGTTTGGACCTTACGGTTCGGTAAGAGTATGATAAAACTGAAAAGAAAAAAAAACCAACAAACCATCAGACTAACCCAGGATTCTTTTCATTTCATTTGAACAGACAGTCGTGCAAGTTACAGTTTGTTCCATCTACTTCCGTGATCAGAATAACCTGTAATGTGTTAATTTAGCAGTAAAGTATTAATGTTTGCATGCTCACACCCAAACACGCTGACACAGAATACAGAATATAGGTGAAATACTTTAGTATTCTAGTTATTATAGTATACTAGTTTATTTTCAGTTGTTTCACATCCAAAGGTGAGAACAACCAAATAGTGATACTCCTACAACCAGTACAGTTCCCATAATACCAAGAAAATCAACCAATGGTATCCAGCGATTTGCAGGACTTTTACCATTACCATATTTATCATAATAGCGCATACTATGTATTCCATGTGTTACCGCACCAGTTCCTCTGGAATTAAGCTGATTTTGTTATTGTGACTTGAAGACTGAATATACTGTATGTAAATTATCTCTGAACTAGAGCTGGGCAATATGACAATATTTTATTGTATTGTGATCAACTCTGTTATCGTGATACACAATATGCTTTTCTGAGTATATCGAGTCAATGCTTACAGAACACTGATCAACTGAAAATTTCATTACTAACAGTGTAATTAGACTGGTTTAATTGGATGAAGAGCAGCAGATGTTGAATAAAAATACCTGTCCTCAGTACGGGAGAGTATCTGAATAGTAGTTTTTAAGAATCTGTCGCTACTGATGTATTTAGTCTATGATTACATGTATTGTGATTAATATCGTGATTAGTGAACATTTCTTTAAATATTGTGAGATAGTATTTTTACCATATCGCCCAGCCCTACTCTGAACTGACCTGTGACACTGCAGAAACAATTTACTTATTTAACTTATTTTTCATGTATTTCATGTATGAATTGGGGAGTAAATGCTATGTTTTGAAATTTCAAACATCAATATCTATGTACATCAAAAAGTGATTTTAAGTGAGGATGATATGCACCCTTTAACGGAGAGCTGAAGTGAAAAAGAAATAAAATTCGAAGCCTTTTACGCAACACGTAATGCTATGCTCCTAAACATGGTAATATAGTTCACGAGGTGTTTAGTGTTGATGCACCTGGTCAGTGTCTTTTGAAGTCCTATATGGCCAATATGCCACCATTTGCAAGCAAACTACACTCACCAGAAGCAAACACCACTGGGTGGTCCCCAGGTTGCTGCTCTGCAGAAGACACAGAGTGTTTGTCAATCAAGCTATAAAGTTTTAGCCTCCCTTTATCCTTGTGTTCAAGGTCATACCAAAATGAGAAGGCAGATAATGAAGTGTCTCAACGGAAACAACCTGTGTGTTTTTTATTCTACATGTGGACGCAAACAGCTGACTGTACATTTTAATGAGATGGTGCAAAACCATCCAGATGGTTGTCATGCTGGTAACACAGTTACTTCAGGGAGTTCATTCTGTTGCATTACAAAAAAAAACCCACAACACCCATCACTGCTCAATTGCTCATGTGTAAGTAGTTTCATGAGTCTCATGTACTTTGGAGAAACTGTATAAAAACTAGCTAGTTCTTTGAAGGGATGACCCTAAAAGAAAGAGATGGTAACCCTAAGCATGTGACACTTATCTTTTCTTAACAATGCCTAATTCACCCATTTATACCTAAATAAGTAAAATAACAAAAGTTCAATGATTTAAACAAAAATTAACAGTGCATTAAGGCTGTTTTAGGGATAATTGATATTACAAAATACTACAATCTTTTAAATACATGTTTATATGCAAGTGCACATTTAAAATATATATATTTAAAGAATATTCCATCTGTGTGTCACTAATATTATTTGTGGTTAGTCAAATACCTAAAAAGTATATTAAAATATCTTATTTTTAATAATAGGCTAAACAATAAAATAATTACACCTAATAAAATAACACCTAATAATTAACTACACAAAATTAAGACCACTTGAAGGATTATAACCTATATTTTCAGTGTGGTAAAGAACTTTGGGATACATGGAAATGAAACTCTGGTTCACAAGATCTGCTCTCCATTAGAGACTGAAAGGGATGAGCACGTACAGAAGAAGTGTCCCTACGCACCAGTATAGATGTTAACAGTATTGCATGATGTCTATGCATAATGGAGTTATCATTATACATTATTCAGTAATATCAGAAGCTAGCCCAGTTGATAATTATATTGTAATTATATTTCCATCAGTAAAAAAGTGAGCTGTAAGTGAGCTGTGAATTGATACATACATGTATAAGAATAAAAAATGTTGAGCTCAGAATTGAAAATCTATTTCAATCTAATCTAATATATTTGTATATATAATAAACATATATAATTGCTAGCGTAGTCCTGGGTCATTTCTGCAACGGTGATTTGTTCTAATAATGTTCTGTGGTTTAATGCAGAAATGTATCTGAGGCAGAGGTGGACAATATGGTAAAAATACTATATCACAATACTTAAAGACATTTTCAAAATAAATGATATTTATAAACACAATATTGTAGAAACAAAATGCATCAGTAGCAGCAGATTCTTAAAAACTACTATTCGAATACTCTTCAATACTGAGTCCAGCTATTTCTATTTAAAATCTGCTGCACTATATCCAGGTAAACCAGGCTAATTACACTGTTTGTAATGAAACATGCAGTTGATCAGTGTTCTGCAAGCACTGACGATATCCTCAATATACCCTAATACCCCAATCTGAGCTAAACTCTATGTATTCACAAAGCATCATGAGGTCTCCACCATGACAACAGCATAGTTTAATGCTTCATGTTTGATTTAAACCTCATGATTAAATGTTCGCTTCATTATGTAAAACTCTGATCCATTAGAAATATGATCTTTAGCAGATGCACTGTTGTCTAAGCTACAGTCTTTTATACTAAAGTGCACAGAAGGTCACTCCAGAGTGCCCAAAGTGCACAAAAATGTCACAGCATGGGTGTGTAATTTCCGTCTACAGCTGGCTCCAAAAGTCGCCGTCCACAACAAAGGCAAGCTTATTTCATTACTGACATAAATCTACTGCTTTTTTTGGTAAAACTACAATGTTTAAGCATAATTACACCATCCTTCATTAATTCATACTGACAAATTACTAAAATTAATACATTCATCTTTACCTTAACCACAGCTCAGTCTCTGTCTGCCACTAACTCTAAGGTAAAGGTAAAGGTGCACGTATTTGTCACTGTACACCGTACAGCGAAATGTGTCCTACAGGTTTCTGCAGAACTGAAGAATACACATTATCCCCCTATTTTACAGCAGCACAGAGAGTGTGTATAGACACATAGTGTGTTTTGCCTTTATAGTGTATAAATCCTATCAGGGATGTTCAGTAGGCTTGGAGTCTGGTGACTGTTTTCTTACTTAACAAATTCACAGACGGCTGAATAATGGATTTCTCTCAGATTTGAATATATTCCTGAATAATAAGTAAATAATTAAAATGTACAATTCTTGCCAGAGCCTTTGTGAAGAAGGGCCCCACTTCATCTGTGTAGTACAGTACAGACCCCCATATATTAGCTACAGATGTTCAAATGGTTACCCATCAGGTCGAACCTCAGCGCTGTTAGGATTATTGATTAGGATTTGCGGATAGGTATGAGGGCTAGGTTCGAGTATTGGGATAAAGTTAAGGCCACGGTTAGGGTCAGCGATGATTCTGAAAAGTTGAATATTACAGATGTTCAACTGAATGTAGGTAAAAGGTATGTTTGGTATAAATGAAGCTCAAATTTAAAATCTGTAACCTTAAAAAGTGCATTAGTAACATTATAGGCATTTTACAGAATTATTTTTAATAAATACAATCAAGTACTATAATTTACAACAGGATGCTGTACAAGTATTGTAGCTATATTACTATTAGACAATAGTAATGGATGAATCAAATGTACATTTTAGTATCACAGCACTATATTAATTTTAGAGTTTGTTATTGTGTTAATATTGTTAACATTATTTTTAGCAAGGCTGAACTCTGGGACCTCTGTAACATGTTAGATATAGGCAAAATAAATACTACAGGCATATTTCCAAGCTATATTAGCAATGGGCGTAATACTGAGCCCTGCTCAATTACTGTAGGTGTACATATAAGCACAACGTCTTAGCAGATCACATACACAAGTATATGACAATACCAATGTCCCGTTTCCCTTATTATCAATATACCTGCAACCGTTTTGTATTTCTATGCTTAAAAAAAGGCCATGAATCACATACTAGTTGAAGAACACTGGGTAATGTATGCAACATACGCCTTATCCCCAATATAATCAAGGACCCCCTGCTACAATGCAAGGGTACGACCATCTTCTCATTTCAAAATAAAAGGTCTTACACATATTATATGTGCTACCAAATAATGCAAAAATCTGTAACATTGTTAAACCCTCAAATGCATTTATCCTTGAGTAAATCACTAAACAAGCAATTCTATTTCAAAACGATAAAACAAAAAAGGGCATAAGAACGAGAAAAGGACGCCACCTACCTGTACCGAAGGCTTTGGCCACAAGCCATGTGAGACTCGCACGGATTTTAGCTCTGTTAAAATCATAATGGTCAAACGACTTAATGGCAGGAACAATGAAAGTCTTTTTGCAGTCCTTTGCCTCGGTCAGATCCCCCATATTCACAGGCAGAAGGAGGGTCAGCACCAGCCGAGTGGTCGCCTACAGGTCCGAGGAGAACGATGACATCCTTCCTAAGGAATTTACTGCAGCGAAAATGTATTTATAAGGTTGCTTTTAGTGAATGTCGCCCATCCCGAGTCCCGTTCATGCAATTCAGTTCTATTTTCGGCTAACTTCCACGAACTAGGGGCTTTTATTCATCGTGATCCGAATCCAGCCAAAAAGTGGGGTACAGCCCTGAGACTGTCATCCATTCTGATCCCTCTGTGACTGCTAGCGATTCCCTCTTAAAGAAACACGCATTGTGGGTTTCTGATGGCCCGCCGTTCAAGTCGTCTTTGTCCTCGCCGTGAACCCGGGCTCCTCTTTCATATCCTCGCAGTCCCCGCTTGAATATTTACGGTATTCCCTCCTCTAGTGGACCTCTATTCATCCACGCTGCGCTGCGGTTTTCCTGCCGCACCGTCCTGGGCTGCCCCAGTGCGCATGCGCGGTCCGCCCAGCACTGTTTAGACTGTATAGCTGGAAATGGGACTAGCAGCTTTTTTAAAACAAGGTTATTGACATTTTTTTTTACATACTGTAAAAAAAAACGTTACATTAACACAAACATGAATTATCACAGGTCAAAACTGACCATGCAGTTTAAACGTATTTTGTCTATTTTTTATTTTATTTTTTTTCAGTAATGCAACATGCAGCGTGTAGGCATAGACGACTATTCATCTTCTTTTGCTTATTTAATATGTAAGATCCATAGAAGCAATGCATTTTAACGATATGTTCTTTTCTCAGATAAATCGTGGTCGATTTTCTACTGAAATATTTTATGTTGTCTGTTTATCTCATCTCTCTCTCCTCGTTCTTTCTCTTTTTCCTCCTTCCCAGAAACAGTGGTGTGACTTTTTTTATCGGTGTAAACAATAAGCAAACGCCATTAACAGACCACCCAAAAATGCCAGTCTGTGTCTGAGACCGGTATTTTAACTACAACTCCCATGATTCCAGTGGTCAACTGCGTATTACTTACGCGACAACATCATAACATCGACGGTACGCTCGAACCGGAGGCGCTGTTATTTTGAACGCTCCGTGATGAAGTTATTAAACTATACAGTAGAAAATATCGTTTAAATGATGTTCACAGGCTAATGCTGCATTGTCTTTGGTCGGCTGTGTTGTGATGAGCTTGAAAAGATGTTTATGCCCAGATCCCTGAAGCTCAAAAGAAGCTCAGACAGTCAGCCTCAGAGCACAGAGCTGAAGAAAAGCAGAGCGAGCTCTGAGGATCCTGATTCCACCTCGTCGCCTCTTGCTGCAGATTTACCCAGAGAACAGCTAAGCCCTCCTGTGACAGCAGACAGTGGACATGATCAGCCATGCAAAGCTACAGAGGTGTTACCAACCGAACAGTGTGGCTCTCCAGGAAAGGTAGAGGAGGAGAAGGAGGAGGAGGAGGAGGAAAATAAAGAGGAACCCGAAGAGGAACCAGTGAAGTCCTTCAAGAAGAGCCAGCGGTGGCCTGAGCCTGGGGAGCCTGTGTGTGTAATGTGTGGCCGTTATGGAGAGTACATTTGTGACAGCACTGACAATGATGTGTGCAGTCTGGAGTGCAAAGCAAGTCACTTGGCCAAGATGTGCATGGGCCTTGGAGAAAAGGTCTTCTCTAAAACCAAGCAAGACGACACTGGCGTCCTTCCTGACACTGACCATGCTGGAACCCATGAACTTGGCTACTTCTACAAGGAGGACGCCTTTATAGCAGAACTGACTGAAGAACAGGTGGAGAGAGTCAAGAAGGAACTGGCAATCGTTACACATGGCCAGCAGGTCTGCAGGCCTATCATTGAGTTTGAGCACTGCCATTTCCCTGAGGCCCTCAGTAAGAACCTGAAGAAGGCTGGCTATGAGGCACCCACTCCCGTCCAGATGCAGATGGTTCCTGTAGGTTTAGTCGGGAGAGATGTGATCACCACAGCTGACACCGGCTCTGGGAAGACTATTGCCTTCCTTCTTCCAGTGGTTGTGCGTTCATTGGAGGTAATATTACTGAACAACAGATACAACAGATCTTTGTTCATAGGTAATGTCATTGATTGGAATACCAGTAACTGGTGAATTGTAGAAAAAGTTTCATTGAAGAGAATTGTTTCAGACTGGGAGGCTCAAAAGTAGGGTTTGTTGACATCTGTGTTGACCCATCTTTATACAAATGTACCGTGAGATGTACAGTGGAATGATCCATCTTCTTAGCCTTCAGGCACAATCCAAGACATGCCAGTGTATAGTGGCTTGAAGAGTATGAGTGACAAAGATCACACATTTTAATTGCACAATACAATTAAAGAATAGACTACATTGCAATACAATAGATATACAATACATGTAAGCATACAATACATGCAACAGCAATAGACATAAAACGTGATTTAATATCATAGGGCACTCTGATCATATTACATGAATTGTTTTGTAATAAATCCTCTACTCAGTAGATAAATAAAAGATGGAGAAATTCTAATGCTTTAATCAAATATGCCTAATGGTATGTGTATGCCTAAAGTTTTAACACTTCTGTATTCATAAAATACATCTATGGGGGTCTGTAAAATTTTCTCAAACAGGAATTAGGGTCCCTGACTGTAGAATATTTGAGAAGTGTACTTGTGGAGATGAGTGTACTTGAGGAGATTAACTGTGCAAATCATGATGTATACACCTGGCATTCTGAAAATAGGTAAACCATTGCAAGTATCACCATAATTCTATATACAGTGTACTATACAGCATTAGAACATATACTATTATGTAATCCATGCTTTTATATAGTGCATGTTAATAGTGAAAACAATATGATGATTCCACCAAACAAGCCATTTTTACAGCTCAACGATATGTTTATAAATATCATCTGATTGAGACCTTCAGTAGTGGAATGCTAAATTTTGCAAATGTTCAAAGTTCTGCAACAGGGAAAGCTCTGCAGTGTAAAAATCCTCCCCAACATATACAGAGTAAAAAATTGTACCAAGTTTAGGGAATCAGATGAGATAAGGCAGGTCAGAGAACATGGTTCTCTGTGCACTCCATAACCAATGAAGTTTGTAGAAATCTAGGATTTTTGATGTAGTACATGAAAGCTTTACTTTTAATTGCTAACTCCTTTTGTCAAATAGTCTGGTATTGTCTTGTGGAAAAACACCAGAATTATGAAACTTATTACATAAAATAAAGGCATTAAATAAGTTCTTTTTTTAATTGTTTAAAATGTTAGAGCAGAGTACTGTTGTTGCCATTGACTGTATGAGTAGTTATGTGTATGATTCTGTATTTTGGCTTAAGTATGCCTACCTTTGTTTTTCAGAGTGGGGCAGATGCACCATGTGGTCCTACAAGTGTTATCCTGACTCCAACAAGGGAGCTGGCAATACAGATTGAGAGACAAGTAAAGGAGCTGATTATGGGGCTTCCTAACATGAGAACTGCTCTGCTCGTAGGAGGGATGCCTTTACCCCCTCAGCTCCATAGACTCAAGCAGCACATCAAGGTAGTTTTTGTAGAATTCCACAGAATAAACCTCGTCTTTATACAGGTTTACAGTACAAATAATTCCAACCTAGGTAGCCACATTTTTTTCCAATTGATCAAAAATAAATATTTGGGCCCACAGAACTGCTTTAACAATGCTGTTATTTAGTCAGTCTAGTTATATGTTCCTTCTGCATACAGATTGTGATTGCAACTCCAGGTCGTCTCATTGAGATTCTGAAGCAGAAGGCTGTACGACTGGACAGTGTGAAGATTGTGGTTGTTGATGAGGTATGGTTTGTTTGATGCAGTTTGTTTCTTTGGGTTCTTATTTAGGTTTTGCTTCAACCTACAGTCTTTCTAAACACTCCTCTGTTGTTCACCTCAGGCAGACACTATGCTGAAGATGGGATTTCAGCAACAAGTACTTGAAGTCTTGGAGCAAGTTCCCGATGACAATCAGACTTTGTTAACATCAGCCACGATCCCTGCAGGGACGGACCAGCTGGCATCTCGCCTGACTCAGGACCCTGTGCGCATCACTATTGGCCAGAAGAACCAACCCTGTGCTAATGTTCGCCAGATTGTTGTCTGGGTGGAGGAACCGTCAAAGAAAAAAAAGCTGTTTGAGATTCTGAATGTAAGTAATAGAGAAAGGTTTCATTTCACAGATGCCTAATTTATGTAGGTGGTCATGAATGTGCAGTTGAGCATATTTTGACAGCTGCTTAAAATCAACTCATGTTGTAGAGGAAATGGGAGGGGTCTTCTGCTATGGTCCTCATCCAGGAAAAGAGTAACGGCCCATACTTTTCTATTGGAACAGTATACCTTCAGTCATGCTTGTGATATACCACACCCAAACCCGCACACACTATATTTTATTAAAGGTTGGGCTCTTTCTTTCTTTATTTTTTAGCTTTGCTTTGTCTTAATAAAGATAGAAATGCAGGGTTATTAGGACATTAAGCCATAACATTAGTCTGGCCTTCTAATGTTGATTAGGTCCCACTTGATCAGTCAATTAGATGCATGGACTCCACAAGAACCTCAATATGCTACACAATATGTTAGCAGCAGATCTTTTAAGTCCTGTTCTGAAGTGGGGCCTCCTTAGGTGCCCATGACCCTGCCACCTTTTCATTGGTTGTCCTTTTTCTGAGCACTTTTGGTGCATACCAGAAAAAAAACCCACTAGTTTTGGAGATTCCTTCAAGAACTGACTGTTCACAGATTCATTGCAGATGCCACTGTATAAGAAGATAATTAGTGTTTTTCACTTTACCTGTCAGTGTTGCTAATGTCATGGCAAATTAGTGTATTAGCTAATAACTACTATACCTTTTTCAGCAACCACTATTAAATTCATTTGCAAGTTACATATTTATGAGAGTAACAAGCTGAAGTATGGTCCCAAATACAGGCCATCTTAGCTTAATGCATTGTTGAGGAAACTCCATATAGAAGACATCTCCATTACTCTACTGTGAGGCAGTCAATAAATTGTTAGGTTTTGTAACACATGTATAGTGTAGGCAAATCCAACTTAGCTCCTGATGTTTTCCTTCTTTTGAATGGGGGGAATTTTGCTTACATTGCTTGTGTAAACCTTTATTACCCTTTTGCACAATGTTAAAGTCTGAGTTTCTTTTTTACAGGACCAAAAACTCTACCAGCCACCAGTAGTAGTGTTTGTAGACTGCAAACTAGGAGCAGATCTATTATGTGAGGCGGTGCAGAAGGTTATGGGCTTAAACACAGTTGCTATTCACTCCGACAAGAAGCAGTGGGAGCGCAATAGAATCCTGAAGGTGAGGTTCTGTTTGAGGTTCTGTTTGGTTAATAGTATTAATGTTAATTGTAAAGTTTAAAGGACACAATGTCTGTTAATTGCCAATATCCATATTAATTAAGTTTCTTATTCTTAAGGGTCTGCTTGAAGGCCAGTTTGAAGTGGTGGTCAGTACAGGTGTGTTGGGCAGAGGTCTGGACCTGGTCAATGTCAAGCTGGTGGTGAATTTTGATATGCCAACTAACATGGATGAGTACGTTCATCAGGTATGATGGCCTGCAGTCTAAAAAGCATTGATTGTGATGGCTGCTGACATCTAACACTGGAATGCGGAAGTTTAAGCAGAGTGTGTTTGTGCCAAACATGTTACTGCAGATTGTGGTCTGATGTACCACGTACCTGTGCTTACAGATCGGCAGAGCAGGAAGACTCGGTCACAGAGGAACAGCCATTACCTTCATGAACAACAACAATAAGCGCTTGTTTCTGGACATTGTGAACCGAGTAAAACCCACTGGCTCACTGCTTCCCCCACAACTTCTCAACTCCCCACACCTGCACGAGCAGCAGAGGAGGGCCAGACAAAGGAATAATCAAGGACAGGATGATGTCGTGACCAAAAACAACCTCATCGATATTATTAGAAGGCATGACAGAAGCCGTGCTAAGAAGTGACTTTAGGCAGGTTTTGTTATGTATGTGTACAATATTAATGTAATTTTCAATAAATAAAAATATATGAACTGTCTCACTGTTCACACTGTCTTTGGTTTATCTCAAGAAACAGTCTCAAGAGTCTTTAAATGCGCCAATGTCAGTATAAAGTATGTTGGTTTACTCCTTATTCTTCCATGTAAAGTGCCAAGCCCAACAAAGTTCACATTCTGGAAGAGTTCCTCACATTATTTTTGTGTAGGTCAATTGTATAGCATGTTTACCGTATGCCACTGTGCTACATGGACAACTACACCTCTTGTAGACACACCGGGGCCCTTATACAGAAAGCTTCTTGGAGAAGGAGTCCAAGATTAGTAATGTCACTGTAAAAAAGAGGAATCTAACAATAATATCATTCTACATCTACACTCTAACTCTGAGAAGCTTTATGAATGTGGGGCCTTATATACATTACATAAGCATAACTGTTAAATTGGCATTACTGTAACTGAATGTGGGTTTGCGATTGTATTTATATCTGATATCTGTAGGAATAAAACAGGAGCATGGGCGAAGTGACATTTATTGAAAAGTTGATATAAAATTGTTACAAACGTTGCTTAATTTTATAAATATCTTCAAAAAATAGTATCTAGAATCACTGTGAGAAATCATCTGTTAGGAAATATATATACTATTTATTATATATATTATTTTCCAACAGTAATGTAAATAGTTTTGTTCCTGGGACCTCTGTTGTGATTGGCTGCCCTGCATTGCGCCTCATTAAAAATGTTGTCATGGCTGGACCCTTCTTATAACTTCAGTGTGACTGAGCGGGGCTAAACTAGTGTAGGTGGCATAGGTGGACATAGGTAAATACACTGTGAGGTTAGTTTCTATATATAATACACTGGGAACTGATCTTTTTGCTATAGCTATAGTTAAGTTTACATAATACATCAAATGGTGTTATGTTTTTTTTTTAGTTTCATGACAGACCCAGGATATGTAGTTTTTGCAATTAGAAATATCTATGTATGTGTATAATACAAGCATATAATACCAGCTATGTGTTTTAAACAGGTGTATAGTGATGCCATTATGTGCTTGTATTATTATAACTGACATATTTAGGTTACACTTCTGCTTTTGTTTCCAAAAGGAAGAAAATTAATATATAATAATAATCCTTTATTAGTCCCACGGTGGGGAAATTCAGCGTCACAGCAGCATATATATATATAGCAAGACACTCTCTTGCAAAAAGTAGATAAATTGTGTAAGTTGATAAATTATATATATATATATATATAATTTATCAACTTACACAATTTATCTACTTTTTGCAAGAGAGTGTCTTGCTATACGTATATATGCTGTATATATATATATATATATATATATATATATATATATATATAAATTAGTACATATATTAATATATGTACTAATATATATATATATATATATATATATATATATATTAGTTTATATAAAAAAGTACACATTTTGCAAAATGCCATATATATATATTATATAGTAAATATATTAAACTTTTTTATTTAAAAAGCGTCGCAGTTACAGTTGGACTACAGTTTGACCATCAGAGCAGTCAGCGCCCAGTTTCCCAAATGCTCCCGTGGTGGAGAGAGAGAGGGGGGGGGGGGTGTTAAGGGTAAGCTCACTCTACAATTCAACAGTTGGCTTTGTGCTAAGTGGCTCTGTGGCGGTGTTCATTATACAGATATTATACAGTTAATGAAACCGAACCGGTGAAATCAGTCGCTTAAAGGAAAAGTAACGGGATGGCGCCACCTGTCGATAACAGACCGTCGCTGCACGCCCTTACCAGGACAGTGTGAGTGACGCCATCGCTCTCAGCGGTCCAGTAAGATCAGGCGAGGGGGTTTTGAATTGAGGCGGCGGGATGGCGGAGTAGGCAGCGCGAGCTTCGCGAGTAAAAGGTAAACAAAGTTTCGCAGTTGTCCCATTGTACGATAGGGGGTATTCCCCGGTCTACGGGTCAGCGAAACTAACTGCAAGGGTGTTATTAGTTAGCTACTGAGGTTAGCTAGCTGAAATAGCTAGCTAAGTAGCACTTAGTAGCCAACGGTCATGACAGGAACCCGTTCCTGTTAGCTAGCAGTAGCTAATGAGCTGGTCTGTTATCTAATGTGCTGTTGCGGGATATAGCTAGCTAGCTAACTACTGTAGCTAGTTAACTTTTCACTTTTGAACGTCGTAAGGAGGCAGAAAAGAAAATGGACAAGTTAAAATACGAGGAGACGTCTTGTCTTGATAAAAGTAAAGAGATCAACAGGACGTATATTATATCTGCGATAAACCAATGTGGACCGAAGTCAAGCACGTCGAGCACCGTTTCCTCCCGAGGTCGGCTCACCCTCCAGAGGAGAAAAACAAACAGCAAAGGAGCCGAGCATACATCTGCCCTCGAAAACGCCGAGAACCACAGCGAAACGCACGGGAAACCGCTGACCTTACAGCGCAGGACCAGAACCGGCTCGGTGGATAAGGGCACTCCGTCTACAGCCGAGAAAAGAGCCTGGGTGAGTTCAGCAGTCCTGTCAGAGCCCAACAGTCGGACCCCAGGGAGGTTAGCCCTGCTGCGCTCGGCCAGTTTACGGGACACGGATCCTAAACGTACGGCGAAAGACCCTCTACACCCTGTAAACACAGCTGGCAAACCTGCTGAGAAGAGTGCTAAAGGAGATGTAGCTCACGACCAAGGTAAATCAACCTCCACTCCAACAGGAAAGACACAGTTCGAGAAGCTGAGTCTGAAGAAGGAGGTCTTTGAAAGACTGGCGGCGAGAGATTTTCCAAAACCAGAGTCGATGAAGCCCCCAGGTGTGGAGAGGCAAAAGCAATCAAGCACTGACACTGGCAAACCCGTGGGCTCAGGTACGTCTACTAAGAAACCTCTGATTAGCCAGCAAAGTAGGAACCTGATGATGGCCACCCCTCGCTCAACCCAGGTTAGAAAACCCACAACACACTTGAACTCCACACCCAGTGGGACCATGACCTCGACTAAAGCCAGGCCTCCACCTACAAGTGAAACACTTCTCTCTGCTGAAGTTGTGAGTCCAGCTACACCCCTTCAAGAACTGAAGATGGAGAACAGTGCAGTTACGGTGGCAGTGCGAGTAAGGCCTTTCAGTTCCAGGTAGTAGATCTTTTTTATATATAAATACTATTAAACTCACTGCACACACGTGATTGCTTTCATTTGTTCTTCCTCTAGATATCTTAGATGTCTTCTTTTAATTATCTGAGGTATCTTACTCGTTTGCTTCTTGTCCCCAGGGAAAAGAGTGAGAACAACCGCCAAGTGATTTTCATGGACAATCAGGAGACGGTGGTTCAGCATCCGGAGACTAAGCAAACCTACATGTTTGCTTTTGACTTCTCTTTTTGCTCGCTTGATGACACTGACCCACATTTTGCAAGTCAGCAGATTATTTATGAGAATTTGGCAAAACCTCTGCTTGAAAGAGCTTTCGAGGGGTTTAACACTTGCCTCTTTGCTTATGGCCAAACTGGTTCTGGAAAGTCCTACACGTAAGTGGTTTCCTGCTTTCAGACATTTCCACAAGTTTCGCTGCATATGTAACATTGTTGGTCATGGTGGGAGCAGTGTTTTCTAAGTCATTCTGACATTTCTTGCAGTATGATGGGTTTTGGGGAAGAGGCTGGCGTTATACCAAGGTTCTGTGAGGAACTTTTCTTGAGGTTGTCGAGAGCTCACAATAAGGAGGTGAGATGTCCAAAGTACAAGGTCCCAGTCCTGTCATCAAGGGTCCTGATTCTGTTCATTCAGTACACTCAGTTCAGTACAGTTTTATTTCAGCTCAGTAGTGTCTACAGTAACCATGTAATTCTAAAGTGTGCATTCATGTTTTGTACAGGTCACATGTCATCTGGAGATGAGCTACTTTGAGGTGTACAATGAGAAGATCCATGATTTGCTTGTAGCAAAGGATGGACATAATCAAAAAAAGATGCCAGTGAGTTGAATTAGAATGTAATGTCAAATTTCTGCAGCTCAACGTCATCTGTCATAGCCAGCATATTTGAAGTTGCACAGCGATGAGCTAAGTTAAACATTTTGTTAGACAGGTTAGACATAGTGTGTGTTATTTACTTGTTTGTTTGTTTGTTTGTTTGTTTATTTTAACGTATGAAGTTAAAATAACTCTGAATCTTAGCTGACAGCAGACAATGCTATGTACATAAATGTTTTATGTACGTAAGAAATTTTGTGTATGCAACATAATTTCCATAAAACAGGCTAGTTTTATATGTTCTTGATATAGTCTAAGTACATCTAGATGACTATAACTATTCTAAAAATATTATTATTATTATTTAAACCATCACAATGGGAACAGTGCATACTGGATTAGTGTATATATATTAGTGTATATATATTTCTTAAATGCACATTATTTAAAACCATTTGTCTTAGCATTATGTCTGTGTACTTGTAAAAACAAAATTTAATATTAGAACAAAGGCAAGTGTGTGTGTGTGTGTGTGTGTGTATATATATATATATATATATATATATATATATATATATATATATATATATATATATATATATATATATATATATGAGGGAGAAAGAGAATATTACTATTTTGTGCTGCTTAATGTACAAGTTTCCTTTCGTGCCTCTTTTTTTTTGTTTTTTAGTTGAGAGTCAGAGAGCACCCAGTTGATGGACCTTACGTTGAGGACTTGTCTACGTAAGCATTTCTGTAATTTATATTTCTATTTTGGTCTACAGTGTGTTCCTTGCTTGATTGCTAATTGATTTTAATAACAATTCAAACTAACTTTGTTTTATAGGAATGTGGTCAGCTCCTATGCTGATATTCAGGTACATTGACCTTTTATTGTTTACTTTCTGTGAGGTGGAATAATAACACATTTTTTGAAGATGTTTGTAACGTTTCCCTTCACTCCCACTCTCTTCTGTATTCTCTCAGACATGGCTTGAGCTTGGAAATAAACAGCGAGCTACGGCTGCTACTGGTATGAATGACAAAAGCTCCAGATCTCACTCAGTCTTCACTCTGGTCATGACTCAGACAAAGGTTAGTCCTGCCTTTTTTATGATACATTGTTCATTAGATGCATTACATGTATTCTATTGTTTCATTAACAGTCCTCACTATGTTTGCCATAAGAGCCCAAAAAAATTTATATTTGTATATGTGTGTTGTGTATATTATATATTTGTATATGTGTGTTGTACTTACTCTTACTCTTACTGTTAACCTGCTACTGTGCGTTTGCAGACAGAATTGGTGGAAGGAGAAGAGCATGTCCACAGGATCATCAGTAGAATCAACCTGGTGGATTTAGCAGGCAGCGAGCGCTGTACCACAGCTCAGACAAGTGGAGACCGACTAAGGGTATTCTGTTGTAATAATACCTTTAAAAACTTACTTAACCTAAAATCATGCAATCCCTGCTCAGTTCAGTTCTAATAGTCACCTAGTCTGCCTGGGAGTATTATAACTGAAAGCAATTGGAAGAAGTTTGCTGGGGAAGAATCTGTAGAAGCAGAACTAAAGTGTGACTTGACCCCCCTCAAGTCACACTTTAGTTCTGCTTCTACAGATTCTTGACATATACTTTTGTCTGAAAATCTGAGAAATATGTTGCTTTTTTTTGTGTGTTTGTGTGTTATACAAGGGTACTAACAGTTGAATTATTCATAGGAGGGGGCCAGCATCAACAAGTCTTTGCTCACTTTGGGGAAAGTGATTTCTTCACTGTCTGAGCAAGTTCAGAGCAGAAAGAAAGTCTTTATCCCATACAGGGAGTCTATCTTGACATGGTAAGAAATAAACTGTCATTTTTAAACCTCATGTTTAAGTCCTCATGTTACCTTGTTGGTGACATGTCAGGTTATTGAGTCTCCTCCTGTCCTGAATTAACCACCGATTACTTCTCAGTGGGTTTTGATTGTTGTCATCATAGTTAAACCAGTGGTTTCCAACCCTAATCTACCTCAACTGATCCATCTAATTACTGCTTCCTTGAAGGCCTTGATTGGCTGAATGAGGTCTTTTAGATTTGGGTTGGAGCAGGAAGGAAACTTTAAGACCACTGCTTTAAAAGTATGGCTGAACTTATATATTGCCATTTAATTTTAGTTGTCAGTGATTTTATGAATAAGGCCCAGACCCATCAAACTGACATGAAGGAACTGTTGCCTCTTGCACTCAAACACTGCACATTTTTAATGCACCTTAAAAGGATGTGGCAAAACACAACTACGGATGATGGATGCCATCAGTCCATTAGTGGCTGACCTACAGTCGGCTTAGAGTGTCAGGTGCTTCAGCCTTACTCTCATCGGTTTTATTCTCAGGTTACTAAAGGAAAGCTTGGGTGGTAACTCCAAGACGGCCATGATTGCGACTCTCAGTCCAGCTGCCAGCAACGTGGATGAAAGCCTTAGCACTCTGCGCTATGCTCAGCAGGCCCGCTTGATCATCAATGTGGCCAAGGTCAACGAGGATACAAACGCTAAGCTGATCAGAGGTCAGCCCCTCCATTCCTTTTACTCTCTAACTACATAGGAATCAGCTGCTTTTATTACCTCTGTCCAATTGGAACCATTGGGAACATCTATCGTTGTCTTAGCAGAGTGCTGTATATTAACATTGTACTTGGTTGTGTGAAGCTGTTGTATTGCTTGTTTGTTACTAACCAGAGCTAAAAGCAGAGGTGGAGAAGCTGCGAGCCGCCCAGATGAGCTCTCAGGGCATTGACCCCGAGAAGATGAGGCAGTTCCAACAGGAAGTTACTGCCCTGAAAAGTCAGCTCTCTCGGCAGGAGAGAGAGATGGCTGAGGTGCACAGGTAAACCCAGAGAATTCACACAGAGACAGTACAGAGGTTTTCTCTGTAAACTAGAGAACTTCTTAAATGGTTGAAACCTGCTGACAGGTCTAGACTTTCAGAATTTTTGAAACTTTCTCAAATAATGTTTCTTAAATAATACCAAATTCAAATATCCCATTTAAGTAAATCATCACTCCAAGTTATTTACTCATCTTTATTGTCTTGTTTAGAACTTGGAAGGAGAAACTGGAACAAGCTGAGTGGAGAAAGCGTGAAGAAACCAAAGAGTTGCAGGTTGACAGTTTCTTCCTCCTTTTATATGTCTGAGCCATTAAGTCTTGTACTTGTTTTATGAGTCTCTTGGGCCCCCTCTTCACATCATGTTCTCTCTCTTTCTTTTCCCCCCCTCTTTCCCACACTCAGCGTGTAGGCATCACATTTAAAGTGGATAACCGGCTCCCCAACCTTGTGAACCTGAATGAGGATCCTCAGCTGTCAGAGATGCTCTTGTACATGATTAAGGAGGGACAGACCAAGGTCGGCAAGCTCAAGTCTGAGTCGGCCCATGACATCCAGCTGTCCGGGGCTCTTATTGCTGATGAGCACTGGTGAGATGCCTATAAATACCACACACACTGTATAAAACCTGGTCTTGTTAGCAGATTCTTTGAGATCCACACAGAAATCTGCTTGCAAAAACATTTTACTTTGGAATTGAATGTAGTGGTAAAATGGTTTGCTGTGATGCCTCCCATCATTTGTCAGCAACAAAGTAGTAGCCCATAGTCTAGCCCAGCCTGTAAAATTAGTAAGTTAACTAAGCATTAAGCAACCAATAATAATGTCTTAACAGTGATCAGTATGAAAGGTTGCATTGAGACCTTTCCAAGATGTAAGATTGATTTGAATGACTGTGATAGATCTGGTGCATGTTTGATGTGCTTACAAAAGGGTTATGGTAGGGCTGCACCATATATCTTTATTATCATTATGGTAATGTTATTGTTACTATGGCAAAACCTGGAGTTATCTGGAACTGATGCTTTTGCTGCAAGCACTTGAAAAGTTGTTTGAACATTTTGTGTTATTTTATTTCCCCACTCAGTGTAATCTCCAATATAAATGGAACAGTCAGCATCATGCCCATGAAGAACGCCAAAACCTTTGTAAATGGAGTCCTTGTGTCTGAAACCACTGTTCTCCACCATGTAAGAAAAAAAACTGTTCTTTTAAAATCATATTTTTGTCCCTGTTTTGATCAATAGTTGTTGTTGTATTTATTGTATTTTTCTAATGAGTGCACTCTTAACAGAGAGTAGTAACATGGTCATGGCCTGGTGTGCTTTTATAAGGGTGACCGGGTGATTCTTGGAGGAGATCATTACTTCCGCTTCAACCATCCAGCTGAGGTGCAGAGTGGAAAGCGTGCTTCTTGTTGGAGTAGTGGAGATGGCCAGAAGGACTTTGAGTTTGCCAAAAACGAATTGCTCTCAGCACAGAGAGCTCAGTAAGTTCTAAATTCGTCATTGTGACACTTTTAAATGCAACCACAGGATCATTTCAAGTTATCAATTTTCTGGAAAATGTTTTTTACATGTTATATATAGCTTGTTTCTGAAACAAACAGCACCAGTAATCAATGGTGTATTTGTGTTTTGTCTCCTCCATGTGTTCTTGCTATCTCTAGACTAGAAGCAGAGATTGAAGATGCTCGACTAAAAGCCAAAGAGGAGATGATTCAGGGGATCCAGGTGGCCAAAGAAATGGCGCAGAAAGAGTTGTTTGACCAAAAGCTGCAGTATGAGAACAGGATCAAAGCTCTAGAGAGAGAACTTGTATGTTAGTTACTATTTATTAACTCTGAACAAGTGCAATGCACTATTTAGCTATTGAATATGTCTTATGTACTGATTTTCTCACTTGCATGTGATGAATACTATTCCTCAGGAAGAGGAGAGCGAAAGAAAAAGAACACAGGAACTTGAGAGGCGGCGAGTGGCCAGCAAGATGGAGGAGCTACAGACTGCCAAGACACTGCTGGAGCAAGAAATGAGCGTGCACAAGAAACGGTTACAAATGGAGACCCAGGCTACCAGACAGGTATTGTACTTTATTCAGAATTTTTAGGAATTACAGGCTATAGAGCAGAAATTGAGTCATCTTGCATCATGTTTAGAGGATGTTTGTATCTTTTAGGCAATGGCTGAGAACGATATTCGACATGCTAAAATCCTTGAGGCTCTGGAATCAGAGAAGAGGAAAATTGCAGAGGATTTAGCTGAGATTCAGAGGAAGCGTACCCTAAAGGCAAACCACACTCCAAGGACAGGTAGGTTAAATGTCTTTTACTCTCTGACTGTATTTATATGTGACATCAGACCGAAGTGAAGTGGTTGTTATTTTGTTGTGTAAATTCCTCACTGGACTAGCAGAAAGCTCAGCATCATAGATGTTCTATCAATAGTATATCAGCAGCAGCCCTCTAGGTCCAGGATTACAGAACCTGGATACAACATGGGTATCAAAGGCTAAAAGGAACATTGTTCATTCATTTAAATTATTGTTACCTTTATTGTTACCGTTTCTTTTTAGCTAAGCTAATGATAAATCCGAATACAGTGAAAGCTAACAATTGAAGATGCATACAAAGTGGCTTATTGATACTATTACTATTATTAATGTGTACCAGAGCAATAATCAGTTCCCATCGTTCAGGACCTAAAGTTTGTATGTACTTGATATGTTCACTAAAACATTAGTCTTGGTTTTACAATGGCTAAACAACTTCATGGCTAAAGACTTCATCTGTATCTGTTTAACCTCTGGTTTCCTTATTTGCCTCTGTGTACTGTATAAAGTTCCTCCACAGTGGGATGCCATGAGGTTGTCACTGATGATTGAAGAGGCTAACAAAATAAGTGTGAAATTCAGGAAGCACACAGTCTTCAGCAGGTTTGCTTATTTAACTTTTACTCCCTGATTGTTTGAGTTTGATTATTTTTGCCATTAAGAATACAGGTTTGTTTTTAATTGAATCAAATAAACTTATAATATTTGTTTTATTGTAGGAATGCTGTAACTGATACTGAGAGTGAAAGGGGAGGAGATGCAGAGATGCAGATCCAAGTACAGAATACCAAGCTTGGCATCTCTACCTTCTGGAGCCTGGAAAAGTTCCAGAGCAACCTGATTGCCATGAGGGAGCTTGAAGAGGTAGTCCAACAGAGAGATGTATTTGGCAGCAGTTAATATCTTAGTAGTTAGCTGTGAGCTAATTATAACAGAGCTTCAAATGTTTCTGTTCTGTTTCTTTGTATTGAATATTGAAAATATATATTTTTGTGTAAAGACATGAAAGCGGCCAGTGCAGCAAGAATCCAGAATAAAAAAATTGTACTTACTGCAGTAGGCAGACATGCATGCAAATCATCTCATCATGCTGTTTCTGTTGCCACTTGTATGTAACTTTTAAATGTAAAATTTTGATTTTATTGCTTAAAGGGAAACCGTGCCTCCAAAGATGATGACGTGTTTTATGACCCCAACGACCAGTGGGAGCCAGATATATCTTCAGCCTCCTCAGCCTCTTCATTTTCTCGCAGAAGGTATTTTTTTCTTCTCAGTTTATCTTGCACGGAAATGCCCAACTTTAATGTGTATTTTAACAGGTATTGAAAATGGGAGATTTTCTTCAATCTCTGCCATTATATTTAGACTTTATGAACCCATGGAAAATACTATGTTGTGTGAAAGGCATTCTTTCTCTTCTCCATCACCCATTTCACAGTTTACTTTTTCCCCTCTCCTGCTTTTCTATTTTTCACTTTTGGCATGTTTATTCCCTTAATGGTAATTTGCTCATGAAGCTGTGGCCAAATGTAACATTGCAGTCTGTCAGACCTCACCCCACCAGCCTGTTGAGCTCAGTACCCTGGAGTATGGCCCACACTCGCAGCTAATTTGTGTTCATGCTGCTATGCTTCCTTTCTCTCCTGTGAGCTGTTTCATTTATGAGCACATTTATTTATTGCTCTTCTTGCTGTGTCATTTGCACAGCATTTAAGTTGGTTCTTTCACTGCTTTTAGAAATACAATTAAGTAAAATGTTTAAGGTTTCTACAAAGTAATGTCATTGAAATGATATATAAAGTGACTGACCTAATTTATTCCAGGGTTGATTCTAGTAGTCTCACAGTGAAATAGAGATCACCTAAGTGCAATGAAAGTGATTGTAGTTCAAAGACACCTGTCTAGAAGGAACAGTCACTATAGTTAATCAGTAATCCTGGCTTTTCCTGTGGTGTGTTTGTGGTGAAGTGTTTGGTGTTTGCCCAGCATAGTGTCTTGTCTGATGGCCAAAAATGTTATATTTTGGTCTCATTAGATCTTCTTCCAATTGACCTTGGATTCTCCCAAATCGAACTGTAGTCGAGATTTAATTCTCTTTGCTTCTCTACCACCATGCTTTGACTGATGAAGAACCCCAGACGTCTCTCCTCTCTCAAATACTGAAGCTGTTAACTCCTTCAGAGTAGTTCTAGGTGTCTTGGTGGCCTCCTATAAACGCCTGCTTCTTGCATGGTCACTCAGTTTGTGAGGACAGCCTGCTCTCTGCAGATGTAGTTCGTTACGTTTCTCAATGATGAATTTAACTGAACTCCAGGGGATGTTTATTGACTTGACTTTTATTTTTTTGTATCCACCCCCTGACTTAAATTCTTTAATAACAGATGCATGGAGCTTTCTTTTGTCTTCATGGTGTATTTGTAGCCAGAAATACTGATTGTAATTGTGAGACTACTAGCACCAATTTTCTGGTCCTTGGTTGAATTAGGTCAGTTAAGGGGGTGAATGTTTATGCAATAACTTAGTTTACATTGTATTTTTATGTAGGTATAAAATAGGAAATCATTAAATAAACCTAATTCTGAAATAACTTGCTTTGTAAATACCTTTTCGGACAATATTGATTTGTAGATTTTTGTAGACTTTGGTATGGCTTTAGCAAAAATAAGTGTTTGATTTCTGATTTGGCTGTTCTGAGATTACTGACCAAGATTTTTCCCTGAATTCTGTTCAGAAGCAGAAGCCTGTTGAAGAGCAGGCGTATCTCTGGGAGACTGTACGAGATCAGAGTGCACCCCATTCAAAGCTTACACTGTTCCTCCTCACAATCTGCTGGTAATATGTATTTATTTTTCTTCTCCTACTTGTCTGTTCTGAATTTTCCCTACACTTACGTATCCTAAAGACTCCTGATTTAGTGATGATGGATATACTTATTGCATGACATTAAATTAAACATCTCTCCCCTACAAAACCCAAATAAAATTAAGGCATATGTATCATTGCACTAAATAAATCATAACGACATTTTTCTGTTTTATTGCTCCAGGTCTAATGGGTGTGAGTAAGCCCCCTTCTATTCACAGCAGCAGCTCAGACTCCGCCTTGCCTGGCATCTGCAAAGATCTCATCGCTGCCATGGTTTCCCACTTACGTGCCAGCCCATCAACAGAGGAGAACAAGAGCCTGGCAGACAAACTTACCCTGGACCTTCTCTCCATTCACAACGCTGCAAATGCTATTGCAAGCTTGTATGAGCAGCTTGACGATAACAGCCAGGACAACTGTAAGCTTTTCAGTGTTTAAACAACAATAAATCACCAGAGTCATTTGTCAGTGTCAGGACATAAGAGCAGTGAGGAACTTGGCCGTGTCATATATTACACTGTGATTCAAACACCATGCTGAAGTTTTCATTGTCTGTATGTGTGTGAACAGTGTTTGCATGCAGCACTGATGCGCAGACTCATCTTGTGAGAGCCACCTCTGCTATTGAGAGAGCTGTATTCATTACCATGCACTGGATCTCCAACATCCAACCCAGTGTTCAGTCCATCTCCCGAACTGTGGAAGAGCTCAAGACAGAAGTAAAGAATATGGGAGGATATTTTCAGTTGCTTATTCAGGTACATGGTAAAGAAAATTAATTAAGTACAGGATACTAGGGCTTAAAACTTTTTTTTTTTTATCTTTTATTTATTTTTCTTTTTTTTTTTAGATTTATATATTCTTTCTTTACTTTCACTGTTTAGACATCCTGTGTTCAAAGCATTTAAAAAAAACATCTTACCACTTATACAGACTTAAAAAAATAACTATAACTGATTGGCAGATATAATGACTGATATGAATGCCAGTTGTCAAATTATTGCAGTGTATTAACTAATGTGCATATAAATTAGGCCACTTTATCAGAGTCTTCTGCCAATGGCAATACACTTGCAGTGCCTGATGACGAATTTATGTCCGCTTATAAAAAACATGCGTTGGACTGGCCTTAAAAAATGTCCCCTTATTCTTCACTCGCTTTTTAGGGATGTGACTCCGAAATATCCTCTATGGTGACCGAGGCTCAGAGGAAGTCTGGCAGGTGTATGGATGCTGCTCTGATTGCTATAGGTTTGCTAGCAACAGTGACCGGAACCCATCTTCATCTGTCAGATCTTGGATCCGACACCATAGGCAGAGTGAGACTTTGTTTGTGGCAGTGTGCATTTATTAAAAAATATATATATAAGTGTATGTATGTATAAAATTAGATTGATCCAATGTTATGCCTGTGCAGACATTTGAAAATTGATCCAGTCCTACTTTTTTCTGACCTTTGGTTTTCATTCCCCACCTCCCTTTTTTTCCCCTAGAGGCCTGTGGTGGTGTCTGTGCAAGAGGGCATGTGCCGAGGTGTAAGGGCTCTTTTGGAGGAGGGTCTCTCTATAAGCAGAGAAATGCGCAGACATGCTCAACTGGCTCAACCCAGTACTCTGGTAATTTTGACAGCTTCTTAGAAAAAAATTAGGAAAAGGGGCACATACTGATTTTTCTGGTGTTAATGTTGAGATATAATGTAATAACTGTTTCTTGTGGACATGTAGAAAATATCCTTTATAGATAATTGTTGTTCTGCCTTGTCTCGCAGATTTTGCAGAGCCTTAAAACTAAAATGTTGGAAGTGGCAAATGCATTGCAAATCTACATTCACTGCAATATGTCGGTACGTATACAACGTTAAAAGAAAAGGTTTTAAATTAATGCCCACTCTTCTCACAAAATCTTTGAATTGGCTTTTTACAATGCTAATGAAACAATGTGCTTAGACAGGCTTATCGGAGCTGTCTTGGGCCGCATTGTTAAGATAATGAATGTATTGAAGAAAGCGCCATCTGTCACCTCTACATCATTGTTATCTTCCATGCACAAACTACAGCCTCCATTGTGAGCATATAAGAGGGTTCTCCTATTAAAACCCTCTTTATCCTAGCACGGGAATGGTGGAATACAGAGATCGGACATATTATTATATATTTGTTGAGCTTCTGTCATGTTTTCATTAATTGGATTTGTAATATATAATAATTTTAATGTTAAGATTTATATGTCCATTTTTATTTTTCTCCTTTTTTATTATTTCTTATCTATGTTGATACAATGTCTGTTTGTATTTATGGCCAGTTAGTCTAAGTTAGTCTTTTCTGAGAAAGCCACTAAATTTAATATTTAGGTATAATCTTTTGCTAGCACAGAATTCTCAGTATTCCACCCTCCACAAACACAGCACAGTAGTGTTTCACACTCATTATTAAGCCATCCCATATTATCTAATTTGTTAAGGCCAGTCGGAATTAAGATAAGATTAATGAAATGCAAAAAGAAGAAATGGTGTGGTGTGGAGTTTTGTTTCACATATTCAGATTTTTTGATAGTATCATTCAAACACTAAATTTAGATTAATAAGCAACCCAAACTGTCAGCGTCCGTATAGTTTACATCTGTAATTGAAAAACGTCTTGATTTCTGTGAACTGTTTTTAACTCTTTACAAATTACATTACCAATGGCAATAGTTGGGATCCAAGCTAAATGCTAACATATTAGCTTGTGGTTAAAGGGTTAGATGCAGTGAAACAGAGCTTTTGTTTTAAATATTGTACCATGTACAGTGGAAATTGGGGACATTAGCAAGCAAATGTAAAGTTTGTTTATCAGCATATTTGTGGCTATATTGCATCATCTCCGTTTTGTATCAGCTGTAATTCTACATCCCTACAGGATGTTGTTTAATGGTTAACTGTAGCTGATAATGCTGCCAACACACATGCTCATCCACTACTCTTGCCCTCTTGCAGAGCTGTAATTATGAAGTCAAATTTTGAGTATAATAAAGCAGTGTTCAGAATTATTCACTCTACACTCTGGTATCAAAATTGTTCACCAAGCTCCTGCTTGAAATAACAACTTGAGATGTTCATGTGCAGCATTTAGGTCAAGAACATGTGAAGGCAACATAAGTGTTTAGTACTAAGGCTGTTGGTTACAAATATAATAGTCTTTGTGTATTACATTGTTCTGGGTGTTGCAGGAGAAGCCTGATTGTCTGGATAGTGATTCAGATGATGGTACATCACGTTTGGAAAGTATAAGAAACACAGCTAACCAGCTCTTTCAGCTAAACCAGGCTCTACAGCAGCTTCACTCCAACTTGTCGAGTACTCTGAGAGGTATGTTTCCTCAACTACTGCAACAATTAGCAGCAGTTTCGACCACATTGTACCATAAAATGATTTAGCATGTCATGTTAAGATGTATCCCATCTGAATAATTCCCACAGGCAGAGGCAGTGATGCTCACTTCAGTTCCTTCAGAGAAGCAATCCATTCTTTGACCAAGACGATTAGCAACATTGTACACGGGCTGCCACAACAGACCGACATCAGCCCTTCTGACAGTCTTCAGCTTCCATGCTTAAAGAGTGTCATGGCTGCACGGGATGATGTGCACTCGGCACTGTGCTCTCTGGCTGCTGTGTTTGATGACCGCCAGGAAGAAAAAATGGAGATGTCTAACTCTAACAGCATTTTTGCAGAGAATCAGGGGTCTGGTCATGAAACCAGAATTGAAACTCTCCCTAAAATAGTGTATTCAGTGTCTTCTAGTGTCAGTTCTTGCTCTAGGGATGTTCAGTGGGTTTGATCTATACATTTTTAATCAAATGTAGGAGTATTAAACCTTAGTATCAGCATTTGTTTTTGCACTACAAACTTGAGCACAACCTATTTACATCCAGTGGATTCCCAATGGTTTTTATCACATTCTGTATATGGTACTCCAAGATTGAATGAACACATGTTGCAACATTAGAGATGATTAGATTATGCCTACATATGAGATAAATACTGTTTTTACTTCTGCTTAAAATTCAATACATGTCCCATAACTAATTAATATAAGGGTGTGGCTTTTTGTAAATTGCCAAGAAATGTAATTTAGTAAAGTTGGTAAAAGTAAAATGGTATTTTTGTTTTGGCTGTATATAAAGTATTTTAATTTTTTTGTGTAGCTGACTCATAACCTTTTGTAAACAATGTTTTGCAATTTTGCACAAAGCTTTTTTCTTTCACCTCCACACACTTCAAGAAAATATAACCTTTATAATTTTATGGGAATTGATTAATATCAATTTCACAGGAATCATGTAGTAATCCAGTAATTTATCAGCATTTTTTCACAATAAAAATAAATAATGGCTTACCAAGCTGGTGTGTTTAATAAACTGCATAGGGTGTCAATGTACAGGGTAATCCCACAAATTCATGTTTCACTTTTAACTTGTTTAACTTCAGTCATAGTACCATTTTTTTTCCCCCCTTCCCTTTGAAAAAAGCTTAAAACTTTCATACATTATGCAAATGGGGTTCTTTTGACTCTACTATAGTGGAACCATTTTTAAAAAGAACATTATTCAGTTGGGGTCAGACGTTTACACACTTCTGGACATGGATGTCATACAGTATTGAGCTTTCAAGAATTGCTTTTAACTATTTAATTACCTTTTCTGTGCCACAATGTGCTATCATACACCCACAAAGAGTTTTTTTGAGGGTTCTTCAGTAAATGAATAAATATATCCTAAAATTAAGAGACCACTTAATTTTCTTTTCTTAAATTTGCATCTCTACTTGAATGGCAGCTGTTTTATTCCAGGCAATTCATCAAACAAAGCTGAGTTACCTGAATTTGCATACTATGAATGGCATAAAGGCCCCCACAGCAATGTGAAAGACTGGTGGAGAGTCTGCCAAGGGAGCATTTAAAAATGGTGAAATAACTTTGACTGCCAATCACAGCTTTCATAGCTGTGATTGGCAGTCAAAGTTATTTCACCATTTTTAAATGCTCCCAAAGTTCAAATATAGGTACTGTCTTGTTTACATTAAAAATAATAAAGTCTTTACATTATAATTATTATAATCATTTCTGCACAAAATGCTCTAAATAGCAATATTGTATTGGGAATTTAGGGGAAATGTTAATATGAAAATATGAAATACAACAGAAATTTCCCTAAACACACTGCCTATAAATAGTAAAACCAGAGAAACTGCTAATGTACGGTGGTCTCTTATAATTTTTTTCTGGCGTTGTATATCTAAATATACAACAAATAGTTTCACTATTGTTTTTGGCAAAGAAGTGTTTTTGATAATAGTATACAGAAGTCAAAAGTCATCAAAGTGCTCACATAGTTCTACTAGGGTTCATTTACTAAGGTACCCTTGAAGAACTCATTTTTTTTTTTAGGGTGTATGCTGAGATGTACTTGTGGTTGATGCAATGACAACACAAAGGGAACTCCATCTCTATATACTATAAAAGCTTATAGTAGTTTGTGTACTATTGTACACCATTAACTAAGAGGGTTCTTTAAGGGTCATTTGCTAAAGGCAACTTAAGGAACTGTTTTAATATTCTCTACAATGAAGAATTAGTGGTTTATGTTTATGTACATGTAGCTGCTGGGACAGCTCCTACTGAACCTACTATAGTTTTTATTAGTACTTTTAAATACATGCTTACTTACAAATGGGTTGTTGGGTAGCTAAAGCCATGGTTATATATAGGACCGTTGCAACTCAAAGAACCATCAGGTTCCCTCTAATTGAGAACTATTTCTATGTAGAACCAAGAAGTTCCACTTTTTCCATTTTTATTATTTATTTATTTATTTTTGCTAATAACTGAGCAGGATTAAAGCCCGGCTGCCTTTTCGTGTTAGGAAGGCAGGATTTACAACGTTTATTCTGTGTAAATGTTGAAAGTAGCTCATAAAGATAAAGATGGAGCTCCACGCTCGCTCACCACTACCTACACTTTCCCATCCTCACGTGCAGGATGTGCACGCGCCTCCCTACCCCGCTCGCGCTGCTGCAGCTGAGGTCCTCTCAGTGAATTCCCCGCTTCTGATATCATTCAGGAGTTGTCCTCAAAACCCAGAAGAGAAGGCGTTTCCCAAAACCCCAGTTCGGAGTTGAGTTTTCAAGAGCAGGAGAGGGGGAAGACCGGCGGAACGAAACATCTGAGGCACGGTTTAGTAACTTTCTGCAGCACTGAGCTTCCTAACTGAGGCTGAGAGGAGACCTCTGAAAGGTAATGTTACCATACACAGGTAGCTACTAGCTGACCAGGACGCTGTCCGCTTCTCTGTGGTGGCAAAAAAGTAGTTACTGGGCGGTTTCGTCTGTTTTAAGGTTTTAACCCAATATTTTCCAGACAGTTTTGTCTTTGGCTTGTCTTTGGCTTCTTAACCAACTAAAGAATTACTCTTCTAGTCTGGGAGTCTCATTTTCTCCTCTGTTTATTTGTACAGGATGCAGTGGTGGGGAGTTTTTGTAAGTAGCTGCATCCAGAGTTTCATTTAAAGATGGCTGGGTTCATATTTAGCTACATTTGAATGAAAGTAATAAATGTCTCTCTGTTTCCCAGATTTTGATTCACCTTTGGATAGGAAAAGGTAAGCCTGTCCTTCAGTTTCTTAAAACCATGACTGACTTTTTGTTCAAAATGGAGTGGGCCTGTTTTTCTAGGCAGCTTAGCGGATTCGGAAGAAACAGCTGTGTCAACCTTCTACCCCCAATACTCTTTCCACCAGTGAGGATGAACAAGGACTTGAATATTCTGACATGTCAGTGATAGAGCAGCCTGGAATAATGCTGAAGTTCAGCTCACCGTTGGTGTAACTGTAGCACGTCATCTCTGTTTACCACCTGACAGCTCTTTCCATCACTCCGGAAAGCAGAACCCCATCACCAAATGAGGAAATTTGTTATAAGCATGTATAAGGCAGACAGGCTACAGTGGGATGTGGTCAGCAGGTTGTGTAGACAGCGATTAGGGGTTCTCTTCAGTTCCCAGAACTGGGGAGAACCAGAACCTGACCACTTACCTACAGTCCTTGAACGTCTCTCTGCCTGTGTGGATTTCAGGGAGAGATATAGCTGACATAAGTGTTGAGCTCCGTGAGCCAGCTATCCTTTTTTTTTAATTGTTTGGTTTGATGAACGTTTCTATATTGTCGTCACTTACCTTGTTTAAGTGATTTTTTTTCTTTTTAGCAGCAGTTAAACAGCCAAGTCTTGTTTGGACCAAAATTACAGACAAAATAGAAGCTTCAGGATGACTGCTAATACTGTAGTTACCTGTGCTCTCATACCTCATGGAGCAGACAAATGAGCATTGATTTTCAGTCACCTTTAATTTACCATTGCCAGAACAGACCATCACTCATTAGTTTAGCCAGTCAATCTAGTTAAACTTTAGACCGGGACCCTTATTTATTAATTTCTCTATTTACCACTTCAGGAGGTGGTGTGAGACGCATTTGAGCCACATTATAGCAGTGTAAAGTCTGACTAACCGGAGATGCATTTGACTATGGGGTGTAAATGCATGTGGCTAAAATTGTATCGGGATACACTCTAGATACTAGTCATGTGAAGTGACCAGGTGTAAACAGGGTCAAAGATCCAGTGGTTCCATGCTGGCCATGGAAGTTTAGACGTCTGAGATGCGGCCCTCTCATGGACATAGACAGGTCTATCATTCTGTGTGGTATGTGGGCCACTATGTGCCATTATACAGTAGCACCCTTGGATTAAAATGATGCAGTTCTGTATAAATAAAGAGCTAAAAGTTGTCATTTTTTGTAAAAACAAAAAATACTAATTGTCCTATCTATTGTGTAAGGTGTTTCTAACTCTGAAATCCTGGAATTTCTGGGCGGAAATGGAAGTCAGTCTGTTGTTCTCCAGCACAACTTCTCCAAGATGGCTGCTGTGAGTGTGTGCACTCGCCTCCGATTTGTTCCCAATTGTCACGGAGAGTCCATTGTGTTCTCTTATTCCATACACTCATCCGATAATGAGTTCCAGCTCCGAGCTAACGTTACACCGAAAGAGTCCATCCAGCTCGCTCTTCTGGTGCATGGTGAAAAGAGCCCCTATCTGTCTGTCTTTGCCAATGATGCCTCCTGGCATTCGTTGTGCGTGACCTGGACAGGAAATGGTGGCAAGTGGGCTTTTTTAGCAGACGGTGTGAAGGTTGACCATGAAAGTACGCTGTATCCATCTGAACACATTGGGGGCAATGGCCATTTCACCATTGGCCAGAACCAAGTCACACTCGACGGACTTGTCAGAAGCGAGAAGGCATTCTGTGGGAGCATTACCCAGCTTAACATATGGGATCGGGCGTTGGAGGCCAGTGAAATCCAAACCATGGAAAAAGAGTGTAAACCCATTCCTTCTGGCCTGCTTTTCAAATGGAGCATCTCTAGACTGGAAATAGAGTCCTCAGTACAGGTGCACTGGGGATACATCCAGTGTGAAGGTAAGGTGTTGTTGGTATGGATGTTTGTAGTGTTTGTTGTGTATCATTGGACTTCTTTTCTCTATTTGCAAATACGTAATGTGGAATGATTTCCAATTCTCCCAGCCCGCTCCCAGTTGACATGAATGCAGGGACTGTCAGCCAAGTTGTAATTGGCAAACTCAGCCTTAAACGGTTGTAAATATTTCATGCATGCTGTAATTCAGAAACCCACCCATCAAAACAAATGGTTCGCCACTGACACAGTCCTTACTCATAGGGAACTGACTCTAGGCTCATTTGAGCAATGTACATATGGTATGATGAGCCTTACATGCACTACACTTGGATAAGAGGATTATACTGTGTTTGTGACTCATGGTGGCATCATTTCAAGTTAGTCAGACCATTAAACATTAATCAGGGAAAACAGCAGTTATTCTGATTTGAGGCAGTTTAAAGACATGGACAAAGCTTAACTTTTTTTCCAAATGTTGTGTTAAATATGTTAATTTTGATCTGACTATCCAGCCCATAATCATGGATTTTATTCAAATTTACAGTGTTTCTCTTAGAGGATTCCCAGTTGCCAAATAATTATACCTATGTAACGTTTGACCCTGCTTGTGGACTTTGATCTGTGTAAGGCACAAAAAGGGGGTGTTTGCCAGTTCCAGAAAGATAATAATTTTATTTATACTGTTTTAAGCGCTGACTGTGTGACTTGTGTCATATTATTCACTATTATATCACTATTAAAATTATATTTATAAATTATATTTATAAATTATATTTTTTTTATTAAAAAAAAGGAAAAACACTGGTATCACTTTACTTGGAACTTTAAGAGAAACTGAATTCTAAGAGAAATGTAAATGATTATCTATTGAATGTAACCTTACACATAACCCGAACCCTAGGGTTAGGTGCAAGGTTACATTCAATAGACAGTTATTTACATTCAGCTTAGAATTCAGTTTTCATTTAATACGTATTCAGTTGAATGTCTGGTGAGCATATAAAATGGACCATCCAAGTAAAGTGATACCACAACACCACACATACATGATTACATCAGGACTGAGTAAATTAATTTGTGCATTTTATGATCATGTTGTGTTTAGGCTTGTGTAAATGGTGTCCTATGTATAAGATAATGATTGTTTTTCTTGTTTTGATTCTAGAGACAATGGACACCTTTCCCAAGACGCCATTCTTTACACAAGTCGTCAAGTATTTACAGGCCAACCCTGTGAGTTTGAGAGCTTTCATAGCCATCCTACTCAGTGTCTTTGGCTTTGCTGGATTCACAACTGGATCTTATATCAGATTTTCCTATTTTATCTCCCTATAGGAGTCAGAAGAGTTTAATTCAACTTCACCCACAGATAATGAGCTAATCTGGCTGAACTCAATTGCTCGATCCATTGTGAAGGTTATTAACACTAGTCCTGACATAATCACACCCTCTGATCTTCTGTACCTCACACAAACCATCGAGCTGGCTGCAACTACCCAAGCCAATAAAACATCTGTCTCTTCTGGAATCATTATGTCTATGACTAAAAACTACCTTAACCTAGCCAGTGGTCTTATTGACCCTTCAATGGCGAGGCAGTGGCTGGATTTAAAGCCATTAGGGGTAAGTCATTTCAGTATTCAATAATCTTTGGGTGGAGATAATCTGCAAAATACAAATGCATATAATAATGTCTGTTCTACCTCCTACTTATGGGATTGTATTTCTTCTACAGATTTACCTTAGACCATTCATGGTTGTAGAGAATATTGACAAGTTACTTTGGGCGGTGGCAGATACAATCTATGCTGAAAAGACGAGCTTCAGAGTTTCTTCAAAAAACATAGGTAACGTTTTCTCTGTTGTATATAATGAGTTTTCACGGTCAGTGAAAAGTTGACATTTCACAATTTTGTTCAGTTGTTTCACATATGATCTGCTGCATGACTGTGGCTACATTCACATTACAAGCCTCATTAATCAGTTCCAATTCGTGGCTCAGATTGCTTATATGGCTGATTCGGCTATCCTGACGGATCACATTCACAAATTCATTATGTATCCACATATGAAAGTAACTCAAATCTGATTTGAAAAGACATCACATTTTAGGAGTGTGAACTGTTCAGACGAATGTTTGATATAGGTTACATAAAAATGTGTAAACAGCCTTAAAATACAACAAATTTGGTGTCAAATTTGGATTTGGGCCACTTCACCTGTTGTGTGAACATAGTCTTAGTTACAAGCCACTGAAACATGTCTAGGAGGCACTGTAACACAGAGTGAATGGGAGGGAAGGACATACAGTGTCAGAATTTTCTCACTATACAAATGTCCAATACTAGTGATTCCACTCTTGATACTGAAGCTCTGAGGCATTTTTGTAGTTGCTGTAGCGGTTGTTGTAACTTCCTCACTGGTTAAATCACAAACACAAGGCGTTCTTTGATTTACGAGCCTGTAATTTGTGCATCCATGCCATCAAACACAATAAAACATGCTGTGGAGACTAGGAATCTAGCGCAATACAGAAACATAGAAAACAGATTCTCATAGAAAGTAACCTATAAGGCTATATATAATATTAGCTTCTTTCCATTCTCATCCCCTTTGTCTGCACAAACTTGAATACTTTTACAGCAATGATTAGAGTCTTTGGTGAGTTCAGACTGTGAAGGAACGTTTTACAATTACAAGCAATTCACTTGTGACAAATTCAACAAAGCTAGTAAAGCTAGTAAATGTCTTGGTTTCTTCTTCAATTTCAGTGACCCTTCTGTTCAGCTAGACAGGAAACTCATTTAGGACTTTCAGACTCTTAATCTAACACTTTGCCTAGTGAGGATTCTCGTAGTTCAGTGCTGTTTGTGGTTCCTGTTGGTGGCCATGAAATGAGTTTATCCCTGAAGGCTTTAGCAGTCACAAAGGACCTTCCATATCTTCCATATCTATCAGGATGTTCCATGCTGAATGGCAGACTGCTTCTGTGCCTAACAGGAAATAACTCTCAATGGCTTTCTTTGCTGATCCGCCAACATACTTGTGGAGGTGGTAGACCATCTCATTTACTGGAATGTTCTTTCTGTCTATCAATGCTTAAAATGGCATTTTACAGTCTCTGTACCTTAATGGATCTCCACTGAAAACAGAAGGTTCTGGTGTTGGGATAGTCTGCATTGTTGAATTCTGCTGTTGTTTTGGCTTATGCTGTGTTGCCCCACTGATGAGCATTGAAAACAGGTTGCTACTCTGCTACTCTGATACCTCTGTCTAAGCTTTGTAAGCTTTGTGTTCATGGACCTGCACTAGTGCCCTTGCTCCATCCATCTTCTTAACTGTCTCTAAGCGTTCTGTCTGCCTGTGCTTCTTTTTAAATGCATTTTGTCTTCGAAGTGTAGGCTGCTGTCTAGGACTTATAGACTTGCAGATCTACATTTTATAATTTTGACCACCAGGTACCACTAGTGCGCACTGTGTTTAAAAAGCTTTGAGTAATTAACTTTTTTTTAATACATTTAAGTGAAGGCTTCCTATCGCTATTACTACCTCATGCTCATAAACCCCACCTGTCTCACTGTATTGTAATAATTCCCATTGGTGGACTAGAGTGCAGCAGGCATACGTCACTGACACACAGCAATCAGCAACCTGTCAGATTAATTCAAACGAAACAACAAAAACAAAACAATCAACAATACTTGCCTCTCGGGCACAAAACAGACACTATAAGAAATGGCATGATGCAGCTTTTGTTGGTATAGTCAGCATTATGCTAATCATTTATGCATGTTATTGATTGGGTTAAATGGGTGTGGTTGTTTTGTAGATCTCTATATGGAGCCAAAAAGGCTATCTCAGATGAGCTGCAGCTGTGTGTATAAACCTTCAACACAGGCTGTTCATTCCAGCGGCCAAGATGAAATTCTAATTCCAGACGCAGAGGTCCAAAGAGTCTACTCCCTTGGTAAGAAGTTCTGTCAAAATCTAAATGTTGGTTACTATTTTTTTTTCCTGTTGTCTTTTTTTGGAACTAAGTGTTTCTCAGTCCTGGTCTCAGAATATCACTGCCTTGTACATTATACGCTCTAATGCATCTCTTTAAACTCAATAATGACTTGTTAATTTATTGATTATTTGGATGAGATATGTTAGAGCAGAAGTATGCAGGGCATGTCTACTCCAGGTCCCGGCTTTGGAACCACTGGAATAAATCATATATTTTTAGCAAATAATAACATATCGGGAAGCAGTAAAAAATGGAATTTATCAGAAATACACATCATGAACTAACACTGAAAAGACTTCTGATTGTTGATTGCAAAGAGATTTAGTAATTGTACTATGTGGTGTTGAATAGCTGAATTTCATTCTTTAAATATAGGTTAACAAGTGGGCATAGTAGCTATTTTGTTGATGAACATTCTTGACTCTTCACTGACAGGTCACAAGGACGTGATGCTTATTCATGCCTACTACAGCAGTCTGCCTGAAATGCTGCTCAAAACTGAGACCAAAACTCCAGTATTTCAACAGACAGACAATGTGCGGTATGAGCTTTATTTAACTGCACTATGAACAGCATGAATAAATTCCAAATTACTGATCATCAAGTTTTTTTGTTTATTTCTTGGATATTGAAAACAATGGTACTTTTCTGCTATAGATTTTTTTTCCTCCAATTGATTCACAGTGATTGTAGACCACTGCACTGTAGCTATTTTATTTTGCTTCCAGATCACCTTTTCATCGTCTTGCTACAGCTATCATATCAGCTACAGTACGAGATGTGATCAGGGCCGAGAATGTTCCAGTGTCTGTCCAGTATACTCTATCCACTGTGAAAGCGGTAAGGATTAGAGTTTTGTTGTGATGTTGTTAAAGAAAAGCAAGTTTGTTGTACTGTATATAGTGGCATGCAAACATTATGGTATCCTGGGCAAAATATATGTTACTGTAAATAGATAAGTTGAAAGATGGATAAGTAAAGTTGAGTTGATTTCCAGAATTTGCTGGTATTTAATCAAATCCATTTCTTCATCTACCAGTGAAATCTTCCCCATGACACTGGTTGCAACACAAGCCTAAAGCATGTTCGATCTTCCACCGTGCTTAACAGTTGGAGAAGTGTTCAGTTCATCTTTTTTCTACTTTGGTCATTTGAAATTTCCATAAAAATAATCCACTAAACGTTCTTAATTTGTTGAAAAGAATATTTAATAGTCAACATATTTATGCCTTGTGGCGCTACATTAATGTTCTACTTGTAAACTTTTAACACTAACAGTCTAACACTAACACTAAAATCTGACCAGGGGTGCCCAAACGTTTACATGCTACTGTTTAAGCCATAATGGGCTAGAGCACTTGTTTAGTTCTGGTGAAGCTGCAATATTCAGTATACCAGATATATGCAAATATATGAGGTATGACTTTAAATGTTTCTTTGAGGATCTTGCTCAAATTTTTGTTTCAAAAATACTGTCTATGTCCTGTGTAATCTACAGCATTGTATATTTAGAAGCCTGTGAACTATGCATTTAAATTCAGTTAATATTCATATACGATTATATATAATGTTTTGAATCCTGTTTATCTAAAAGATACCAATGAGGATGTAATAGTTTGTTTTGTATTTTATCCAAGAAAGTCAGTGTTTACTACTGGAATACGGCAAATTATGAAAAAATACCTCAGTTCTAAAAGAATGAACTATTTTGGAAATGTAAAAACTATGCCAGGGTCTGTGTATATTGTTACTGTTAGCTTGCAACAAAAAAAAGCTTAGTGCAACTTTAACTGGTAATTGCCGGGGATATCCCATTCTGAATTTTCCACAACCTCTTCTAAAGCACTTAAGAACATACTGCCCTTAAATTCTTTGGTCAACCATACATTTAAGACTTTAGATGTTCAGTGTTTATGAGAACTAGCCAGAAATCTCCTCTTATATCATAATGAATTATAATAGTTGTATTTGGCAGATCTAGAACAGGCATATACAGCCACTAAAGTGTAGTTTGGAAGTGGAAAACAGGCATTGTAATGCACATATTTATAGTAGATGTGTGAAATGCTGAATGTTACTCAGACTTGGCTCAGGTTTGCACTAAAGAAGAGTTTTAGAGAGCAAACATCTGTTCTCATTATAGGTGGAGTATTCCAAGTTTGTCACGCCTGCTTGCATGTTCTGGAATGTCAGTATGATGTAAGTAAAACTGTTTCCTAAAACAGAGACTGAAAGTGGGGCATGAACCTATTTCATTCTTTTATATTTTACTTGTATTTATTTTTAACCTGTTTTAAAATGTGTCTTAAGAGATGCTTATACAAGTGATTGGTCCGATAAAGGCTGTAGAGTGTTGCACTCTGGACCTGATGCCACTTCTTGCTTCTGCAACCACACCACCAACTTTGCTGTCCTTATGAATTACATGGAGAATAGGGTATGTACTGAAATTGTATGGTGTGTTTTGGTGTTTCTTGAATGAAAACGTATGCCTTGGAAACACTTATTTTGGAAAGATTCAGATCCTCATATCAATGTCTAAGCTACAGTTGATGCACAGATGTGCAAATGTACACACAGCTTGTGTAGTCTCTGTAAAAAAAATAGAATAGAATAGAATAGGAATATCTTTAGCCCATAAAGCCCCCCCAGCATTGAGCTGTGGTGCTGTGGAACTGTGTTGCACTGTGTGCTCTGGAATGATGGAGGCACTCCATCCAATACTTTTGGGATAAGTTTGGGAGTTAGGGATGGGTGGGGTGGTGATCATCCAACATCCTGACCTCAGTAATGCTCTTGTTGAACAATGCCTGGATAGTAGAGACAGTTTCTCCACCAAAAGTTGGATAAACTTAGAGTTACATACAATGAATGAGCAGGTGTCCCAATACTTTTTTTCTGTATTTGTTTAACCTAATTTCACAACTTGAAACCCTGTCAGACACATCTGAGTCATTTATAGCGTTTTTACCCAAACAAAACCATACCCCTAGCCATACTGCTGACTTTATCTTTATGGAAGTTTGAATCTCTTTTACAAGGCATTACAGTGTGTCACTATAATTTTGTCCAGCAGAGGTCTCTGTCAGCTAGCGGAAAAACAGAGGCAATTTGTTTGATTACACTGGTTGCACACCAGTTCCTTTGCTAATATTAAAGGCTAAATATCATTGAGAAAATTTGATCAGTGTAGAATGGAAACATATCTTTGCTGCCAAGCAAAACCCTAATTTCTCCAAATTGGCAACAGGAAAGGGAAAAATGCCTTAACTTTCAAAGGAAGTCAATGTTAGAGATTTCATCCAAGTCAGTCTTGAAGCATTTCTATTAGTCCATTCATCATGAATTTGGACACAATAAAAGACCAAGTGCCAGATTCACATTATGTCAAAAAGTTAAAAAACAGAAAAAAATAGAGATACAAGGTTTTTGCATGACAGCGATGAGATGTAACTATGTGCAGGCCTATCACTTTTAATCATAGCCTTTAATCAACTACTGAATCTTCAGAACAGAAACTTTATCTCATCTCTTTTCATTACAATCAGGACATGCAGCTTACTATAATATTTAGTTTGTACTCCATGACACTTGATCTAGATGCACTTAATGGAGAGAAGGAGTTAGTAAGAGTTAGTGAGAGAGAGGGGGAATCTAGGGGCTGTTTGTTTTGACGGGCCTTTACGCTCTGTCTCTGCAGTGGAGTGAGGAGGAGGAGAGCATTTTGACCAAGCTGACGTTTATCGGGTCGGGAGCCTCGCTCTGTGCACTGGTGGTGACCTTGATGCTGTTTACCGTGCTGGAGTAAGTGGTTTCCAGGGATACACTGCCACAGCAACAGCACCCCTGCGAATGTGTGTTAGTGTGTGTATGTCTGGGTTTGCGAGGCCACACAATTCAGCGGCTTCTGAATTTAATGTAATGGATGCAATGTAGCATGCAAAGATTTTGCTTCAAGTCCAGCTGGGCCATTAGCCTCAGTTACTGCCATTGTAATCCTCATAATGTTAGTGCATTACTACTGTAAGAAGTAGCAGTGCCATTCCCCCATTATTGGCTGCCACCATGTGTCATTCATTTGTGACCGTAAGCGATCAGACCCTCATCCACTGGTCAATAGGACTCATTTTTGAGCCAGGAGAAGTATTGAACATTGCTAATCTAGTAATTAGTGCTCTGAGCCTAAACAGACTCACAGTGCTCAGACCTGGGCTTTTATGGTAACATTACAGTGGAGTTAATTAAGCACAAAGATCACTTGGGGACACACTAATCAGTATTTGGCTAGCTGATTTCATTAAGAGATTTATGGCCAGTTTGCACCTAATCAGCCAGTGAACCCTCAGATTTCTAAAGGTCACTGAGAACTAGGACAGTATTGAAATAATAGTAGTAAAGACTTTTTAAAGACACTTTAAAATAGAAGTCCTTTAGTAGGTCGGGGATGTTTGGTATATTTTTGCCATATTTTGCTAAATTTGTAATATATTGTCATGAACGTTAAATAAACATAGATTCCACTATATTTTTCAAAACATTATATCACCATATACATAGATACCCCATTAAAGGGGATGTTTTTGAGTTGTTTAGTAAAAACGGCCTCATTTACAAATGTCTTATTATGATTTTTAGAGTCTAAAATTGTTCTTGAGAGAAGTCATGATTCATGATGTATGTAGTGGAATTGTTCTCAGCTTTGCTGTTATTGTGATGGATCCCATTATATTTATAGAACAATTAAGAAAGCATTGGTGAATGCCCAAATGTAATTGGGTTTTAAGAAGAAATTTCTGGTTGGTGAATGAGACCCACTGTTACATTGGCAGTTTTTAGTAAATGCAATGGTTCTATATAGAAGTAAAAGGGTTTCTCTATAACATGAGTAAAAGTACCTAATTTTTAGTACTTTATAGAACTGTTGGTTAGTAGTGAGGGTGTTTATTAACACTGTTACTAATTGTATTTGTAACAGACTGATTCAAGCATACCTGTTGGCTCACTGGTGCTGAGAAATTCAACATTTGATCTAATTTGTTATTGAACCACAAGGATTCAAGTGTTCAAGTAATAGTAGACTAGTCAGTATAATAAATATTTTTTACAATAAATATTATAAAAGCTGTCACAGAATGGTTACAGTGTATAGATGTTTTTGTGTAATACTCCTAACTAGTGTATGGGATTTTTTTCTAGCTTGTAATATTCCTTGAATGTGATACTTTGACATTTTGAACAGCATAATAAGTCCTCATATAGCACTGAAATATCTTGTGTGTAAAGTCTTATTTATTTTTTAATTTAACTGTATTCAATTGAAATGAAAAACGTATAATATATATTATTGCGCATGTTTGTTCAAGGCATGTTTTTGATTATTTCCTACAGTATTCCAAAATCAGACCGGACATCCATCCACAAGAATCTTTTCATTTCTCTGACCTTAGCGCAAATGGTCCTTCTCTGCAGTGGATCTGCTATTCATAATAAGGTGTGACACAACTGTGACAAAGCCAGTGACCTAACATTCAGAAATATCCACTTTAAAATGTCATTTCATATTTAAAAAGCGCATACAATTTATTTTATTTATAAGCTAAACAGTATGTAATCAATTAAGTATAAGCTCATTACAAGTGAAACAAACTTGGTGTTTGGTGTATATTTTAAAATTATTAAATAACAATGGCCATAAACACCAGTCCGAGCAAGCAGCACCGCTGGGTCTTTAAACATTGTGTCTGCTGCCGTATTTGGTGTGATGGATAAGTTGGCATGTGACTGTGTTATGTGGTTGTTGGACCTTTTGACCTCAAAGCGTTTATCCTTTGACCTGTACCCTTAGGTGGCCTGCACCATGGTGGCAGCTCTGCTCCATCTGTTCTTCATGGCAGCGTTTAGCTGGATGCTGGTGGAGGGGCTCCTGCTGTGGAGCAAAGTAGTGACTGTTAACTTGAGCGAAGATCGCCACATGAAATACTACTACTTGATTGGCTGGGGTAATAGATGCGAAGCCTTAACCAAATAAGGCTTTTTATAACCTGTTTTATCTTGTAAAAACAGAGGAGATCACGGTTGCCTATCAATCAAGTTAGATCAAGTCTATGACGACAAAGCATGTATTATTGAGGGTGTTAAAGGACAAACACAGGGAGTATGTAAAGAGTGTTCATACACTTAATGTAAGAGAAAACAGTAGGAGAGTTTAGATATGCATTATGATCGTGCAAATTTCCAACTACCATTGACAATTCATCCAAAAGGTACATTCTTATTTTGTCCAGTTAATCAGCCCTAATATGAAGCATGCTCTTCCCTATATAATCAAGGTGCTTCTTTCTAATTAAAATAATGGACACCTAGGCTGAACGTATTTATATAGACAAAAGCTGGGCACAGATTTCTCTAGTAAAGAAGTGTGTGTATGTCATTGAATTTACATTGAATATTTTGATCTCTATTTCAAACACAATGAGAGATAGCTAGGCTAAAAGACGACCTCCACACGGTGGGGTTAGTTGTAACACAGTGTTATTAGGCCTCCCTATATTTCCATACTTCCTGCATACACATTCCATAAAATGCATTTTTTGGAAGTTTTTCTCTGCTGTTCATGATCAAAAACAAATTTGCCAGTGTTTGACAGTATCCTTTTACTGGTTACCTTTATTTGGACACAAATAATTTTTGCTATTTAGATTTAAAAGCTCAACTGGATCATACAGCATAGAACTGAATTGAATTAACTGTGCTTAAATCATTTTACTAGACTTTTTAGCCACTTTTTAGCCTCCTCCAGTAGTTTTAATCACCCTTGGGTTTGGAGTAAATGTGAACACACCTCACTTTCATGTATAGATTTCTTTAAACTATGAAAATATTTAATTTATTTGTGACCTGCTCTCCTCTACAGTGTACAGCAAATGCATCCTTATGCAGATATGCATGTGCTCATCTAATTGCAGTGGCTTTGTCTCACCAGGTTTGCCTGTTCTGATAGTTACCATTACTCTGGCCTCGGCTTCAGGAAAATACTCTGCAGACGGCCACTGTTGGCTCAGTGTACAGAATGGAGTCATATGGGGCTTTGCTGGCCCAGTCATCTTCATCATTATGGTAGGATGGAGCCTCTTTTTCCTTCTCCATTTAGCTGTTTCACATACAGTTCCTCTCTTTTGTTCCTTGGTGTTTTTTTCCTCTCTGAATTTGACTAAAATCTTAGTATTTTAAATTAATATATTAATATATTTAATAATATTCACCAATTCCTTAGAGCTCATATATATATATATATACTAGGAGCCTAATACATATTTATGTTGTCTTATCTAGGTTTTTTAAATTAATATTGAATGTACTACTAAAATTGCTAAAACTGTACTGTATATTATGCATGATTTTGCATTACGTTTGCAATATCCTATTCCAGTTTGAACACGGGTCCAGTCACCGCTTTCTACATTAAGTTTTTGTCTGTGTAATCTTTGTGTAAATGAGAAATATTTGCTGGTGTGCTGCAGGTGAACATCATGGTACTGACCCGTGTGGTGGTTATCACCATCTCCACAGCCAAGAGAAGGTCTCTGATGCTGGCGGCTAACACGACTCCAGTGGAGCAGGTGTCTGAACAGATAAGGTGAAGTTTCTTTCTATTCTTCGTGTTCTCTTACTTTGTCACTAAAACAAAAGGTACTTCAATATTAAACAGATTTAAAAGAAATTTAGAGTAGAAAGTAGTCTCTCATTCTATCTCTTTCTCTCTCTCGTCCTCTCATTTAAATGATACATCTATCCCTATCTGTTCTTGTCACTTACCACTTGGAGGCGCCATTTTATAACTGTATGATGACAAATCAGCATGTGCATGTCACACAGTTGAACTGACCTGAACGCTGTTGAGTTTCTTTTGAAATTATCCTCAGATTATTGAGTTCAGTTTTGACAGCAAAGAAAACTATCTGAAAGCCACCTTTGGTTTTCTGTGGCCTGTTAATTGAGCATTTGGGAGGTCTAGCAAACACACAGACTCATCTACCATTACTGAGTTAAAATTAGGTTTTACCAACAGACCCATATACTGTCACTCCTGTTGCCTTATAAATATTCTCACTTGCTTTTGATATTATAAACAAACATAATACAAATTAAGCTGCCACGGTCAACAAGACTTTTTTTGAAGTGAGAGTGAATTTGTTTCAGAATCTGAAGTGCGGTCCGCACAATTAGACCTCCTCTGTGAAGGATTTTAGTGCGGATCTCAATAAGTCTGTGTGAGTGAGTATCAATGCAAGCGTTGAAAGTTGGTGGCCAAACATGGCGTCGGCAGGGGAAAATCAAACACACGCTTCCCTCGACTGGCGAGCCTGACTTTGCTCACAGCTGGTTCACTTTAGCGGTCACCTGAACTGGAAGGTAATTTTATACTAAACAGAATTAAAAGCGATTTAGCATGGAAATTGTCACAATGTGAGACTAAGCAGTAGTGCTTGTTGTGCTTGGAAAGACCCCCAGAGTTGCCAGGCTGCCCGATAAGGCATGAGATTGGCAGGAATGACCGGAGAGACTGTAAAGAAACATTAGAAATTCATCTATGTATGGATGTGTGTGTTTGCGTGTGTGTGTAAGAGATGTAGCCTGCGAGTGTTGGTGCTAAGAGATCTGCTGTGTTTCATGTTTCACAGGGCAGCAGTAAAAGCAGTGCTGGTTTTGCTGCCAATTCTAGGCCTGACCTGGCTGTGTGGAGTTTTGGTGCCTTTCTCCATCGTCATGGCCTACATATTTATCCTCCTCAACTCACTCCAGGTAGGCTTTCTATTTCCCTCTCTCTCTCTCTCTCTTTCTCTCTCTCTCTCTCTCTCTCTCTCTCTCTATTTTACCCCCTCACTCAACTTTGTTCTTGCTTACTATGTCTACTACTATGTCTCAACTGAAATTTAGTCTCTTGTTTAGGTATGATTTAACTTTGTTCTCCAGTGTGTTAATAAGAGCAAAGATTGGAGAATGCTCATAGTGATTTCTACTGGACTGTAGCATCGTGGTGTTTTTTTTTTTGTTTGTTTGTTTGTTTTAATTGCAAAAAAGTTCTAGTTAATGTACTAATAACTAGGTGCTTTTTAATCAAATAAAAAGAAATCAACAGTATTTGTATGACAAGATTAACAATGGTATTTGTACTTGGCACATACTGAACAGTACAATACGGAACAGTTGTTATGCATAAAGGCGTATTAAAAGACAAGCAAAAAGCACTTTAACAAGGTTTCATTAATAATGTATTAAATTTAGTCATCTTGTTTGTTTTACTAGAAAAATGTATTTTCTAATATTCCTATTTTTCTGCTAAATTTTGGGGGGTTAGGTTTCTCTTACCTTTTTTTAATTGATTTTCATTCATTTGTGCTGCAAATTCTGTTTAAATGTTCTTGCAGAACTTTTTTTGTTTATTTATTTACTTATTCATAATTTGAAGTCTAGAATTTGAACACATCTCAAATGTAGCACAAATTATTGATTAGCAAATGAATAACTTAATCCTGAATAGCAAGCTGTATTTGTTTTACAAGATACCATTTTCTTTGTAAAAGTCTTTATTTTTACATGTTTGTATGTAACTTTAGTTGCGTTATACATTAGAATTCTACTTTGCTTGAATAATTATGGTCAGCAATACAGTGAATTGTAAATAGATTTTGCTGCAAGAGGACATACATAAAATATACACACATATATTTGCCAACTTAATAATTTCTAAACAAATTAACATTTAAGCTCATACCTGTGTTGTTTTGCAAAAAGTGGTAAGTGTAAATTACGATGTTGAGTTTAACATTGAAAACAAAAGTAGGCTATAGCTTTTTTATGCATGCTGCTTAAATATTGTGTTGGCAATTTGTGTTGCTTAATCAGTTGCTTCTACAATAGAGCTGTATATTTAACAGGAAAATCAATAGAGATTTAGCCCGAGTCAGATCATTAAACATCACGCTATAAATAGTTCACGTTCACTCACATCTAATTAAAAAATTTCACCACAGTTGTAATTAATGCAGACAGTAGTTAAAGTCATAGATTTGCTGGATCGCTTCCTTCTAAAGGTGGTGTGAACAAGTTGGTGTGTGTCACAGTACAGTAAACAGAGAAATGACGCAGTCTCTAGAGGGTCTAAATGCTCTGTTTTTTGATGGCATGTCTTGGTGCCTTTTTAGGGCTTTATTAATGAATAATTACATGATCAGTTTGATCACATGGACTGAACTCTGTGATCTTGCCTTTGACTCTAAAGTTAAAAATTATGAATTATGCTGTATTGATAATTCAGAAATAATGTGGATGACACTGGGGGTTGGTTAGGGCAATGACAGGCTGGGCTGCATTAACTATCAGCTTGTGCGCAATAAATCAGCAATAAAAAAATCCATAATTACTGGCATAACTACTGTTGTAACTGAGTGATTGTAGTCAGTGCATTTATTGTGTATATTTGGTATCCATTCATTCTCAGAGGAACCTTGAATTCTTGGCCATAAGATCCTCTGGATCCATTGTGCAACCTGGCTAGCATTGGATAAAAAGCTAGTTTGCTGTGTCACTTGGCACCGGAATGTAAATGACATACTTCAGAAAAGACTAAACATCCTTTAGTACTCATTTTGCCACAATTTTAGCTAATCTGAGGCCATTAGCGAGTGGTGCTAATAAGGAGGAAGGAGGACCAGACTTGTTGGAATCAATAAAGTTTCTTTCCTCTGAAGCCTGTAATAAAATTATGATGTGTTCACATCTTTTTGATATTCAGGAAAGTGGTAATAGAGATCACTATCTTGCCTGTTTTAAAAAGGTGATTAGTCACTTCTAATATTACTGTGGTGTTTTTACACTATGTCAAGGGAGGGAAAATAGCTTCCCATGTTTTGTTTGTACTTTATATGTGTATTGTGTATTCTTAATTGTGTGGCTTAGTTACTTTCTAAAGATAGTCCTTGAAAATGATAGGGGCACTACAGTCATCCTTAATGTAGAGCATGTGCAAGAACTTGGTGGCTATTTATGAAATTTCTGTTATGGTCCTTCCACCCCCTCCATGTTTCATTGTATTTTCAATAGGCAGCAAAAACAACATAAAACTTAAGCTAGAGGGGTTTATTGTTAAATCAATAAAACAGATAATGTTGACAAGCCCTTTTCATTGCTCACACTTTCTGTTAGTAGCTTGAGTTTTTCTGTCTTTTCAGTTCCTTTTTTGAGTCTTTCACATGCAGTGACATGCAAAAGTTTGGGCACACCTGGTCAAAATGTCAGTTACTGTGAATAGCTAGGCACGTTTTCTAACTTGCTTTTTATGATTTATAAAAGGCATAAAGTTATAGTAATGTGGATGATTAAACATGAATTTAATATTTTAAGCAACATTTCCTTTTCAAAAAAAGGAAGATACTCTGAATCAAAAGTTTAGTGACCCTGGATTGCCATTCCTCAGCCCATAGGCAAAATCACAGCCTGTAAATGGTTTTTGTATCCAGCTAAGAGTCTTCCAATTTGTGTTTGGTAAAATGTATAATGTGCCACTGGCTGCACCACAAGCCCAGAGCAAGAGTAAATAAATTTGGAGAGGTGTCCTCGTGGTGAAATTCTGCAGCCTTGTTTCTCCAAAAATACCTTTGCTCTATGGCAAAAAGCTCTGATGTTGTATTTTGGTGTGAGGAAAGGTTTTCTCCTGATAAGCCTTCTATAAAGGTCACAATACAACAGTGCACCACCACTGGGTCTGCAAAATCTTCCTCTAAGGTCTCTTTTGGTCAAACAGTTTTTTTGATTGCTTTCTAGCGATCCTATGAGCAGTTCTTTTGGAAGGTTCTTCCAGACCTTAGTTTCACCATTTCTGTGAAATGCTATTTTGAACTGCTATTATGTACCTGAAAAAGCATTAAAGAAGGCTAATATATATATTGACTCTCCTAAAAAAATCTTCCTGGTAAACACATTTTTACTAAACACTTGTATACATGTATGCACTATGTTTATGTGTGTGACTGCAGCAAAGCAGTCTTATAGCATTATTTCAGTGCTATAGATACTTTCAAATAGCACGCTTCCAAATGTTTGAATCACTCAACCTGATCATTACCTGCAGGAAAGACTGGTCATATAATGCTAATACGCCTCCTGCAGTTACCCACAAATCACAAGTGAAACGGTTCAATTTGTGGCCGAGTAGAACGTTCCTCTGTTTAAGAAGATCACTGAAACAACAGGCAGATTAAATGATTTCAGTTCTATTTATGAACCTATGAACCCCCCGAAATAGTCATGCCTTGCATGCCCCTTTATCAAGCTGGAAGTGGAAGGTTGAGGGAGGAGGAAGGACTTGATTTGACCATAAATCGCTCGACCCTCCGTCATCCAATCTCAGTGCAATGTCATTCAAAAGCTCGCCACTATCTATTACCTGCATATAATAGGCCCTCACCATGCATTGTCCGTCACATTATTAGCCCATAACTCCACCCTATCAATAACTTTGAGGGTAAAGCGAGCAGAGAGAGTAAGGCTGGGGTCACAAACTCAAGTCAAGTTTTTGGGGGGATTTGAAGCGTAGAGTGGTTTGGTGTTGATTTATTGAAGTTTTTTAATACTTGGTCATTGTGGATTTTCTGTCTTATTGCGGCTGGAGTTTTCTCAGTTGGTTGTAGTTCTGTGGGCGCTTACCACAAGAGGAACATGGCTATTTAGTGCTCAGTGGGTTTTTTTCAGTTGAAAATACAGACACGTACTATTCTCTGAGCACTATTGTACTAAAATCTGGTTTTGAGGGGAATAGATTGTTTTCTGCGTTGTTCAAGTTGCCACGGATATTTGTTTCATTTGGGTTGGACTGATTCTGTTCAAATTGGTTTCAGAAACCCTGCTGGTTTGCGTGTGTGACGTCCGTTATTGAGATTTTAGCTTATGAAGTAAAACCTGAAACTTTGTTCAGCTGCAAAAAGGGATTCTTCACTAGACATTGATGAAATTACATGCTTTTTTTTTTTTTTACTAAATAGATCTTATTTTATTGATCTGAAAGCTTTGCATTTTAAGTGGTCACATGACATGTTTGTGGGTGTGGGTGTTTCTGTATTGTCTCATGCCAAAAAAAAACTTTTTATTGTCATTTACATTTGGGGAAAAAAGTCATTTATTGAGCCTTTGCACTTAAAAAAAATACTAGTGCCATCATGTGTAAGGTTTCTTTCTTTCTTCATTTTTTCTTCCTTTCTTCATTTTGTTGTTGTTTGTTGAGGTGATACAACTTTAGTTGTTTAATTTAGTTAGTTAATGTGCAATTGTTAATTATGTATTTTATTGTCATTACTAATTACATGTTAAGTTGCTGTCACCCAAAAACAGCAAAATATAAAACTTCTCCAAAAAATAAACTTTTAGGAGAAGGAAAAAGTTCAATTAAAGTCAGTGTAAAAATATATATATATTTTTTTAAATTTTTTATATATCAAAATTATTTCAAGTCATTTTGTAGTATTTTTGTTGGTCCATCCATCATGAAATTTCACACAAATGCAATTGACAACTGCTAAATTGACATGTCAAAAACTGAAAAATGGAAAAAGAGAGAGTGAGGTGAGGTTTTTGTGTGAGAGTGACAAAAAATAATTGAAAAAATAATATAGAAACACATTTATTTAAATCATGTACTATTTGACTAGAAATGTTTAACACAGTTGATTTAACTCAGTACTCTCAGTACTTAGTACATGTGTGAAGAGAAAGAGCTCTTCATTTTTTCTGTTTAAACAGTTTTTTTTCTGTTCAAGCTGGTTTTGATAAATAATGGCACAACAAATCACATCATGTTTATAATTTATTTATAAGAATAAAAATAAAATTATGCCTGGGTGCGTGTGTATAGATGTGTTCTCTATCGCCAGCTCTGTTACCCCATAGATCATTATTCCGTGTGCAGTTAATAATCGAATAGGCAACACTGACAAAATGTCAATATGTGGCATTGAGATGAAAAAAAATTTAAAAAAGAAAAAGAGAAAGAGCCAAGTCTGTAGTGGAATGTAACAAAGGATAATCATTGCGAATAGCGTGCTTCCTGTCAGGAGTAAAGGGAATTTCACTGTGATCATATGGCACTAAAAGAGCTTGTCGTCGTTGGCACCCACCCGCATTTATTTGCTTTAGAATTACCTGCCAGATCCATTTAGTAATAGTTTGTGTCATATGAAAGCAAACCATGCTGTTTCCCGGGCTAGGGACTAGGGATCACATGACCCGCTGGGCCTGACCTTACAACCTCTCTAAGAGTACCCCCACCTCTCTTCTCACATACACCCCACACACTCTGTTCCCTCTCCCTCAAGTAGTGTCAGAGGCCCTTTTGACACCCAAATTGTCTGTGTCAAAACAACGAGTGTTCTATATATAAGTTCACCATTTTGCCATCGCAAACTGTCATGGGATTGCGAAACGGTTTGGAGTGGGGGGTTATCTTGGCAGGTTTGGGCAAGGGGGGTGGGGGGTTGAGTTTTTAGCACATAGATCTTTTAAATCTGTTTTAATCTAACTGCTGTGGACTGGTTGGCTTTGAGGTATACTTTACAGATAATTAACAAGAACTGGGTCAGTGTAGGGCAGAAAAAGCTTGCTCTCTCTCTCTCTCTCTCTCTCTCTCCCTCCCCATAAAGGCTGTCAAATGCTGATGCCAATTTGCAAGTGAGCAATTCGTTTGCTGCATGGAAATGAAATCCAAAATAAACACATGCCGTATGTATTATTCATGCCTTTACTCTTTGCAAGTCGTTATTTCTTTTGAACGAAACCTTAATTGTGAAGCGCTGTTGTTTCTGACTGAACAGAACAAATTCAACAAATGGGCCTGAGATCCGCTCCAGTGTGAATTATCGGTAAACAGCAAATCAATCCGATGTCTGGGGGTTGAGGTTTATTTATTAGCACTGGGGAATCCTGTGCATATTTCATCTGCAGGAGTAGCATGTATGCAAGAGGTAAAGTGAGAGGGGAAGAAAAAAAGAAAGTGGGCAGAGTTTCACCGATGGTGTTGAGCCCTCTTGGCCCCTTGACCTTCCTGCACAGTGAGGCCGTCATGAAGGCTCGTCGCCCGCGATGGACGCTCCCCTCCTGTGTCATTCCCCCCCCTGGGCCCGCTGCGCTGCCTCGTCCCTAACGAGTGTTTACTGAGACACGCTGATTCTTATTAATCTGGTTCTTGTCGGCTGCTTGGCACTGGGAGGGGAGCGGAGGGCCATGGTTTGTGTTAAGAGTTCGGCACCCTAGGTGGGAAAAACACAGAAAGCCCTGACAGATCCGTAGGCTACTCTCAAGCCCGGCTCTCTTTACACTGTGCAGATGTGGCCCTCCACTTTGTTATTCTTAGTAATTATCCTCATTAAGTGAAAGCATGTGCCAATCACAGGTCTTTGAATTGGACCCGGTTTGGGTCTAAAATCACCCCCCCGGACAATGTCTCAGAGCGTGTCAAAGCCCGTCTAAACTGAACTCATTAGGAGATGAAGAAAGCCAAGGCGTGAGGCGTGAGATGGTGCAATGAGCGGCGGTGGCGACATTAACTGCAGCTCATTTGGCCCTTGAGTGGGTACAAATTTGATGATTATGAAATTTAAGACTCTTCACCAACCCAACCCAACCCCCACCCACACAGTTTAGCCATATGAAAGTATCTGTGGCCCATTTAAGTCAATGCACATCTTATGCAATATTTTCTCTTTGACTAAATGAGGCTAGTATGGCAGGAATGACAGCAAAGAAAAACAAAGTGAAAGCGCTCCCAAAAGCAAAAGCATGATAAGTGTCTCCAGCTGAAATGATCCAAGAGTGAAGAGACTATTTTACTGCGCTGAAGAGACCAGGAAAGAGGAGGAGGACAGGGGGAGAGAGAGAGAAACAAAGAGACTGGAAAACTAAGATGTATGAAGTCTTCATGGCGATGAGCTACCATTCGTTTTCACTTTGAACTCCTGTGATCCGTAGTCAGCTGTGATTGCATGTGACGCTCGCACAGAGCAACGCCTGATAAGGATTGATGCTCTTGGTGAGAAGTGCCTTAACCGCATGTGGCACTCCTCGGGCACATGCCATTAACCCCCAGCCCACTCAGCTCTGGAGAGAAGACTGGGAAAAACAAATGACCCCCATGTGTGTTTCTTTGGACATTTAGGATATGAGTTTAGTACTCAGATTCACTTGTCAGTGATCTATTATTTTGTCAGCTTTTTAAAGTTAAATTGTAGAAGTTTCTCTCTATCTAATCAGTTTTTCTACTGCTGTTTTGTATTCCGTAGTGCTATTCGGCATTGACCTAAGAAGGATAGGATAGGTTCCCCTTTTGAGTTTTTCCTTACATTGTCGCCATTGGCTTCCTCAGAAGTAGGCCCAGACCCAGATCTCTGTGAATCTGCTTTGTGGCAATGTGTGAAAAGCATCATATAAATTTGATTTGAACTGAATTGAAGTTGTTTGATTTTTTTATTACCTTTAATGCAGTTATGAAGATAAGAAGATATGAAGACAAAAACTTCTGTTTTAGAAATGGTAGCTGAATAGGAGAATGAAGGAAAGGACATTCTTAACTTTAATGCAGTCATATTTTGGTAATATAATTAAATACATTTTCTGTTTTGTCCAAAATGTGGACAAAAGTTCTGTTTGTAATAAAATGCTTTTGCAGGCTGCTGGGCTTTTTAAGTGGTGTGCTAAAATGGAACATGAACAGATGATGCTAAATTTATCAAACAGGAGTTGTGAATTATGTTCAGTAAAATATAATTTATGGGAGAGATTAGTCTTTCAAACAAACAGTTGTATCGCCTTTGATGATAAATATACCATGAGTGTTTATTATGATCGACTGCTCTGATTTACAATGTCCATTCAAAGAAATTCCAACTCCGTTCTCATTTCTTGCGAATGTTTTCAAACTCAATATTAAACACTCTCCGCATATCTGCTGTTTTTTTGTTTTTTAAACCATCAAGATGGCTTGTGGCGGTTTTAAACAACAGTGCGTCTGCACTTTGTCTGATGAAGTTGACATGCTAACTGAGAACGAGCCCGAGTTTGGTGAGAGCTCGAGGCCCAGCTGTGCTGTCTTTACTGGCTACGGCTTCACATTTTTCCCGCTGTCAGTGGAAACTATGTAATTAGAATATGCCTGACACTGGCAGTACAGTCTCATGCGTTTTGACAAGGGGCAGTCAGAAATGTCTGTTGGATACCTAAGTATTTTTAATTAAACAGTTTTTTGGCACACAGACGTCTCTTTCCTCCGCAAGTTCAAAGAGCGTGGTTTGACCCATGTGCTAAACGTTTGTATCAATTTTCTGCAGGGATGTTTGACTTGGCCCTGCGAGTATGCAATGTGAAATTGTCTTGTTTAAAAGCTGGTTTGTTTACCATTCATTCTCTCTCTCTCTCCCTTTCCTTTCTCTCTTTCTCCCTCTCTCACTTACTCACTCACCCCCACATATGTGCACCATGAGTTTTTGGGATGCAGTTTCCCCTGCGGATTCACTGTATCCTGGCTTTTATGAAAACAAAAGCTTACAAGTAAAGTTCACAAGTCATCATTTCACAGAAGACTGATGTGTGTCAGTCTGACATTGGTCAGGTTTTTTAACCGCATTCTCAGACATGTCTGTAATGACAAACATATTGAAAGCTGTTTTTTGAGCACTATAGCATCTAGTATTTCAGTGTATTACATTTCAAAGGCGGTTCTATTTAACATCAACGTTGTTAGCGTCCCTCTACAGATTGTTCTTGGAATTTTTGATAAAAGTAACTCCCAACAACTGTTTGCTGTACAGTCTGACCCTGAATCTCTGGTTTGGAGCACCTTGTTCCCTTATTAAGTAAAAACCAACAAGGTTTGGGCACCCCTGGTCAAAGGCCATGTTTTGTTGTGAGAAAAAACTTCTTTATTTGCTCATTTTAAAATATTGGGGAAATATATTAAATGTTATTCATTGTTCCCCATTTTTAGAGCCATTGTTTTCTGTAGAGGATATGCTCAGTAATTTACACTTTGGAAATCAGCAGAACATGTCATGTAACCAGGGATGTCCAATTGTTTGCATAAACAGCTATAAGTCTTGGCTATTATCTTTGAACTCTTCCATGCAGGCCACTAAGGCCAGTGAAATACTTGTATTGATATTGACTGGCGGTTTTTATTAGGGATGCACAGTGATGTTGGGATTATATTAGTATTGACAGATAATCGATACATGAATGCCATGATTATGAAATATTAAGCCTACAGGTCTTGCAAGAACATTCTGTTATATTCTTTTCATGAATCATATCTTTGAGAGCTTAATTAGATTTCAATAACATAGCATCAATGAACACTAAACTCATGGTCCAACAGTGTGGTAACATACTGTTCTAATTAAGGCTGTTCACTCTTCTTTCTGAACATCATATATATGATTTATGTAAGTATATTTGATGGTGAGAAAATGTAGTTTACTATTATTAACTGTAAGTGACAGCTTACATCGTTATTTTTTAATTAACTGTAACTGTAATATTAAAATGAGCTTACGGTATTTCAATCAGCTTATAACCTTATAATCCCACAGTTTTGAAAATGTGCTGCTGAGCATGGAATGAAAGCTCGACAGATTTTTCTCATTCCATGTGCAAAATCCCCTGCAATTTACAGTTATTTAACTGTAGGTGTTACCTCCCACATTCTCCTGGACAGATGACTTTCACAGCATACATAGCAAATTGCTCCATGATATCCTTTTCCCATCTCTGTATTGTTGATGGCACTTAAAGGTGGATTTGGCCTTAGGGGTAAGCTAGTTATTAAGTGTGCACTGAAGCTGTATTGTACTCTATTGTGCTGTTGTGAAAAAGTCTTTATGTGAATCTAGGCGATATCTGTGTTTCTTAATGCTTCCTCGGCTTACAAAGAGAAGTCTTAGTAGCCTCTCTTGCTAAAAGGCATATAAATGTGGATATTATTACGGCCATGATTGTTGTTTTTGTCAGTGTGTGTCAGATTTGAGAGGAGGGCGAGGTATTTCTGCTGTATACACGGTTGCACCCAGTGGTGGAGGGAACATCTGTTTTGCGCTTGTTGTTCCTCTTGGCTGCTTTTCAATTGGATTTCCTCAAGCAGGTCCAAGAGCTGTCACCTCTGCCAGGCTCTGTTAGCTATCACTGCTGGCCCCTATATTAAGTAGGTGTTTCAGGGCTAAGTTAATAACTCTCCCCTCCTCCCCTGACTGCCTCTCTGGTGGTGCTCCTCAGCCCCGTACCCTCCTCTTCTCCTGTCCTCAGGACTGGGTGGCCCATGGTTATCCCTCCATCCTTCTCACTTCTCACGCTGGTATTTTTTTTTCCACCTCACCGCCACAGGCTTGCCGTGGTGTAGGGTGGACCTTGCGAACACTGGCCACACTCTGCTCTCTGTTTTGCCCGCCCCTATTTCTCTCTCTGTCTTTCTCGTTCTGCCTCTCTCCTTCCACCCTCCTCTTCTTTTTCTTCTGCTTTTTCTTCTTCATCATTACTATCCTTCTGGCTGCTGATTATTAGTTTTATTCAAATGTAATTATTCATTGTAATTACATATTTTATGACAAGTGAGCTACAACAAAGAGTTACACATACATTCAGTTTACTTTCTCTATTGACAGCTTTGTGTTTGCATGTTCTATTTTTTCTGCTTGGTTATTTATAAATAAGGTAATTTTGTAAAATCTGTCTTAGATTCCATTCCAGATGTAGGGTTATAATTTTCCCAGATCTGTAATGCTGGAATATTTGTAAAAGTATATTGATCCTCACTTGAATTGTGAATACATAGACAAGGCAAGACACATTTATTTGTACAACATGTTTCGTACACGTCACTTTGAGGTCATTCAAAGTGATTTACATTGAAGGAGATGAAATAGATGTGAAAAGAAAAAGATTAAATAGATGAACAACACAGAAAAAAGACATATAGATAAATACATTACTATACAGATTTATAACAAATCAAATGAAACATAAATTATAGTGAAGCATAGTACAATATATCTGAGCAATGTTAAAATCGTATCAATTTCATAACCTTATATAAATATTGAAATCTATTATTTTATATGTATATTGTTGCTGTCCTGCAAAAACCTTGCATCTCCAAGACGGCAATTTCACAGGACAAGGTGAAAACCTTCTTAACTTTTAGTGGAAGTCAATGTGAAAAAAATCTAAGTCATTTTGGAGTGTTTCTATTGGTCTATTCATCATTAAATTAAGACATAATGTAAAGAAAAACTGTCAGATTCACATTATATCAAAAAGTGACAAATGGCAGACATGCAGATACTTGGTTTTTGCATGAAAGCGACAATGTATATTCAACCCCCTGATTGACTTAGTGCTAAGGAAACATACATATTACAGCTGTGTCTAGTTTAAAAACTCTGGCAAAAGAAGCTATCATTTGTGCCTGGGTGAGTCAATGAATTTGATACAATTTGTGGCTCTGCAGTGCATCAACCCAGAGCTGACATATGCACCATTCTTTGAAGAGCTCAGAGCTTTTGATTATGGTGTACACAAGTTCATTAAACTGGTTTGGTGCTGAAGGTGTCAGAAACATTAACAGGTCTTTTCCAAGTATGAATTTTCTTTTCTGTAATTTCTTTGTCTTCTTTCCTCCTTTTTGTGTATGTGTGTGTGTGTGGGGGGCGTTTTGTATCTGATTTCCGTAATTACAGCCACATGTACGGGAGTTTCTTGGTCACAGATGGAAAATTTTCTGCTCTCTTGACCTTGGAGAGATTGATATATCAAACTTCAGTTTTATAGAAAGAGACATTTCTCCATGTTTTGTGTGCATAATCTCACAAAGATTAAAATGAGAATGAATGCCCAAAACATCTGATATTCCATTAGCTGCAGTCCCTTTACGTTTGTAGGAGCGGCACATTAGGCATGTATGTTCAGCACATTAGTCATGCATGTTTGTTGACCTTGGAAATAAATTTGTGGATTTTTTTCAGCAACAATGAGGATACTGAATTAGCTATGCCATTAGCATTTTATTTATTTATTCTGTGTGCAATTATTTATCTGTTCAACAACAAGGAGTCACATTTGGCAACAGTCAAGTCTGGTAAGCTCATGGATCTTATGAATAATATGAAAAATACAGAATATACCTCCTCTGTATAAATTAAAGTTCTGGGAAAAATGTTAGACAATAACTGAACAGTCGGTTCTCGTGGTCTGCATGTTGGATGCAAGAGAAATGTTTGGGCATAAAGACATAAGTTTGACAAGGGCCAAATTGTTACGTCTAGGGTCAGAGCATCTCCAAAATGACAAGGCTTTTGTGGTGTTCCTGGTCAGCTGTGGTGATTAGAGCAAATCAAAATTCAGTGACAAGGTGTTGGGTGCCCAGAGCTTATTGATGTGTGAGGGCAACGAAGGCTTCTGGTCAGAACTGACAGAAGGACTACTGTACAGGAAGTCTCAGAATGTTTTTAATGATGGCTATGGGAGAAATTTCTCACAACACACAATGTAGCACCCCATGCTGCATAGCTGCAAACCAGTAGAAGTGTCCAAGCTAACCACAGTCCACTGTCAAAAGTGCCTTTAATGGACACATAAGCGTCTGGATGTTGGAGCAACAGAAGAGAGTTGTCTGGTCACTTAGATGGCTGGATATGCATGCTCTGTTTTCTCCTCTGGGATGCACTGGATCTGCAGCATATCCACCTTGCAGTTGACAGAAGTTAAAATATCTTTCTGGTGTCTGTTGTTGACATTTAGTTTTTCAGGTTTTACATTTCAAAAAACGATTATATTTGGGATTAACATCGCTAACAACCCACCAGAAAATGTTCTTGGAATTTAGAGAAAATGGAGCATGTATGGAGCGCCTTCAACATAATATGTGGCAGGTAAAAAAGAAATGTCATGTGATATGTTTTGTTTTATTACTTTTTTTGTTTCTGTTAAATAAAAAATAGAAACTGTGCTCTAAAATCGAGAAATATAGCGTATTTAATCCTATTTTATTTCTTGTAGAAGAAACTGCTTTTTATCAACTGTATATTGTCACTGTTGGAACTAAAATTGTACAGAATAAAAAAACATGCTTAACTTGTAATTGAAGACAGGATGACAGGAGTTATGCAAAAATGTAAACACCCCTAACCTTGATCTTAGCTTAGCAGTTTTACAAAATGAAAGAAGAGTTTTTGTATGAATTAAAGTACAAAAAACATATTGTAGGTTACATGTTTTTTCTCTAGTTCTCCTAAAACACCACTACAACATTTTCCAACCATCTGTTACCATGACTGAGGGTTAGAGGGATTTGTTTAGAGTCCTGTGTTTAAATTTGCCCTGAGTGTAACCCCTGCCTAGCCTTCAACTCTTGAGTGAAGTCACTAGCAAACCACACACACCTGATACTCCTTGTGTCATCATCAAAGCTCGGTGTCGCTATTTGGTAAATTGAAAAATTGGTTCCAAACCTAAAAAACAGAAGGGTGCCCCCACTCGAGTGGTCCTCATTTTGTGTGAAGGTGTTTTTAATGAGCGATACAGTGGGTACTGTTTCCTTTGGTTGCATGTTATCAATTTATCAATGCAAGTGTTAAAAAAAAAACAATCAGTCAATTTACAATAACAAAACACTCAAAGGCCCAACATCATTACCACCGATTTAGTATTAATATGAAATAATATCATAGCATTTTCGAGTCTCCCATGCCTTCTGTAAGCTCTCTCCATCCCTCCATCCGGTCAGCTCCATTTGCTCCTGAAGTGATGTCACAGGGTATCATATCCACTCAAGAGATAGAAAGCTGCCCCAGTCTCTCCACCAGCCCCCCTCTGCTGAGACACTGTGTCTCTTTAATCATAGTTTTCATTTCAGTACATTGAAATTTCTGTTACCAAGGACAACGTCATAAATAAAAAGGGGTTTGTGGGGATTTTTACCTGCTTGCTCTCTAACTTTTTGTGCATTAGAGGAGAGTACAAAAGGGAAAAAAGATGAGGTGGTCATCTGTGAAAATTTATTATCATTTATTACATGGGGGCAGGAGAGGGGAAGTAAGTAAAAGCTTGAAGGCACACATCTATAAAGAGGGACGAGAAACCCTTAAATGAAAAGCAAAGTGAATTTCTGTATCTTGTCTTGCAGTAATGAGGAGCAAGAGCCTTTATTCATCCTAGTGTATGGTGCCTTCACTCTCTGTTCAGTTGAACAGGACATGCTTGCTCCTGATGTATGGGCAAAATTTGAGAAGTATTTGTCTGGGCTTCAGACAGTGTACAGGGTGGATTTTAGACTGAATGATTAAATGACATACAGAGTAGGTTTTAAAAATGTACATTTATTGTAAAAAAATGCTTTTCAATTCAAATATATACAAATGGCAATGGTTTTATGGATATTTTTTATTCATAATACAATAATTTAATTGTACCTGTTAAGACTTCTATCATCACATAGACCCTTCAAGACACTGTGAGAAAGCGTGCTTCTTTGATTTTTAGGAATATTTTCATGAGGTTTTCCTTCCTTTTGGTCATATGTGGGCCCCTGATTATCTAAATGAACTGAAGTTCCTGCCTTCTTCTGCACTACATTGCAGTCTCAAGGGTGCTCGTTTCCAGAGCACAATGTTTACTGAAATTGACTTTTTTTCTTTAACCATACAATTGTTTCCTAATTAATTTTGCCCGTAATTAATTTATGCGTTCTGTTTGATGTATAGTAATACTTTGAAAGCAGCACTGCTAGTCTATTGCATACTTTTCTACCATTTCACTGCAGTGAGTTCAAAAGAAACAATGTGTTTGACAAAAAAAAGCACAATGCATTTAAATGTGCTCCATTTTTATGTTTGTTTTTAACTGAACATTAATGAATTAACATTTTTAAACAATCCATCATCATTGTTTTGATGCCACTTATTTTTAACTCAATTATATTCTAATTGCTCATTTTTTGTAATATGCAGGGGATACTTTCCCCACTTTGTTCAACACACAACAAAAGATTAATCACAAATAAGAGCCATGATCAAAAACATGGTAATTAATTTGCAGCACTAAGTAGGAAATTGTAATCCTAATAAAAAACAATGGGTTATGCATTGTAAATTAACACCCACTGTCTCTGGGTATTCATTCAGTGTGTGGTTTTGTGTACAGATAGCAAAGCAGCAGGCAACGTATGCTTGAACATGGCAGAAAGTCTAACTTACTGGAGCTGTCAGTGTTACTATGCCATTAGGGAAATTAAAAAGTTTTGTTAAGTGAACGAAATAAATATAAATTAGCTTAATTGCATATCATGTTTTTTGCATGGCTAAATGTCTAGGGTAACATCCTCAGGCCAGAAAGTTTGACAGTGGTCATTTTATTTTTTAGGAAACTGTCTCAGTGCCAAGTTGAGTGTCAATATACACTATATGGACAAAAGTACTGAAACGCCTGTTCATTCACTCATGTTTGTCCTGCTTTTGTTGGAGTAGCTGTCTCTACTGTCCAGGGAAGGCTTTCTATTAGATTTTGGAGCATTGCTGAGAGGCTTTAATTGCTTTCAGCAACATAAGGGATAGTGAGGTCAGGATGTTGGTTGATCACCACTGCTTTTCATCCCCAACTCATCCCCCACAGTTAGACTGCTCCTCAGATCTGTGCTGGGAGGGGGGGGGGGGGGGGCTTTATACCCCTATTCTATTGGCAGTACTTCTCTACAGGAACTAGACAACCTGTGTGTGTGTATTTAAACATCTGTTTCAGCAATTGGTGCAACTTAAAGCTGAATGTTTTTATTAGAAGTGATGTCCACAAACATTTGGACATGTAGTGTAAAATTTCAGGTGGATAATTAATGCATTAAATGTGCTGAGAAGCTCAACTGTGCTATGTGGCTAATAATTTCACATTATACCGGTAAAAGACAAGACCTTTGTCTTCAAAGTGTTGACATTACATGACACCTAACAGTTCAGCATTCAACTCGATTCAGCTTTCAGAAACAGAATGGGATTCATGCTTGGACCTCAGTAAGTAAGTGTACTTAAACCCAAAATAAACGCACCTCTTCATATACCTCAAAAGTACACATTAACACAGCAGGAGTGAGGTTGCACTCTAAGATTCTAGCTAACATTTGGAACGGACCACCATCAAATTGTCAATGGTGATACATCGAGATCTAGCAGTGGCAAATTGGATGTTCCAAACTCCTGCTTGATTGATGGCTGGAGGCTGCCATTCTGTCAGAGGTGCCATAAGTGTGCGATATTAGTAAAAATGTTGCACCTTCTACTTCTTTCAAATCTGTAGGTATGAAGAACAATTAATTGTTGGGTTGGATCAGATTTCTTTTAAAACGCCTCTTGTCATATGAAGCCATTTCTAAGGCTTTTGCGTCTTGTTATGTTGGTGGAAAATGTCTCCTGCCTCGCCGAAAAGTGTTCTTTGTCAGTCTGTCCTTTCTCCAACCCTCTCTAGCTCAGGATTGTATTGAGCTGGAAGGTGAATGCGTTTCTTGAACATTCAGTAAGCACAGTGCCAGACATAATGAAAACTGCCACTTTTTTGCCACCATATGCGCCCTCATTGTGTGCCCAAGGGCAGCTCATTCATGTTCCTCTCAGCGTCGGCCACAGCGTTTTTTGTGGGTTTGACATAATTTCGCTTTTGTTACGTTCATTATTTTTATCTTCCCCTCTTCTGCCGTTTGTTGTTGATTAGCTACTCCATAACTGGCACTTTTTCTTCTCGCATGTTTGTGCTTCTTGCTTGTCTCTGGGTGAGTGGGTATTGAACGTGGGCACTTAAAGCAGAAATATGTATGCTCCACAAAGCTCGAGAAAACCTTGGGTTGAGCTTCTCAATTGGGTAGCATATGAGCAACAGTGGGTCTTGGATGCCTCTTAGTGCTTGTCCAGTTTAGAGAACTTGCATCATTTCAAGCAGATACAGAAAGTCTATACATTTTGTTTGTGCTCAGCTGTACTTGTACTGGAAATGTGGCCCTTTTCTGTCATCTCTATCCTATTGCGTCCTCAATGAAATGAAGAGGAAAAAAGAAAATAGCCCTAACAACTTCTTTTTCTTTTTTTTCTTTTCCGTTTTCTCCTTTTGCAGGGTCTCTTCATCTTCCTGATATATGGCGTGTACAACACGGAGGTAAGTCTGCAGTGTGTCTCAAGGCTGACTGAGTGAGTGAGAGAAATGACAAGTTTCTGATGGCTCCCCACCAATGGGATGTGGGGTGAGTGGTGGGGGGAGGATCGAAGTCAACGTTGTCTTTTTTTTCCCTCTCTCTTTTTTTTTCACATGAGCGTCCCACTGCCCTTCATGCTTGGGCTAACTTATATGCATCCAAGCCCGCCATTAACCACTGACACGCAGAGTAAAGAGCTAGTCATTCCTCACCCACATTGGCTAATATTTCACTGCCTCTTTAAGTTTTTAAACTCATGGTCCTCCATTTAACATTCTGACATTAGGGCCCTGCCAGCTTAGGGCGTCTTTGCTGGAAGTCCGGGATGAAACAGAATATATGCAGGACAGCAGGCAGATAGTTTGGGGCATGTCACAGAAAACAGTTATTAACATTTAGATGCTCTTTTAGAGGGGAAACTAATGGTACGGGGTAGAATATAGGTTTAATGGATGAGGCCTATTTTGAATAAACACTTTTTGGTAAATTGTCCTCTTTAAATTCTAATGAAAAACATGAATAAAGTAAATATGGATAAGTATAGCATGTGTTCCTAACATTGGTTATAGATCATCTTTGATACATGTATTTGTATGTACATATGCTATATGTAGCACACTTCTGTTCTGGGGAGGAGTGTGGAGAAAAGCTTGAATGTCTGCACCTTTATCCCTTGATTGTCAGTGGGTCGTTTTTTAATATTACGTTATTTTAGACAGCATTGTACTGAAATGATGTCCATGAAAGTTTTTGAATTTATGAGTTTAGCTGTCACTTTCTTTGATTTCATTCCATACCTTAATTGCTTGGCATTCCAGTAATTGCTCAGCATATGTTGCTGTCTGCAATTCCATCAGTTAAGGTTTCAGTTAAACACAAAAGTCAAAAGTCACAACATTATGCACGATTAACAGCTTTCTGCAGCCCCTCTAGTGGCTTTTCTGCTTGCACAATGGAAACCTACAAATTGCATAACTGGTACTATGTACTGGTTCAAGGCTTATTTACGCTGCTCATAGTAAAATTGATCAGCATGTAGAATCAGTGCTTTCTGTATGTTATCACTGTAAAGATGATACACTGTGTTTTTCTCCAGTTGAGTGTACCAGCTCATTCAGTGCACACTGTGGATTGCTAAACATTTATTATTTATTTTCAGAGTAAAGATAAAACTATTATTACTTATATGTACAAGCTATATTCCTATTAACATCCTTCTTGTTCAGAAAGATAGTTTGCAACACTAACAAAATAAAGAATTATGAATTTTCCATTTTGTTAGACCACATTTATCAAGCAAATGCAGCAACATCAGTAAGGCAATGTCATATTAATAGAATAAAGTACATTAAACAGTGAAAATGGGGGCCACTCATGGACCAGAGGAAAGAATCTTAAAGTAAGCCATTTCTGTTTCTGTTTAGTATGAACCAGTTTGACAGAATAATAAGAATAATAATGTGTATGAAAATACTCCTGTAAAAAGTCCGCTGCAGCCTTATAACCCAGGCCTAATTTTGGCTGGCATGCTAAACTGTTGTCTGTGCTGTACCATGCTTATTTGCCTCCATTTGCCTCCACAAGTAACATAATTTATTTGACCTTCTAATGTGGACTGGAGGCTTTGATGTCAGTTAAAATGCTTTTATGGTGGCCAAAACAGATCTATAGCAGGTTTAACTCAATCAGCCCATGTGCCCACTGTGTTCATTAACCTTTAAGCATATTTTATTGGTTACTAGCTGGAATAGTGGAATAAAGATTAAATTGCACCTTATTATAGTTGAAGTAATTCAATATCCAAGGCTTAAGTCATATTCAGTTAAGCCACCACTGTAAATTATCACCATATTTCAATATTTTTGTGTATTGCGACATTATTGAGAGAGAAAGGTTAGAAAGGTTGATGTAATGTGTGCTTTGATATAAGATTCATTTTACGGTTATTATGCGGTAATTAAACAGGTTATACTGCAGTTAGTAGTCAAATCTTCTAAATCCAAGATTTTTGGCACCTCCCCGTTATGAACCCTGTTACATTCATTATAAGTATATATTCTTATATATTTTGCATTCAAGCTGACTTTTACACAGTTTGTATTGTTTTTCCACCCACTAAAATACATTAAACATTCATTTCCATTGACCATTTCCTTGCTGAGTATTAGTCAAAGCAGTCTGGGAGGTTATAAAAACTGTTCTTATTTAGATGAGCTCTCATGCAAAAAGTGTTTATATATCTTGGAGTGTGTGGGCAAGGTCAGAGACACCTGGGTACAGACCTCCACCCTTCAGCACCTTCAGCCTGGCACAGTCTGAGTGCCTCAGCCTTTTGTCTTCCTTCGCTCGTACCTTTTCACCCACCATAAAAGAGGTGTGAGGAGGTGGCCCTGAGTCAGAGCCCTGCATTGACATCACACAGTCTCGCCGCTGACCCTCTCCGCATTGTAAAATAAATCATCGCTGCATTCTTGCTTAAGTGGCTTTTTTAGTGCTTGGGAATCTATTTTCCAACTCCCCGCTCTCCTTGACCCTGGGGTCTTCACAATTTGTGAGCAACCCATGTTTGCTTTATGCGTTTTTCAAAAGGAGTTTTGTAAATATAAAATGTAATAATCTTTCCGTTTTCTCTTCTCTTGCTCGCTCTTTTTTTTCCACTCTACCCCCCCCCCCCCCCACACACACACACACACCCTTTGTGTGGTTTCTGAAGGTGTGACAAGAAACACTGGCAGATTAAGTTTCACCCCTCCTTATACAGCAAAGGAAATTCTCGGTTAATAGAAAAATTACAAAAAGCTGAAGAGAATAGTTGAAGTTTTAGTATATGAAAAAAATTCAAGGAATTAGAGAGCGGAAGAAAGAGGCCAAAGGGAAAAGTTCTGTTCTGTCTGCTCTCATTCAAGAAAACCTCTCCACATCTTCAAGAACCATGAAATCTGTTTCAGACATCTGTACACTTGAGTTTCCTCCAGATGAAGAGAAAAAAAACTGGCTAAGATGCTCTGTTAGAAGATTCTTGCTGAATAGAAGAAGAAAGTGAGCTCATCGTATTCATAATTGATGGAGAATAAGTTCAATTTGGCTGACTGTGGCATATATCCTTTAAGAAGTCTACTTGCTAACTTACATTTTATGATGATTTGTTGATTAAACTCATATTTATGAACATTACTCTTTCAGGTCTCTTTACAGCTACATTATCTACTATTTATTCTTACTCTGTATTATTGTACTAATTAATGTATATTTACACATAATTATGCAGAATACTACTGAATTTTTATATTCCATGGGTCAGTGTAATTAACTATTTCCTATGCCATACTGCTACACATTAGATCAACGTCTTATTAACAATAAGAGAGGTCGGTAAGTTCATTTATTCATCAAAAGCAATCTCTCATTTCTTCAGAATGATTAGAGTTTCTATGTGCCGGCATGTTAAAACTGGTTGAAACGTTTACTATAATCATAAGACAAAAGGCCTCATTATTGATTTAAGTGAGATTTCCCTCGTTGGTCATCTTATTATTTCTCTCTTTGATGACCTTGCTTTCCCTCGTCCTCATTCCAAGGATGTCAGCAGGTGTTACCATTTGCATAACTTTCATATGGAAATCACATCTAATACACTTTTACATAGAAAGCCTGAACTGTCTTACTGTAAAAACAAAAAAAAAACCTTGAGAGCAAGGCAGGCAAACAGCTCCTAAGTATAGTAAGTTGAAGCTGCGTCCTCAGCGGCCCAATTGCTGGAAATATGCTTTTTCTACATTGCTTCCCGTGATTTTCTCCTGAAATAAATTGATTTGATTTCCCAGTTCCATTCATTAGGGCTACAGTGCACTTTGGGCATTTCAAATCATGACTCACTGGAGAAAGAGAAATAGAGAGAGAGAGAGAGAAAGGCAGAGAGAGGGAGAGGGAGAGGGAAAGAAAGAGAGATAGAGAGAATCCAAATCTGACATATTACTGTTGACTGGGGGTTGTCAAAGGTGCTTTGTTCTCTTCATTAGCCCTGTCGACACAGGCAGTGGTGTCTATGCAAAACATGCCCCTGTATGTATGTCTGTGTGGCAGCATAATTTATGACAATGCCAGGATCTAATGAAGTCATAAGACATAATGCATATTCACCAGCACGAGGGGCTGGGCCTTGGCTTGCAGCAGGCAGCAGGCTGACTCGGGAAAATGCTGTGTATTTGTTCTGAATGGTGACAGCCTTGTTGAGACAAAATCCTGTAGCAGGAAAAATATGTGTCTTTAGATAGGAAGCGCATGACTTGTTTAAACAAAGGACTTTTATTGGCTAATGGTTATTGTTTTCTATTTGTATACATGTAAGTGCAAGAGAAGATAAATAGAGTCAGAAAAATAGAATTCATATTGTCAGTAAAATGTCAAATCAGTTCATCACATCTATTTAGGCTGTAGGAACCTTGTATGATGAATAGACCAATAGTTTTTGTTTTTTTTTTAGAATTAATTTCAAAATGCACATTTTCATATTTGTTGTAAGCAAATATCTTTATTTTTAAGATTGATACTAATTAATGTGAATAATATCATCTAGCAACAGGTTTCGTAGCTTTGGTATAAAAATACTTTCTGTCCAATTTGAGTAAATGAGTGCACTTAAAATAAATAAATTGGGCTAATTTCTGTGTTATCACACCCAGGGATTCAGAGCAATTATCCAGTAATACTGGTGGAGTATCATCATTGTAAGGCCTCCCAAGCTGTAGTGTCATTGGCACAACTGAAATGACAATGTTGTGTCTGATATTGATACAGCAGAACAGAACAATGTAAACACATTAAAATATTGTGGAAAATATTATTTCTAATGGGTTTATTTATGACATCACAAAAACAGTGAATTGGCAATCTGTTTTTGCAGATCAGTTCACTTATGCCATCATCAGAACAGTTCATTGTTAATATGAAGTCATTATACATGACTAGATAGATAGACAGACAGTCAGACAGACAGATAGACAGATTATACAAATTACAAAAAAAAGACAATTTATTTATATATGAGTTTTATACATAACACAATGTACAGTATACTGTATACAATACATTATGTATTAAATTATCATAGAAAAAAGTTTCACAGACATGCAAAAATCCTGAACGTTAGGCATGACTGCACATGGTAACTGAATTCTATCAGTACTTTAAAAATACATTGTCCATGTAATAATACAGAATACATTTTTGGAATGTAGTCTGTAATCTCTGGCCTGCTGTTGGTGAAATTTTACCGATACTGGACAATATTATCAGCCAGCTGATATATGGGTTGGGCTCAGGTGCCTTTGCATGTGCACTTTCATACATCCTCCCTCTTTCTCACACTGTACAAATGCAATCTGTTCTGCAAGGATGGTCCTTTCCTCCAGTGCTTCATTTCTGCAGCCCTTTGGTGTCATGTGACAGATGATGGGTTAAAGTGCTCTCCTTACTTTAGCGGCTCTGCGTGTCACTTTCAGGACCCATTACCTGTGACAAACTGGAACGTTTCAGTCCACTCTCATTCCCTACCCGTGAACGACTAGAACACAATGCCTGCTGTTTGGCGTCTGTATTCCTCAATTGGACTGAATTTAAAGCTGGGCACTGGTGTTAAGGTTTGAGCTCACAGCCTTGTTTTTCTCTTACAGATACGCAACACAGTCAAAAGAATCAAAGAGAGGAGGAAGGCTCAGAATTTCTCTGTAAGTAAGCAAGCATAAACAATACCATGCTTATCAATAGAAGGTTGCCTTTTCTAACACACTTAGGAAGGAAACGTCATTCGAGTGATTTTTCAAAAGGAAATCAATTTCTGCATAATAAAATCATATGAAGTGGTGTGAAATTTAAAGTGTGGGTTTAGTGATAAAGTGGAAACAAAAACAATATTTGGGAACTACTTTGCCTCACATCACTGTATGTATGCTATTATGCTATAGTTTTACATTTGTATTATGTATTAGACATCAAGCCCTTGTTATATCAAATGACATGAATGTGCTAAGAAAACATGATGTCTGTTGAATAGACCTATAAAATGAATGTACAGGTGTTAATGACATCACCAGAACAAAGAATTAAACACTAGTTGTTGTTTTTTTGCTCCTTATCCATTTTTGACATCAAAAGAACAGTTCATTGCAATGTAAACTGTCTGCTGAACTGCTTTTACAGTTCTTTGTCCACTTATAACATCACATGTACAGTTCATTGCCTATTTATGAAATTACTAGAACATTGAATCGAAAACTGTCATTTGCAGCTCATTTTACAATTATAACATCACAGGACAGTTCATTGATGACATCACAAGAATAATTTATTAACATCATTTATGATGTCACAAAAACATTGCATTAAAAACTGATCTGGTTTTCAGGTCACGGTCATCGCAACCACAATGTGTGGTCTTTTCTGACATCACAAAAACATTGAACTGAAAACTGTTATTTACAGCTCATTGTCCACTTATGACACAACAGTCCAGTTCATTGTTCATTTATGACATGACAAGAACAACTGCTTGTCCATTTATGTTACAAAACATTGCATTGAAAAGATCTGGTTTTGCAGGTCATTGTACAATTATGACTTCACAGGACAGTTCATTGGCACAACCAAATGGTCTTGTGTTGTCATAAACTGTATATATTAGTCAACGTACAGCAGGTTTGCTCAGCTTATTCATGCTGAAGTGCTGTATATAGGGGTTTCAACACTATATGACACAGTAGGCACAGTGCAGCCAATTAGAACAGAGGGCTTTTACATACATCGTTCTTAAAAAGACAGCAACGAAAAGGAGCTTCTTAATTCTAAGGGATAAAGAGAAACTGGAAAATAATTATGTACAAATGAATGATGAATGATAAAATAACGTGGAGAATTCACATGTTCAGCTCAGGGGAAAAGAGGATGTTTATGTTTATGACTGATTTAATAGTGAAGTCATGTTTTCAGTGTTTTATGCTTAGCAATGTTGTTAATTAACAGTGGGTAAAGTGCATAAAACAACAAAAGCTCAGCCAAACAGATTTTAGACTCAAAATGATGTCTTTTGAATTAGGTATTTAACTGTTTTCTTAATGCATTTTCTTTTACCCAAACTTAAATGATTTTTGTTTAGAAAATGTAAAAAATGCTTTAATTTATTTACTTAAATATATAAACTTAAATATATATATATTTATGAATGATAGTTCACCTTTCCACTCTGGCCACCTCAATCCTAGGAATGTCAGGCAGCAGCCCAGGGTTACAAGTTTCTAATCCTGCACAAGCTTGTCCCTTGACATTAAACTGTCAACTCAGTATTTATACGCAAGTCCACTGTTCGTGGAGATCACTTAGCTTCTGCAAAGCGGTTTAAAAGTAGTTAATAGCCCCTGCCCCCCTCACCCTACCACCTCTCTATGCTTCTCTCTCTCTCACACACACACATTCAGTGCTCTCTCCTTCAGCTCCACTCTGCCACTGCAACTTGTCCCCTTATGAATGATCATATTAACTCTCCTCCGGGCTTGTCATGGTTTATGGCCTACGGCAGTATGTAGTATGTCCCTCTCAGCCCTGCTATGCCACCTGGTCATTGAGAGCCGAATGAGACAATTTCTAAAGGTAGATTGATTTTAGACTATCCCCCCCCCCCCCCCCCTCTTTCCTTTGACCCCCCTGACAGGCCCGACACTGTTAAGTCTGAGACTAGTAAAAAACGACCACAGCACCAAACGCAAGCGGCAGGTAGTGGCTGATATATATCGTCACGGACTGTATTAGCGGTGGGACCCTTTTGCACTCTCAGGGCAGTTTTCCAATTTTCTAAGTCCACACGATGGGAGTCGACAGCTGTATGCGGTGGATGGCTTTTTAGCTAATGCTGTTTTGGTTCATAAATCTGGGGGAGATATACTGTATCTACCTGAGTGGTTTGGTGCCGGACATGCAGTAGAGTAGGATGAAAACATATACTGTTCTTTATTGGACTGGAGAGTGTGGACAAAGTGCTCCAGTGCAGCTAGCATAGCTTAGTAGATGAAAAGTCACATCAATTTTTTCCAATAAAGTGACTTTCTGGAGGATCTGAAGGGCCTGTTGTCATTATTGCCGTACTGCATTCATTTAAAAATGTAGGACAATGAAAAAACACCCAAACATCTAGTAAAGTATCCTTCATGTGGTTTAGATCACAGGTGGTAAACTCATTTAAGGGAACGGGCAACATTACAGGGTTGGACCAAAAACCCAACACTTATTTTTAAAAAGGCATGACATTCTTAGTTTGCTAATGGGAAATTACATGCCATTATGACAAATTTGTAGCTGTCATTCAAAATCCTCATATCTCCAAAAATGATGACTTTACAGAAGGAAAAACTGAACTTTTAATGGATGTCGATTCACATTATATCAAAAAGTGAGAAACTGAGAAAATGGTGATACAAGGTTTTTGACATTAGTTAAAGTTTTGTCATAGCAGTAAAAACATTCACTAGTTTCTTAGTAATTTTGAAACAGTCCTCTCACTCGACCCATCACAGTCAGTCAGCGTTTGCCGTTTTAAAATGAGACCACTCATTTTCATTTAATAGTACTTGCTCTCGCCATGAGAACAGTTATATTAAATGTATATATTATTCAATGTATGCATTATAGGATTCAGTACCAGTACTGTCAGCTAAATAACTGAAACCCTGTTTTAAGGCTACGAAACATTTGACCTTCTGGATAAGTGTGATTTTCTCATGCCTAATATCATTTTTATGTTGACCTGACCACTGTCACTAGAGTGTCTGCTGTCTGCTGACCTGAATGACCTCACACTTGAACACACTGTGGCAGATTGCTTGGAGGAATAAAGCTGTCAGTTGTACTGGCCAAATAAAAAACGACCCCCCTTTCAATACTTGCTGGGTCTGGGTCCATGACAGCCCAGAAATATAGATATAAATTGAAAGCAGATTAGTTTTTTGATCCTAATTCAAGTTTTGACAAGCTATAGGATGGAAAAGAGCTCGGATGCATGCTGCATATGTGTGCATTTTCAACAGTATGAAAAAAAAACAGTAAACATCCATGAGTTCTGAGATCTGGGCAGAACATTCATGTCACATGTTTGTTGGTGTTTGTTGTTGGAGATGATAAAAGAGATTTAAAAAAAAATGCATACAACCAGTATCACCTTGGCAAAACAGTATAAGATGTTTTTGGCAAAATGAAGTCAAGAAATGCCAGTAATGACAAGTAATGATTATCTATGGCTTCCCATTTTCACTTGTTTATTGTTAGAGTTGGTACACTATTTCATCTGGATATGACTATCATTTGTCTAAAATGATCACCACCACTGAAGACTCCATGTGAGCTGTTTTTGTTAGCTAGCTTAGCTTCAGAAACCCTCACTAACCATCCCTGTGCAGCATCCTATATACACCTAGTTTGTTCGCTGTGGTAGATATGGACTATAACTTTGGACTGTAACTATGTCATCATGTCATTACATCAGTGTAAAAATGCGTCGGTACACAGTGATGCAGTGATTTGCATTGGTCTAAAGTTGACAAATCATCTGTAGCAAGTACCTAGTGCATGTACCTTCTCAGCTAATGGTTTCTTTACATGCTAAGTTCACTTAGTGCAAGCTTCATTTCCAGTTGGCGCAGAAAGACTGTGTTTGACGCAGTTCTGATGCAGTGTCCCTCTGCTATTTCCTCCAGAACTGTGGCAGCTCCAGACCGTCCAGCTCTGTCCACAGCTCTCGGCCAGGCAGCTCCCCTGTGCCCAGCTCTCTGGGTGGGCTTGGGGTCGATGCCAATCATACAGGAAACCACTCTACAGCCAGCGACAGCACCAGCTTGAGCTACAGCCATGAGAGTAAGTGCCTGGCTTATACTTTTGCTTCTTATGCTGCCAGAGTTTGGAGTACTTTTTCAGTAACTATGCAGTTAGGAACCTCTGCATAGCATTTGCACACTTTTTAATGTGTATGGGTGTCCATGTGTGTGTGTGTGGTTGGGAATATGTATATATAAAGCAGAGATTCTGTAGAAATCTGTGCTGCATTACGAGCCGAGGAAAGCCTAGCAACTGGTAGAGGGGTGGTGAACTTCAGAATGACAGCTATGTTTTAGACTGTAACATTCTCCAGACACAGCAGACTGCAGGGCTCCACTCGCCTTTTCTGACCTCAACATTATTGGGTTGCATCACAGTAATTGGCAAGGGGCTGCATGCCAGTTAGGATCTTTTCAAAAAAACAGAATGACAGAGCTTTTGACAGCAAGAGCACTGACAAAGAATAACATCATTCATTTGTATTAAGTATATTACATTCAGTAGCTTATAAATTTAACATTCATAACTGATTGTGGTTAATCTTCTTCCCACATTTTGAGAATATAGTTTTGTGCATGTTTTTGAAACAGCCCTGTGAGTTAATGAAACATTTATTTACACAGTTTTTTTTTTATCATGGCACCTAAACTTTATTTGTGAAACCTGTAAATTACAATTCATACAGCTTGGAAAAACTCATTATTTTGCCATTATTTGCACCACATATGTGAATTCATGTCTCAGAACCATACCAAAATAATAAAATTAATAATACATAATAAAATACAATTCAATCAAATCTCAGAATTATGTGATGCATTGAATTGTTGTATAAATAATTGTCATAAAATGTATTCATAGTAAGGTGATAGATTCACATCTCTAATATTCAGAGTTGAAATGAATGTTTCCGCAGCTAATCTAATAGCAAATAATTATATCATAAACTCACAGTTCAGCTAGTCATTGTTGACAGCTGGTACACAGAGCATGCAAGGATTGTTGAATGTCTTTTATCTGAGAATTATATCATATTATAGTCTTTTTATTCTTTATATTAGTTCAAATGTTTTTGATATTTTGCCAATTAACTACATCTATTTATTGTCTATCTTGCAATGGCCTTAGGTTACCAGTATTGTATTATTATAGTACAATTAGTACTATATACTACTATTAGTAGTAGTAGTAGTTATAGTAGTAGTTATTATTATCTATTATCTATTATTACTATTATCTCCATAATAGCTTATAAAGGCCAATCTAAGATGAGCAGAACAAGTACACATGCCCACTACATATTGATTGACTGCATTACCCACCCCATTACTCTAGGTGGTTATGTGTTTCTCTTAGTGCTACACTAATGGTAATGCAAATGGATAGATTTTTTGTGCAGACTGTATGCATAGGCCAACAGAGGCTGTCCTGCTCAAAAGCGGTGCTACTGATCATGCTGACGAAGCACCCACACTAGGGCAATAATCCCATGCAGCACGGGCCATGATTGAATATTTGTTTTAAAAGCTGAGCATTTTTTAAGGGCAGTCAGCCAGCAGTGAAGCTAGTGTACTGAATGAGGAGCTAGAAAAGCCTAACAATGCATGTAGCAGATACCACTGAAAACTTCACCTATGTATATTACTGTTTTTTCATACTGATTGTAATGATCCGTGTCTTATCCTTAATGAATGCAGGTAAGCAAGGTCTAAGAATTCATTGTGCAAACATTAGCAAGAAATCTATTCATTAGTGGTTTTGATCACTTTATGCATTTAATTTCTCCAAGCCTGTGCTTTGCATTGGCTGAGTACAACACACCATATGGGATGCTGTATTGATTGCAAAGAAAGAAGAAAGAGGGTAGGGACAGGTGCCCTTTAAGTTGTAAAACTGTCTCATTTTGAGTACAACACTGAAGGAATGAAAAGGGTAATTTTATTTTTTTTGCTTCCATATATTCTTTCTGATACACTAGGTTGTACTAACATGTACTGCAAAGACTGAAGGTTCTGCTCTGTTTTATCCTTAATCTTTTGTCCTTTAAAACAGTCCTCTTATCCCACAAGCGGTCTTTAGCAAACTACATACATTTTACTTGTTACATTTTAAGATGGGCTGCAGTGAGTTGGAGAATTTGTTTCAATTTATTATTACCAGCAGTGGTAATAAAAAAAGAGTGGAGTAATGTAATATTATTTCTTTCTTACTCGCAACTCAATTGCTATGACATTTCTATAAAACTAAAGATCCTAAACTTTCAGTTACCACATTTGTGTCCATAAATAAATAAATAGACAAAAGTAACCATAAAATTAACCAGTACCTAAAATTAGTCATAAATTTAACACCACCTGCCTAATATCAGGTATATCCCCTTCTGCCGCCACAACAGATTTGACCATTCGACTCCAGTTGGTGCATCACATACAGCAGGGATTATCACTTATGGTCCTGGAGGACCAGAGTCCAGCGCAGTTTGGTGATCCAGCATGCTGTATCTGATTCAACTCAGCACTTTACAAACAGGTTTAGCAAGTGGTTTAGCTATGCTAGACCTAGACCCGTTTCATAACAGTTCTCCTAGAGCCCTGACCTCAGCCTCCTCAAGCACCTTTGGGATGAATGCTTTATCCTGACTAATACTCTTCTGGCTGCATGGATGCAAATACCCACAGTAATGCTAGTAAAAATCCTTTTACCCTTACCAGAAGGGTAGAGTCAATTATGGCAAAATAGGAATCCTCTCCAAATGAATGCACATGTGAAGAGATGTTCAACAAGCGCATATGGATGTGATGTTTGGTTGTCCAAATACGTTTGGCCACATATACAAAAATAGCACATACACAAATAATTTGTGAGTACCTGTGAGACACATTGTGTTCAGATTCAAATATCTGTATTTTGTTTGGTTGTCTGCCACACTAATGCTCATAAAACAACAGCGTCAGCTTGTCCAAAGAGCTTGCAATATAAGTCTTTTGAACTGAGCAAAATGTGCCTCTTCCCCCCTATTTGAACAATTTACCTTTATCCTTATTTTTCTCCTCTGTAAGTATAGCCAGATAGGGCCTGGCCTTGGCAGTTGTATGTAAGTAGGCTTTATGGCAGCTTTCTGGCGTTTGGGAAAGTGTGGTTCCAAATCAGGTTGTGCTGTTGGGAGTGCTGGAGTTGAGCACTTGATTGGAGCTTATTCTTGTAAATACTCAAATAAACAGCAAGCACAGCGTGTTGTCACTTGAGCAATTGTTTACATTCCTTCCCCACTTTCTACACTCTAATGCTGGCCATGTTCTTTCTGTCTTACTCAAACACTTGGAGGGAAAATATGGCAGTGTTATTAAAATGTTACAAAAAAGCAGGTAGAGGGAAAATACATGCATTTTAAGAATTAAGTTATATAGAATGAATGTTTGTTTGCTTCTTTACATCTGACATATCCTTTAAGGCATTGATGCATATTTCATATAAATAATGTACATTAATAAACAGCAGAATTCAATTAAAAAGCTTTAATACAAACTAAACACGCCCTGTATATAAAACTATTGGCCTATTAATAACCCCCACCTTTCTAGAGACGAGTGTAGCCTCTGAGCTGCACTCTTTCTTTAAAACTCACAGCCTTTTTGAATCTTTTCAATCTAGCTTCCATGCCATGTACAGCACTGAGACAGCTCTGTCTTCTCCTGATTCTGCTGCCCTTAGCATTCTACTGCTTCTAGAGTTAAGAGCTGCATTTAGCAGAGGTAATCATGGCAGACTTGTAGACCTGTAGACCTATATTCCTATATTTCTCATAGATTTAACTTAGTTTCATAAATCTGCCAACAGTACTGTTAATCAGGGAGTAGCCCAAGGGTCAGGCCTTGGCCCTCTCCTTTTCATCCTCATCTTGTTCAGACCCTTGTCCTATTTTTCTGTATTCAAGGCCTCAAACAATGAATGAGCACAAATGTCATAAACTAAATAAACTGATAAAATTGAAATCATACTATTCATACTAGCAGGTCTATATACATAATTTCAGACCTTTTAAATTTCACACTGAACTTAGGTATTGTCATTGTTCCGTCTTCATCAGTAGTTTATAGCCTTGGTATACTCTTTGATTCTTTTGGAAGCCACATTAAGTCACTGGTTAAATTTTTTTTTTTCCACCTACATAATACTACTCGTTTTCTGCTAATACTCACCATGCAAGATGCTTAACCTTTGGTCCATGCTTTCATATCCCATTGCAACTGTTTCGGACAGTACTTTACATAAAGTTCTCTAACATGATCAGAGGCCAATAAATCCATACGTTTCTATGGATAAATACATTTTACAGCAATGTACGCTACTTACTTACTTATACTTCCTCCTTCCACACAGAAACCATGTACTCCAGTGGCACCCTCAGGCCCACACAGCTTGGTGTTTTCCCTGTCCAATCAGCTAAATTCCAGACCTTACATGAAAAGTCTTTAAAAAACACAAAGCTGGTCAGCTCTTCATGGCTGGGATTGGTAACCACTGCTATACATACAATATTGAGTAGACTTTTGAAAAGAAATCTGTTCATAACTCACCATGTAGCATGTGTGTGCGGTGGTGGCAGTGTCAGTGATAACAGATTGGAAGGAAAGTTGAATTTGTTTCTGCTTAGGACGGTGGCTGCTTTATACATATGACTCCAGCTTTTGTGGTAATGGGATCTATGATGGATGGCAGCCTCCATTCTTTAGAGATATTTATTTATTTATGAGTCTGTCTATTTATTCAGTCAGATTGCCCATAGCTGGTTTGCCACCACTGAAGGGTGGGCCACTGCCACCTGAGATGTCCACCATCAAAGTTGCTGAATCTCCCCACCAACCCCCACCTCTCCACCCCCAAGTAGCCAGTGCTACTGTTCAACATCAGAGTGGGCCAATATTTGCTCTACCAGCCTTAGGCTAACAGAAAGGATGGGTGGCAGATTCATGATATGCCCACTCTGTCTTCTCATCTGTGGGCTTTGGCCTGCCTCTCTCCCAACTCCCATCTGCCTAATTGTTGACAGATGTCAGCTGAAAAGGCCAGTACTATATGCCCTTCACATATACTCATGTGTATGTATATTTAAGATGAAATTGCCCTTACAATTCTGCCTTAGTTGAAATCTGCTCAGGCAGACGCAAAAATCTATTAGGAAGTACACTGAAATATATCTGTATTGTATAACTCGTATTCAGTTATAACCACTCTGTGATGAAACTGATATTCGAATTTTATAATAATGCAATTTTATATAAAGTTTATTATATTAACCTTATTTTAACACAAGATCAATGGAATTCTCCAGTGTTTTCAGGTAAATCTGTCTGCCCCATCTGTAGGATAATTAGACCAATTTGCCTGTATTTAGAAAAGAACTAGAAACCTACTTATGCGAAATACTGATTATAAAACCAAACAATTTGCACTTGCTAAATAAAGTATATGAAGTATGGGTGGAATATCCATTCAAATATGAATTTATCCTCATGCTGCCTGCCATCAGCAGCCGGAGCCAGAGAGAGCACAACTGACCTTGCTCTCTCTGAGTGGGTGAATGGCTCTCTTTCTCCTCACATTACTTAATTGTGACGGCTTGAAGTTTGAGGCAAATAAGGTATATCTAACCCTGTATTGCATTATTGGTTTCAGTTGATATTTGCGGTACATAGTTACATATTTGAAAAAATTAAATGTTGATTTTATTGTCAATGGTAATTAATGGCTCAGTACAAATGCAATAGCTGCAAATCCAATAATATTGCATTTAGCCTACACTGTTAAACATAAAGGTTCCTAAGTTGAATATCCAGCAGGAAAAACTGGAAACTGGAATATAACCTTTAACCTTTACATCATTTATATAGTTTACAAAAAATTACCCTTCCATTGAAATGTCCTTTGTAGTCTTCCTTGGCATTGTGTATTCTGAATATAGAAACCCACATATATTCTTCTAGGTTCTCTCTGTTGTCTCTCTTGGTGAATTGACTGAGTCATTGATCATTATCTCCATTAAGTGTGGTGCTAGAGCAGCAGCCAGCTGTGCACATTTTCCTTTAGGAGTCCACCTCATGTAAACGTCTGCCGGTCATCGTTTAATCCCAGTCCCGGAGCCAAATCAAGGTCTTTCAATCACTGGGCCATGTCCCTTTAGGGGTGACCTCCTCTAACTCACCGTGTCACACCCCTGAACCCGGGAGGGCTCCACAGCCCACGATGGAGGGGTGTCGTGAAGGGTTGGCGAGGGGGTATGGAAAGAGGGGGCTTAAGCAGGTACCATCAGAGGCAGGGCGTCCAGGGGTTGGGGCGGTTGACAGCACTGGAAACCAATGGTGCATCAAGACACTTCTCCCCCAGCGTGGCGGCCATAGATCAGAGCAGGGCTGCCGGAGGAGCGGCTGAGGGTGACAGGGGAATAACATCCCTTTCTCTTCAATCGACAGGGCCCATAACTCCTGCATCCCCAGGGACAGATTGAGAAAGGCAATAGCCAGGGGCTGTGAAGCAGGGATGCTTAGGAGAATTGAAAGTTAAAGAAGCAGAGGTGGAATATGTTTTTTTATCTTCTTCTTCCTTTCCCTGTCCCTTGCCCTCCTCCTTGAGACTTTACAAAACACTAACATAAAACCTTGCTAGTTGTCTGCCACGCTTGTCCCTGCAGCTGAATGCAGGATTTTATCTTGACCCTGTGAAGACCAGAATACTGTTTTTATAACTCTACTGAATGCATGTGAGGATGTGTTTGATTCCACTGGAGAATGTTCTTATGGTTAACTGAGTTTGACGGCAGTTCAAAGGAGACCCTAAAGCCTGCAGGGATAGTGCTGTGTCAGAATCGGCACGCTGTCTACACCTCCGTCTCCATACCAGCCTCCCCACCCCTGAGAGGACAGCTTTTATAGCCTGATCAATTTCCCACTGGCTTATTGAATGTCTTTTAAATGGCTTTTTTATTTTCAATTATAACCCACTGTGTCTCAGCTGCCGCAGTGGGCCAACATTTACACTGTGGGATAATTTAAAAGCCTATTTTGGAAAATTATGCATTTCTTTTTTACAATCCCTGTCATTCTATTGTAACAATAAAACCACATAGATTTCTGAAATCCGAAGGGAAGTAGCACGTCAATTAAACAAAAAAAAAGAACCAGTAAGTACACATTTGTTGTAGTCTGATTTTTTTATCAGCACTCTCAAGCACACATATTTTGAGGTTGGCAGCCACTGTCGGCAGAGGGGGTAAAATTTCAGCTCTCATGGAGATTTATTGGTTATTAAATTTAACTGGCTTTTAGGTATTACCTGGTTGATGAAGGCAAAACAGATAGGACTTCCAAAGACATGAGAGAGGAGAAAGTGCCTGTGATGTGATAAGCTTTGGGAAATTGATTCCTGAAGAAAGTTTGTTTGATGCATTTAGGGCTCTACCTTGTGTCCCTACTGACCCAACCCCTCCCATTATATTCATCTGTCTGTCCATCTCTCTCTCTCCTGCTTTCTCTCTCTCTCTCACTCTCACACACCCTGGACTCACAAAGCAACCTGAAGGTGAAAGAAGTGCTCACCGGAGCTCATTGGAAAGTAGATGTGACAGTAAATTTTTCAGCCCCTCTCTCCTTCTTTCTCTCTCTCTCCCTCTCTCTCTTTTTCTCTCCCTCTCCCTCTCTCTCTTTCTCTCTCTCTCTCTCTCTCTCTCTCTCGCTCTCTCTTTCTCTCTCTCTTTCTCGCCTGAGATGGGAGATCTTGTTATAGCAGTCAGGATGAGAGGGGGTCAGGGCAGCGAGCCGCCGTGCCTGTTGATGATTGAGGAAAAGAGAAGTAAATTCATTCTGCTCGCGGCACTTTGTCAAGTGCCAGTAGCTTACCGTTGAGAGCCAGTCACCCATCACCGTGTTACGGCCTCAGAGGTCAGCCGTCGCCCATAAATCAGGGAGGGCGTTGCAGCAGACCCGGGCAGAACCACTGGAGCTATTGCTTGCACCCCCTCCACCCCAAACACCCCCCCAACCCCCTATTCCTGCCACATATGAAAAAGAAGCACAGTGAAGTGCAGGCCAGAATGGAAATGGCTCTCCGCTCCTTACAACATGTTGCGGCCTCATAAAAACAGTATCAAATATCTCTAAAAAGAGATGTTGTGAAAGGAAGGGACGCATTTATGTTTCTGATCTTGATAATGATAACCAATAATTAGTGCTGTCAGTTGTTGCATATAGTTATTATTGCCATTCATTTTTTTATTGCTGGTAATATTTTCCTAACTCAGCAGAATCTTCTTTAGTTCCAGACTGAAGTAGCTGACCACTGTGATGCTTCACAATAAAAAACAAAGTCCACTCCTCACTGTCCCCTCCTCACCTTCTGTTGCGACTAGCCATTGCGCAGGTGTAAACAAAGAGTCGAAGTTGAAAATGCCATAAATACTGCTTGTCAAAATGTTTGTGGACAATTCCTCTAATGGATGCATTCAGCTACTTTAAGTTGCACCCACATGCACACACCCACACAGCTTGTCTAGTTCATGTAGAAACGTATTGCCAATAAAATAGGATGCTCTGGAGCAAATACATATTAACCTATGATGGTTGCTCCATCCAGTATGTCTGGGATGATCTGGGGAGTAGGGGATGAGGCGGGCTGGTGATCATCCAACACCCTGAGCTCACTATCACTCTTATCCCTGAATGCAATTAAATCCTCATAGCAATGGTCTAAAATCCAGTATCTAAAAGCTTTCACTGGACAGTAGAGACAGCAACTCCGACAAAAGCAGGATAACGGATAGTGCATGCTTATGGCTGAAATACATTGAGTCTGAATATGATGAAAATAATGTATAATGTTGAACTAAAAATAATATGTTAATTCTGATTGCTTTGTCCATCTAAAGTTATGAAACAATAAAATTCATTGTTGTTTAAACAGATAAAATCTTTCTTTAGAGTCAAAATTTGAGCAAATAAGATGAATGCAATGCATCGTCATTAACTACACAACATTAAGAGATTAATCTTGGTTAAACACCTACTAAAATTTAAACTAAAACACCTAAGCAACATTAAAAGTATTAATAACTGTTCATTTCTCATTGTTTTTTCTTTTTTCTTTGCTTTTTAAAATACTGTATATATGTGAATTACAGTGAGTGTAGTTTCATCAATCTCCATGTTTATTGTATGTATCGCTGTTGGTGTTATCCACTGTGCTATCTAGTTTGTAAGAATAGCACTAGTGACTTCAAGTGCAACCATGTGTCTGCAAGCTAAACATAGGCAGCTACATGTTTAATTATTAACTATTACAATACCTAGTGTAACTGATGATAATAATTAGATTTTTTTCATTTAGAAATCGAGTTTAATGCATTATGTATCGGCCACTGATATATTGTGCACCACTAGTCAGATGTGTCATCTTATTTCTGTATTTTTCCCCCTTGATTGTTTCCCTTGTTTATTGAATGAAGGGCAATTAAGTAGCTTGTTTATAGCGAGCTCCCTCATTCTGACCAAAAAAAGGACCTGTTTCTGTTTTAACAAAGCCCCGGCCTCATAAGTGACAATGGTTTTGATTAGTCCTGATGAAACTCCTTAGAGTATTAATTAAAACAGCAGCAGATGTGCAGGTAGGGAAAAATCATTAGAAAGAGGCCCAGTATGTGGACACGTCTCGCTCTCCCGGCATGCAACATCCATGCATGGCAAATATGACACCTGAGAGAGAGCAACCTTACAACTTTATTCTTTTGTAGAAAAAAGGTGGGGGAAACAGCAACAATACATGCAATCAAAACGAGAGCCGGCAGGTGTTTCCGTGCGTGCTGTCACCACTGTTTGTGTATGCTTGTGTGTGCTTTTTCTTCTGCCCAAGGTTTCATCTCTTGGTCTTCATTTTTTTTTTCTTTTCTGCCAATGAAAGTGTGAGCAATGAAAAGGGCTGTATCTTTTTCCCACTAAAACTCTCTGGATCATCTTGCTTTTTGGACTGGTTTGGAATCTGCCATCACATTTTTTGCAGTTTTTCAAAAGAGGCAGTTTTCCCGCTGCCACTGGCAGAGAAGCCTCCAAAGCAAACAGTGAACGAACGTCAGTCGAAAGGTCTCTTGTTTTTGTAACGGTTGATTGCTGTGTTATAAAATGATCAATATCTCGTGCGGCCATGTGCTAACATTTTGCTAGGGAAGGAGGAGAGAGGGGTAAGAAAGAGGATCTGGTGCATGAGCTGCTGCTTTCAATATTCTCTCCTATTAGACTGTGATTATCCTGCAGGGCCTGGCTTGTCTCAGTGTGGGAATGAGAGCGGGCAGGCCAAGACAACATGGCAGATTTTTTCCAAAAAGTAAAAACTTCCTGACCCATGTTTCTGCCAGCTTTTTATATCATATTTCTTATGATAATTCAGTTCAGTTCATTCAGAGCATCATATTAATGTTTTTTTTTTACTGTCCTCACTGGTGAAGCATACATGGTACTCTTTCAAATTAAGGTGCTACAAACGTTTCTTTGAGCAGTTCTAGAGAAGATTCACCTTAGGTTTCATTAAGAACCATTTGTAACAGGCCTGTGTGAGTGTAAAGCACCTTTAGTAAAGCACCTTAAATTGGTTCTTCTATAGCATTCCTCAAACCACAATAATACAAAATCCAACAGTGTAGACAAAACCAAAGTATATACACATATTCTGCTACCTAATATTTAGACAGGATGCACACACATGCCTAGTTTCGATAACTGACTGGCTTTCACAAAAGACAGCAAATAAAACATTCACAAAAGAGACAAAAAACCCAGTAACGTTTCAGTAAGTAAGTTTCAATTTGCTGTTTTTTTCTTGATTGAAATCATTACACCCTCCACAATGGAGGACATACTGCCAAGCCACAGCTACAGCCATTAATAAGATTTCATTCATGTTTCAAAGCATTTCTCCATTATGATACATCGATCTGAACGTGATGATTCCACTGCACAGATCTGCTTTGTTAAAATCTATTTAAATGTATTATATCAGTACTCAGTAATATTCTGAGGGACAGGTACCAAGTATAAAGGTGAAAGTGGAATTATGTGAACACATCATGTATGATTTTGAGTTTTATGAATGGTGCCCAATATGTCTTGCAAAGCTGAGTGGTGTTCCTCTATATTCAAAGCAGTTGTTCAAAACATGTTTTTATAGCTGTGTATTAACAGAAAAATGAACCACAAAGTTTTATACTATAAAAAAAATAGGTTCTTTCTATAAATTATTTGAAAAAAGTAGAGGACTGCACCGGACCAGCATATAATGATAACTTCATACACATATCTGACACCAGATGGGATTTATTTTTTAAGAATATGGATGATTCAAAAGTTCTTGGATGTCTGACACATTTACTGAAAAAAAAGATAAAAAGATTGTTCTCTATAATTCCTTTCTTTACAGCTGACATTTTTCAAACTAATCATTTTCTAGCAGTTTAAAAATTGCATTACCAAGATTTAAGCTATTCAGACAGCAGTTTCAGAGAAAGCAACAAAATACTTTATGTTGTTTAGTTGAAGACATATTTATCGATTCAGCTTATTGTATTAAAGAAATCACTGGCCAATCATTGTTCTGACGCAAATCTTCATCTCATCTCAGTTTGATTAACCTTTGTAAAGGTTTGCTGTTCTGTTTTGCATGGACACAAATGCATATACACACACAGTTGAGTGAGGCCTGCCATTTCAGAGTGATGGACTCCTTGAATTCACTGACCTTTTCACTCTGGATGTCCCCTCCTCCCTCCATCTCATCCCTCCTTCTCTCCTCATGTAGATGAGACAGAGAAGGATGAAGATATTTCTGATGGGGGGCCATTTCATGGCGACACACTAAATGGGTTCTGGCTATTCCGGCCCACCCTGCTCTGGAGAAGATTAATCCTGACACAGAGCACTTTCAGACCATGACGGTTGTCAAAAAGTCCAGGACTTGACAGGGCCAGCATACGTGAGAGAGAGAGAGAGAGAGAGAGAGAGAGAGAGAGGGAGAAAGAAAGTAAGAACATGAAAAACTACTACAGCAAAAAGCAGTTACAGATAGTGCACATGGTCTCTCAGAAGTGTCTTTGCAACTGTATATAAACTTTGGGAATTATACTGTCCCTGAAATAATTGCACTAAATGATATAATTGTAATTTTAAGACCATTTTATGCCACTGATCTAATATTCTTAAGACTTTTGTGTTGTGTTGGTGTTTGCTATCTCTGTTGTGTTCTTATACTCACTGTACTGGGCTGAGTGTGTAGTGGTGCTAGTCTTTACTCTTCCCCAAGAGGCTCATTTTACAGTAGCTTTGGCGAGGTTTTTAAAAAAAAACACAGCCAGACTGATGGCCTGAAACCCTTTCATGACACCTATTTTTCAACGGACGCAACATTTTGCATTTTTGTTTTGTGTTGAAATACAAGCTACAAATGTCCATGTATGGCTTGAATAAACAGTGTGAAAGACTACAGCAGCTGTATTTAACAGTGTTCTGGTTAAGCCTTTGTTGTTTGACCCATACCTGTAGATGGAGGCAGTATTATTGATATATTGGTCATTGCGATCATTGCGCTCATTTCTACAAGATAGATGTCAATGCCTGCTTGCAGACTTAAAAACATGCATAAAAAACATGCAATTAAACACAGTGGGCAATATTGTGGTGAGCAAACATGATTGAGGTCATGTCTATATATTGTACGATAAGCCGATAAAACATAATTATAGTGACAGGCCTACTCAGAATCCAAGAAGCCATGGATTCTAATAAAAGAAGCACTGTTTGATAAACTACAGCAATTAAACTGTTTTTTAAACAAACAACATAAACAATATAATGTAACAGTGATCTGTTTTAGTATTAATTTGTTAATTAATAATAATGTATTCTGTAATACAAATTCTGTATTAATCTGCATTAAAATCCATGTTATGTAATGCATGAATGCTTTTTATAGAAACAGTATTTTAAAATAGTGTTTTAAATATATTGGTGTGTAGTATACATGCATGAAGACTTGCTTATGTAACCAAACAGGTAACATGTTTAAAATATAAATATAAAATCAGACTGTTAATGTGACAGTGCATTTAACAAATTTGGCCAGCTGTGTCTTGCAGAACATGGTTAGGGCTAGACAGATGCCGTGCTGTGCTTTTATCCTCTTTTGCATTCAAAGCAGTTCCATGTTTGTGCATGTTTGTATAGCAGTGTGTGAACAGAGATGTAGACCACAAACATATTTTCCCATTGATGGACAGAGAGAGATTTATTTTGTATGGCATGCTTCCTGGAACCTGGCAAAAGAAAGAGCGATAATTTACCCAGTACTTCACTTTTACAGATCTTTTGCAGAGCTTTGTAATTTCAAAAATCAGATTTCAAATCCACAACCCACAGTTTCACTTAAGGTTTTAGTAAATTGCATGTTGTATGGGTCTTGTTAATTGGCAATTTGTGAATTTTATATTTAGAAAGTTTTATCCTGTGCTACATTGTTAGAAATGTCAAGTTGTTACAAATGTCAGGTCCCCATGCACCAACACAATTTAAGAATTTGTTGTTTATTTTGATTGACTAATCTGGACAACAACAGTCACCTGAATTACATAATAACGTAGAAAGGAATGTGAAAGATGGAAGATAAAGGAAGCCTTTATGTTTTACTTTTAATCACAGCTACCTCCTTTCAGATTTTGTTGAGGAAGGTGTACCAGAGGTACATGGTGACAATGTAGTTAGTGTTAATCCACACCAGTGCACACACAAAAAAAATGAATCCAAAATATCTAGAAATTTGAGCATTGTGAAACTAACATGAGAAGTGTGTGAGTGTTTTATCTGATCAGACATGGGGTCCAAAGAATGTGACTTGTATTCAGCTAGAAGAGGAGTGTTGAAGCCTAATATGTAGGTTTCTGTATGCCTGGTGTCAAAGGTGCATAAATGGTAAAGGAATAACACAGTCAAATAGTTTCCTTGTAGTTTCATTGCAGCATATTTAAGGAATGCACTGCATGTCTGTTTTCCTGACTCATGAGGCCTTGTAATATTCCACAGGACATCTTTCCCTTCCTTGTATCCATGGCAACCTGGAAGAGGATCCCAACTGTCCTGCTATTGGCATCTACATGACTGGACAGGTAAGCTATCACCATACTGGTTAACTCAGACTAAACCATTATGTAGTTACATGCAGCCATTCCTACATTTTTACATTTATAAACATTGTTAAATCTTCATCCAAGCAAGTTCAGCATGCAGTGGCTCAATATTTTGGCCAGGTTTTATTGTCACAGTTGCATGTTGTGAAGGTAAAGAGGATGTCAAAAGCAGTGGCCCTCTGGTGGCCATCAGCATAAAGGGACAGAGGTGCTCATTCAGTGTGTTCTCATTTCAACAGCCAGTGCAATTCAACAACCATTCTATAAACTGAGTAAAAACACTGATTTAATTATAGCAGACACAGCCCTTACGGCCTCCTTTGTTCTTTTTTTTTTTGGGTGGTCCCAATCTATGGAGTTTGTAGCGTTGCTTTTCGTTATGTTTGGGCTGGTGGAGATCGAAATGCAATACCCTAGTATATACAATTTAGTTCAGTTGAGGTTTTTACATGGAAATTGCCAGATTCCCAGAGGTGTGAATCAATTTGAGATGTACACAGTGCAGGAGGTTTCTCGTGCCGGCCAAGGTCACAGGATTGGGGGCAGGCAAAGGTGGAGGCGGGGCTTAGAGTTGAAGAGCACTCATTGGAGCATGCTCTGGTGATCTATGAGAATTGTGTGTTATGTCACAAAGCAGCAGATCCCCACAGAACTGCTGATCATTCTCAGCTGCGCTGCACTCCTGTGAAACACCAGGCCCTGCAGTGTTTGGTGTTTTCATCTATTTAAATTGGTCCAGTACTGAAATCTCCACATATTGATCCCATTTGACACAGAGATCCTCACACACATCTAATTTGGGCCTTCTGTGTCCTTCAGGGTTTTTTTTTCTCTCAGATGCAAACTTGGTAATTACGAAAAGGCCACATTCACAATCATTCGACCATTTTATCTGGAATGCTGGTTTATAACAGATTCTTATGATTTGATTAAGATTGAAATCTTATGCTTGTTAGTATTTCAGATTGTTATTCATAATTCAAATTTTTATATAGATGTGACCATTCAAAAAGGAGGCTAGTAAAGGAGGGCAACAAAACACCTACATATACTCTGAAGGAGTTAGGAAATTCATCAGCTGAGATGGGAGAGACTTTGCATACAACAACTGTTGATGAATTCTTCACCAAAGCTTTATCGGAGAGCGTCAAAAAGAATTAAACCTTGACTACAGTTCACCTAAAGGCATGTGGGAGAATCCAATGTCAGCTGGAAGAAGGGTATTTGGTAGAGCCTTTTGGCCATCAGACTAGATGCTATGTTTGACAGACACTTCACATCACCACAAACACACCATCTCCACCATGGTGGTGGCAGCATCCGTTGAACTGCTTCAGAGTAGTCATAGGTGTTTAGGTGGGCTTCCTCACTAGTCTCTTTCTTGCACAGTCACTTAGTTTGGTAACTTAAAAAAAAAAGTTAAAGTCATCAAAGTTTTTGCTGTTGAAGCATTATGAATAAAAATCTAAAATACTACATTTGTGTTTGTATGTGAGTATGACCTACTGTAGAGAGATTTACACATATTCTGCCATATTCTGTTCATTTTTTAATGATGGCTTTAACTGAACTTCAAGGGATGTTTAGTGAGTTATACTCTTCAATGCCTTCTTGTGTGGAGTGTTGTTTTGTCTTTATGGTATATTTGTAGCCAGGAATACGGATTACCGAATACTGATACAGTTTCTGGACCTTACAGACAGGTGTCTTTAAACTACAATTACTTGAGACACATTCTGTGCACTCAGGTGATCTCTATTTCACTAATTGTGAGACTACCAGCACCATTTTCCTAAACCTCTGTTGAATTAGGTGTTTGGGGGTAAATATTTATGCCGTCACATATTTTGCATTGTATATTTTTATTTATTGACATTACTTTGTAGAAATGTCTTGTTTTCATGCTGACATTTTGTAAATTCTTGTAAAAAATATATTGACCATAATTTGGTTTGGAAATGGAAAACATTCTAGGGGCGAATACTTTTTTAGGTGCTGTATGTTAACTTAATGTAATTTAAAACTTAAAATAAGGTAATAAAAATAAAGTAAAAATAATAATACATTATGAGAATCTCCACTTGTGCTGCACTATTTATATTATTTAGTAAATTATATCCGTTGTATATTCATCAGTAATTAGCCCACTAGCACATTTAATATCAGTATTGCTCAGAAATTATTAATAGCAATTAGGCCCTATTGCCTGCTATGTCTTGTACTCTGAAGTAAGAGAGAAGAGCAGGCTACTGTGCTGTGACATGCAGTGAGCACTCACCCTCCCCACACCAAGTGACCCAACAATCGCAGCCTAACATGGTCTTTGAGCCCACAGGGTTCTCTGTGGACATCCACCAGTGAGCCAGTGTGTCAGTCACTGAGGGAGTTGCAGGGCTTCCTGTTTTGGCAGTGTGCGGTTACACATCCTGGCAAGGGACCTGCTGTCAGCCACAGGACCTCTGGCTGGCTGTCTGTCTCCCACTTACACACACACACACGCACAGTCTCCCTCTCCCCCACAGGGATCTCCTGACTCACAGGCTTGTTACTCACCAGCGGAGGTGCTGCACTAATTCCTGTTCTATTTCACACCTGCACTGTGCTGTCAGAGCTGGCCGCCTGACCGCACGAGAGGTCCACCATCACATTTAAATGAGGACAGGAGAGAGAGATACCAGAACTTCTCTTGACATGAGGAAAATCAACATGGATGTAATGGAAAGTGCTCAGTTCTTGGCCATATATTACAGTTCTGTGACCTGTAGTCTTCTGTAAGTGCTTCCTCAAAATCACCAAAAGTTAGACTGCAGTGTTTAATAATGCATGGCTTGACTTATATTTAGCCCCTCTAATTAGCTGAAGATTTGGCTCATTCAACATTTAGCCTAATATTTAGACAGATATTTTGCAAATCTAATATTTAGCTGGTTTAACACTTTCAGGATCTAGGCAGATATTTTGGCCCACAATTTCTCTATCTAATATCTAGGTCCATGTTTTGTCCATCCAATATTTAGCCTATCCAGTACATTTGAACCATACATTATTTATCCTAATAATTAGCCTATCTAATGTTTGGCCCAATGCATAGAAAATCCATTATGCAGTCCAATGTTTAGCCCATCCAAAGTTTAGCTCATTCAATGCTTCAGTGATACGCCAGTGTGTCTGTAAGGACAATTATGTACTGTATTCACATCCTATGAGGAATTCCCACACAATCTGCTGAAAATAACCTTTACATAAATATCACAGATTTATGAAGAAAAATACCAAATGCTTCAAAACCCAAGTGCAACTACGCTCTCTTTTCCCATCCTCTTTGAAGTGCTGCCCGTCTGTTGCTATTGTCCCATATAAAACAATTCTCATTGAATCTCGGCCATGTTGTCTTTTGTTCTGGAGATGCGGCTGCCTATCTGAGGCCCAGTCGTTAATGTGCCATCGCAGCGGCTCACATCCTCGTTAGACACGGCTGCTGATGTTATTTCCTGCGGCTGGGGGGCACTGCCGGCAGGACACTTGCTCCTACTAATCTTTCAGCAAGGAGAGGAAGAGAGCGGTGCAGCGGTGCGCTTATGTCACGCTGCCCCAACCACCTGAGTCCCTGTGACTAAGACCACGGCAGGAAGACGGGCAGACCACCAATGCTGGCAGCTTTACTCACGCAGAACTGTGTAGGAAGATTACCAGGCAGATGTGCTGAGTGTTTTGAGGATCTGTTTCAGGGGCATGACTTTTTACCTTTGCAACAGGTCTACAGGCCTGAACGGAGGTGTACTCTGGTAATTACGTAACTCACAGAGATATACAGAGTTTCAGGCATTGGACCAGGCAGCCTTCTTCCATTGCTGTAAGGTCCAGTTCATGTTCATTGTAGGCACTGGTATAAGCTGACAGGAAGACTACAATAACTTAGATAACCACCCTCTACAAAAGCGTCTCAGGAAGTACAACACATTTAATCCTTAGGCACATGGGCTACAACAGCAGAAGACTATGTCAGGTTCTGCATTTGTCAGCCAAGAACAGAAAGCTGCAGTAGACACAGGATCACCAAAAGTGGACAGTTGAAGCTTGGAAAAACAGCATGGTCTGATGAGGCACACAAATTGTAAGGGTCAGAATTTTGCAGCAACAGCGTGGATCCATGGACCCAGCCTGCTTTGTGTCAACAGTCCAGGCTGGTGGAGGTGGTGTAACGGTGTGAGAAAGGTTTTTTGGCACCCTTTGGCCTGTTAATGCTAATCAATCATGGCTTGAATGCCACAGCATATTTGAGTTTTGTTGCTGACCATGTGCATCCCTTCATGGCCACAGTTTACTTATCTTCTAACAGGTACTTCATGACGATGAGTTCAGTGGTCCTCCCAATCACAGGATCTGAATCAAGTTTTTGGCATATGGAAGAATTGGAGATTTGCAGCATGAGTGCTTCTGACAATCTGCAGGAATTACATGACACAATTATGTCAACATGGAACAGACCAGGCGTTCCTGTTAAAGTGCTTGATCAGTGCACATAACCACAAGAGTGAAGAATTGAGTTTAATGAATGTGCTTCCTCAGCTTTTGAGATCTTTTGAGAATATCACTATTGAGAGAGGATACAGTAGAGGTCTTAGAAAGCAGAACCCATGTAAACATATTAGGTCAGTCTGCCCTCGCGCTGGTGTGTTTTTGTGAATGGGTGTGAAGTACGTGGGAGATAAAAAACCAAAGCAGGAGACACTCATCCTGGTGTCACCAGAGTGGAGACAAAATGTTAATTAATCATCAGAGCGGAATCACACACAGAGCCGCTCATCTCCCCAGGCCCCGCCTCCTCACCCCTGCACCACTGGAATGGCGGTGTGTGTGTGTGATGGACATTTCCGCTTATGGCGTGGGTGGATTGGAGAGTGACACCCACTTCCACTCCCACTAGAGAGGAAGTCCCTATCAGAACACAACAGGAAAGGAAAAAGGAAAACAAGCTGACATCTTTTCACTCATGAAATCACTTCCTACAGGCCCTTTGTTGACCCCAAACTTTGGGTTTTAAACCAGGTGACCCTTGACATGGCTAGAGAGGATCAGTGGACTGTATCATGTACAAACTTTTTATATATTAAAATTATAATTTAAGTTGTTACTGGATGCTTAATCATGCTGTTTTTTCAAGATGGTCGAACAGGTCTGTGCACATTTGCTCATTCTGTTTACATTTTAAATAGTATGGAAACATGGGAAATTTCTGGTTCTGATGATATCTAAAACATTTGAAACAGCTCGCTTTAAATGTTGTACCATCTGATCATGAAATTAAATTACCAAATACACCAAATAACACACCAAAAAAGAATCATGGACTCATATTTTGTTTATTCAAATGTAAATTATGTAATTTCTAGAAGTCGCTTCCTGTTCTCATGCAACAAAACGCATAACTAACAAAGGAAACATTTAAAATGACCCTTTTAAATTTACAATTTGCTGCTTTTTTAGTAATTAAAGCCATGTAAATTGCAGATTGAAGCTTTGACAATTTTTAATCTTGGAAAAAGTTCTATTAGAATATGAAAACCTAACCATCAGGTTTGTAGTAACACATAATAGCATACATAATGGGACCAAGACAAAGCAAGAGGTGTTTCAACCAACTGTAACTGATGTGCAGCCATAAATGACCAAACACTCATTCTATATCATATAAAAAGAATGATTTTTAATAGTTAAAAATGATTTGTTTAGGCCAACATCTAAACAACATCTTATTAACTTAAACCATTCCTGTCCTATAGTGCAGATTGCAATATTTTGCTAGAAAATAAACTAGACCACCCTACAGCTTCAGAATTTTCTCCTTACTGTTGAATGGAGCCACTGAAAGGGAATGCAGAGGCTTTCAGCAGCTAATGCTAGTAAAAGGAACATCACAGTTGGTCCTTTATCCTTGTAAACATCTTTGCTGTTAGTCAATTATCAGTGTCCATTTGAGAAATTGATCTGTGTTCACCATATGCAGCAGTCCACAAGACTCTGTCTAAAAAAAAGAAAAGAAAAATAAAGACCGCTTCCTTCCATCCTGCAAGCATTTTCCTGTTTACCTCGCATTACGGGTCAGAAGCTTGAGATAAAGCCATTAGATGTGCTGTACACCAACCTGAACATGACCTCTTGCTCATTATATTAGTGCCATTTGTCCACATGGAAGCAAAATAGTTCGCAAAAATCGAACCGAGCTCCAAAGGGCAATTTCTACACTTTTTAGCTTCTCATTTTAAAAAGTAAAAATTACATGAAGTTTCAGTAGCTGACTTATTATCTAGCTCAAAACTGGACTAGTGCGATCAAACAGAGCTTGCATTAAATGAATGTTTCATTGAAAACCTGAGTAGCTGTGAATCCGTTGGTTAACAGTGTGGAGAAGCTATCACAGGTTTGTGGTGGTCTCCTGGTGGAGTCATTAGAGAACCTCACCAGATCCGTGATGAGATGGTAGCACTGCTCTCTCTCTCTCTCTCTCTCTCTCTCTCTCTCTCTCTCTCTCTCTCTCTCTCTCTCTCCCCCTATCTTTTGCTCTCTTGGTTCATTGAAGATGCTCCCCTGCTACACGTGTGTTCATTATTCATAAATGCCAAATTTCTGCCTGACATGTATATCAGAGGAGACTTGAGCTTTCTGATCTCCCCATGTGCATTAGGCATGGAGAAAAGGGGCCCTGAATATGAGGGTTTCAAATGCATACATTTAACCTACTTTGCACATTTTGTAGGTTTATTGTATGTATAACATCTCTGAATATTTTAGTACATCATGGTTATCAACAGTCCTCTAGAACCTATGGCTACTGTAAAGCTCCAGAAGTACTGTATCATAAGAACAGCACAGTATGTTGTAACTGTGTGAAGTGTGTAGGAACAAATAGCCATCTGGATTTCAGTCCATTATTCAGCTATCTTAATTTATCAATCATCTAAGCCTTAGCCATGCCATGGTGAGATTGCAACCTCAATCTCCAACCCCCACAGAAGAAAACCTGTAGCATCGCTCTCTCTGGGTGGGAGGGATGGTCCTCCTGTTAGTGACATTTCAAAAAGATGCAGTGGAAGCACATGCTAGCCTTCACCATCCCAGCTTGGTGGCATCATGTGTAATGGAGAGAGAAAATCAGTAAAATGAAATATTGCATCATGTACTATTGCCTCCAAATATCCCAATAGTAATATTCTATTTTTTCTATATTTCATATTCCTCAGTGGAATACCAGATGATTACGCAACTCTGCCTCCGATAGTTTAGTATCTGTTGAATGTGTGAATTAAGGCCCCTAAACTTAACTACTCTTTCAACATTTCACTAACAAGGAGGAGCTTTGTGTACTCAGTTCATGAAAAGTGTCTGCATGTGTGTGGGGGTGTGAGAGTGTGTTTGGACATGTGCATGTATGTGTGTGTGTTTGGTCTGGAAGTGATGATTGCTTCTTCCCATCACTGTCTTGGACTCTCCATGTTGGCAGCGGCTGGTTTGAAGCCTTCACACTGGGGAGCTCTGCAGCTCGTCTGTGGAAGAGTATTGATCTGATTTAGCTGCTTCAGGTACACCTCTGCCCGGTTTCTTCCAGATCAGAATCCTCTGCTTGAACCACAGGCTGTTGCATGAGAAGTCAAAGTGCAAAACTGGCCTCAGATCAGCAGTGGTTTCTGTCCGTCTTCTGTGATACACCGACTGGGCTACATTCTGTTTGAAGATTTAACACCCATGCCTCTTGGACAAGTAGTTCTGGAGTAATGGACCAACCGTGTGTTATTATGCCTGGTCTTTCGAGATCCTCCTGTTGCATTTTAAATTTGAGTTTAATGTGGGAGGCAGTGATTTTTTTTAACTTTAGCTCCTCTGAATTTTCCTCAGAAAAGAAGGACAAAGCCAAGCGCCAAAGTAAATCACAAAAAACATCTGAATCTTAGACCTTAGCTGTCTAGCAATTACTCAAGTGCAAATCTGAAAATTTAAATTGCACTGGAGCTATGAGGCTAATGGTGCTACCAAGTAATAGAAGATTATCACCACCGGTCCAGCATTGTGCAGACTGAATGGCTAAGTCATCATACATTTGTCTCAGACTGTGGTCCTGTTAAGTAATATCAAGTATACTTGCTTATGTGGTTGGCTGATATTTAAAAAGCAAAATTATGATTTCATACAATATTTTAACCTTGTACCTCCAGTTTAGTTAACAAAAACATTTTGGCTGATTGACTACATTTAAAATCTCTGGATGTTTAGGGTAGGGTCATCATGACACCAGAATTTCTGATTTTGAAATCAACACCAAATGTAAAAACACTGCTCATCACTGCTTGATACTAAACAATACTATGGCAAAATAATTGTGCAGTGAACACACTAGTGAACACGCAAGACAAGACAAACCTTCTGTACTAGTGATTCTCAGTCCTGGTCCAGGAGTAACAGGACTACCCTGCAGCTGTAGAGTTTTCCTAGCTCTTCACCTGGCGAGGGGCTTGTTAATTCTTTCATTAGTTGAATCACGTGTGTTGGGAGCAAAGGAACACCAGTATTCCACACCTTTAGTTGGTATATAACCTTTAAATTATGTTTTTTTTTTTTCGAACTTTACAAAGATTTATTCCAGAGTCACAGATCATTTACAAAACTTATTTTAAGGGAATAAAGTTCATTCCTTTGTGGAATCACTCTAAACGTGTACATTCACATATCACATGTGCTAAGAAGCCAAAAATTAAGACCTCCTACAATCCCTTAGAATTTTTATGTGGTATATATGACATATCCAGTGGCAGCGACAGTGGGGGTAGAGTGGACAGGCCTGCCATAGGTCAATGACAGCTTGACAGGCTTGGCCTGTTCTCTCTGCAGGTGACGAGATCCAGCCTGGTTCTCTTCTGCAGGCTGGAACAGATGCAGGTCTCTGGAGCTCCTTCCACATTCTCTTTGATGGTCCGGGGCTCCAGCTCGTGTGATGTGGCTCTTTTTTTTCTCTCGAGCGTGTCATGTTCGTTTGGCATGCACAGGCCTCTCTGATATCAAGTGGCTTCTGTCGGGAAGCCACCGCTGTGGTGGAACCGCATGGTCTCCGAGGAGCTGCTGGCAGACTAAATAACCGCTTATTTGCCATTTCCTATCTGCTGTTTATGAACAGCTGTTTATCAAAGAAAGAGAAAGAGAGAGAGGGAGAGAGAGTAAAAGGTTTTTCAGAACCCTTTTTTCTGTTGGGTTGAAGAGCAAGAAGTAGAAGACTTGGTCCTTCTTCTCATCTTCAGGTTATTATGCTGGTAGCTTTTAAGCTGTGCTACTCTCCCCTGAGGCACCCTTAAATGGCTTTTTCTTTCTGTTCTGGCATTGTCTTCTGCTGGGTAAATGCAGAATGTTTGTTGGCCGGTTTTAGGTGTTTGAGATGTGTTTCAGGTGGTGAAAAGTGTGGTAGATAAAGACACGTCTCAAAGGGAATTGTTGCAGCGGAAACCCAACCTAAAAAACTTCCCCATTAACCTTGAGGAAGAGAAATTGTGCATGCTGCACTTGAAAAAGCTCAGACCCAGAAATCAAAAAGCATCTCTAATAGTCAAATGTAACACTTTCTAATTTGTCCTTTGTGCACCAATGTCATTCTTCACCTTTATAGCCTCTCAGTTTGTCTGATCGGGCTTGAACAATCTGAGTTCCTAAGCTTTAGGATGAATGTTTGTGAAATGTATGAAGCGCCTAGGTGTGCTAGGTGAGCTTTGGGGGCTTTTTCAGTGTGTTTTGCCTCCACTAAGAAACAGCTTGCCTTATTTTGTTCGATTCAGTGCTGTCTCTGCATGAACTTGTGTCTGCTCCCCTCTGCTCTCTGTTATTTCCTGAGCTTTCCATCAGTGGGTCACAAATCAAGGTTTTCCAGCCTCACTGGAGACCTCACTGCTCATACTCTACTCCACATGGCTTCACCGAATGGAAGTTGGGGGGGGTCCTTGGAGTTCAGGCTTTACAGTATTTGTGTTTGTCCTGTTGTACTGCGATAGGGCTGCATAACATCCATTTTGTTCATCACTATAATGACTTTGGCCTTTGCAGTACTGATATTGCAGAGGACTGAGATGCAATTGAGCCCTCTCTGGGTCATTTGGTTAGACATACACTATATGTCTACGTCTATGTCTACACCCTTCCAATGAATAAATTTTATTACCTAAAGTATTGGCAATAGAATAGGACTCATGAACATGAACCTATTGGCACCATGCCTAATACCAGGCATGGGCTAGAGGGGTGTAAAGCCCCCCCAGCATTGAGCTGTGGAGCAGTGGAGCTGTGTTATCTGGAATGATGCTGATGGTGCCAAGAGTTGTATCATAATGCTTAATGCTGCAAAATACTTTGGCAAAAATATAATAACACTAATCTTTGTCAGAGCACCGGATCTTTTGTTCTGGAACAGAGAGAAATATCCAGATTTGTAGATCTGGATATCCAGATAACATTTTTATCAATAAATAAACTAAAAGGAAACCATGACTGTTAAGACTTGTGTTTTTTACAGTCTGTTTTCAAGCACACTGTTTTTGTAATGTCACAAAAACCAGTGCCTTTAAATGAACTATATGGGCATAATAATATAATGTAAATATGATTGGTAATTGGTAAAGTATTGGGACACCTGCTCATTCATTGTTTCTTCTGGCTTTCTACTAGATTTTAATGCATTACTGGGAAGATTTGATTGCATTCAGCAAGAGCGTTAGTAAGGTCAGGATGTTAGATGATCACCACCTCACCTCATCCTCAACTCCCCAACTCCTCCCAAAAGTATTAGATTGAGCACAATCATTTCAGAGAGATGCTCAGTGCTGGGGATGGGGGGGCTTTATACCCGTCTATACCCCACACCTGGCATTAGGTGCATTTTTACATCTGTGTCAGCAATGGGTACAAAAAGTAGTTTAATGCATATATTAGAAGGGGTGTCCACAAACATTTGGGACTCTAAAGTCTATTCATCTCACAGTAGGTTTCCTCAGCCAGGTGTTTTGGTTTATATTGCTTTAAGACTTAAAGGTACAGTTTGTTCTTCTACAGCATCACTCCCAATTACAAATTTTTACTCTTTTATTTGAGTATTTATCTGCATGTGTGTATGACTATGTGTGTGGTCATGTATTTCGCGTGTGTATGAGTTGTCAGGACTTGCCTGTGTATTGTGCAGTTCCTCACTAGGGTCTCAAGGACCCCTGAGTTGACCTTGAATGACATTTTGAAGCCGATTCATCAAATGCCATGTCTAAAGACCACAGTCCTATTGTCAGCCAACAAAGAAACACCTAACTATTGAATCTGGATCTGGATCTTGGAATCAGTTGGCTGAGACACAATGGAGTCACAACCTTGGACATACCCATTGGTTTAAAGGGGGAATTTATCTTCAGAATTGAACACTTTTACTTTATTGTTTGTTTTTAATCTAAGAATAATTGCACATTAGGGATGTCAGGGATATGTATGGTTGGTCTTCATGGTTTGCAGCTCCAGGGTGGGATCAATCAAACAAACAGCTCAAATCCTAAAGATGACCAATAACATTCAAGTGTCCTGGAAACTTCTTGCATGTTCTGTTGTGCCCAGTTTGTGAGCTTTGCATCAGGGATGCATCCCGTCACCTTCCTCATCAGCCTGAGTCTGTGTATCTGTACAGATTACTACAGCAGCCCATCGCTTATGACAACAAAAGGTGGTTTTCAGCATCTAACTGGCTGTTGGAACTGAGCATCTGGTCTTGTGTAATTATGTCTTTGCTGCAGAACGCGGGAGTTTAATCGCTTTTACAAAGAGGCCAGGTAAACATGAGTGGGAAAATAGAGAGTTTTTGAAGACTGAGCATGACCGTTTTAACAGAACGACATGTTTGAATTAGATGCTCCAGCGCTGGCTCTAAATGGATTTCTGAAGTGGTTGTTTGTGGGGGTTTTCAATCGGACGTAACCTTGAGTCCTTTTTTTTTTTTTGTATGGAACGTCTGTAGGATTTAAGTGCCAGTATAGCATGAAGAAGCTGAATACATACGCTTCGTTTTCTCTATCTCTGTCTCCCTGTCTTTTTGTTCTGGTTTTAAAATTGAAAATTCTGCCTCTAAAGTTGCACCATTGTCCAGGTAATTAATGGAATGCTGAGAGCGAGGTCCAGGTGCTTAAATTTTTTTCCCCTCTTCTCTAACGACTAATAAGAATAGAAAATAAAGATTAGTGCTTTTGGGGTCCCTCTTTTTAATATAAACTTATGCATAATACATGCATTTAAATGAAAGGACTGTGACCTTCGCTGTGGTTCATTTCAAACTCCCTGCATTTGTTTTGCATGCTGAGGTTAGGTTTAGCATAACAATCAAAGTGATTCAGTTTAATATGCACCTTTTCATTTTTTACAGTTCAGTTGTTTCAAAGTTTGGTATGGCTTGGAAATGCTGTTTGAAGAACTTCAGACGCTTATTTTATCCAGTATCTGTAAATGTAAAGGTCTGTGGTCTGGTTTGTATTGTATTGTCACTGTCATGCAAAAACCTTGTATTTTCATTAATTGAAACTTTCCAGCTACTAAAAACCTTCTTAACTTTTAATGGAAGTCCATGTAAAAAGATTTTATTCAGAGACATTTTGGAGCATTTCTATTGGTCCATTCGTCATGAAACTTGCCAGATTTATATTATATCAAAAAGTGGAAAATGCCAAAAAAAAGGCAGATGCACTTGGGTAACACTTTGCTATTGCAGATATTACATTTTTAAGCTCACTCATATCTATGATGCCTTCATCTAGCAAACACAATTAGAAGTAGCAATAAATATAGCAATAAACTTGCCATGGTCTACCTATACTTCAACCACTTCTGTCTGATAGAATCAGGGACCACTGCATCTGTATAATCGTCCCACAGCCTTCGCTCAGTCTCCAGCTCTCAACTCTCAAAATGGAGGGCTTCAGTAAATCTTGCGGCTGTGTCAGTCCCAGGCTTCAGCTCGATAAAGCTGAAACAGATGTGTATGTGCCCACTCTGCTGCTATTTTTTGATTGACCGCCTCTGAATGGCATCTTCTTTGACTCTTGGCTGAAGGCCACCCAATCCAGTCCTCTGGGCTTCTGTTTCTGAACGACTCAAGCAGCCAAAAATAAACAATCAGAGCAATGTAATCGCTGCCCGTGCGAACAACTTGCGCCTCATGGCACAGTCTTGATTGAACTCGTACTACTTGGTTTGGCTTTCACTTCAGCCATGCTTTGCATACCTACTGTTCTCACAGTTGCTCGTTCATACAGCCCTGTTCACACAGCCAAAAGCTTGTGACATTTTTGCTTTAATTAAATGCACATTGAGACATAATAGCCTTTTTGTGTTTGTTCATTTTCTTCTTGTAGGAGCACGTGGCACCCACAGACTGTGCAGCAGATTCTTGTAGTCTCAACGTTCCCATGGATGAAGAGCCGATCTCCTGCCATGCATTAAGCTCATGTCCACAGCACCACAACGGCACAGATCCTCTCTGAAACTGCCCTGCTTACATTGTTGAATAATGTGTGTGTAGTTTGCTTCTATGTGTCCTTTTGTAAAAATACTTGCATGTTTTTGTCTTTGCTATGAAATCAATTCGAGACGAGCCTCTTCGAAGTATAGAATTATGTATAGGGGTGAGATGTTGCTAATGAATGATAATATATATATTTGTTGTCGCTGTCATTATGAAACTTTTCCGAAATGGGAAATTTATCGGAGAAGGGGATACTTTAATTCTGTACTTACACACAACACTTACACAAGGCAGCTGACACTTTCAAATGGTGTAAAAATGGAAAAACATACATACATGTATAGATTTACATGGTTTTAATGAGACAGTGACGACGCTTTAAATGATCTGTACTGTTGTTTACTATTTACAAAAAACTTTGCAAAGGCTTTAAGTGACTCATATGTTGATCGAAACCTGACCACATATCCTGCTAATACTCTTCTCTTTATAAGATATGAGACAGTAATCAGACCTGTCAGTGTCCATCAATTTACTGTAAAACAGAATGAAGCTACAGATATTTACACTCTGTTCAGTATTTATATTTAAACTAACTTCTATTTTCTGTGATGTCTCTTAGCATCTTACATATTTATGTACGTACTGTGCCAAATTTAAACGTGGTATTATTAGCTTATAAGATCAGTAGAATATCTTGGATCTTGGAGTTTGTTCGTAATTTCTACACATCTCTGTGTTTGAACAGGAGGAGCGAGAAAATGATCAGACTGCTTGCATAATAGTAATTTATTGAAAAATGAGGGATCGGTTCCACCAGCTAGTAAGGAAACTCTTCATAGCAGGAAGTGGCTCAGGCTGTGGCATCCAGGGCTTGTAAGGTAGCTCACAATAGCAACAATAATAGTGAAACATACGCAAACAGTGCAGCTGGAGAACTGCAGCTGGATAGAAACGAGAAGATGAGCTGTAGGTTTGAGATGGTCAGGGTAGTGGAAACAAACAGAGATTGATATTCTGGTTATAATTACACTGCTAATGTCCAATCTCAGTCAAGCACTGAGCTGGGTTTAAATATACAAATTGAATTGCACAGGGATATTTCAGGTACATGCTCTTCAGCAGATGCTGTTTTTATTAATGTGCTGATTGTGCAAAGTTCACTCTATTTGAAGACGGTTTGTGGCGCCCAATCCATTAAATGTGACGAACAGATTTGGGACACATTTTGCATTTTGCACATTGTTTTGTAAACTGTACTTGAGGGAATTCTTGTGTGCATGTCAAAATCCATTCAATAAATGTGATGAGACCACATGGTAATTATTTTAATTAATGACTGAAACAAACATGAAGTGTTGAAATTGATTACTGTCCCAACACTAATCACGACCCAACACTTGTGTAAGACATCCAGAGCCTTCCAACTGACCATATGGAATGCCAGTCTGATCAATAGATGAAGATAAAAGCTCAGAGCTGTCGTCCATTCATTGTGATGCAGAACAGGTAATTACAAGTCAGAGGACAGATGCTGTCTTTGGTATAGAACACACTCACACAAACAAACACACACACAACTGTGATGGAGATGTTCTGTGTGTTAAACCTTATTTTAGAAAAGGACGCAACAGTCAGTCACACCACTTCACTGGAATACGGCTCTCATCATTTTACAGTGGCGAGATGGAGAGACATTTAATGTAAATAAATGGGATCACGTTTTGGCTCCTGAACTGCATCTTGTATATACATTTTAGAAACATGCTTTAGTAAACAAATACATTGTTTATGACCCCCCCCCCTTTGTGCTTCCAACACATGGGTGAAACCAGGACACAATAAATTATGCTTATCTTTAAGCTTAAACAGTGACATACATTTAGAACGTAGAACAGAAAAACATGTTCTACAAAATAAAGGAAAAAAAGAGCTAGCACAATCAGCAAAGAATCGATCATATGACCCAACAGCTTGAAACACAAATATTAAGCGAGATTTCTCTCTGATTTTAGTGTCTCACGACATAATTAAGTACTGGTCAAGATGAAAACTGTACACACCAAAGAAAACAAACCAGAGGGACATATTTTTTTCTTTCTTTCTTTTTCTAGTTTTTTTTTTTTATATAAGAAATCATTGCTTTGCAATTTACCTCACCTCCAATTTACATCACAGTTCTCTCTCCCACACGACCACATGAATGTAAACACCTCTTGTCTCTTCTTAATTGTATTACATTAATACTTTATATATATATCCTTTTTTATTTTACATGTCATAGTTCACATCAGCACGGTTAGCTAGCATGATAATGAAATAAGGCAAGACTCACATAACTGTGACATCACAAATTCATAATACTGATAGTAAGGTTGTTTCTTTTTTTCGTTTTTGTTCTGCAGCAGGCTTTGGTCTTGTTTTGACTGAGGCAGTATTTCTTCATCTTGGCTCTGGGACAGTGTCTTCCATCTAGTGATGAGAGGAAGGGTTTTGGGGGTGTGGGGTGTGGGGGGGGGGTAATTGTCTAGTTGTAGTGTTTTCTCTCCACAGTTGCATTGGTTAAATCATACTGGCAAACAAACCTATATGTAATAACTTAGAAATGAAAACAAGGTCATTTGTTTGAGGTAAAAGTTCACTGACTGATTTTTTTGTTGTTGTTTTGATAGGGAAGAGACTGGCCGGTGTAAGCCTCTTCAGTAAGAGGAAGATTGCCTGCCATTTTAAAAGATACATACTGTTCATCAGTGTTTCGTCTTGTTGTTATGCATGTTTTTTTTTGTTTTCTTCTATTATGGGACTGCAAACCAGTCTCTGTGGATGGCACAGTTGTGGGCATGGCAAAATGCCAGCTGATCCAGTTCACCCCATTCCACAACTCAAGCTCTACTGTGACTTGCGTGCCTTAAAACAGACATGAGGGAGCCGTTCGGCTGAGTGTTCATTAAAATACAGGTCCGATGCTGACAAAGCAGTTTAAGTCTTGGAGGAGAAGATAACTGGGCTCATGTTAACCCGTCCAGTTCAGTCTTAATGAAAGGGAGATGTGTTCATCTTGAGTTCATCTGCTCACAAAACAGGTGATGATGTTTGCAGTTTGTCAGAAGTGTACCAAGAGATGAGAAGTCATTACATCACTCTTTTGTTTCGCTTTCTGTTCGATCAGGGAGAAACAATGTGAGCCAAACTGTCTTTTTCAAGTGTTAATTCTCTCCCTTCTGTTTGGCCCAAAGCATTCGACGGAATCAACATGAACCATGCAGCACATCGTGCAGATGCCACAGAGTCTGTGTTTAAAGGCTATGGCTGGTGATGATGCTGGACAGGAAGGGTGCTGCTGGGAGCGAATGTGTGCGGCATGTTGAGTCGGGAAGGTTGAAAAAATGCCTCGTTTGCAGTGTTCAGGCGCGTTTGGCATGCAGCATCTCGATGAGCAGGTTGTTGCAGGGCACGTCTCCATTCAGGTGCTTGTAGTAGAGGTACTCCTCAGCCTGCAGACTTATAGCCCGGATTTCTGGCAGCCGCAGCAGCAGCTGACCAAACTTGTCTGTCTGCTGAGGATAGTTGCACATCACATAGTCCAGCAGTGCAGCGTTGACCTGCTCCTGGACGCTCTCCACCAGATGGAAGTTCTCCAGGTTTTTCACGTCTGGAGAAAGAAGAACAAACACAAACAAACTGTTACAGGTGTGAGCTGAGAAGCAGATGGACCTATCAACACGCATATGAACTGACGCATATTCTGGTCTCTGAAGCAGGATTTTTTTCCAGCTCCGATTTTTCTCAGGAGATTTGGAGTGAACTAAGAATCAAGTGGGGAAAAAAGATCTCCGGGGACGTGCTGCCCTGGAGAATGTGAATTATGCAGTGCGAGGTTGCAGATGCATGGAGGCTTTACAGCAGCATTGCTGCTACAACCACAAATCATGAAAACAAGGAGAAATGAGGCAATAGTCACCTTAATATCACCCTGTTTTTACCAGATTTTTTTCATTCTATTAAAAGCTTACTGCATAAACAGAAAACTATATGCTATATAATATGTAGTGTCAGAGGTGAACAACAGTGTAAAGTGCACATATTCTGTGGCGTAAGTGGTTAAAATGGTGGCATAAACCACATGCATTCTGTATGTCAGATGAACGTGTACCTGGCTAAATGGCTGGCAGTGTAATGTATGAGGTTCTAATTAATCCCTGTTGAGTGGCTGTATTTAATCAGGTCGGAGGGGCTGGTGCTATGTGATCTTTTATTAATCTCTTTGACCTGGGGTTGAGCGTGAGCATGTCCCAGTATTGCTCCAACAACGGGTTCCCTGGACCCTCCCCCGACACCACCGAGTGATTGTGAAAGGACCTGGACGCACTCGGCCACGGCTAATGAGGCAGCTGGCCCTCTGCTCTGCTCTTTCCCTCGCTGAGAAATGAGTGTGACTGCCTCGCCCGCCGGAAAAAGAGGGAGAGGACGGGCAGAAGAGAGCAAGAGAGGGAGAAAGGGAAGAGGAGGAGGGAGGAAGGGAGGGTGGGAGATACTTCAGCGTGTAATGAGGTCTGTAGAACGAGCTTCGAGTCCTTCATGGCACCGAGCGAGGATGTTCTCCCTGACCCCTGGGTGACACCGCTGGGCAAGCTCAGGACAAGGTGAGGGTGGAGGGAGGGGCCCGTCAGGAGACGACCAATTACAAAGCTCCTCCTCCAGCCCCTGCGATTTTATCCCCAGTCAGAAAAAAAGGGTAAACAAACGATGCGCTTTCCAGTCCTGTCACTCATTGCTGTTTTTGGCACTATGCTAGAAGGCAGTGATTTGAGAAAGAGGATGATGCTGAAAAGCATACACATATCCTAGGAAAGCTGAGCAGACACTGTGTGATGGTGAAGTGCCTCACCAAGTGCCTTCACTGTTTGCAAACTCAAACTCATAGTTCTAATTAAATTGAATAAGACCGTCACATGTTACCATGGTTTCATGGCTTCACATTTAGAATTGTTCAGGCTACAATGAGCGAGAAAAAATAATTTTTCAGACTAATTAAAGAAAAAGTACATAAAAAAAAGATACATTTTAATTGCTAATTATTGTGAAACTGCTTTTGAATGTGGAGAAAAATTAAAAGGGGTGGGGAAAAGGGTGTTAAAAAAGGATGGCTGATCGATGACAATGGCTTGATCTCTTCCCCCGTAAGCAAAAAGCCAGGTTGCTGAGAGAGAATTACTGTTTGTTTAATTTATCCACAGCAAGAAACGCTTGATCATGCCCTGCTGACAACGAGGGAAAAAAAAATCTATCTAGTTACTATCCAGTCAGGTCAAAGCATCGCACGGTAAGCACTCTTATCTTCTATCTCAACATTTAGCCACTGTGGGACTAATTATGAACTTTTTTACATGAAACAGCCTCAGTGTGCAGCACAGCTGTGCCGAAGCTCAACTCCAGACCCTTAGGTTCTGTGCAATACATTGTTCATTTCACCAGCGATCATGCCAGACGACCCTACATATCCACACGCCGCCCCCATCCTCTCCTCCGAACATACTATTTTTTTTTAATTAGAAAGGATTTTCCTAGTAAAAACAGGAACTCTCAGGAATTCACCTTAGCTTCCCCGATAAGCCCCCTCTAGACGGTCATGTGTATAATGATGTGTATTATTGATGTATCCTAATCTACTGCACATACTTGCACAAACAACAAAGTGTTATGACCGAATGCACTGGCAAATAAGCCTCATGCATAAATTAAGCAAGGATATAAAACACTACAATATCTGTAGTCTAGTTGTAGTAGTTCTTTCTGATTCCTGCTCATTGGCTCTGAACAATGAAAGCATTTATTTTATGTTGATTTCATTTTATCGGTATGTATATTGCAAATGAAGACACACTTGAGCATGGATTGGATTTTTACCTCTAATAGTTTAATCAATAAGCAGTTAAATCATAACATGAAATTTGAAAGGCAAATTATGAACCTATTGACATATCTAGCAGGCTGTTGTCACCAAGGAATGAATAGCATCCTCATAGAGAGCTGAAACACCAGACCTAATTAAAATCAACTTTGTTTGGCTGCAATGAAATGTGACAGAGACAGACATTCCGGGCATGGCCCTGTGTGTGTGTTTCAGTGTGTGGTTTTATATTATAGTGGTGTTTGTGAGTGTTTAAAGCCCCTGCAGAGTGTCAGTGTTGGGTTTCAAAGGGCAATGTGTACCTTGTGTTTTCTTTCCTTTTTTACTTTACAGCACCCGGCAATCATGTAATCAGTCAAGCCTGTGCGTTGTCTTTTTTATTCATTATTAACCTGACTGCCTGGCCCACGCCAATCAGAGGAGGGGGCGGTGATGCCGTTTGCCCTCTGGCCCAGAATGGACCCGGGAAGGCCCCCCGCTTCCCAACATGCATGCAACTGCCTGGAGGAGACCACGGCCAACGTCCGCTCAGTCACCAATCGACAATATTTACCCAACTGCTGAATCTACTGTGTTTTTTCCTTTGCTATGAGAACTGGAGAGCAAAGCAGGCATGCACATGCTGTATTTATATTTTGAAATCTACTGTTATCTGTTGTATGTCAATGCCTTCTTCATTCTCTGCTCAATACTTCTCCTAAATGATGGTCAGCCTACAGACTCATATCCCACTATCCAATCCTTTGTATGATAAAACTGCCCTGTCTCATCAATTCCCTACAAGAAAACGTCTAATCATTTAACATTTCAGTCACAAATGAGCTGCAACTGTTTCAGTGAGCTGATAATGTGTTCAGTCTGATATCTCTGTTAAAATAAATGTTGTATATTATCTGTCCTAATTAATGGCACTTACATTAAACTGGCAATCAGATGATTACATGCAGCTAAATGGCTTTAACATGAAAAGAAGCTGTCCGTTACTGGCAAGAAGACGTCTGTCTGCAGGACATCTTTCACTGTCCAAACAAACTTTCTCTCCCTCTCTCTCTCTCTCTCTCTCTCTCTCTCTGTTAATGATGCATATCAATGACTCCAGCTCTTCCCTCATTTCTCAGAGGGGCGTTCCTCATGACTAAGCTGTGAAGAGCCAGAAGGAACAGTGTTTTTTTTTGTGTGTGTAAGGGGGGGTCAGCATTGTCAGAATAAAGCATGAAGGCTCAATCTGCTCCTCCCTGCTCAAATCGGAATGCTGGGCCCGGAGTGGCCCACTGCTATGAAAGAGAATTAAACAGGACTGCTCCATCTGGGGATACATTAAGTCAAATCTGAGCCCGTCGCTGTCGGGTTAAGCAGGTAGAGGAGACGTCCTGGTTGCCCAAGGACGGGTTTGACCTGCACCACTCGTAATGCGGAGGGTGGGGGAAACTGGGGGAGTGGGGGGAAAAAAGCGCCTTAGGTATGATGAAATAAACAGGAGAAACTTGGGCAAGCCTGTCTTTTAACAAATGCTAGCTGAGAGATGCTCTATTTATTCATCACTGGCCTGACTCGAACATTGTTAAGGACAATGTGCTCTTTGAATGACTGTTACATAATTAACTGTGTTGTGAATTTGCAGATGTTTGTAATTACAGTTACAGATCAGAAATTCTTTATTTACTACCCATCAAACATTTTTGTAATGCTGCTATAATGATGCTATATTAACCAATTGATCTTCCGTGGTATAAACTGCACTATAAGAAACAGTATAAACTGTTGTCTAAAGCACATTCTGAAGATTATTTGACCAAACTGTGGTTCAAACATCTTAAAGGTTTGAGTGCTAATCACAAGATGATAAAATTGATGGGGTACAGATACTGTCACAAATGCAAAATAATCCTGTTTAACGGACAAAGAAAACAACACCTATTTGAAAATCTAGTCTAGCTGGATGATACATTATATCTTCACAGTTTTTACATTTTTTTTTTTTGATAGCAAAGTCTGGGCTAATCATTTGTGGATGTACTTGTTTACAGTGCTCTAAGATGTGGTACAGCACAGGTTCAAATGGAAGGTCTTACAGCAGTCTAAAATCTCTCCTTAACACCCAATATCCACCTCTCTCTATCCCTCTCTTAGTGTGCAAACCCTCTAGAGAGTCTAGTTTACATTCAGCCCACTTTCACACACACTAATTACATGCATACAAGAGTAAAGGGGCACGTCAAAAGATTCTTGTTTATGATAAAGTGACAGAAAATCATTCTGGGGTCAAGTATACCCCCATTTCCCCCTAAACTCCTGGAGCAGTCCAAATACTGCCTATAGTGGAAACCACAAACCTAATGAGGTCATTAAAGCCAACCTCCCATCAATATCTTTTTTTTTTTTATTCCACCCCCAATTTTTTTTGACAAATTTGAATTAATAATTCACCAGAGTGCCTGGGGATGTATATTTTCTGAGTGAAGGACAGTTAATCCATAGCATGATTGCCCCCCTCCCCACCCACATAAAGAGACACAAACACTTGTATTCCATTTTGCCTCCATCCACTTTTCTTGCCTGACTATCGAACATTGCTTGTGCTGACTAAAGAAGCAGCTGTATTTTGCATCTCTCCCAGTGTGCACACCACTTTCAGACAGATAGCTGCACCATATGTCCAGATTCTAGGAGCCTAGAGCCTAAAATTAATTTATTGAATCATGTTAAGAGTTAGAGTAGTTAGAGTAGTCTCCTTTACCTCAGAGGTAATATAACAAGACATATTTGTAAGGTGCTTCTTAAAGCTACACTATATTTCCAAATTATATCAAATAAATTAATTTGACTATTATAAGTTGCAACCATTGCTGACACAGATGTGCAAATGTACACACACAGCTTGTCTAGTCCTTGTATAGAAGCATGAACCTATTGTCACCAAGCTTAATGTCAGAGCAGGAACTATGCTCTCTGGAATGATGGTGCTCCATGCAGTACTTTTGGGATGAGTTGGGGATGAGGTGGGGCAGTGATCATCCAACATCCTGAACTCACTAATGTTCTTGTTTCCGAATGCAATCAAACTAAAACATCAGTGCTCCAAAATCTAGTCAAAAGCCATCTATTGATAGTATAATCAGTTACTCCAACAAAAGCAGAATACACTCCTAGATTTCAGATAAGAAACAATGAATGAGCCAATTCATGTCCCAATACTTTTGTCCACATAGTGTAGGTTATTTTATGGCAAACCTGCTAAAAGGAGGAAAATAATGTCTAACTTAAGACTTAAGTCTTATTCATGAAAATAAAGCCATGGGTGATGATGAAGGTTAGATGGTACAATATGAATAAGTCATTTAACCTTCTCTCCATTTAACGTTTTGTATTTAACCTAATATAAACTATTTAAAGCCCTGAAGACTCAACAAAAGCAGATCATGCTGGTCTTACCCACAGCTCTTTTTCTCCTGAATTAGCAGCAATGTTTTTGACACAGCAGTTGTTGACACCTCTGCTGAAGTGGGTTTGAATGAGGTGCTGAACTAGGTGTTGACAGGATGAAAACCTACATGCAACCAAAACCAGTGGATGCAACATAAAACTGAAATAAACAAGTACATCTCTGTATCAAAGGGTATCGAATGTTCAATAAGTTTTTACATTAGATATATACCTTTCCATAGTTTCATAGTTCCAGAATAATTCACAGTCATTTCTGGAAAGTAAGCCTTAATATTAATAAAGAATTACATTTCTAGAGGGGTTAATTTAGCATGGTGTTATTTTAAGTTGTAACGTCATTGGTTCAAAATACTAATGGCCATTCATGGCGAGTGATTGTTCATGCGTACTCTGCACTGAAATAGCACAAATACAAACCCAACCAGCCCCCCCCCCCAAAAAAAAACACTCCAACTGCTGGCAGTGTGTCTCCGAAGAATCAGACCCCCCTACTTCTTGCCCTTTACACTTCACACTTGCTACACTCGTGGTTTTACATTACAGGAAGACTGATGATGCTGCATTTTTTCCAGTAGGAAGACAGTGAAGGCATTCCAAAGCTTTGTTGCTAAATATACAACAGCACTGCAATGAATAGGGGGTAAACGAGAACAAGAGTGAGGCCCAGAGCACCTGTTGGCTCAGTTGCGTTTTTGTGTTTAATCTGGGGTTCGGGGTCAGGCCAAAACACCAACATGAGAGAGAATACAATCTTGCAATGCTTTCCAAATATATCCCATTATTTTAAAATCATACTATTTATTCTTTTTTTTTGTATTTTATTTGAAATATTTGAAATTCTACACATTTTTGCTAGTAGTTTAGTACATAGTTTAATACAAATACATTTTGTTATCTATCGATATTGCTAAACCTAATAATGTTGTGTATAGACTACATCTCACCCCGTGCTGATACGAGGCAACTTGTGTGTGAGGACAGAAAAGCTTCTCTTTTATGTTGTCCTGCTTGGCTAGCAGCAAGAATGAGATGAATGGCACTTCAGCACCTCTCAGATAGATGCTTGACATCAAAATGTCATAGTGAAAAATGACAAATACACTCTTACGATGTCCATTACTAGTAACTTTTTCATTACAATGACCATGGCGATGGCTTTCATAAAATTAATGTGCAACTTATGCAGTTCCTATTCAGAGTTGTAGGGTTTAAGGGTGACCGGGTGGGTTGGGTGCTACACATGACACAGCATGAATAATTACTTCATCTGTCCTTTACTCTAGTTTACTCTAGTGTATTAAACTTGGGTCCAAGTCCTTAAGCTAAGCCAGAGAGGCTAAGGCTACAACATGACTGTATCTACAAATGTAAAAAAAAAAAACATCAGTGATCAGTGGGTTCATTTCTAAGTGATTCAGCAGTTTCCCTTTAACAAGTATGCCACAGATATTTTGCAAATATATGTCTAGTGTTAATATAATGAAATTACAATATAATCACAGGGTTACTTTTGAATAGCATAGCAAAATGAAAGCAGTAAATCATTTCCTAAGAGTTAAAAACATTCAGTTTTAATCTTCACATTGTTTGCGAGCAAGTGAACAGCTCACTGAATGAATAATCATTTGTAATGCAGGGGTCACTGTGAAAAGGTCATGTCTGCTCAGCTGTGTGTGTGTGTGTTTGACCCTGCTGCCTGCCCAGGGGCTAGGAGCTGCTACTGCTGCGTTTTCCCTCTTGTGCGACCAAGGAGCTTTTATGGATGGCCGTGGCTCAGAAATCTTTCTGTGGGATCGATTGAGAAATGACAGGTCGGGAGGGGCGCGAGGGTGCTATGGAGCTTGTGTAACATGCTTATCTGTGTTTGTGCGCAATGTTTAAATAATGGCAGCCACCTGATCAATAGAGTCGTCCCTACGGCGGCTGTAGCTCAGGCTGTCTCCTCGAATTGGCCACGGAAAGGCACTGTGCTGGGCTTCAGGCCTGGAGAAGCTTTCCTCTCGCGCCCACAGAAGATGCACTCTTTAATTGGCCCAGACTGAGCTAACCGAGTCGGCTACACTGCACCCATGGTACAATATTAGCATTGTGGAATGCTGCTATCCATGAGCTACGATAACCTCCAGCAGCAGCAATGGTCATGTAAAAGAAATCAAAAACTGCACAACCACACACCCCACATGCACACACACACACCGGCAACAACAACAGGGCCCCTTTACAACTTGTAAAATCCGAAAAGTACCGCTGTAGTGAAGGTAAATAATAAACTTCGGCCCATTGATCGGAAAAACAAAGGGTTTGTGCATGTTTGTCCCGGCAGGATTGCGAGCCTCATAAATCTTTTAAGGTGCTCTGTTTTCACTACGGCTCCTGTTTAGCTTTCCCTCTTCAAAAGCTTCCCTCTCAATTCAGGTGATGGACAGAAACTAAGAGTTATTTTCATTTCAAATTGGGTTTGCACCAAACATATGTACATAATGCTTACACTTCACACTGCTCGACTTGGAACGGTGACTGGACAATTAGGACTGGTAAAAACAACCTACAAAAACAGTCAAAATAAAATGCAGAATTGGAAACTGTCTAAGATATTGATGTTGTTTGGAATGAGGCTTGGCTTCGCAGAATTCAAAAAATGGCTGAAGAAAAGTGGTTAGAGCAACTAACTGCAAAAGCAGGCAGAAAACACGCCAGCACTCATATGATTGATATTTCCAGTGCAGGTATCAGTTAGGAAACACCTGACATGTGTGGAGCATGTTGTGGGCAGGCCTGTCTGCTTAGCAGCGAAGCGCGGGCCGGCCGGCGTGTTATGCAGCCGGTAATAAAAGTTGGCCATTGATTTTCTGTAGCTGCTTGTAACTGTTAATGTTGATACATCAATAGCCAAAGGAAAGCACAGGCCTTAATAGGAGGCTGAGAATGTGGAAATACGGGAGGGCCGGGCGCTAAATCACAGAATCTATCCCTCCCGATCGATAAGACAGTAACTGCAAGTGTCCCTCTGCTTTCCTAATGTTTTATAATAAACTGACAGCTTGTAATAAGGGTCGGGCAGAGGAAGAGAGTGAGCGAGCCGGAGGGAGAGAGGTGGAGACAGAACGTGGGGAGAGAGAGCGAAATCAGCACATACACCTTGCTATGTCTATTCTAAATCACACCATCTGGGAAAGGAGTGGGTGTTTTGTAAAAGTTTTGTGAGCAGTAGTCTGTTACGGGTTCAGTACAGCCAACAAAGTTACAAAAACTTCTAAAACTGAGGGGAAATTTTTCCTGGAATTTTCCCACGTGAGCAGTAATCAGCATGTTCTGAGGAAAGGTCATGTGGGCTATTTTAAAATAATACATTATACTCCAGTGCTTCACTTTTGTGCTGCTTCTTTGATGTTTTGTCTAAATTAATAAAGTTTCAATGGCTTCATTTATATTTCTGATGCTGCAGTGATTTTAGCATTGTGTTTTGACCTACTGCATCTGATTTCACTAAACAGGTCTCCTTTTTACCAAAGAATGAACCTAATTAGCTAAATCAAGGGTTCCATAGACATACCACAGTCCTCAATACTGAAAGGTTATTGATTCAGCAGGACAATGGATAATTTTATGCTTTTTCCTTTTTTAAAGCACCTGATTCAATCCCCTCACATATTGGAGGGGGTGCAACTGGACTACGATGAACATACTCAAACTGTGGCAAAAGTTAGTAGGGTTAAAGGTAAAGTGCTGCAGTTTAGCCTCCTACATCCCTTTAATGACTGGAGCGTGCACTATTGGTCCATATAGTAAACTGTGGGAGATCTCTGCAGCTTTTAAAGCTTGATAAAGTCTGAAAGCCTCTTAGGCTCCTAATAAGGACAGCGTCTCGCAGAGAGCCTCTTACCAATGTGGCCGGGTTAAGCTTTTTGATTTCTGGCATCTGTAAAGTAGGGATAGTGAGAAAAAATATAAGCCCTGAATATTAGGGTCATTGTGGGGGCCCGCAACTGCCTCCACTCAAGATTTGTAAAATATCAGAACACTCAGGGTTGATTGGAGGCTTTTCCACATTTGAGCGAAATCCAAATGAATGTGTTTGTTCAAAACAATGAATACTTACAGAGAGAGTACAGGCAGGTGAGGAATGTGGAGATGTCAGATCAGTCGAGGGCTGCTGCATATTGTCACAAATCATTGAAATAAATGTAAGCTTTAGTGTTTATCCTCAAATACTACCATAAACCCTTTTCCATCTACGCATGCATACTTTTCCAGCTGTGGCTTCTGTCTAACATACACATACACACACACAAGCTTGTTTTATATGTGTATTGATTGGGCTTAGGCCTCACATCTTCCAAATGACTTACAGCCCGTCAGTGTCAAACTGCTTGGCTCACAAGAAAAACCTGCCCCTATTATCTTGCATTTAATTAAGACATAGCGGTAGTTTTATGCACCATTATTTGGCCTCAGCTGGGGGTCTCCGAGGCATAAATATTGAACCGTCGCAGCCCTCGAATGTTAATCAATCCCGACTACATCCAAATTATTTGGTCCGTTTCAGGAAATGAATATTTGCGCCAGTTATAAGATGCCATGCATGCATTACTGATCTCTCTCTCTCTTTGCACAAGGGTAGGTGTATCGATTTTGGCCAGGGAAATAAGGCAAGGCTGCTTAATTAGACCCTACCTATCTGGGAACTTTCTTTTTTCCTCTTCAAAGAGGAAAAGGAAGAAAATCCGCTTTCTAAATAAACAAGCTGAGTGTGTGCTGCACTTTTTTCAAGAGGCCTGCGAGTCAAAAAACAGAATGCATTTATGGTAATTTGGCAACTGCAAGAAAGCAATCGCATTCATCTACACAAGAGCTATGTGTCCTAACAGGTCATACTGGCATCCTCAGTGTAGTTTGTTGGATAGCACTGAGGACACTTTTTAGATGGTGCTCTTATACAGTGGGCTCAAACAGATTCTTTTAGAATTTCCTTACATGATTTGTCGCTTGTCACTCGATTGCTGTGACAAAAGTGCTAAAACAGTTTCAATGAGTGATGCCATTTCAAAGCCGCAAAAGCACTTTTGGTTTTTGTTCCCCTAAACGATGCCAAACTAAACTGCAAAAAAAAAATCTATCAAAATTTTTTTAAAGAGTGAAAATTGGTTCTTCTAAGCCATCACCTTACTTTTTTGAGTTAAAAACAAGAACATGTTCTCGATTACGTAGACATTGGGCCCTACCACACCATAGGTGTGTATTGTCATGGCAACGGCCTCAACTAGACATACCTCTGCTCACGAAGCATCCCTCAGCTTCCGTTGCCCCTCTCACTGTGGAGGAAATCAATGCCCCTGCTGCAATTATTTACCCATTGATAAAGCCTTCAGCTCCAGCGAGAGCCACTCCATCCACTCAACCCGTGGAGACTGACAGAGGAGTGTGGGAGGCATTCGGCTGGGCGCAATCGCTCCATTCGACAGCCCCCCAAATCTGACGAGACAAGCTGCTGCGCCCGGGTCAAGTCGTGTCCATCCTCCTCCTTATCGACACTTACCTTTACAAAGAGACCCCCCCCCTCCCTCGGGTGGCCCGACAGTGACAGATCACGGAGCTTCTCAAGAGCTGACAGAGAACGGCTGCAGCTTAGAGCTATGGGGCCTGAAACGGCACGTCAAGCAAGGGGAAATGTGCCTTTGATTTCCTTTAAAAGGCTTCATTTGTAAAAGCGGGTGAGAGAGGGAAGACTGCGCTTAGACAGAGTGAGAGGAGGCACTTGAGCGAATTGATGTGATTGGGGTTGTACCAAGGCATTGGGGTGAGAGGAAAGTGTGAAGGCCTCTTAGAACATAGTACAACTTTCTCCAGCCATGATGTACAATGCAAAAATGCTAATTTTGGTGATGACTTTTGATGATTTTTCAAATGTAACTACTTATAGTAGGCTCTATATGTAGTTTCATAATTTAATTCACTCTCATAATTACATAATTTAAATACTAGTTTGACAGTAGTTACTGAGTTTAAGAAAATCTAGAAATCAGGGAAGAGACAAAAGGTTTAAATGAGCTGGGCTGAGCCTAACTCATTAAAATGCACTCAATCCAAACTGAACAGATGTAGACTAGGAGAGTGGATATTATTCTGTGTTGCCTTAGGTATTCATAAAGCACTAAGGTATTTTCATGCTTCATTTCATTAACCTCTTATTAATTGGCTCCTCAATAGCATGTGGCAAGGATCATCACACACACATATGCCGGCACACACAAACACAGACACACACACAGAAACCTCTGTCCACAGGATGATATTAATCAGTGCAGTCTCTAATCTCCAGACTTAGTCTCTTACTCACCCCTCAGCCAGACAGACGAGTGGTTGACGCTAGCCGCTAGCGCGGGGCAGCGCCGGGGGCGATACACTCCCCTCAGGTGAGTGTTTCATTATGGATGATGCTTCCGCCAAATAATTTAAAGCTGAAACCCATCCCCCACCGTAAGCTAAAACCTCCGCCATGCAACAACAAAAAACCACAAACACAAATCAACATCAGGCTCAGAGGGCTGGACCTAAGGCGGGAGGAACTTCGCCACTGTTCTGGTTATTTGTTGGTTTGTGAGAAGGAACCTTCTCAAGGTGTTGTGAAGGCCCGTGTGGAACTGCTCGAAAGCAATCACTGCTCACTTTGTGAGACGATGCTGCTCAAAAGAACTTGGAGGTCGGAGATTGGAGAATGCACCTAACATTCTGTCTCTTCTCTTTCTGAACCGAGCAGACAGAGTGATATGATAATGTTGTTGACGCGCACAGCAGCGTATTAATATTCCAGTATTAGGGAACCACGAGACCTGTGTATTGGTTTTGATGGTGAAGACCAGCAGCTTTTATGGTTTGGGCTGAGAGTGTTACCTTGACTTCAGTGGCTTCATTAATGAGTGATGGCAAGCAAACTTATGAAGAAGAACCCAGAAGGATATCTACCCTTCTATCTAACTGATGACTTGGGTTATTGAGTAGGGATGTGCAGTGCAGTGTAGGATAATCTTGGGATGTCTGTCATTGAGGAAGTTTCTTTTGCTTGAATTTAACTGCTATCTTTAGGTGTTAGAATAGAAATGGAATTCTGTGTCCTTGTGTGTTTCTTAACTTAGAAATTCAGAAACTGATTATTTCGTGGATTTTTCTGTGAGGAGCAGGCTACCAAATCATCTTTCTATAACCATCTACACAACCCTCATTAATTATTCATTTAAGGTCACAGTCCAGCAGTTATAGTGTAACTGTTATGAAATCAACTGCATTTGATAACAGCATAACACCCAGGAGAGGTGCAGTAAGGTGGAGATTGGGGTTGACTTCTTATGAACATTTCCTTTACTTCACAAAATCTAACCCCTTAAAGCACATTATTTAGTGACTAATCCTAAATCTATTCAGTAAGTATTATAAATGATTCTGCAACTACTATAAAAGTTATCTGTAAGTTAAGCAGTTGTAAGTGTGAGAAATTGAAATTCAGACCTACATACAGACCCTTACGATTTAACAGGTTAGGAGTCGGATTTGTGCATAAGCTGGCCTTAGATCAGCAACAAAAGGCTGACCTCTACAGTCTGGCTCAGTGTGTAAGACAGTGGCACATAACAGCCGTCTGCAGCAGCATGCTTATCAGACAGGGATAGGGAGGGAGAGAAAGAAGTGCCGTCTCTCGGATTATCCCAAGGTCCCCCAAGAACCTTGGGACGGTGCGTGAGGGATCCTGCCTCCTCCCATCTATCTGCCCTTTCCTTTTCTCTGTACTCACCCAAGCTGAACAGCACCAGGAACTTGAGGCAGACAAACTCCCTCTGGTCCAGCTGGAGGGAGCGCAGTTTGCTCACCAGCTCCTGCGCGTGACTCAGGAGGTTGTTGAGTGTAGCCCCAGCTTGGGAGGCAATTAGGGCATAATCCACCTGAAGGAAAGGGGCAACAGCACACACACACACACACACACACACACACACACACACTGTCAGTGTGGACCATTGCTCTGCCCTAAACACAAGCTGAACACACAAACAGAGCTGGGCTCAAATATGCAGCTACAGCATCTCCATTACACTTCATATTAGTCACTGCACAGACATAAAATATGTACATACATCTGAATTCATTTCATCTGAAACATTTGGAGAACCTTAAATGCATTTTGCATGTTTCTTGGGGCACAGGTTGTCGAATCAAGGGTATTGATTCTTAGTGTTCTTTTTTCAGCACGTCAAGCAGATGTGCTGGATGTTGATGAAATCATATTCAGCACATTTGAATGATTTTTCCATATTTAATAAAAAGTGTGTCTCTCTGTGTTTCTTTTTTCTTTGGGAAAAGCATCAACTTCCCAGCGTACAAAGTAACAAACTGGCTAGCTCAAAACTTCCTTCAATCAGAACAGCATATTCTCCTGCAGCATAAATAAATACCAAATATACCAGTGTCAATAAACCAGAACATTTTTAGAACATGATGCAAATTAGAAGATTTCAACATTAATCGTTTATATTAGATCAAGAAAATGGTTGCAAAGTAAACCGAAAGATCAAATTTGATCAAATTTGTGCAGTCTCTTTCTCATGATGCTGTACATTGACATAAACTGTTGCAAGAGCTACCTGTATGTCCCGTGATAGCATTTTAGGATTAGGACGGTTTGCTCTTGGGCTAAACTTGCTAGGACGGCCTGACCTGGTCATGTTGGCAGTTGTTTTAAATGTTCTCCACTTGTAAATGATTTTTTGGACAGTGGTACAGCTGATTTCTAATTGTCTAATTTTAACCCCCTTCCAAGACTTATCTGCCTCTACAAGCCTCTTTCTGAAGGCCTCTGCGAGCTCTTTGGATCTGGCCTTGGTGATACCACTCACTAAATGTCTGTTGAGGTTTAAGTAAAACAGACTCCTTCAAACTTTTCTCTGATAAAACAATATATATCTTTTTTATTATTAGTAGTTATATTTTACAAAATTAAACACATGATTTTTAAAAGACTTTTCTTCAGTTTTTATGTGTTTAATTTGATCACCTCCAGCTCTCAAAATTGTGCAAATGAAGATCAAATGTCCATATTTTTAAATATGGATTAAAATAAAAAAGGTTTTCATAGAGTGTCCTAATTCTTTTACATGCCTGTAAATCCCGAATCTCACTTACACCAGACCTGGTGTACATTGCAAACTGAATCTCACACCTAACCAGTAAGCACAGCAGGTACAGCCCTATGCACTGCTCTCTTTCGTTCTCTCACTCTGTGTGTGTGCTATCCACAGCTCAGCTGCTCTCAGCACAGCAGGGACAGTGTGCAGGGTTGAGGGTGGAATGATAATCAACATCAAAATGAAGAAGGGGGAGAGCAGCACGTTTCTCCGTCCCCAGCGTGCGGACCCTCGGACCCATGCTCCCATCAACAGACGAAGGGGGGCCGGAGAGGCACGAGTGTGCGGGGGGCCCCCGGAGGTCCCCCAGGCTACCGGGCTCAACCCTCCCCTTTCAGGTGCACTTAATATCTGCAGCAGCAGCAAATTTGTCTTGGAGGCAAGTCCTTAGCTGCCACTCACTGTAAGCAGGCCATATTAAATTTTTATATTTATTGACAATTCATTACCATAATTGACTGTGCTAGGGTTTCTGGAGGTAGGTAGACGGCGGGCCTCCTAAGCACAGGGAGGGCTCCCTTGGAGCTAGATTTGCAATTAAAAACGCGTGCGGATTGGAATTTATTTATTGTGTAAATATGATGAGCGGAATTTTTTAAAGCCCAGCCTAGAGAATTTCTCACCAGCAAAAGCTCACCCCCACCAACAATCCTGTATTTTCTGCCTTTCTCCCTCATTCTGTCATTCGTTCATTCTTTCAGTGCATCTCCTTTCTTTTTTTTATGAGTCAGTGAAATCCAACCCTTTCCTTACCCAAAGGTGTCAGCCTACTTCCATAAAATCAACTGTGCATGAAATAACGTCAATGAATGAACCGTCTCTCAGCTGCTGCTAACCTTCTGTTTAAATGTAATCAATTACAGGGTTATAAGTGCAGTTTCCCAGAGCCACGCGTCAACAGAGTGTTTGAAATGAAAGACATTCAGAGCTATGCAAAATGATTAGACCACTTTTTAAAACCCTGTAAAACACTTCATTCCAAACACTCTTTCAAATCTTTCAGAGTAATACTAGGAGTTTCTTTTGGGGCAGGAGGGACAAAAAAGAGACCTTGCTGTAGGACTCAGTAAACATTATGCAGTGATATTCTCTAACACTGCCTGACATTCCAGTACCATTGCTGCTTGATCTTGACAAAAGACAAAGCGCTGTATAAATTTGATTATAAATGGACAGCCTATCTCTGATTTGGATTCCTCTGAAGGCCAGGCTGCCTGGGTGTTCAAGAGCCCAGGAGAGGAAGAAAGTGCATGGTAGAGAGAGAGAGAGAGAGAAAGGAGAGGGAGGGAGAAAAAGACAGAGGGAGAGAGAGAGCGCTGCTATGTTCAAAGCAGTGGGAGGGAGAGATGTAGGCCGGTGACATATTTGAAAGCTGTCCACGCGGTGTCGTGTGTCGCTACATTTCGGGGCTAATCCCCCATGGTGCTTTGCTGCCATACCGCATGACACTGAGGAGCAACGACACATGCTTGGGTGAGAGAGAACGAGAAAAAGCAGCAATACACCCACCTAACTACATCACTGATACTTTTAAGACAAAAAGAGAGAGGAAAGGAGGACGAGCAACTAAGAAAGAGAGCTTTCTTAATGTCTCTACTTCTTTAGAAATGACCTCCGCAACTGTTTTTAGCTTTTTCCATATTGTGTGTGTTGCATAAATATGTGTGCAAGAACAACTAATACACTGTATTTGCCAAAGTTTATCATCTACATTAAGATTGTAAATCTAAATGAAGAATACTTGTGTGTGTGAGTGTATAAATGTGTGTGACCGGGCTGTCACTCCTGGCCTGCTGTGGAATAATAGGACATAATGAACAGCGTGCGTGTTTCCTACTCCTCTCCCCACAGGCCCTTTCAACACCAGCTGTTCATTAGCCAAAATATGCAAACGAGACCCTCGTCCACCGCTCTCAGTCAGCACACACCAGTCTGAAGCAGGGAGGCCAGTGACCACACAGCCCTCACTAATCAAACACAGAGACTTCAGCCCACCTCACAGAAAAGCTTTAAGATGTCAAGGTAAAGCTAAAGAGGAGCTAAACACCTAAATTAATCAAACTGCCAACGGCTGATGATGGATGTAGCTGGAGTATGTAATTGCAAAATGGTTCAAAAACCAAGCTCATCCCAACTAACATCACAGCTATCATCCTTATTACCTCCTGGCACTTATACTGTGCCTGTCGATAAAGTACAGATCACAATTTGTAGTAACAGGTATAAAGCAGTTAGATTTTCCCTCTTGTACTTGATTTGATATTATAAGGCATGTAGCATTATGTCAAAATGAGTATGTATATATGAGTATGATATATATGCATGTAGTACATATACTGTTCATTAAAGAAATCTGTAAACTGTGTTGTTTTCAGTCTATATATATGATCATGTTCATCTTTGTTAAACACTAGAAATGTTCATTCTCCCAGCTCAATGTACAAAATTCCACACCATGGAAATACAATGTCCCCCACCTTGGAAATAATGCAAAGCCAGTGATGCCAGCCCACATCATCACTCAAGTATTTAAACCTCCTAGTCAATTTTTAATACATGCTTTTAGTGAAAAAAAAACAACAACTGTCAAATCATTATTTAAGCAAAACCTGCTCTACATATAACAAAGTGGCGTGAAAAAATAGAAAGTTGTGCATTAGCAGTCTGGAGGCTGCAGATCACACACAACCTGGTCTGATGTATGTGACTGGTCATGCAGCTTTGCTGAACGGAGCGCTGCTGGACAAGAACACTAGCTAATCGTTCAGTTCAAAAACAGCATTCATACTGCTCACTGGAGAACAGGGTGACCCTGTCATTCTACCAGTGAATAAGTGTTATTGAGGACCAGCAGACGATGTCAAACCCGCCAAAGGTTCACCTTAACTGCTCGAAAGCTGAGCAGGCTGCTCCGCGCTCTTTGGGTGAAATTAAACTTGAGTTAGAAACACCATTGAATAGAAGTAGAGAAGTTATTGATTTTGAGTGCTTCAACAAAATGCAGAGCTGGTATCAGTGCTGAAATAGAGGCTGCACATTTTGCTTCACTAAAGCCCTGTTACACTTTCATATTTATGACTCTATTGTTGGACATTTTGTTGAAGTTCACATTGCAGAAAGGGGGGAGGGCAAAATCTAATTAATAATTAAAGCCTTACATTCTACTGACAGATGGACGGTGCTCAGAAGCATATTTATAATGAGCAATTTAAACATTTTGTGTGTGACTCTGTATGAGTGTGTGTGTGTAAGCCCTAGACAGAATGAAAGGACCCCCTGCACTGAGAACTCTAGCAAAGCCTGAGGCATCCACCCAGCGCTGTTCCGCAGAGACCAGCAAGGTAAATCACAGCTTCTTCCCTCCTCTCTTTTCCTCTTTCTCTCATAGACCGCGATGACTTGTGCATGCTTAACCAGCCGTTTTATTTATTCGGACTCCACAGACTTGATAAGAAATGCACAATTGATTATTCTGGTCACATTAGCTTATACCTATAAGCGTAATCTATTTTTAATGGAGTGGTGACTGCATAGGCTTGGCCAGTCGATAGTACTTTAAAGGATGTTGATCCACACTGGTGAGATGCCTGATGAGCTCTATGGGGAGGTCGAGCACGGACAGAGAAGTGTTCAGGTAACAGGAATGGCTATGGAACAGAAACTCACCTGTTGCCCCGTAACCAGCAGGATGGAGCCCTCTTTGGCGTGCATCACCTGCCGGAAAATGTGGTCAAGGATGAGCAGCTCGCTCCAGCAGTTCTGGAGCAGCTTCATTTGGTCGTCAACCTGAAGAGACACAAGAAAAGCAGAGAGCGATGTGAGCTATATTTTTTATATTTTACTTTCAGCAAAACTTACAAAAGCTAAAAGAAGGAGTTTTAAGCCCTATTCTAATAGCATGCCAAAGAACTGATATAGGAGATCCCCTTCTGAACCACTAATTGGGACCAATGTAAGAAAACCCTGTTTTAATTTGCACAGTATTAAAATGTGCCAAAAGCCTTCATGTCAAATAGACCAATAGAAGTTACGAAGAGCAAACTTTTCAAGCTTGTTAACATCTTCTTCTCAACATGTATACAATTATGTACATTTATAAAATATACATTTCGCTGCACATATATTTCAAATAAACTTCACTGCACAAATAACATATATACAAAAGATGTCTGCCTTCTGTTCAGCCTGAATTTTGTCCTCCTTCTAAAACACATCAACTCCATCACTTATCTCATGTGTACACAGCCACACACCTGTTCACTCTCTCACTGTGCAAGTCACCACTGCTACCTGTTGCTAATTAATCTGTTTGTCCAGCAGCGTTACCCCATTTGCCATTCGTTTATCACCAGTGATTACGTTAGCACTACATAGCAAGAGTCCCCACTCTTGGAACTGTGGGAACATTTTCAACAGGGAACAACAGCATCATTGTCACTGCAGGATTCTCATGGCTCACGGCATCAATGATTACACAGAGTAGCCAAAGGTGGACAGGAGTGGACAGAGCAGGGAATGTGAAAGGAGAAAAAAAGTCTGTCTCACACCACACAAACACTGTCCTGGTGCTTGTGTTATCAAGAGTGTGAAAATACATTTTGGCTGTGAGATCAAATCCAAGAAAAGCCCGACATGTCAAGGTGATAGAAAGACGGAGGAAAGTCAGTAAGTTCATGGCATTCAAATAATACTCACGTTTTCGAGGTAAAGGTTAGAAATTAATCTAAATCATTTATCTTATTGCCTTGAGAGATGTGTCTCTGAATGTTTTGACTCCTATAAGTGTGGCAGTCAAAACAAGAGTGAAAAAACAGCTGTTATGATGAGCTTTCTAAAAGCTACACTATCAGTATGGCAAGTACAAATGCCGAAAGTGGGATACTTCACACCAACCACTGGATTTTCCAAAAATCAAAGTCCTGTCCATTATCTGCAACTACAAAAATCACATTTTCCATGATACAGACATGTATTTGAGTTTTCATTGAATACACAGCCTTTTTCTATGATGACCAGTGTGAAAAGGGGTGTATCTAAAGCAAAGTTCTGTCTCCAGATTTTTCTGCTTCAGAGAGACTGCTACAAATGTCTGTCGAGTATGTCAAGTGTTTGCCCAGGCTACAAAGGAACCTGTCACTTGCTCCAAATTTTAAGACCATCCCCTCGAATCTTCAGCATGGCAGGCGCGTTTGGATCATCAAAGGAGGACGAAAATGCCACAGGGCTGTGGGGGAAGTCCGCTAGGGTTGGGAGACTGCAGACTGAGATATGACAGGCGGACAGAAAGGGCATCTCTGACCTTTCTAAGTCCCCCTGCCACTGCTTCTTCACTGTCAGCTTCCTCTTTGCCCTGTCACAGCCCAGTGTAATTCATCCTCACTGTGATATGTGCTGTTTGGCTTAGGCCCCTTTACATCCAGAAATAAAAGTATGCCATGTGTACCATAGCACCATACTAGCTTTAGTTTCAGCACAGCACTGCCAGATCAAATCTCTGCACGTAGCTAATGCAGTCCAGTAAACAGTCCAGCATGCTAGTGAGGGCTATATAACAAGACCTGGTGATACAAAAGACTTTGTCACTAAGGGGTTTATTCGTAGAAAACAGAGCTGTGAATTCAAAGGAATCTTCCAACTAGTCATAAAATATGTTATGATTATGAAGGATGTGATAAAATTAAGACCACAGCTGTGTTAATGTTTATCTACACTGAGCTACGCTGAAAGCGGCTGTAAATATGCCTGGAGGACTGCCAAAATGAATTATAGTTACTGACATCAACTAGTCTCAAATTCATGACTTGAGACAACAGATTTCACAGAGAACGCAGCCGGAGCACAACAGTGCTTGTGAAGAAGTTGGCTTACAGACTATGTTTAAAGCTTTGGTGTCATGAGACTCAGAGTTATTATACAAGCTTTGTATAAGTTTACTGAAGTACCCAGCGGTCTTAGCCCTTCTTGTTACACCTACTCTATGCCCAGATTGACTCTAAAGCTTTCATTTAGTGGCCTTGTTCAAGGTGGGCCCTGTTAATATTTCAGAATCATCACAGAGCTTTTACAAGGAACTTTCTCTCAGCACTTATAATGAAAAATGCATATCCTCCAAGAAACCAATTTAACACCTTTACGGTCATTCAGGTATTGCTACATCAATGCGCCGATCAATTGCTTAGCCTTTAGCTCGTCTCCATATGAATTTAGAGTCTTTAATATGGGTCCTGCACATGATCTCACAGACATATCAAGAGGTATCGTGAAAATACAACAATGAACGTGTGGTAATTAAGCACAGGCGTGTGTGTGTATGTGTGAGCCTGATTTTCAAATGTAAATGACGTGCAAATAGATCTCCTTCACATACCCAAAAGCAATGTTTATTCATCACTGCCTGCAAGTCCAGACCAATGATAATGGAACAGGGTCCAAATTGCCAAACATGGCCGTCCTTTCCCCCCCTCATGTTTTTGGTAGAGTGCCACAAGCATTGTTAAGCGCTGTGGATAAGAGAGAATAACGAGGGTACACAGCTGGAACTGCTTTTAATAAGTAGCTTCATTTTTTTTCTTTTTTTTTTGAAGTGCCCTAATGACCAGATTAATGGAATCTTCTTTAATGCCTCTTAATGAACAGAATGAAATGAATGATTTATTCAAACCCGCACACACACATACACACACACACGCATAAACACAAAAGACTGCAAGTACGTGGCCCAAAATGACATTTACATAAAGGCATGGGGGAAAAAAAGGAGAAATGCTGCATGAACCTTTTTGACTTCTTGGATGTGGATCAGTGTGGCTGGTGGGGAAACCTACGGGTGGGGTTTGATGTCACTTCAATGAGCCTGTTGGGCAGCGAAAGAGCTTTGAGTTGTCTTCGCTGGACATCTGTTCATCTGCTGTTACGCACACTTCCTTTCCACCAGGGTGACACACATTAATTATTTCATGGAGGGAGGACTTTTTTCTCTGGTTCAGAATTCCCATTAGTCTATATACTATCAGTTCTTTTTAACTACAGTCAGTGCAAATAACGAATACAATAAGAAAACCAAAGAAACCAATAGCCACTTAGTAATGCAGATCCCTACTGTTGGAATTTAGGTTTGAGTTTCAGCTGTGTTATATGCCATCTACAGGCAGGAATCTCAAAGAATGACATTCTTTTCTGTTCTTTTTAGGGGAAACAGGATATTTAAGTAATCAATAAAGGGTCATAATTAAAATTAATTTCATTTATTTCATGGTCAAAAAGAAAACATTAAAAAAGACCTCAAGTGAAAAACAGCTTCCCAACATCCCTTAAAGAGATACTAACTGTTTGTGGAGCTGCTAAATTTTGCCTGCTCCCTCTGTACATCCCTGAGACTTTAGGCTAATGCCATAGAGGTACGCGACTGAGTGGCCAGGTTCATGTGGCCTCTCTTTTCCCTGATCCAGTGGAAATCTCCCTGCTTGTTTATCATGGCAGGGCCTCTATTTGTTCCCCTGCTCTCACACATGCCTGCTGCCCCGGGTGATAAGCATGCTGGGACTTTGAGCAGGTGGCCACCAGCCGCTGTGGGCACATTTCTCCATACCCATACTCCTCTGGGGACCAGTCTGGGATTGCTCTCTCTTAGTCTCTCTCAGCTTATTTTAGCGTCAGTAACTACTCAGTGTGTTCACGCATGCTGAGTAAACGACTTAGTAACAAAGCAACATTCAACTTCAGTGGTTCCAGTTCAACATGCTCAAGGGAAAATGACCGGAGAGACGTTAACCTCTACCAAACATATGCCAAAGTTCTGAAATAGAAAACCATTTTAATGTACTGCAAACGAACAGGCTTTGGCCTGTATGTAAACTTATTTCAGTGCTTTTCTACTTTCACACACTTATGTTGCATAATTCATAAGGCATATATGTACAGATTTGGTACCTGGGACAGGCAGCCTGTGCTTGGCTGATAATCTGAGGGTCATGATTGTCTCCTCTGAGCTAACAGTGGATGTTTTGTCTGAGTGTGTGTCCTGACTGAGTGCCTGATTGATCGAGCAGAATAATGGAGATTGATCAGTTCCCACGGTGACCACATTAACAGAGTCCTGAGACTGACCTCTGACCTGTAAAACAAACTGCGTTTGATTGGAGTCCCCAGCACCTGCTTTCATGTTATAGCGTCCGGGAAACCACAGACAGTCGCTGTAAGCTCTGGTAGTTTATGATCTGACTTGAGAACAGTTGTGTGTTTTCTCCTACGACAGCAAAAACAAGGATTTAAGGACTGGAGGTGGAACTACTGACCTGTGACCACGGTACTGGGAGTACTCCTAGTAAATCCACTATAAGTAAAACCAGCATAGTCACACTTGTGTAATATAATGCAATGGACAAACTCATTACATTGTAAACTGCAGTTAGTAGAATTTCTCACTTGGTACGTGCTGCTAATTAAGTGAAAAAGAAAAGAAAAATCAAGCACATATGATGTTTTAGGTTCTGCTCCACACTTAAGTATATATGGTAGTGTATATTTAATTCATTCTAGGTAACTAGTTCTTCTGTATTTGTCTCACACTTGCTAAGAATGCTAAGTCTGATTTATATTAAGTACCTGTTTGAAAAGATGGAAAAAATAATTAGAACCGACAGAGATGGTCACACAAGCTGTGCTGCGCTGCCAGGAGCTTCACTCGCCTCTCAAGGTCACATCACAGACGGGCAAACTGGCTGCAGATCCCTTCAGAGTGCAGCACAAAAGAATTATGCAATTGAATCAATCTAAATGCTAACTCAAATGTTCAGAAATGAGACCGACATTTATTGTAAGAATCACCCATTTTATTGCCATAACTGTTTTATGTTATAAAACCCTCCTACCCTTATACCTACAGACCCACACATCAGTGCAGAATAAAGGAAACTGTTTATCACTATAATGCATGAGCCAATACTTTTGTTTAACAAAACTACCAGATAGGAATGTGAGTTTTTTTAGCTCCTTGAGTAAAAACCCAGCTTCGCTCCAGAGAGAGAAACATCATGAGAAAGCAGCGATGGAAGCAGGTTATGAGAAACAGCTCTCTCTTTCTCTCCTCTTCCAAACTCTTAAGCCATAGAGGAGCACAGCTCAGTCCATTTGAGCTCTTAAGCGCTGCTGTTCCTCTGCAACATGCTCATAACATGTTTTGGGAAAAAAAAAAAGAAAGAAAGAAAATGAATCGGAGCCTCACAGTCTCTTACTACAGATCTGAGAGCTTAAAGCTAAGAAGCTATCAACTAATTATCAAAAACAGAGCAGCCCTAATCAATTATTCAGTTGAACATTAGTCTCCTAATATACATGAAGTCAAGGGAGCAAGAGCTCCCTGAAGTACACCACACCCCCCCCCACCCCAAACACACACACATACAATTCCTTTTCACCCCACCCCCAACCAAAGCACAGTGAGAAAATAATGCTTTCCAAATCCAAAATGAGTTCTGCACAGCACGTCGACTGACTATTGATCGCCAACCGGTGCTCAATCTACAACACACAAGTGCATAAGCACACACACGCACACATTCCCTACGTTTGGAATGGCTGCCGCATTTTTATTTGATTTTATTTCCCCTTGTACTGTTTTTTCCCCCTCGATTTTACAATTTATGGGAGTCTTTATTGGCAATGGCTGTCAATATTTATTTCTTTTGTGTGACAACTTGATGGACAGAAGGAAATGACTGTTGATTGGCTCAGAGAGGGGAATGGGTGCGGACTCCTGTATTATTCAGCTGGACAGGAGCAGGCAGTTGCCTGCGCGAGTGGCTTTATGCATGCAGTGTTGGGCTGCACACCGCTGTCCTGTGGAATACTAACCCGCTAACATCGGTGGAGGCTCCCCTTTCTATGTCGGCGGCCCATAACTGATCTAAAACAGAAGCTTACCGACCACTGATTTACATTAGCCTAGAAAATTAACTTACGATTCATGTACTGTAATACATACAGGGCTGCTGTCTATTTAATAGATCAAATATGCATATACAATTGGACCATCCTTGCACAATGTATTTGTGGTCACAGGGTCACTATAAGCTGAGTGTTAAAATGTTATTTTAATATTAATGTGAATTAGTTAAATATACATTATGACTCTTTCATCTGTCTTTAAGCATTTAAATACCTCTAATAACAAGAAATAGAACTTGAACATTTTTTAGTTAATAATAATAAAAAAAAGTTTAACTTCATAAAACTTTTTAAGGATACACAGGAACCCTGATATGGCATGTATCCACTTTCCACTTTCATCTATTTCCTTTTTGTTTGGCTTATGTTAATATGGAACCACAGATGCAAATTATTTTTAATGCCAGTGCGTTACCTACTTACTGTTGACATAAGCTTAACCCCTCTACTCTCACTATATGTGAAAGGAATTGGATCAATATTATTACACTGAACGTCCATGAACGTCTGCACTTATACAAATGCATAAGTGTCACAGGCACCCATTCAGAATTACAGGACTGAATATGATGCTGAGTGTGAGCCAAAAATCATGTAATGTGAAATTTATTGTAATGAGTGTAAGGAAAAGCACTTGTGCAGCTGCAGACTCCCATTCCCTACTGATTCATATTAATGTTAAGTAATGAGGGTACTAAAATGTCCACAACTTGCTCACACAGTTATGATTGTTACAGACAGCTAGGGTACGGCCTGTGAGATTTTGCAGCATTATAAAGCAGCTTGACTTGCCATTTGAATCGTGACAGCATTGCAATGCCCCCGTCAAACTTTAAAGCCACTGTCAACACATCACTTGCTTGTCATGCTCTAAGCATATGCGAACTGTGAGTTCATTTCAGGAATCGCCAGAAAGCTCTTTTCATCTTCGCAGAAGGTTCGCAAAAGAGAAAGAACACTATTGTAATAGATAAAAAGGAGTCCTGCTGTCATATGTAATGTGTATGGAAACATTTAGCAAAGGACCATGCCAGCCTGCCAGGTTTGACCTAAAGAGGCTGAAACAAAGTGTCTGAAAGAAGCAGCGATTTAGAGCCGCGTAATGAACAGGTGGCTTCGTCCTCCCCTCGTCGGGGTCCAAGCACTTACAGCCTCGTCCTACCCAAGCATAATGTTGCGCAGCTGAAACTCACATGGTGTTCAGCAGCACACCAATCAGAGCCCACACACTGGTTAAATATAAGTGTAAGCTTAAACCGCAGTGCTGCCTGTCTTTCCGACTAGCGCGCTCATGTATTGTCTTTGGACCCTTTCAGCGCGTCCAGAATAGATGGCTGAAAAGAAGCGGCAAAAATAGACATCGAAGACAACTGCTGACAGATAGAGGGAGGCGGCAGGCAGGGGCTGTCAACCTCAGACCCACACCCATTACAAGCAGATAATTAAGCTGCAAGGGGGACATTAGAGAAAGAGTGTGAATCCACTTAGCAAAAGTAAAGAAACCTGCCCCTTAGAGGGACCCCCAAGTGCGTCTACTAAAAAGAGCCAACAGGGTTGATCCAATGAAGTCCATTTTTGCCCAGGGGTGTTTTTTTCATCTAAAAGGGAACAATGAAATTTTAAAGAGGAAAATCTGAATGATGTCTGTTTTACATAAAATACCAGTCTCCAGTGCTTAAAATCTTAACACTTAAACTGTACTTTTCTATTTTATGGCTTCATTTTTAAACCCATCAGTAAGAACAGGTGTAAACTTATAGGGGCTTCATAAATCTAGCACACATTAGTGTGCTGTACGTCAGGTGATATTCGTTTGGATGAAGAGGGGGAAAAAACAACATGAGTGACATTTGCATTCTTGGTGTCATGAACTGCAGTCCGAAATGGCAGGGGTGCATTGAGGCCACAGGGGCAGGCCTTTGTACTCTAAAGAAAACATTACTCACTGCAACAATTTCATTACACTGCCATTCTTATCCTATATGCGGTATATATTCACTGTGGCTACGTCACCCCGCCACAAGCATTCAACACAACCAATTAAATAGGCTTATTTCATAACATTAATTAAGATAAAGCATTTCTAATAAATAGTTTTGTAAGAGTGCCAATTGACTTAAAAAACCGTGACCTGTAAAAAGAACATAACAATTTCTCTCTTCATGCAGGAATAGGCATAGGCTCCTCTTGACTCTCTCCTTTTAGAAGAAGAGTGAAAAAATTGAATGGAGAAATGGGGGAGCTGGATGAGTCTATCAGCTCTTCTGCAGGAACATAGACTTCATGACAGGCTTTTATCCCCCATCAAAGCAACAAGTGGATGAGCAGAACCCCGTCCGCCTGCCGCTGGCCCTCCCCAGAGTGCCTCCGCCAGCCCAGGAGGGACTTCGAACCCTAAATCTTTCCTTTTAACAAGTGCGCACACTTCCTTCCTTAGCCCAGCAACATCTCTGGGGCATTAGGGCAGCTTTTTGGGGATGGAGCAAGACAGCCTAGCTGACCTCAGCTGCCATAGAGGGGACACTGCATTGAGGAGACAAGCACTGCACAGTTGGCCACAACCATCAAACAAACAGTGCAGGGACTTTTGTAAGGAACAAAAAAAACCCTCAAACTGGGTTGTCAATATAATTGACTTTACACCTCAAAACTCTAAGTAACCTATACTTCAATCCGTTACCTTCGAAGTTACATATTAGCTTCATTGTAGTTACCGGATAATTTATAGCAGATACTGAATAGTAAGTCTTACGATAACTGAAAAATACATCTAGAGTTGAATACTTTACATATCTGGCTGGCTAAAAAAATATTCTTTACATTGCAATATTTATATTGCCACCAAAACACTGCACTTTCCAGAATTCCTGCTCCCCTTATTTCCTAATGAAGCATATATTTCTAACAATAAAATAGCAGCTTTAAAAAATCTGTCAGCTTAAAAGCCTGTAACTGAGAGGACAAGGAGAGTGTCTAAGGCAGAATTCAATAAGACAGAGAAAGACAGAGAAAGAAGGGGGTGGGGGGGGGCAGAGAAAATATGTACAGGAGCAGGCCTTACAAAAACTCACACGCCATCTCCAATTGTGGCTGCCGGTGAGCGGGGGGATATCATCTATCAGTGGACAAATGCGGGGACGAGAATGCTGCTCCTCAAATGAAATAATATATCTTTGAAAGCCTACGCCCGCACCAGGCCCAAAGCCCATATATCAAGTCTGAGCGGCTGGTGGATCCGGTCCAGGGGCCATTAACCTCCCACCTGTTTCCCCCCCCTGTCCTTCACCATGCACCCCTGCCCTTGGTGCCGCTCGCAGGGCCTTGTTCATCTCCTCCCTCCCCCACCTCCACTTACACCCTCCCTGAGCGTCCCATCCTTCCCTGCTGACCTCCCCCACACCCCCCGAGCTCTTATACTGCACGGTAATGTAAAGCAACACAAGGCCCGGGTGGAATAATTCAAATGCAATGGACCAGGGACACAGTTACAAATCTGCGGCCTGGCCGGCAGGCCGCAAGCTCTAAGCCGTTTGTCAGGGAGCAACCCCGGCTGACCTGGAGCAGGACGGCACGCTGCTACTGGACGGATACGGCTGGGATGGGAGGAGGCTGAGATGGAAAGAAGGGGAGGGGGGCACAGGAGGGTTTATGTTTGTACGTGTGCTTGTGTGCATGTGTGTGTGTGAGAGTGTGTCGGGTGGACGGGGGCGATATAAATCGCCTTCAAGTTCACAGATCACATCCGCAACGCCTTATTAATTCCTGTAGATACGAGCTCACTTGGAAATTACAGTCTCTAACCCACTCCCCTGAAATTGGACTGTCAGATAAAAAAGGGAAAAAAAGAAGTAGGGGGATGCTGTGAATTTTACAAAAGTAAATTCATGTAATATTAATGGAGAGTGAAATCATACAGCTATCTGCCAATGTGAACGCTCTGCGTACTTCAGTCAAAACAAAAGTCAAAAATGGCAGAAAACATGATGCCAAAAAAAAGGCAGGTGAGTGCTGTCACTATCTGTGTTGATGAACAGGTGTACCAGGAGAATTAACTGAATCGCACTAGGATTGCTCAAAAATAGGTGAAATTTCACTAGTACTTTTGCAATTAGATTTTCCTCACCATGTAATAAGTGCTGCACTAACCTGCAGGCTTACTGGTCTCTCCTTAAATTGTACAACATATTCTGTAACTACATTTACACAAAATAATCTGAGATCAACTTTTATGTAGTAAATTGGCCATTAAGTTCCTAATTTCTCAGGATATTTGGGATGAGATTAGATATAAGATACTCCACTTGCATAAGGAACAGAAAAGACAAAAGAAAACAAGTGAAAAAACTTGTTTAACACACAAAAGACAAGTTACAGAGAAAATAGGATGCCTATCAATTATGCTGGTAGACCACAAACCTGCCCCCCATCTGATAAACAGTGCTAAAAGTTTTCACTGTTAAGAGGGGGGAGAAAATTTAAGCTCCACCTTTGGTTCAAATCTGAAAACATCCATCTTTCCACTCTGAGACGAAGAGTCAACACTGTGGGTTTGAAAAGATGTGGAGCTCTTACTGAGAAAAGCAGCAAACAGATGAAAAGGACTTCTACAAATCAAACTACTGAAACTGCTGTTCTCAAACCAATTAACTGTCTATCCCAGAGTCCAGACTTCAACATCACTTGAACGTGTTTGGAATGATTTGGATGGTGGATTTGGATGCAGAAAATTCAACACCTTCTCCGACACAGTCATAAGAGCCATAATAAAAGACAGGAAAGAAAGAGTGAGGCACTAAAGAGCTGGTGTGCTAAATATAAAAAATGTTTGACAATAACTGAATATATAATTTAATAATGAATTGCAAGTAAATTCGAAAAATGTGAGTTTAAAAAGTGGTCACAGATGAGACCGTTCAGCAGACTCCATTCTCGGTAAAAAAAAAATAGGGTCACTAACTGAGACACAATTAGGTAGACAGACAACGAGGGCTGGAACCTAGAGCAGTCCTCTCCCCTCTCTCTCTTCTCCAGCTGCTTTTCCAATAAGCACGAGCCTCACGGCTGGGTGCAGGCTGGAGAACAAGGCCCTAATACAGTCCTGCATGGCTTAATGGCAGGCCTGGTATTGTCATTCTCCTGGCTGTAGAGGGGAAAAAAGAGAGGAGAACTTTGCCGAAGTGCCCCTTAGCAGCTGTGAAAGGACAAAAATAAATTTTGGTGCCACATGTCAAGGCACTGTAAGCTCAACGCAGGTGACTTTTATCAGCTTGGAGGACTAAATATATGGACAGGGTCGCGGTACAACACCACAGGTTCATTTACACCGCAATGTTCTCAGTAATAAAGTTTACCCTCAGCACAGCATATTGTATGGTGAAAAAAGGAGGGACACATATACTCAAAAGAATAATAAAAAGTGGGGTGAATCTGTGTATTTTGGTCCTATTGTGTAGTGAGGAAAACCGCAGCGCACGCATCCTATCCCGCTGAACAATGGCTTAGCGCTCACAATGAAAAGAGTGATCTCTGTGGACGTGAATCACTCTCCACGTCTCGGCACTAACGACAGAGCCAGGAGAAGAGAGGCACGCAGCAGCCCTGAGACGGGACAGCCAGCAGGGGAAGAGTGCATCTGTTTCCCCCACCTCCCTGTGCCCAGCGCCCGCCCTCAGCATGACACACACCAGCCATTACAAGCACACATTACATACACACAGTCACAAGCAAACTTGCATTCATAGAAAAATACATGCAGCACTGTAAAAAAGGGTTACACAATACACAGGTTTGTAAGCCTACAATATCAGAAAAATGTTCAATTGTGCACACTACATTCACTTTCTGCCCCAACTAAAGGTACTGAAGACCTAACCTTGACAGTACAACCCCTGTAACAATGCCTGTACCCATCTACTCCATCTGCCAAGGAAAACTACTTGGAACACATGTAGTAAATGTATCAATATGTGGAAGTGATGCTTTCTGAGATCACTAAAAAATTATCACAATGCTTATTATCAAAAAACCCACCCTTCACTGCACATGTTTATCCCTTATACCCTAGCTTAGTGAACCCTAGGATAGTGATGCTGTTAATGCTCCTGGTGCGACCACCAGCCATTTAGCTTACTACATTTTTACCGCAGGGTACCACATGAGTACCAAAGGGCTCTATTTTAGAGCCCATGAAACTGGTGTAAATTATGACAGTTATGAAGGGTGGACCTACACACAGAGTTTAAAGGGTTAAACAGAGTTCTACAAAAAGCAGGCATATAAGCACAGAAGTGTTGATATTAGGATGTGGAAGGTGTTGCCGTAAAGGGTGTTAACTACTGGCTATTAATACTGAGTGACCCCATTTAAAAAGTATGATACAAAATGCAGAGAGAAGATACCTAAACTAATAACAAAAGAGATTCAAGGTACAAAAGTTAAAAAATATCTGCACTCAGAAAAGAACCAGTCCATTATCCGATCAGGACTCGCTGTATCTAACAGGAGGTTTTCAGAATTGAAACAGAGAGGCTTTTCAACACTAGCATGCTAGCCTAAATGCACGGCAGGTAGATGCTCTCTGACATTAAAGTTTAAATTACATACATCACAGTGCCAAACTCACACACTTGTGTAGCTTTACTCTGCACTTTTATTTTTATGTTTTATTATTTTTTAAAGAGCTTAACTCTTGTCCAAGGTGTGAGAAATATCCACTGGAATGTTTCTCTCACTCTTTCTCTTTTATTCATTCAAACACAATAGGGAGCTCTCTTTAGAGATCCCATCATGGCTAAATATTTATGAGTGCAGTAACTAAGACCAACTTATGGAAACTAAATCTTTAAACACTTGGCAGACGTTTCACACTCAGCTCTATTACCAGAGAAATTCTTTTGTTCTTACGAGACTAATAATAGTGTCGCAGATGAAGGTGTATTTATAGTCACCTTGCAGCCCCCTGGACCTTCTTACAAGCCTCATATTCACTTGCTTTTCCTCTGTTTATTAAGTGTTACCTGTAGCTTTGTTATTAGCGTGCTCAAGAGGATGCTTATAAACAACAGTCAATGACAGATTATTTTCCCCGAATGCCGCGGTTGTGACGCCTACTGTTCCACTGTGTGTGTGTGTGTGTGGTGCCACAGGTTGAAAGGTCGACATAAACCGGTGTGTGACTGTGCAGTCAACCTGTGTTTGTGTTTCTACCAAATCACACAAACTTGTGCACACAGTCTGTGAACCTGTACAGACGTTGCATTACAGCATAGTACATTCAATCAAATGGAGCAGACACCCTTTCCTTACAGACAAATAAAAGTCTGGAGATACTCCATCTAGAAGGAACACATTACACACCAATGAACCAATGCAATCCTTTACTACTCCAAGAACACAAGTAATACATACTTGTAAAGATAACTTTGCAGTTATCTGCACCTACGTCGATACCACCAGTTTAAATTTCTAGAGGGGTGGAGGAAAGTCAGTAATGTTTCAGTCCAGATTTGTTTCATTTCTTTCATTTAACGTGACGAAATACAAATGAAAACAATGATTGCTTATAGGATCTTCTGTTAGCAGTGGGCAACTGCATTCATGTAGCTCAGTGCTCTGTTCCTCTGGTCCCTGCCTCGCTAAAGCTGCTGTTAGACAAAGCCTGTTGAAACTGGGAGGCATCCCCTTACACAGGCTTAAGCTTGTATGAGCATCACAAAGCTTTCTGCTCAACAATAACTGTACAAGTATCCACTAATTAATGTCAGGAGTGGAGTCTGAGAAGATAGCAGAGCTGCCTGCTCTGGCTTTTTTGTTTGTTTTGCTTTATTTTAGCGTGTGATTTACTGAGGGCATCTCACTAAATGCGGGCCTCACTAATTACGGCTTTATTGCTGCCTGCCATTCGCTAATGTCAAATGCGACTGCTACACCACAGTCCCTTTAAACAAGGGCTGTGCTAAACCAATCAGCCTGGGTGAGAGAGTGGGCTAGTCACCACATCAAGGGGGTGCTCCACCACTGTGAAAGGTGAAGTTCAGCCACAATTAGGGATAAATGATATGGACAGCCATTACCCAAACACAATGCTAATCCAAGCTGAAGTGAGGCTGGGCCGTTCGAGTGCCAGAGGGTGTGGGAATGGGTAGTAGAGGTCTATTGTTAACAGCATTGTGAAGAAGGTGACCATTACGCATCATAACAAAGAAAAGACTCTAAACTGAACAACCATCTCAAATATGAAGAGCTGCCGCTGGGCTATGTCTGTTCGCTCCGGTAGATGACCAGATGCAAATGTACAGAAAATCTAGTTATATGTATGAAAAGCTATAAGATAAGAAGCAGGTTTCACTTTTACTCCATTTTAGAAAGTGAATAAATATCACAAAAAACAGGCAGTCAGGACAAAAACACAGAAAAGGCAAACATGACAATGAAAAATAAAGGACGATGAAAATAATTGCAGAAAACAGGTGTCCAAAAAAAATCTTTTCCTCCCATGAGTAGAAGAGGTATTGTCTTATTTTTACAGGACAAGTTTGAGTTATTATTCATTTTCAGATTTGGCACAGTGCTCATCAGCGAGCGGTTCAGAAACACAATGAGTGAGACTGAAGCCAGCGACATTTAGCTCTGAAAAACTCAAGGGGAGCTCCAAGTTAACACTGATATCAAACCTTAAAGCTGCAGTGGCCAATAAAAAGCATTTGCTTTCATAAACATCTACACACACATAGCATATAATAATAACAATTACATAATTACTCCTTAGAGGTTAGACAATGCACAAAGTTAAACATGTAGAGTAGCCTAAGAAAACATCTGCACATCTTCATAATCACAGCTATGTTTGGCTGTCTGTCTTGAAACACTATCTACATGCTTAGAGTATGTCTGAACACCGCAGATCAGAGATGCCCTAACTTTTAAAACCTTACACCCCCCCTCACTCAGCACTTAATGCATGTAAAAAATAATAGTTTAAAGAAGCCTGATGGTGAGACTGAAGTAGAACCTGAAGTAGAACTTGTAGAAGCGATTATAGTAGAAACAACCATGGCAATTAAACATTTAAAGCCACTACAAAACACATAATGTATTATTTAAGTCAAGCCAGACATACTATATGTCTATACAGGCATGTAGATAAAGACATGTAGCCCTACATCTAAAAAATACTAATGAGTAGAACTCTTGAAATTCATATAAAAAAGTGTCTTGACGTACTTACAATTTAGCACAGTAATGCAGTGAATATATCAATAATAACTTCAATAGATAAATGGAGCTGTGGTATAGGAGCACATGAAGGCCACAGAGAATGAACTGATTCACTGTGCTTTGGTTAAAAATGAATACTTATGCATCTAGACGGTTCTAGTAACTGGACTGCATTCTTCCAAAGCATAATTTTCATACTGCCTGATGAAAGCAGTACACAGCTTAACAATCCACCTACCTTAAGCTCGCGGAAGAAGATGCTGCTCCTGGCCCACTCCACGATGGAGAAGAGCGTCTGGTCAGCCATTTTGCACATGAGGCCGAAAGTGTTCAGTTTTTCGTGCTTGCCCCGACTGGCCTGCTCCTGCTGAAGGTAGGCCAGGATCTTGGCCTGCACCTGGGGCTCATCTGGCTCGCACTTCAGAAGTTCAACCACCAGGTGGGGGAAGCTGGGCGGTGAGCCCCCGGCGTACGCCTCCACGTAGGGGTAGCCCATGAGCGACTCGGGCGAGCTCGTGTAGGGGTCAGGGTATTCAGACTTGATGGTGCGGCTCTGGAAGTGGCCGTACGCCTGGTAGCCCTGCAGGCCTCCGGCGTGGGGGGGCATGGCCATGCTGACCGGGGAGGTGACGAAAGGGCTGCGGTCATAGTCTGTGGGCGGCAGGCCAGCACTGGACGAGCTGTGGTGGTGGTGATGGTGGTGGTGGTGGTGATGGTGGCTAAGTGGGAGCCCTTTAGAGGCTGAGTGAATGTTCTGAATGGCAGAGGAAATGGTGAGGTCGGCCGGCACCGTCTGCATGGCTTGCGTCATGGCCTCCAACTTCAGGCCGTTAGCTCGAATTAGGGCCTTCTTCTGCTGCTTCAGTGCCCGGTCCCGCTTGTACATGGGGCCGAACTTGTTGCGGCCGCCACGCATGCGATCAGCCCTCACAGCTAGTGCATGTCAAGAAAAGAGGGATGAGGTTTAATACATTTTAATATTCCTTTACAATTTATTAATAGAAAATGTAACTTTCTATGAGTGTGAGGGGAAGAAAATCAGTATCATAAGAATGTAGTTGTAGGTGTTTTATGAATAAAATACATTATATCACATTATATTTTTAAACACAGAAATCTGACTGATTATGTGAATATATGAATCAATAAAGAATCAATACAAATCATTTGTGTGACTTTTTCAGGATGTTTCAGGATGCTAGTAGGCTTTGAGCTCCCTCATTGTCACATTCTGCTCAGAGTTGTAATTTGGCTGTGCAGTTTAATAGGGTAGTTACTTATTGACTTGAGGCAATTAATTTTATTCACTCTCAGAGTAAAACAACTTTACAGTCTAGGTGCTACAGTCTGCATTGCAGCATATCTAGATAATGACAAATTCAATAGCAAAAACTATTCAACTACGGCCATACAGCGCAACACAAAATGATTTCAAACCGAAGGCAGCCAAAGTCAGACAGTATAATCATTATGGTAAATAAATGAAGGCAGAACCGCAGCCCAGTGGAGCTCTGATCTCCGCTATGGGGCGGTACACTCCACTTCAGTCTGCTGGACCACATGTTAATTATTTATGCTTAATTATTTCTCTTTTATGCTCCATACTGTCGGCAGGTGGATGGCTGGAGGATCCAACAACCTCCTTTTACGCACAGACACAGAGGCGCACACACCAGGCACATAAACACACGACACACACACGCGCGCACCAGGACCTGACCAGCGTGAGCTCACTCGTTAGATCAGCCCTCTAATAACCAGAACACACACACTGGAGCAGGAGAAAATGAAATGAATACAACAATTAAAAGAAAAAAGCCGAGTCCAACAGCTGCCTTGGGAGTGATTTTAATGGTCCCTGTCACAGCGGTGTGTGTGGTGAGCTAGCCTGCGTGAGCTTGTGTGTGTCACTATGCGTTCGATCTGAGGGAGCTGCCAAGTGAGAGCAGACACTGCTGGTGAGAAGCGTATTTCGCGGCGCCCCAACAACCATGAATCTCAGAGCCAATAGAGGTGTTTTTGTGTTTCAAGCATTCATGTGACTGTTAAAAATGTACCCCATCAAAAAAAACAAAAAACAATGTATCTATTATACATTATTGGAGCAACTTTAAGTATTAATGATTCTGAGTAACAGGGTAATTAATGAGCTGGAACCTAATAGCTGGCCCTTTTGGGAAATCACAATTAGACCAGGGACTTAGATCACGAATGCATGAATCTTCCTCTTGTGCCCCCCTTTCTTAACCCTCCGCCTCCTCCCCCTACTCAACGCTCGCTCTATTTTTTTTTCCTCTGCTTTTTTTCCCAGTGTCTAATTAAACAAGGTTATTTACATGCATGTCATACTGATTTCTTTGCCCTAAGAAAAAAGGGGGGAGTGAAAGGTCCTCTCTTTTGTGTGCACGGGTATTTGTCTGTTTACGGGTGTACAGATCTCCATGAACCTTGTCTGTGAATGAGGGTGTATGCACACGTGTACATACAGACCCCCATGAACCTGTGTGTGCATCTGTTGGTGTGTACTTTCTGTTAGGGTGCACTTGCTTATTTACATGTGTGTGTGTGTGTGTATATACGTACTCTGTGTATCCTCAGACAGCTCTTAGTACAAGCAGACTAGTGTGGAGGCAAGCCAGTGCGCCACTGCTTATTGGCTGATTTATGTATGTTTAATATACAGGAATATTAAGTGTTGCTTGGGCGAGGATGGCTGTCCTATCACAGGCATATGAATGCCTCCCCAGGCCGGCTCTTGACACACTGTTTGTCATGTCTGCTGGAGCCCTACTTCGAAAGCGAGCTATTCCACGCACACACATGAATAGCTATGATACCTATGCATAAGTAATGGGACAGCAAGCTGCCTCTCCACGCTGGCCGCCGAGAGGCGAGACACCCGGCCCAGTTCTCACTCCAAAAATGACAAAGTGCCCGGCACGGAAGCCAGGGCTCGTTTTGAATATCCATTCTCGCGTGTTGTGAGATGCTTTGATTCATGAAGGTACTTAATATGGGTAACAGACGTTTGATGAATTTGAAATCATTTTCCGCTCCGCTGTGCACAACATTGCTCACAAATGGAATGAATAAACTCTCGTTCTCGCCTATTCTACTTACTTAACTTTCTTGCCCGTGATAGCGTGGACGTAAACAAAGTCTCTGCATCTCGTCCTTAATCTCTAGCTAAGACCAAAATCAAGGATGAGGAGGAGCATCCAAGATAATCCACAATAAGACACAACACACAAGGCGTCTCGCCCATGGGACATATTTTGAGACAAATTTGCTCAGCTAGGACAAAAAGTCGCCATCGCTTATCAATATTGATAATATGACTTCTGTGGAGACGGAGAAGGACATCTGTCTGTGTTTGGCAGATATGGCCAAATTGTGACAAATAAAAAGCCTTATATAAACCTTGTGTGGTTAAAAGCCACGCATGATCGGAAATAGCTTCTGATAATACACCGTCAGATCATAAACAAAAATAGCAGTGTGTTTGCATGGTACTGTTCATGTCTAGAGTATGGACTATAAGTGACCATACTGCATTTACAACTGATAATATAACACTGTAAAAGTTACAGGGTACAGTGTAATAGTAGTAATAATTTATCATCACTGTCACGCAAAAAGCTTGGATGTCAGTGAAAAAGATTTTAGTCAAAGTCATTTTGGAGAATTGGCCCATTCATCATGACATCTTATAACAATATAGAGTAATAACAGAAATAACTGCCAGATTCACATTTTATCAAGTTAAAACCAGCAAAAAAGTTTTTTTGCATGAAGTGACATTATGTCTTGAAATATATAAGAACACTTGATATAATGAAATTATTTACAAAATCTCTGCAATTATATAACATAGAATTTTTGAAGAATTATTTTTGAGTGAAATTCACTGATAAAAGCCCATCCAAATGCTGTTTTGGTCAGAACGCTCTGTAGCTTTGCTGTAAAATGTTTGAGAAATGTTGCAATAAGCCTGCCCTGCCAGGCCGTGGGGAGAGTGCCGCCTAGCTCTTATTTCTCTGGACATCTCTGACAGGACGCTGGAGGGCCTCAGAACCCGCTGCTAGAAAAGGCCCACAAATCAAAGCCGGCTACCTTTAAAGATGACATCACTGGAAATTTTACCCTCTGGCAATTACACAATTAATAGTCATTGAAGCCCTGATTTCACATGCTAACAGGAAAAGACTCTCAAGTCAGTGAGAAGCTTTTACTTTCAGACACTTGTCTGTGCGTTTCAAAACGGTCAGAGAAAAGCTAGCCTATTAAAGCTCTGCCATGACAGGCTCATGGCGAATTTGTTTCTGTCTCGGGTTACGGCAGGGAGCAGAGCCTAGAAGAGAAACCAAGTGGCTTTCTTACCTTCCAGCTTCATGCCGACGTTCAGGCACTTCTGGAAGCGGCAGTAGGGGCAGCGTTTGCGCTGGGTTTTGTCTATCTGACAGCTCTGGTTCTCGATACACGTGTAGCGTTTGTTGTTCTGCACCGTGCGCTTGAAGAAGCCCTGCCGAGGAGGATGAATGAAGATGTCAAACACCTGACCCTCGGCATTTGTTAATGTGCTATTCAGCCACAGACAAGCATCTCACACTCACACACACACACACACACACACACACACACATTCATTTTCATTTACTCAGGAATAAGGGGTGAAACGCATTCAAGGCCACACATGTTGATGCACATGAAAAGAGAGCCAGAGGCCGACAAATGCTCACCAGCCAACGCTTACTTTTATAAACACAAACATGGACATGGACACGCTCACTCACACACACACACACACACACACACACACACAAATTGACATGTGCATACACATACACTGACATGAATAAACAGGAACAGAGTCAAAGGATCAAATGTGAGATATCCCCTAAATAACTCTCCTTAGGCCTTCCTTGGACATACCTGCGATTACTGTTAACTATCTCAACTATTACATATTTTGTAACCGACTGCTCACCCCTTTAGTGAGAGAAACTAAAATAAAAAATACTTTCAGTACAGGAACAGAACACAATCATTTTCCACACTGAGTGGACTAGTAGACTAGGGCTGTTGCCACAATGAAATGTATACGATTTTATGTTTAATTTTCTGTATTATGTCCCAATCGTACTTTTAACCTAAAACTTAGTATTTAGGATGAAATTTCAATACATTTCCTAATTAACAAATAACTAGATTCATTCAAGTAATATCTATTTGTGCAATTTGACCAAACATCCATATATAAATCTATTACAAAATCCCTATCACTGAGATTACTTGAGCCAAATCACTTTCAGCTCTACAGACGTAAAGATATCTAAAAAATGTACAATATACATAGTGTCTCCACCATCTGAGTTCTCCTTTTTCATACATTAGACATAAGTGTAAAATCCAATAAATAATATCCATAATTTACAGTGGCTGAATTACAAGCTTCTATCTGCAACAGGGTTGAATTCATTTTCAGAGCAGGAGAGAATCAAACGGGAAAAAGCATTAACTTATTCTACAGCAACACCAGAGGGAGAGTTGTTAAACCTGCCCCATTTTGATCTGAAATGATCAATATTGCACAGAACTCTCTCTCTCTCATACACACACACTCTCTCTCACACACTCACATAATGCGGCTCTGCATTCCTCTATGCAGTGCCTCAAAACTGTCTAAAAATAATTTTGGCTCCACAGCTAAAGTCACTCGATTACCATACTGACAATTTGTTTTCCTACAACATTTTAAAACTGTAACTGCGTTGTGAAAGTGTGTTCCAGTGACCGTATTACGTCAATGAACTCTATCATGGCTCCTGTAACCTATTGCAGAGCCGCATATTTCTATTAAAGCAGATTTACGAGCCTGGCTGTTGAAAATCATTGATTGTTCACAGCCCAGAGAAAACATGTAAAAAACACACACACGCACTCACACACACAAACAAACAAAATAAAAAAAGCAATCAAACTTATAATATGGTAATAAAACCTCTAAAGTGATGAAACATCTGCAAAACATTTATATGCCCACCGATTGTTTACAATTGTATCTGTTTAACATGATTTACTGCTAATTATTTGACATGCACAAAGGGCTTGTGTGAGAAAAGAGTTCTGAAAACTCACATGTAAACATAAACTCATCTTACTGCCATCAAAAGTCCAAATAATATTGCAAAACATTCAGCCTAAAACTAAATCAAAACCACACTCACTTCACTGTCTTTGCCGGTTTATGAATTATGCATAATAATAAAAACCAAGATCTCCACAGGTTCAGCACTCCCTAACATTCAATGAACTACTCTACAACACTGCCAGAGATCAACATGACGTGTACTTTAACAAAACAGCACACTGGACGTGCGCCGTCTCGGCTGGCCACAGAACTCTTTTCTCTCTTTCTGTAATATTAACTGTTGGGAAGAGCATCTCACACCTTGCAGCTCTCACAGGTGAGCAAACCGTAGTGATATCCGGACACCTTGTCTCCGCACACGGGACACATCTCATCCAAGTCTTCGTCGTAGGAGTAGTCCATCATTTTAAACTGGGGGGCTGCAAGAAAAGCACAAACACAGCATATGAACACAGGTCAGAGGTACAAACCAATTTTCCACATTTTTCTCTCAATAATGAATTTCTGCTCACAGCCTGCTGTTTCACAAACTAACAGAAGGTTTTGCAGCGTAGCATTTAGACCTGGGTTAAGCTTTTACACGTCCTACAGTAGCCTACAGTTGTATGAAAACACACTGTGAAGGGGAAAAAAAAGTTTGTCTGAGAGAAACAGCAAGTCTAGTGTGGAGGATGGTCGCAGCCAGGGCAAACATCCCTTTCAATCTCGTTAATATTCATGATGGCTGATAAATTGGAGGCAGAAGCTCTGGAGTTGGAGTGGAGCTTTTAGCCACGAGGCAAAGGAAAGCACAGCACTGCTGTTAACCACGGGCTGATGTGTGCGAGCAAATTAACACATCTACTCCAACGCTTATCCTCTCACACTTCAGGTCGAAGCCTCTGTATGTTTCCCTGCTATTTTCTTTTCTATCATCTTTACTCTATGTGATGCTAACGGGCTCACAGGGCGACGCCGTGTTCACTTTCGAAGCGTGAACCGCCGAAATGCACTCAAAGCGCTGTGTAAGACATTAATATTCACGCTCAGATAAACACTATTTTTCTAACTTCTTTTTATTACAAAAACAGAGTGGGTGCAACTGCGCTGCTAACACGCAGAATTAAAAAGGTTTGGCGAGGCCAAGACTGGGGCCTTCAGAAAAAAAAAAAAAGAAAAAAAAAAAAGAAAATTCGTTCGTTATAACCCGCCATTGTTTAATTGCTTTACTGTCAGCAATCTGTGTCGTGTATTAATGATTACCGAGCAGTGCTGCTTTTAATTACACTGGCAGCTTTTATATTAGCTGAGGACAGAGAGCGCTTTCAATGCAACAAGTTGCGTTTGCTTGTTTTTTTTTTGTTTTCTTTTTAGCGCTCAAATGACAAATTATCAACTAAACCGGCTATACTTTATGAATTTTACGTTTTGGATTTTATCATCTCACACAAACAATTACGCACTGCGTATTTTTCTCAACAACACAACGGCTTGTATAAACTAAATCTAACTGTGAATAAATTATGAAAAAAATATGAATTTTAATCGAGGTAAAAATACACACATTTTAATGGCTAAATCACTGCATGCCTAATGTTGTCATTATTAGGCTAAAGTTTGGCTCAGCTTTCCACAACTTTCTCTCATCAGCTGAGGAACGGTGTGAACCTGCAGAACTAGCACTGCTGCTGATTTACAACTGTTTATTTACATGTTTAAGAAACGTCAGATTAAGATTAAAAAGTTGCAAACGATGGGAAAAAAATCGAAAATGCATTAGAGCGCTCCCTGCAATTTTTTACTTAACTTTTAGAGCATATATTCATGAATCAACCCAATAAAAATCAATCAGGTCTAAGGTAGTAAGGGTACTCTACTTTAATGCATGAATACAGTCTACTGTCATTTTAGTGCCATTATAATAAAAATGCAAAAAAATTAAAACCCAAACCTCCTTTCCTGCCTCACAGAATGAAAAAGGTTTGACCAAGTTAAGAAAAGTCCTATAATCAGCTCACTCCTCGCAGTGTTCTCTAAAAAAAAATAAAACTTCTAGATCTTACTTTTGGCTGCAACATTAGCGACAAAAGTCCGCCCCAAAAATAACTGCAATTAAACAACCTTCCTCGACCAGTAAACTACAGCATATTCCGTGGAGAATTTTTACACTGCAGTCCGAAGGTCCTACAGTGATTTAAAAAGAGCCTCACTGACAGCAGCATCTGACCTGCCAAGCCTTTATTTTGGCCTCGACCAAAAGGAAACCGCAGTTTCACACATGGTCCTACAGTAACGCTCTCTCTCTCTCTCTCCTCGGCCTCTTACCTTGCATGTTTCCAGGCATGTGGCCCTGTTCCCCATGCGACCGAGCGAGTCCCAGAGAGTCTGACTCGACTTTGGGCAGCATGACAGCTCCGCTAAGCCGAAGGGGACCCGCCGCTCCGCCCGGTGATCCACCTGGACGCGACAACACACACCAGAGAGGCTCACTCAACAGCGCAGCGAAAGGAGCAGCTTCCAAAAAAAAATCCCTGCGTCCCTGCGTTTATCCCTACAACTCAGCCAGGGCAGCGCTGACTACACGCTTCTTTTTTTTGAGCGGTGATTGAGTTCATGAAGGCGGATATCTAACGTTACTTCACATTAAAGCTAAAGCAGCAGCTCGAGCCGAGCAGTAAAGTGAGCTAAACAGTGAGAAACAGCCTGAGGTGACCAAAAGTGACGCGTTTACCGCGTTTACCCTCACCGGCTAAGAGTTAACGAGCTTTCGAGATAGTAAACCCCCCTCCAACGGCCGCTGGTTCGTCCACGGTCCAGTCTGAGCGGGAGTTGGCGGACTGTGAGGAAGTTTGTCTCAGCGTTGGCTCGGACTCGCCGGCCCCCCTCTGCCCGTGCGCTGATGTGAACTTCAAACCCCGCTGCTCTCGCCGCTTTGTTTACGCCGCACCGACGCCGCTTCGGCCAATCAGCGCCTCGTTCGCATGGCTGACGTCACGCCCATCGGCCAATCGTGCTGCGAGAAGAGCGGCGGCGCTTCGGCACCGTTTTCTCCGGCGGACACCGCTGCGCAATGATGGAGCTTAAAGCGCCGGGAAACGCCGGGACACGCACACACACACGCGTGCAAAAAAATAAGAAACAGAGCTGGTGGTGTGTGAGAGAATACAGCAGCTCCAGGAGGTCAGCAATCCTAACAGTTCAGTTATTTTTACCTTTTATAAAGGTGACATTTTGCAAATTGCGCACACCAAAGAGTTGGACCATTTTTGGAAATCCATGCAAACAAATAAAAACTCCACGTTTAGGCAAAACTAGGGTAAAAGGGTAAACGCGAGTGATGTGAATTACAGAAATTAGTTCAAATACATGTCTAAAAAGTGCACAGAATTGCCAGTGAGGTCAGCGCAGTTTTACACCAAGCTAGATTTAGAGTTATAATTATTAGCAGGAAAGCCCGTATCATATTTACACTGCATACATACATATATATGTGATGGGCTGTACAAGTCTTCGCAAGTAAAATGTGCGTAAAATGCGTCTACACGCGTGATACTTTATTACATGCATCATCCATCTAAACATACATCTGCTTATAAAAATTGTAAATGTACGTATCTGTGTGAGTTTAACCTTTTTAGGCCACATTTTTTTTTTTATCTCATTCTATAAAGTCCTGTATTTGAATAGAGTTGATCTCAGCGTGTTTCCATAAATTCACACAGGATACACACACACACACACACAGGCTCAGGAAAGGGAAATTTAAGTGCCACACGTTGAAGCCTCTCAAGTTCACGGAGACTCCGCCGCTCAGCTAACAAACACACACTGTTTTTAATCTGTCCGCCAGAATATGTATTTATTTATATTTATATTTTACAGTTACCACTTTTAGATTGACTGTAGTTTATTCCGTTGACTAAAATAAGGCTGATTATTATTTAAATTCGTTGCGTTTGGTTGTTTATGTTTTGCGCGCTAATAGCCTATGATCATTGGTTATTAACAGGTATTAAGAATGAACATTAATAATAACAGTAATATAATTATTTTGAAAATAAAAAAATTAAGAATGATAGTTTAAACAGCAGTGACTATTTAAACATAATAAAAAACATTGATTTAAAAAATCCTAATATTACTCTTTTATTGGTAACAGTAAAAGCGTTCAGGCTGCGACGATCATTTCGATAATTACAGCATATATGAAATAATAAAAGTTCAGCCTTTAGCTAAAAATAAAAGCAAACTAAATTCGAATAAGGGCGGACAGAATTGTGTTCAGGGAATAAATCACACTAAGGCTGTAAAATGTCCAGTATGTGTAGCCACTCGTCAGTCCTCTACAGAGACACCTCAATGCCTCATAATTATCACCTCTAAGAGCCTTCGGGCTAAAGCACCAGTAAACGCCTGGCCTGCTCTCCCTCGGTCACAGGTGTCTTACAGACTTCGCTTTTCTCTTCTCCTCACCTCCTCAGACTAACTAGCCTACTCACCTAAACATTCCCCCTGCTCCCTGGACTCACCTGCTCCTACTCCCCTCTCAGGACTTGAAGACATTGAAGCCAAATATTTTTAAAAGAAGCCCTACGGCCTCGCAGTTAAGGTCAGGGGACCAAACCCTACTTCAAACTGGTCATGTCTGTCCCCCCTCACAGGTAGAACTGGGAGAGTTGAGGTGTTTCAGAGCGCCATGTTAAAACAGGTGAGGTGAAGCTACAGCTAACAGCTCGCTTTCGCCTCTCGCGCCGCCTTCCCGCGCTAATCAACAGTGTCCAATCAGCCTGCTCGCTGATTGGCCTGTGGGAGTCACGTGGCGCCTGCCTCATCGATAACGAGCAGTTATAAAGTGACACTGGCGCAGATAAGAGGAGCGGGCGGATAGTAATGAAGGAATGATTAACCGGCGGGAAGTGTGAGGTAAAACTGTTATCCGAGGAAAAGGTGGTAAAACAGGAGATCAAACAGGTGAACAGAGAATGCTCTCAAACTTTGAACTACTCTGACCATCCTTCTGTGTATATTCTTCTTTTTATTGTTATTTTAGCCATTTGTCATCGTCGCAGCGTTGAAGACTGTGGTTCTCGTCCTATATAGCTAATCTCGTTCACTATATAATGAGATGGGAGATTTATAATGATATTTTGATTACTTACTTTTCAAGCCCAGATAATTATCTGAGGTCAAGCTAGGACAGCACCCATCAGTCAGTCTCGGACAAATACAAGCGGTTCGCTTTCAGACAGGTTGGGTCTCATGATCTGTCTTATTAACTCGAATTAAATTAACCGGCTTCATTTTTCCCATGAATTTTATACACTTTTGATACACTTATTACATGTGTGTACTAAAAACACTCATATGGCACCTTCTTACCTCTTTTAATCCCTTAGAATCAAACACAAGGTGCTTGCTTAACACTGATATATGTAAATGATCTCTGTTCTGATTGGCTGACATGGCTGATATTGTAAGTATATATTGAAAGTTGCCTCGTTCAAAAAGCAGTCCATAAACAATATTCTGTAATAAATAATAAATAAATAATAAGCAGACGTGTAAATACAGTCTCTTTTAATGGCATCAGAAAAGCTGGAAATTTAAATTGGGCTGTGTTTGCAGCTTAGTTCTATAGACAGACTGGCATATTCATAAAACAGTGTTTCCATATTATGTCAAGGTGGTAAAAAAATTCAGTTTCCTGTAGTATGAGCTCTTTTCGAGAGTCAGTCCATTATTTTTTTTCATTGAAAGTTTCCATTAAAGGTTTAACTGACAGCTCTGACATCTCTTCTCCAGTGTATCAGTCTGCAGTTTTCAGCCAACAATGACCCAGCAGGATGAGTGGCCCAGTAAACACAGGCCTGTTGACTAAGGCGAGAGGACCTAACGACCCTGCCGTCACTGGCCCACGCAGCGGCTACAATACCAACAGAGCGTGGCTGTCTTGACTACCATAAGTGGATGTGCACTGATAACAGAAGTGTACCTGAGAGCTCTTTGCTTACCCGTGAGATTACCGGCCCAGCGGGGCTCAAAGCCAGGGGATTTGTCAACTTAACCCTGTCTCCTCTCTCTCTCTCTTTTTTTTTCTCCAAGCTCGTTTTACGACACTGAGTGGAGCCCAGAGCCCTTTACTGCTGAATAAACCACGACTGGGCCTTACACAGGAGGGGTCAAGGTTTCAATCTCAGAGGAGAGGTTTTCAGGAGCTGATGAAACAGGGATTATGTACTGTTAGTGCAGTTTGCATTCATTTATTCACACGCAGGACGAGATGTATGTAGACTTTTATATCAGACCTGATGTTTCAATAAAATACATTTGCTGCGTGTCACCATTTACGGTTCATCACATTTGAAGTTAATGACCTTGCCTTCTTTAAGAGCACTGTCCTTTGTTGGATCTTTAGTGTTATTTTATTTTCTGTTTGATAAAAAGTCCAGTTTATATAATGTAGGGGTGTAGCAATTCACAGAATGTGTAATTCCATTCAATGCAGTGGGGTGTCAATTCAGTACTTTTAATATAACAAAAATAAATAGGCTTGAAAATCTGCTTTGTGTTAACATTTCCATTTTCAGTTTATTAGAACACTAGTACAACATTTTAAAAAGTTTTTTCTTTTATTACAATTCCCTAGACACAAGCTAATATGTTAGCCCAGCCAAATACACATATTGTCAATGTCACGCAAAAAAATGTCATTCCAACTTTACAGGAGAAGGAGAAAACCTTAACTTTCTATAAAAACAAATGTAAAAAATGCCATTTCATGCCAATGTCATTTCAGATCTTTTCTATTGGTCCATTCATTAGGACATTTTGACACAATATAAAAGACAATCATATTCACAATATGTCAAAAAGTAAAAAACGGCATGAATTGAGATACACATTTTTTTCTTGCCAGTGACAATATACATTTACTTCTTCTTTGATCTTAATTTTTAAATGAAAGAGAAAGTGATTCAAAAGGTAAAGAGGAGTTAGAAGTTAGGGTATGACCTAATTATTTTTACTTTGGGCAGTAAAATCAGTCCAAAATTACATTATAACAAAATGACATTAAATGTAATATTCAGTATCTCTACGTATTGAATTTAGAAGCTCCTACAAAACCTTACAAAAGGGGTTTCTCAAGTGTTTTTAGAAACAGCCGTGGTTATATAGCCCATTGTTACTGACTAAACCAAACTTGTATCTAATGTAAACCTGTATTTTTTGTCTGGGTGTTCCACTTTCCTCCAGCTTCCCAAAAACACAAATAGTAGGTGAATGCTATGCTAAATTGCCCCTAGGTACCTTGCAATGAACTTGTGCAAGGGGTATTCCAAGGGGTATTCCTGCCTTGCACCCAATTGTTCTGGGCAGGCTCCGGACCCACCGCAATCCTGACAAGGAAGAAGCAGCTAAGTAAGTTTTAATTGACAGCATGTAGTTGATCCTCTTGTCCTCTTGTTGATCCTCTTGTCCAGAGGACTGTAGAGTTGAAGTTATATAGGTAGGTATAAAAATAGGAGTCTTGCCCAAAGACTTATTAGTGTTTTGTGACGTGCTTACCTGGCTGGGGAATTGGACCCCAGTTTACCATGTGGGGGATCGAGGGAGGATTGGGTGCTGTCATCCACTATTATACACCAACTGTATGACCAGTTTAATAACAATGGGATCTAAATGGCTAGCACTAAAGCCTCAGAACATTGAAAGTAAAACTGTAAAACTACTGCTTGGAAACTACTGCTTTGGAAATTTGGGGTGGTTTTGCCTAGTCCTAGATCAATAGGGATTTTTCATTTAGCTTGTTGTGTAGTCTAGAAAACCAACCCATGAGGTTTTGTCCCGACAGTGACGATATAGTGCCATCATAACTATGAGGACCACTGGAATGCTTAAAATGCTATATGGCTCTTTATAGCACCACCAATGTTTCCACTATTGTGTCAGATAATGTTTTTTAATACAGTGTAAAGCCTTTTTGTGATTAATTCAGTTTTTAGAAAACAAGTAAAGGGATTTGAGATTCTCCAAATGACTAAAATCCCTGGATGACACAGTGCTGCTGATAATAATTCATATGTAATGAGTTATGTTTACACTCTAGGCCTGTACCATTACAACGGAATTGCACAGATATATAGCTAGTGGAGGTAAAAGCCAAAGGGCGTGGGACATCCAGGTTTTTGGATGTTTCCTGGTTGTGACAGGACTGCTCTTTGTTTTGAATGGTATAAACTGTGTATGTGTGTGTGTGTGTGTGTGTGGGTGGGTGGGAATGTTATCATTACCACCAGTGGCTAATACACTGGTGTGAAACCTATGTTATATTGACCTTCCCCGCTTGTCATCAGAGTACTGTATATAGATGAAACCAGGAGATGAGTAAGAGAGAGAGAGGAGTGTGTGTATGGTGTGTATGTGTGTGTGTGTCGTTGAGCATTGTCGACAGAGTAAACAGTACTCCAAGCCTGGGAAAAGGCCGGGATGTGTGCCATGGCACTTCTGACTCATACGCCTCGGTTATCATGTTTGTTTCATGGTTCTACCTGTGATATGTTTACTTTAGCATTCTTCTCTTTTCTGCCGAGAGCTGCTGGCAGGCATGTTCCCAGCAAAAGGAATGCCTGAGCCGGTCCAATCGGATCTGTCCTGTCCCATGTTTAATTAAAACCCATATGTTTCCCTTCGTTCCTCTCCTCTTTCTTTCTGATACCATGTGAGAGAGTGAGTAAGAGAGAGAGAGAGAGAGAGAAAGAGAGAACATGTCCTTGCGCTGCTAGATCCATTAGTAGGTCAAGCAACAGTCATTGTTCATTGCTTCCTATATGCTTCTATTTTCAAGAGCTTCAAGGAACAATGGTGCTTGTGAAGCCATCAGGTGTTCGCAGTTCGAGCGAAATCAAAACAAAGCCAGTGAGAGGCCAGAGAGAGAAAGCTCCAAAAGGAGACAGCAGACGTGGATGTTTATCAACACACTGTTGCTTTCACTGGCTTCTCCATGACATTCGGAAAGTGGACTGATCCTGAGATTGGGTGTTAAGTTGAAGCTTCATTTGTTTGTGATAGGTTTCTCATATGCTCCTCGGGCTGTGGAGTAAATATGAAACCAGCTGTGCTTGGAATGTCAGGTTGATACAGTGCATTGTCTGGCCATATGGCAAGCCTATATGAGCATGCCCAGTGTGGAAGTATTGGCTAACTTGGTAAAAGGACAGCGTGATTAATGACAATATAGCTTCAATAAATGATTAACACATAGTAGGCCCTTACTGTCTGTTTACACACTAATATATATATATATTAAAGCAGATGTATCAAACATTAATACCACCAGCATAATATCAAGCAGCATAATATCAAGCCTCATGTCACCAAAACGGCTTGTCCTGTGGAGGCGTGGTCCAAATGCTAATCTCATATGCAAGTACAAAATAACAGTACAGTTATTCAGTTCTCATGCATCAGTTTGAAGGTTTAGCCACCCATCCCAATGCGATATTCAAAAAATCTTATTTTCTTCAGGGAAACTCACAGTGAGGAGTGAATAACTGTTTCTTATAGAATAACTCCATTCTTATATGCCAAATCATGGATCCTCCAAAAATGCCAAAGGAAATCATTTTAAAATGTAATTGGTTGTAATCTTATGTATCAGCTCTGAATAATAGATATCTGTAACTATAATACTAATGCACTTGTTCAAAGATATAAGATCCATGTAGCGACAATATTGTCATGGCTCTTTTTCTGTCCACACCAGCCTAGAAGCATGACATTCACACAAGCATAAAAAAAAACACAATCTACCACAAGAAACATCCTTGATTGGATGGAATCCTCTCTGGTTTGTCCCCGAGACAAACTGTTCATCTTAAATCACAGGTGATGGAGGGACGCTGACACGCTGGCCTCTTTCCCCTCTGCCTGACCCCTGAACAGGCCATTCTCCCTTCCACACCGCCCCTCTCCTCACATGGGGCCTGGGCAGCCGGGTGGAACAGAAGACATGGGCCGGCCGAGCGTGAGTGCCCTTATTCCCTCGCAATAGCCCAATCCACCACTATGCTAATGACTCAGAACTGATAAGAGCATACTAGGAGACCCTTAAGTATCTTTGGTCCACATCAGAGAAGCATTAAGATATTCCTTTTTTACCTTTCAAGGACTCACATTGCACACACCCTTAGAAGGGCAATTATCACCTTGTCAATATCGTTAATCCATTCTGCCATTTTCAATGATATCTGCTTGAGTCAACTGTAACACATAATAAAAGCTAATTGCACATAACAACCCTGGATCAATAAATTAGGAGGTGGCAAGGCATGGTCTTTAAAGGCTTAAAAGATGGAAATTTTAATGACAACTACATTTTTTTAGGAGGTGCATTAGTGGGTTCTCATAAGTGTTTTATAGAGTTTAATCTACTTATTACACTGGACATCTATTAGGCCTGATATATGCCTAAAATGCAGCACTGGCCAACACAAAGGTCTGGGCCACCTCAAGAATGGCTCATGTCCACAGCAACAAACATTTTTTGTCACTCTTAAATTTTATACACTCTTAAATCTAAAGGTAACAAAAGGGTTCTGTGTGCAATGCTGTAGAAGAATTTGGCTTTTTAATCTTTTAATCCGAATGATTCTGTTATTAATCATGTTATTAATGCAGACACTCATTTTAATTATTCGGTGGAGTCCCACAAGGTTCTATTTTAGGGCCAATGAAACTGATGTAAAATATGAGAGTATTGTAGTTATATGGGTGAAAAACTGGTGTAGACCTATGTACGGGGTACAGAGATGAAAACCTTTCAATATTTAAATAAAAACTCTTTCTAAATGACATGTGCAAGTGTGAAGAACCTCATCAAGGTTTAAATAACTGCTGCATGATACAAAGGCTGTATACCAATTAAAGATTTCTCCTAGAACTGAGAGTCTACAGTGTTATACTATTCCACTTTCATAAAATAAAAGTGCTCAGTAGGGTTATTTGGAACCATTGTGTATTCCTCAAAAAAAAACAATGTATGTCCAAAGAATCTCCATATACGTTTGGAACAAAACTTATACATTGGTATAGTAAAACAAGTTAATGTGAAGATTTATAACCATCAAAAGGTTCTAAATACATTTATTTTGCAATTTAGTTCCTTTGAAAATGGTTCTTTTAAGCTATCGCTCAAAGACCCCTTCGTGGCACCTTGTGGCACAGTCAGTGAATAGTTTTGTCTGGCTCAAATGCACTGTTTGCTGACCTCTTCCTGAGGGACAGCACCGGTGAGGCACCTTATAGCACTCAGACTACATTTACTCACCCTGTCTCTTTGTCTGCTTCTTCCATCATCAAGAGTTGCCATTGTGCTGGCCTAGCCGTGGGCTAATGTCGAGTAAATACTTTGCCTAACCATTAACGCGGGGACGCTGTTTGAACAGTCCAACACACTGGAATGGCATTTACGGTGGGGGGCCTATTTTGATAGGGAAGAATCTCCATCAATTAGTCCCATCACACGCTGCTTTATCCGCTTGCCAGGGATGAGGTGTGTGTGGTGAAAGAGAGAGAGAGAGAGAGAGCAAGAGAGAAAGAAAGATATACAGTTTCCCCAGCATTTAATGGCACTCTAACCCAAGAGCCGATCATTAACCCATTAGACTAACATGTCTCCGCAGCTTTCCCATAGGAGGCTCTTGAGAGCAGTGCCTTTTCTCCTTGTGTTGTAGAGCTTACTGTAAACCCAAAGCTCAGGGGACATGTGGGGAGGAATCATAGCGCTTGCGCTAAGCTCACATGGGCCCTCACTCATTACCCTAGGTGTTAACTGCGGTGGTGGTTTGGACGTTTAGGTGTTTATGCGCTGTGAGGACACCATTTCTGGACGCGTTCACTCCTAAAAAAAGGCCTCCATAAACATTATGCAAAGGCGTTTATTGACTCTCTCAATTTAGAATAACAATTATTAATATGTCCCTGAACTTGAGAGCCAAGGAAAGAGTCCCAAAAGCACTCTTCACACTTATGTTCTGTAGCTTATTCATATAATGCATAATACATGTCAGCTCTTCTGTGTGTTTAATTGATACTCCACTCAGTATTTTCCTAGTGTCCAGACGAAGATCGAACAAGCATTAACCTCTTAATGTCTCACACAGATAGCTATGTGTCTTAGACAATAGGTGTAGAAAATATGAACATTGTGCATCCATTCCCATTCCCCTTCCATTCTTTAGAAATTAAGCCAAAATTGTTTGCTATGTTGTCAAATTTGCAACCAGAGTCTGCGCAGTAGAGACCAGACTCAGAGCCTACCCAAGACCAAGTGTGTCTCAGATCACCTTCATTGAGTTTACAGCACAGAAGCAGAGCAGATTTTCCCCTGGACTCCCAGTTTGTTCATCAAGTTTCAACAGTCAACAGTAAAGGTTCGGTTCAGTTCAACTATAGTTCAGCTACTCCATCCAATGAACAAAAAGGGTGTGATTCAGGTCCAGCAGGCAACTGGTCACTTCTAGCTGAGGCTGACAATCACTTTATTCCTAAGTGATATCTAGGGGAAGAAATGTGACAATATTAGGACAGGAACAACTAGAATTGGAAATGTTGGAACTAGACACTGGAGATGGAAAGATGTTAAGAGGAGAGAATTGAGATGGAAAATAGGCTGTTATTTCAATGTGGGGGTGGTCGGAGCTACACATTATACTTCAAGCTGGCAGCAGAGGCACTAGACTTGTGGTTGTTTTACTTTTGAGAGACGTTGCATCATCCATATTTTCTGCAGTCGTTAATTTAAGACATTTTTTTCATTATACAGTGGGGAGAACAAGTATTTGATACACTGCTGATTTTTCAGGTTTTCCCACTTGCAAAGCATGTAGAAGACTGTAATTTTTATCATAGGTACTCTTCAACTGTGAGTGATGGAATCTAAAACAGAAATCCAGAAAAATACATTGTATGATTTTTAAATAATTAATTTCCATTTTATTGTGGGAAATAAGTATTTGATCATCTATCAACCAGTAAGAATTTTGGCTCTCACAGACATGTTACTTCTTCTTTAAGAAGCCCTCCTGTTCTCCACTCATTACCTGTATTAACTGCACCTGTTTGAACTCGTTACCTGTATAAAAGACACCTGTCCACACACTCAATCAGTCAGACTCCAGCATCTCCACAATGCCCAAGACCAGAGAGCTTTGTAAGGACATCAGGGATAAAATTGTAGACCTGCACAAGGCTGGGATGGGCTACAGGACAATAGGCAAGCAGCTTGGTGAGAAGGCAACAACTGTTGGTGCAATTATTAGAAAATGGAAGAAATGCAAAATAACGGATAATCTCCCTCGGTCTGGGGCGCCATGCAAGATCTCACCTCGCGGAGCATCAATGATCTTGAGGAAGGTGAGGAATGAGCCCAGAATTACACGGCAGGACCTGGTCAATGACCTGAATAGAGCTGGGACCACAGTCTCAAAGAAAACAATCAGTAACACTCTACGCCGTCAAGGATTAAAATCCTGCAGTGCACGCAAGGTGCCCTTCCTCAAGCCAACGCATGTCAAAGCCCGTCTGAAGTTTGCAAATGACCATCTGAATGATCCAGAGGAGGAATGGGAGAAGGTCATGTGGTCTGATGAGACAAAAATAGAACTTTTTGGTTTAAACTCCACTCGTCATGTTTGGAGGAAGAAGAATGATGAGGACAACCCCAAGAACACCATCCCAACCGTGAAGCATGGCGGTGGAAACATCATTCTTTGGGGATGCTTTTCTGCAAAGGGGACAGGACGACTGCACCGTATTGTGGGAAGGATGGATGGGGCCATGTATCGTGAGATTTTGGCCAACAACCTCCTTCCCTCAGTAAGAGCACTGAAGATGGGTCGTGGCTGGGTCTTCCAGCATGATAACGACCCAAAACACACAGCCAGGGCAACTAAAGAGTGGCTCCGTAGGAAACATCTTAAGGTCCTGGAGTGGCCTAGCCAGTCTCCAGACCTGAATCCAATAGAAAATCTTTGGAGGGAGCTTAAAGTCCGTGTGGCCCAGCGACAGCCACGAAACCTGAAGGCTCTGGAGGAGATCTGTATGGAGGAGTGGGCCAAAATCCCTGCTGCAGTGTGTGCAAACCTTGTCAAGAACTACAGGAAACGTCTCATCTCTGTAATTGCAAACAAAGGTTTCTGTACCAAATATTAAGTTTCTTTTTCTGGTGTATCAAATACTTATTTCCCACAATAAAATGGAAATTAATTATTTAAAAATCATACAATGTATTTTTCTGGATTTTTGTTTTAGATTCCATCACTCACAGTTGAAGAGTACCTATGATAAAAATTACAGTCTTCTACATGCTTTGCAAGTGGGAAAACCTGAAAAATCAGCAGTGTATCAAATACTTGTTCTCCCCACTGTAGCTACCAATGTCCTAGCTAACAACATTACATTCTTACATAAAGTTACACCCCTTATTTGAATATGTCCTCAACATGAATCTGTCCAGTTGTCTGGAGGCTTTTCTTTAATTTCAAAAACATTCCTGAAACATGACTTCAACAACAAATTGATGTTCTAGGGACATTGTACAAGGGTGGGTGTCGTTGGAGGGGGGTTTGGTGAGCAAACAGCAACAGAGCCCCTAATGTCTTTATATGATCCCTTACAAAACTGGTAACACATGGGTAGCTACAATGACTAAACAACATACCCCCAGCTAACATTCCCAGGTGGGGCCTGTATGGGTAGCCCAAGTTTTGTCCTCAGGTTCCTCAGATGCCCATTAGGGTCAGTGATAATACCAGAAGAGATTAAACATGGGCCCCATCTGGGTTGTACACTGCAAACGGAGCCTAGATGGGACCCATGGGAGATTAAGGTGGGCTGTTTGGGAAGCCCAACTGGGTTCCAGTAAAAATGCATGTCCAAACCTACTCAGAGCCTGGGCCCACCTGGTACCCACCTAGCCCATGTTCCACCCATGTAAGAACCACATGAGCATGTTGGCTGGGATCATTGGCCTACAGAAGCTCCAAGTTGGTTGAAATGAGCAATAGCAAGTAAGTAGGTAACTATTTCTGTAGAGTATCATTTTAGAGTATTGTATCGTTTGTATCTCAGTTGTAGCTGCTTATAGCAATATGTGGAAATATACAAAACACATATTTTTGTAGCCAAAACAATCTCTGTAGTATGTAATTAGAGTCCATATATAATCAAACAATTTCTAACTGATTAATTCTTCACCTTATATTGCAATATTAGTGTTTTGACTCCCACCAATAGTGGGTTAGCAAGCCAATTGAGTTGTTTTCTGTATTCATTGAAGGGACCTTTCCTGTGGGAGGCCCATAACACCACTGGTTCAGGAGGTTAAATCAAGTGTGTTATATATATTTTTATTCATAGAAAACCACTGTAATGAGTGGTGTTATTGACATCATGTCGTTGAGGTTCGTGGGGCTGTGTTTGTTTTGGCTCGAGCAGGCCTGCATTGTGTCGAGGAGTACTCCGTCTATTTCTTCCTTCTCTCCATGACCCTACTCTTCCTGTCTGGCAGCAGCCCCATTCTCACAGATATGGAAAGGCGCCCAAATCAAACATGCGTCTTCAATTTGGCCTTACGAGCAAAACAATCGCACGCTCCTTCCTCCAGGACTCAGAATCCCTGCCGTGACAAGTCCCCCCTCCACACACATACACACACCCTGCCCTGACGAGCGAGAATGAGACGTGGCCGCGCCGAGCTGAAATCCAGGATTGACGGAAGTTTGGACTGAGGATTTGGGAGGGATCTGGACGTAAATTGGGCTCTAATGGCAGATGCAAGGCGAGGCGGGGATGACTTGATCTGAGCGGCTGGAGAAGCTTTGTATATTTTCTGAGTTTTGGCGGCTAGTGGAAACAGCTTGGGCCAGGGTGAAGAGGACCACCCATGTCCTTTCTCTCCAGGAGAGAGCTCCAGAGCTCCAGTGCCATTCATTAGAGCCCTTCTCTGAGGTGGGTTCTGTGGCCAGGACACCTGTGAACTCAGAAGTGGGCCATCATCAAAAAAAAAAAAAAAAAAAAAAAGACAGCAGGAGAGACGGAGAGAGGGAGAGAGGGAGAGAGAGAGAGAAAGAGAGGGGGGGTGGGTGGGGGGGAGAGAGAAAAAAAAATCCCTGATCCACATTTCTGGGTAAAAGATCACTTCCAGCCTCACTGAAGCCATGCCGGAATCCTCCCCATATGTTTCTCATGCAACAACATCTCACGTCCACGCTCAGGTTGACGGGTTACAGCAACATGTGAACATTATGAAAAAAAAATCCTCTCAAAAGGTACTCACAGGCTATTATGTGAGAAAATAAATGTCATTCTATGCGGAATTCTGGGCTTTCAGGCCCCTCCAGCCTGGGAGCCATTGTATGAAATATTTTACAAGAAACAGACTGGATATAAATGGGGGTTCGATCTATCCCCTCAGTGATCTGGGCCCTTTATAGGGACTTTGAGGTGTTTTACCTCATGTAGACGCCAATAAATCTGTCTCCCACGGAGATTCGTCTCCTGACTCCTGGAGGGAACAAATTGCGGCTTTCAATGGGGGCAAAAGAAGTGACCTGTCAGACCACGTCATTTATCACCGGGACAAAACGCTCCCAATTCATTCTGCTGACCACGTCCAATCTCACCCCAGCAAAGCACATTCAGTAGATGCAGATCTTTGAATATTTTCATTTGATCAATACAAACACACACCACAGAGGGACCAACTGATTGGATTTTTCCTCCCCTTTTCATCCTTCCTATGGTTCACATTCGGCCAAATGAGGCTTTATTTAGACATTTTTTGATCCAGACATGAATCAGCACAAAATCAGCTGTATTGTAATTACAGTGTAATTTATGTGCTAATGAATTAAATAGCTGCTGCAAAAGTATCATTTCAGTCAGCTATAAATAGCTGGCAGGTGCTGTGGTCAAATAATTAAAGACCTCCAAGGGAATCAGTGTGGTCGTCAGAAACTGGACAAGTGTTTTCCTTCCACACTATGGCTGGCATTTAACACTTGACACATGTTCATGCCTCCACACATAGATGAATGAATATGTTGTCACTTACAACCTTCTATAATAGAACTGATATTAAAGAGATTTCAATAAATATTTAATTGTGTTTATGGGGGGTGGGGTGGGGGGTGAGTAGAACCCTATGAGCGGAGCTGGTTAAAGGGGATTCAGACTCAAACGTGAGTGTGAAATGTATAGTTTTAAAGAAATCTGCTCTTGGAATTGTTGACAGTAGTGGTGACTAGAATCAGACACCCACAAGGTTCTTAAGGCTGTTAAAGACACCTCACAAAAAGCCACATAAGAAATTGTTATGGTTCAGTTATGGCGTGAAAAATGTATGCTGTGGACCTACACAACTCTGAAGATACAGGTGTAGGTACACTGGTGGTTCTGGATACTAAATAAAATGTCTAAATGATTACCACTGTAAAAAAAGTACTTTTTCTTACTGCACAATTAAAACTCTTTACTTCATTTTCTTAAACATTTAAAAATGCAGAAACTGGTGGTGAAAAAAACATGGAGTTCGCCTTTAAATATTTATGTAATTCAAAGAAATTTTATGCAGCAGGTTTGAGTAAAATAAAAGTAATTAATTCAGGATATTGTGTTTAATGCTCGGTACTTGGCAATCGAATGATTACATTCAAACTTTACTTCCACTATTCCTGCCATCACTACTGCTTAGTTCTATTATATCATGATTAGATCAGCCCACCTGAGCAGAAGAACAGTCTTATGTGTTGGTAGACTTAAGTCTTGGTCCTCCCAAGGATTCTTCCTCCAGCTCTGAGAGAGTTTTCCCTCGCCACTGTTGCCTTTGGCTTGTTTTATGTTTTGTTGATCTTTTGTCTTAATAATGGAATCCTGTAAAACTGCTTTGCAACAATGTCAGTGTAAAAGCACTACATTTGATTACCAATAGCTGTTTAATTATATATAGTAAAAGGTGAATTGTCATGGCATAAACAGTAAGTTTATATAATAAGGGAAACAATTTAACAAACTAAAAATGAAGGTTATTAACATTACTGTAACAATATCTGACTATATTTAAAATATATATACTATATACATTTAAAGTAATATATTACATTTTTATTCTCTTAAAGAGAAGCTTTTAAAGAAATGTACAATTATTACAAGTTACATAGAGATCAAAGTTACACTACCTGGATATGACTATTTTTCAACTATTATATCAACCATTTTTTAATATATGTATAATTGATCATCATTATGAATTATGTATCACATGTAAGTACAGTGCAAGAGCCAAAGTCATTATGACAATTGTTTCAAGATATGTAAATATGGATGAAGGTTTTGTTGCTGACTTCTCTTTCAACTCCAGACACTGTAAGAATTTGTTCAGTTCTACCTGCAGCTCACCTGATTTACTTTATTGAAGAACTTGGCATTAGATGGCATCTGAAAATACTCCTCAAAAAGAGCTTTGGAAATGGTAAACTAGCACATACCCACACATCAAGTCTTGAGTTTTGTTTATTACTATTTATTATAACATTCTTTTTTAAACAAATATGTACTACCCATATACATTACATTTACATTTAAGGCATTTAGCACTTGGATGATTTAGACTCTCTCATTCAGAGCAACTAACAAAGTACTGTACTAAAAAGTAAAGTACTAACAGTACACTGTTTACCCATAAAATACCCTTAGCTAGTTTGTATAAACTGGGATCCAAAAGATACCTCTAAGCTTAGATACTACTAAATACAAAAGTCAGTTTAGAGACCACAATACTCAGCATACACTACACTTACACACCCAAGTACTCTTGGAAAGGGTGGGTCTTCAGTCGGTGTTTGAAGACAGCAAGCGACTCTGCCGCTCGGACACCCAGGGGAAGTTTGTTCCACCACTTCGGTGCCAGGACAAAAAAGTCGTCAGTCGTACATTATCTCAGGTGCCCTTTTTGCACAGTGGTGTGTCATCTCTTTCAATTCAAATGTTTCTTAGTAAAGTTTCTTTCATCTAATGAAGCATTTAATTTCAACCTGTGGGGAAAAAATAGTAAGAGGGAGTGCAGGATGTCCCCAAAGGAACGTTGGATATTTGTTTTCCATTTGTTCTTTCCATATTGACTCCTATTTGCATTAGCAGCCCTCCCACATGCATATTGACTGGCCTATTAGAGTCAGCACATTTGACCTGATTAACTATTCAAATCACATTTTTCACAGCAGTGTTTCACCCATCAGTCTCAGCAGTTACAACATCCCAAAGCACAGCTGAGAGACTTTTATCATATTGCTTATCTGTATTAAATAATATGTAACAATTTCCCTATATTTCACTGCAGGTTCAGTAGTAAAGCCATGGTCAGTACAAATAGAGCAATCATGGTGGCAATTGCAAATTTGGACTTAATCCAAATTCAGTCCGACGAAACTTGGCCGATTCTCCCTGTATTGGCGAATTGTACAGGCCAGTGTGATAAATGAGCTATCCTGCTATGGCTGTCAATAGAAAGCATATATGAGAAATAAAGCAAAGCAGGTATCTGGGAAGATAAATCATAGTAACAGCCAATAATAAATGCATCATGCTTCTATGTTTTTAAACCCTCTGGCAGGTGTATTGAATGGGAAACCTTGTGTGGGAGAAAATAGACCTTTATTGATCAGAAACAAGTGCACGAAAAATCTACTGACATCCAGGAAAATGATCCTCTTCCACAATTCTTTATAGACTACCTGGGCCATAAATCTAAAAGATGTAGCGTATTTTGAATACATGGCATGATGATGAAGCTATAAGCCAAAGTATACCCAAAGATTCAGTCTATCGTGTCTGTTATGTTCAAACTATAAATATAAAGAGGGAAAAACGGGCAGCATATTTACACTTGGATTCCACTTAACCGTAAGATACACAAACAGGGCCTACAGAACGGACATTTCTATTTCCTCTATCTATCCTGCCAGTCCTGCTTCGACAAATATCTCTTCCCCGCTCTCAAACACCCGGCTGCGTACAACTGACGCGATCGCAGCCAAAAGTCTGGTGCTGGCCCAATTCAAACATCCAGGTCCTGAGTTAAGCACTAGCTGTAGTGGTGTGGTCTCAAAATATTTTGTCTGTGGCCACACAATTAAGGATTTAGGTGTGGCAGAGAGGAAGAATGTGGAAACTGGATCCACACAGAGGGCCCGGACCCACACCCTGTAGTCTTGGCTTCCTGTGAATGCCACACGCACCCATACATATGTACCAGCGATGGCTCTGAATGGGTTTGCATGCATTGTTGTTGTTTTTTTTTTGTTGTCACAACTGTTTCTAGATGTCCCGTGAGGAGCGGATCGGGACCACGCACTGGCCCTGTTGCCTTCCCCTCCATAACCTGTGGGACACCAATGGGAACCCATCAGTCAGAGCAGACGACGGCTGAGCTTTCCTGCTGGAGGCTTTGGTTTCGGTGCTCTTGCGGCGCCTCGGTGAGTGCTGTATGTGTGTGTGTTGGAACGTGATAACGTGGCATTAAGTGTAGACTCACGAGATGTGGAAAAATCGTAAGGGTAGAGCGTGTGATCAGGTTTTTAGGTTCAGAAACAGATGATGCCCTGATAACACTGGAAAACACGGATAGTTCCAAACAGGAAGAAGTACAACGGGGTCAGCTGACCAAGGCCCCAAGGGTCACAGTGACATCCTGCCCTTTACAAACTCTGGCTGCAAACTCAAACCTGGTGATTTCAGGAAGAGTTTTCTTCTAAGAAGATTCCAAGTGCTGCATACTTAGCTTCGGTACTAGGGATGTAACCAAAAATAGACATATTTTTTTCTGAATGAACAGATAATACGTTACAAATTACGAAAAAACAAAATACGAACAGATACAAATACAGACATGGATATGAGACATACTCATTTTTTACACTGCAGGTCCCAGTTCTTGACTGGTAGGAAACAACTTGCTTGTTTCTATCTACATTCATATCTACATTTTTGCTGTTTTGGATTTTTTGACAAATCTGACAGTAGTTTTTTACATAGTCTCAGAATTTTATGATGAACGGACCAAAAGAAGTGCTGCAAAATCATGTGGAATCAAATCTTTTTATATTGACTTTACTATTGAAATTTAAGAAGGTTTTTGGAGCTGCCACACACGCTAAACCCAACCTCAGATTTAGGCCATACCTACTCCAAGTTCAAATCTAAATACTGATTCAGATATTTTGAGCACCAAACCAAAACAGATATAGATCATAGCATTGCATGACACCCTTACTCTACATCTGTGGTTCATGTAAAAAATTCACAACAGACAAAATCTTATTTGCAATCGTGTTGGTCTGGAGGGGCAGAGAGATAAATAATAAATTCATAAATTCATATAAAACAATGAATACAGTTTTGACAACATTACACCTGCATGACACATATACAGAGGAGCATTTTGGTTAAACAGCCTACTATATAATAATACCTTAGTGTGTAATAAGCAATAGTGTGTAATAAGGTAAATGTTGGGTTAATGTTGGCTAGATTTAAGAGAGACAAAAAAAAAGTACAAACACAATCGGTCTGTGTTGTTTGAGCCGGATGAACTTTTCAACCTAAATAAACAACAATATCTGCATCCAAATAAACTTGATTAGTAAAGGAGACTGTGTCGAACACTGCCAAATTTCTTTGTGACCACAAAAGTAGAACTTAAATATCAGTGAATATGAGAAGAAACTGTCTAACTACATAAAAAAAGTGGTGTTACACTTGACCATGTTAGTAAGGGCCTTACTCTCCCCTGTGCCCTGGCTATCATGCATGTTCATGTGGACCACTGCTCTACAACTAGCTAGTTTTATTTATTAAAAACAAACCATTTTCAAGTCCTGCTGGCCTGTCTCTGAGTGTACAGTAGAGGGTGAACAACTTCTTTCTTTGACCTCAGTGACTTTGCTCTAGTTCTTGTGAATGCAACTTATCAAATAACATCTCTTACAAATCACGTTTACAATGGGAAAATATTACTGATTTGGCAGCAAGATACTCAGAGGAGAAAGAACAAATTGAATCATCCCTCAAAATGCATGCTGTCTACTGACGTTCATGAAATAGGTACGGCTGTAATGGTGTCCTTTACCTTGACTTCTGCAGGTTCCGGCCTGGCCAGGTACGGCTCTTAGGGTACTTTTTTTCACAATTTCTCTTTCTCATCAGGCCTCTATCTGTTCCGCTCAGCTTTGTGATGATCGATGTTCAGTACTGAGTGTCCTAAAGGAGAGAGTGTCCCTGTGTAGATGGAATCCTTCTATTTGCTCGACATTTCTGTGAAAAAGTAATTAATCAGTCTAAAAAAGTTTAATAGAGCTGGTACACTATTGAATAGCTCTTGTGAAATGGCAATTATTCCCATAACCTTCATTTTCTGTTGAAATGCTTTCATTCTAATGGCTGTAATTCCATGTACTTTCAGAATGAAACTTAGCGTTTAACGTAAAACGATGTTGACTTCAGTTCAAAAGATATCAGGTTAGCAGCATCTTCTTAACAGCTAACATGCTAATGGCATCATCTTGTATATCCAGAGGCCTCACTTTGGGGGTATATATGAATGGTAGTTGTGTATTCATTGTGCTTATTTTTTGCTCACAAGTTAATGTTACCTTCCTTCATGAAATTGCTAACTCAGATTGTTCCGAAAACCCAGCGAGGGGACAGAAACGCCAACGCTATTCGAACTTTAGCAGACAGACCTTGGTGGCTATGGATACTGGAAACTGGAGAGGAAATTAAGGAGGTGGAAGGGCATGGGATTTCCTGACATAACTGTATCAATACATTCAGCATGTTCTTCTTCCGTCTTTTACTATCAGTCTGTGGGCCTCCACTGGCCTGCCTAGCTCTTACCACATAAAGCACGTCAGCATGTCTGTCCTCCACAGCTTGAAAAGACGTTCATGAGTCTTCCAAGAGGGAGAAGCCATCGCAGGGGTCCTGTCTCCACCCTTCAGACAAGTTCTCTTCAGTTTTCCGTACCGGTGACATCTAGAACCCTGGAGTAATGCACTCTTCCAGTGATCTGCACAATGTTCATACAACAGGCACAACCTTTATGCTCTTCTGGCAGACAACAGTTTTTTTTTTAATCATTAACTAATATAGTCATTAATAGTCCCCAATTATCAACTTGTTTTATTTACATGACATGCATATTTGAAGGTTTACCAAATATTACGGCTGACTGCCAAGTGCTGAGTTCTCAGGCATAGCATTTTATGGGGCTACATTGCTAATGCTTATAACTGCACAGGGCTGACAATTTTATCTGATACAGATAAAAACATTACGGTGCAAAATAAAACAGCTCCTTTGTGGCAGGCCTAATAGCATGGTACGATGGTTTGAGCTATTAACCATTATTTAAGGCTACTGTAACTCAATAGGCTAACATAGTGGCTGTTTTCTAGTTTTCCAAAGCTGAAGCTTCAGCCTCAAAATGCTCTCAAAAATGTAAAAGGCTGGTTTCTATAATGTATTTTCATTGTAAAATATCAAAAGATAATATTTAATCAACATGTGGAATTTATTTGTAATTTTATTTTTTACTAATGCAATACATGGAACTTGGGGAAGTATTTGAAGACCACTGCTCTAATCTAATAAAAAAACTACCTTTTTGATGATATACATGAAGGAGCAATGCAAATTCTTAGTAGTTTTTCTTTTGCTGCAACATTTGCATACAGAAGTGAGGTCAGAACCTCAAGGATGATCCTGGGTTTGACTTGCTAGGAAGGAGTTGTTTTCTGCAGTGGAAAATCGCTACAAATATAATCCTTTTGTTGACTGTTTCTTGATTGTTGCAAACTACAGACTTGTTAGCAAGAAATGAAAACCATGCAAATGCATTTCAAAATCGCAGTGCCGGCCCAGTACCAGCTGCCATATGTAGACAGTGAAATAAGCAATTAACCCTGCATCACTATACTGAACTAAAGCAACACCCTCCATTCATTTCCACAACCCGTTGTGGCATTGGGTCACTGTATAACAGCCCCCAATGTGTTAAGTGTGTACTTATTCAGTATGTGCTAACCATTAACATTAAGACAAAAATAGTGATGAAAAGTCTAGTCTAATAAAGCATAATTAACTAATGGTTAATATTGTTGTCATGATGACAACTGACATGGCACTGACATCGTGGGCCATCTGTTCATTGCTGACACTCTGGGATATGTCTAACCAGAGATGCTATAAATGAGGAGACCAGCCACTGGTTGAAATATGAATGGGAGTTCTTGTAGCACTCTGGCATCTGGAATCTGTTCTTCTTTGTCTGTAGTAAGACACCACCGCACTGGTACACATAATGCAATGCATAATGCACAAATTCTAGCGTATATTGCCTGTGCACTATATTTTGCGATGCATTATGGGTACATTAAGGAGTGAAATGTTCTGTTCAGATTTCAAACAACACTACAAAATGACTGACACTAAATATATATACTGCACAATTTCTGTAAAAGGGAGTAATAGGTTGATTCCAAACGCAGCTAATCTGTCTCTTTAATTGACTGTAGTTCTAGTTGGGTTCCTCAGGTGCAGTTAATTAAAGCTGACAACTGACCCACTGACTGGGTTGTTACTGTAACACTACCTCTAACCCAATGACTGAAATACACAAAACTACGCACCACAGGAAAATGAACCCAGCAAAGTGCCGTGAAGTGCAGTAGACACTATCCCGATGAAGGATTCCATCGTTAAATTAAAAGAATTGAAAATAAAAGCAAAATATTTGGTAGCTTCCACAATAATTGTACACTTCTGAGCTTTGACAGTTCAGAAGTCGGCTGAGGCTCAGCTTCATGGAGAAACTTAAGGCCGTTAGAGAGGACTGCTGCCTCAGCAGAGAGAACTGGTGTTTTCTTCAGGAAATATCTGTGGAGCAGAGAGAGCTGGCTGCCATATTCACTGAGGATTAAGATCAGAGGTAGTGGGATGACTCCTTGGAAGAACTTAAAATGAAGTCATTTACAGTCATGCATTAGGACGACATGCAAAACAATGATGCAATCGTTATTGAAAAAGGCATTTTCAGTGTGTTGTAGTTAGATTTTGATATGAAACCTAATTTTATGTTTCTTCTAGATTTACACTCTTTACGCAAACTGAAGGTGATGTCTTAAACGTGCTCAGAGCTTACTACTCTGGTTCTTGCCACAATAATGAAATAAAGAGGCAATTTTCATGTGATATAGACCATACGTTTGGGCTGCAGAAATCAGCAGAAACTGTGGCAAACACGTACACGTGGTTTTGGGGCAGGAAACATTCTGTAGTTTATTAACTTCTCCTCCCCCCCTCTAAAATAGAGAAGAACCAATTAATCCACACTGGCCTGTGGCTTGAGAAAAAGTGCACATGCCACAGTTTGCAGTACTTGGCATGGCTGCGCTCCATACCTCCCCACTTTTCCAACCATTGCAGAAGGGAGAGAAGGAAAGAAAAACGAAAAGCGTGAGGCCCGGTGAGAAACTCCAGATTCAGTCACGTTGACCACACAGGGATTGGGGGATTACGTCTCGATTACCATGTTTCAAACATCATCTCGTGGTGGAGGAATACATTAATCAGAAGTGAGAAATGCCACATTCAAAGGATGAACCAGAATTACAAGCCTGGGTGAATTTCTCTCAAAATAAAGGTTGCAATGTAAAGACCAGTTTAAATGTGGGGAACATGTGTTCCTTCAGTGTAGTCTTTCTCAAGAAGAAAGCAAGTCTTACTATTCTAGTGCTTTGCAGCCCTAATTACACAAGCTCTGGAAAAGGTGGCAAAATACAATGTTCATCAGAAATGAAGGTTTCTCTAAGGTTCCTGGCTATGACTTCTATGAATTCTAAGACAGCCCTTCCATTGGTAATAGAGTTATTGTTACATTATGTGGAGTTTTTCACCTCCTAACCCCTTAGCACAGAAAGGATTACTACATATGATTATTATTTAGTAACTACAGGAACTTCTGTAGAAGCTCATCCCTCACCTGTTTGTAATGACACCTGCAATACATGTGAATTCAGCCACTGCCTCTTTTCAAACATCACTAGGCAGCCAACGCACTCCGAGGAAAGCGCTGGAACCCCAGCTCTAATACATCAGCCAACAGATACCTGTGTCGGCCAGCATCACATTTAGAGTGATGGGGAGAAAGCACTATCTTCCCAGCCAGAAAGAGAGCATGGCCAGTTGTGCTCATTTAGGCTGCGGCTGCTGATGACAAAGCAGCATGACCCTCCAATTAGCAATTCTTATGGTATAGTAAAAGTCCTGGTGCATAAAGGTTTAAAATTAAACCTCACTTTTCGAACCTCAAGTTATGAAATTGCACTACATAAATATATTTTACTGAGTAAATTTACACAACCAGCTAACTGTCTGCTGTCAAAAGACAGATCATACGTTTGAATCCCAGTATTGTCACATTCTTTGGTAGTCAGGTGTCAGAATTCAATAGGAAGTCCTAACCTACAGATGGAAATATTAAATAATGGAGGAGAACACAAACAAAGAAAAAAATATTTATGATTTGTCTCAACTTAAGCTGTACACTGTACACTGTTGAATAAGATGCAGAATGAAAAAGATGTGCATTAAGAGAACTTGTGACTAAACTAAGCTGAGTTAACTAAAAAAACACCATCTTACTTTAGTTACTTTATCATTTAAAGGTGGCCTGTCTTAAAAGACATTTACAATGTGGGATAAATCTAGGAAATTTGGAAAAACTTGCAGCTGAATGCATTTTCTTATAAAACATCTCAGGTAAAAATGGCATAAAACACTCCCAGCCTGCATGAGTCAGTGAGCATTTTCCTCCCAGCAACCATTCAGGAACTGTGGTAAATAGGAAGCAGTGAGTAAAAAATGAAGGCAGGACGAAAAACCTCTCTCTTTTCTTTTCTACAATTCTCTCAGCCTCAGGAAGAGATAGGAAGCCTAGGAACAGGTTTGATCGATGTCATGGTGTGCAGAGAGGAAGAAACAACATGGAAGGGTGCAGAGGGCCTGGCTATTTTTGCGCCATCAGACGGAAATGGGACGCGGCCCAGAGAGGAAGCAGATAGGCCTAAGCGTGTCACATAGCAACATAGCAAGCAGGAAAGAAGCTAGAAGCATTCTCTGTGGACATCTGTTGGAGTGAGACGAGCAACAAAAGCAACACACTCGGATGCAAGCAACCACGCAACCAAAATAACAGCAAACATGCTTAGATACAAAGACACTTAGAACTGTCTTACCTCCTAAATGCGTTGAGGAACACTCTGAACACATGTGTACCCTACTGGTTTCTCTAAAGACTGCATGTGCGTGGGACAATTTTGGCAATCCAGAGGCCTGACTCATGAAGAAAGAGTCAGAGTTCGTGACCAAGTTTCAGCTTCAGTGTTTTCAGTATTACAGTAACAGCCCTGAATGTGTATATACTGTTCATTACTCCTGATAGAGAGCATGTATTGTGCACAAAGCCCATTAGAACTGAATTAGAGAACAGTCTGCAACATCTCCTTTTGGCTTGTCTGGTCCTTGTAAAGAAGTATTGCCAATAGGACTGAGAAAAGGACTGGAGCAGATAAACATGAACCTATTGAGCCATGCATAATGTTTGAAAATGAGTTGTAGCCATTGCTGACACAGATGTGCAAATGCACACACACAGATTCTCTGTCCCTGTAGAGAAGCACTGGCAATAGAATAGGACCATCTGTAGCAGATAAACATGAACCTATTGGCACCATGCCTAAAGCCAGATGTGAGTTAAAGTGGTATAAAGCCCCTCAGCATTGAGCTGCGGAGCAAGGACACTGTAATCTGAGTGTTTCAATGAAATTAAAAGAGTTTATCCTGCTTTTGTTGGAGTAACTGTCTCTACTGTCCAGGAAAGGCTTTCTGCTAGATTTTGGAGCACTGCTGTATGGATTATATTGCATTCAGTGACAAGAGCGTTAGTGAGGTCAAGATGTTGGTTGATCACCACCCCACCTCATTATCCCTAACTCCCCAACTCTTCCCAAAAGTATTGTATGGAGCACCAACCATTATTCCAGAGAACACAGTTCCACTGCTCCTCAGCTCAATGCTGGGGGGCTTTACACCCCTCTAGTCCATGCCTGGCATTAGGCATGGTCCAATAGGTTCATGTTTATCTGCTCCAGTCCTATTCTCAGTCCTACTGGCAATACTTATTTACAAGGACTAGACAAGCTTTGTGTGTGCATTTGCACATCTGTGTATAGCGTACGTCCGATTGCATTTGCATCTTTGTCTGCCTCCCCCCCCCCAGATGTGAATAGCTCCTCCCTTTTCATTTTGTATTGCATTGTGGGAGAATATTGTCCATTGAAACCATAGGCCATAGGCATTGGATTTGAAACCAAATCCAATTGCATACTACACACTAATACTATAGGGTGTATTTTATACAATATACAGATCTAATAGTAATAAGTATGGCAGTTGATGAAAGCGTTGCTATGCCAACATACATAATTGCAGACCTGCGTAGCTTCTCTCTTTCTATTTTTCATTGCATTGTGGGATAGTAGCGTCCATCGTAACCACACCGCTTCTGAATATGCATTGTGGATGTATACTCAACTTTGACACTTTTATGCACACTGCATACTACATACTTAAAAACAAGTTTTTTGAGTATTAGTAATTATTATGTAATTGGGGCAAACACCACAGTCAAGATGCAGAATAAAATGTTTAGTCAACAACTTGCGTCCGCAGACCTTTAACTTGAAGGGATGATAAGCTAAATGTAGCATCGCCCTGAAACTCTCCACTTACCATAATTGGTTACGAATGATAAAACGGTTTAAAAATAATTTTCGATGTAGGTGGTATTTACACAGCATATGCTTCACTCAGAGGAAGTAAATCTTCCAGCTGACATCTACAGTGGAGATTTCCTAAAAATACTGCCGTACTTCATCCCGACTCTGCACCCCAGACTGAGGGCTGCCCGTGTGGTCTCACCTTAATGGCTTTCAGTTAATATCACAGCTGGGCTGTGCACTTCACAGAGCGAGAGAGAAAAAGAGAGAAACCCCAAACTTATGTCATTTAAAAGGAAAGTCTCTGCCTTTGTCAAGCAGAAATGACAGTCTGGGCCCTGGACTGGGTGTCTTTCAGAAGTATTGGAGGTACTGCTGTGTGATACTCATATATTCAGGCTTCATAAACATTTTTGGGTGCTTTATTTAAGTGTCAGCTGCCTCGAAACAATCCCCCTCGGCCTCTTAGGTTTTTTGGACTCTATCATAAGTGGCGGCTGACCGCAGTGTTTGGACGGGGCGGTCGGCTGCCCGTCCTGCTCCCACGTTTCATAGACCACAGCGAGGAAGGAGCTTGTTCAACATGTTTCCCTTCATGCTGCCCCACCTCGTCTGTACCTCCCAAGTGTGGAGCGCTTTCAGCACAAGATGACATCACATGATTTAACTGACCTGGCCTGCTGATTGCAAACATACGGCCCAGTCTGCCTTTAAAGGGTAGGTTCGCTGTTTCTGAGCCCAGACCTTATTAAAGTCATCGTTTGCCTGCATTTATAATAGCATGTCGCACAGCCTCATTGACAGTTGCAGTACCAAAAAACACACCCACTGACCTGCAGCTTCTCACTGGGCTTAAACACAGTGTGATGGGGCAATTGGTTAAGCCTAGTACAAACTGCAATCAAGCTTGTTATTGAGAACAGAACCCCCAATAAAGGTTGCTTTCGGGAACAGATTATTTCAGAAAACTCACAGACATTCCAGCCTTTGCTGTGTTTCATATTCCTTGAAAGTTTATGTTTTCTATTTCTGTTTTTTGAACATTTCATGAAAATGGCTTTGTGGAAATGCCCTACTTTAAACATAGCTTCTGTTTATAGCTCAGATATTATACAGTAATGTGAGTCCATACTAAACTAACAATAACAAACAATTAGCTATATTTTTCTATTTCAATTGATTTCATATAGTATAAACAAATTAAAAACTCTAATCATACACATTCTCTTAATATGTCTAAAATAACATGTTTAAATGATTAAAATGTAATTACTTTAATTTTGAAAATAAATCTAAAAATGTAATTTTTTTGTAACTAATTTGTAACTAAATGAATGTTATGTTAGATATCAAAATTTCATTAGCATTAACTCAATTGATGACATATCTAAATATGACTTTCTGAATAAAGCGATGCGACAGTACTGTGTAAATACTTTGTAATTTAATAAATTAAGTAACATTGCATAACATTGCCTACACTTTGAAGACCTAACTGAAAACAAAGTAATACATTTTACTGAGTTACAAAATACGTTTTTATGTGGTAAAGTACACTGCAAAAAAATATTTTACCATAAGAAGTAACCATGCTGCATTAAAATGTTTTATATTATTTTATTGAGCAAATAATAATTGAACATATTGCTAGGTGATGTTCAATGAACTTTTGAAATTTTGAACACAGCCAGATACAATGTGCAAAAATGTGGGCTGGACTGACATATTATGTAGCAATTGTGGATTCTTGTACACTAAGTATACATTCACCTCCATACATCTCCATAAAAACATTGAATGAGACACTGTGGAACAGCCACACTTAGGCCTATAAGGTCATTGTGCCCAATGTCAAGCGTGAACTAGTGGAGTATAACCCGCCTCCAGCACATGGTTGGTGTAATAGAGCTCCATCCAAATTTCCATCATTTGAGATATGCTGTAGTGGAGTTTGTGATCCAGAATCAATGCTCTCATTACTGAATTCAAGCAAATCCTCACAGCTATGTACCAGTATCTTGTGTAAAGCTTTCCTACAAGAGTAGAGGACTACTGCTGCAGCAAAGGGGAACAAACTCTCTATTAATTCATCTAATATCAAACAAAACAATGGATTTGATGAGCAAGCATCTATAAACTTTATATATATAAAAATACAGCCTGAATGTAAGCTTGAAAAGAAGTGTAACCATCCAAATCCTAAATCCTCACCAGAACGGAAGCGTGTTGGTAAGAACTGTTGATTAGTCAGTGTGTTGGGGGAGGGAGGTTGTGTTGGTTATTGTTAAATAGGCACTCGTTCTCTCTGCAATCCGTCACTCCTTGTGCACAATGAGTGCTGACCTTCACTATGAGTGCTCCAGCTCCTCTCCACCTGAGCCCCCACCATGACCCCCTACCCATGCATCGCTCTCCACGAGACTACATACTTATTCTCAGCAGAAGTGTGTAGCATTCTCACAGTAACTTCACAGACATACTGCAACGCCACGTGATAAACTTTGAACCTTTGAACATCTGATGATGTTCATCATGTGAGAATCTCATACATTGTCATGATGTGTGAACAAGTGTGCAACTTGGCCTTTAGGGCCTGTTTACACCTGCCATTAACATGCATTCTGTATCCGGATAGGATCTGAATCTACTTTGACCGGATTCTGTTTACACTTAAAAATGTGATTTCTGAGCATCCTGAAGGACATTTGTGACTAAAAGACCATTTCAGGATTTGTATAATGTGTTCTATATACAGCTCGCCGTCCAAACTTACACAGATTTAGAAGCGCCTTGAACTCTCAAATCTTTACTCTCCTGAAAGGGCACTTAAGAAGCACACTGCAGTGCAAGCTAATTTCTTTGCCTCTGATTCAGATCTCCTCAGAGGTTCGACTGATAGTAGCTCAGTGGTGAGGTGTTGTGGCATGTGATTCCTTAAAGAAGGCTATTTATTACACTCTAAAGGGTGTTGACCTCCCATTCGCAATCTGGGGTTTTATTTGGATGCAGTCAATTAATTCATAAATACTTTAGCATGCTTACAGTAAGAGAAAAGATGGATATTGATTCCCTCTGTTATTACACACACACACACACACACTCCTCTATGCCTTTCTAATGAACATGCTTTTTCAAGGTATAACCACATGTAAATCTGTTTTGATACTTTAACACAAGATGATTGCCTGTATTTTAGACTTACTTTAGAATTAAGAGCAACATTAAATATTTGCAAAGTAGATATGAACATCAATATAATTAACATTTTTGTTCTTCTGTTTTAGAAACCCTAATGTATTCATAGTAAATTACCCATTCAAATTAAATTAATTCTTTAAGCAGGATTTCTAAGTTTAAAAATGAATAAAACAATATTAGTACCTTTGAAAAGCACATCTTATAACTTACTTAAAATAAAACCTATTAAATTACTTTAAGAACCAGAAACGTCAGAAGCACATGTTTACGACTTAACCTGGGTACAATAATTACATATGGTCTGTTAATAAGAATTTCAGCCATCCCCTCCATACAGTAGAGCTATTATATGGCAGTGTATAAGGGCCAATTATTGTAAATTTGATTCTACACTTAAATGCTGTGGTAAATCTAACACTGCGGCCCTTTCATTTCTCCTCACAAAGTCTATTTCTTCTGTTGTAAAACTGTCCCCCAAAGAAGGGGGTGGTCTGGACGTGGAGGGCCCTCCATGTAGCTGGCCTGACCCCAGGCAGATTGTGGTGAAGCAGCAGAAAGGTGTGACCTCATTTCTTCTCTGCTTAGATGGGCAGTCCTACAGTGACCTGCAGGCAGACCTCTGCAGTTTGAAGAAGTCAGCACTTCGAACAAAGAAGTAACCAATTGTGGATCAAGCATCAAACCTCCAGACACCTGGAAACCACAGGTTTTATTGTGTAACTACACTGGAAAAGAAACTCCACTGCAGAGAATTTCAAAGATTCTTTAAAGACTGGAAACACTAATTTATGTCTTATGTTCCAAAATTAATAAAATAAAATGTTAAATAAACTTTATTAAAGGTTACTGACTTTTTTAAGTTATGAATTTTCTTTTTTGGGAAGCACTTTTGGCATCTTTTTTAAGTGTGCGCTGCCTGAGGCCACTTTAAATCATTTTGTGTTTTTCTTACTGTTAAAAACAGGGACAAGTCGATCATAAACATACAGGGTAAATTGTAACAGTTGCAGCTAAACAGATTTCAGTCAAACATATTTTGGTCATCTCCTCATGTTCTGCACAACATCATCATTAGCAAATTTTCACAACAATAGGAAAGATATTTTTCAAGATTGACATGAGGATCATTTTGTACCATAAACTTATGCCTGTTAAAAGATCTGTTAAAATATAATTAGAAGTTCATTTTTTAAATCGGAATCAGAATTTTTTATTCAAGCATTTCTTGACCATTTTAATTTTTCCATAATAATCTTTTACTGTGCACATAACTAACTCACAGAGTGAGGCTGCTAGTCACTAAAGTACATGCCAAACAGGGTGGAGTTAGTTTTAACATGGTGTTACTGCTATGTTTCCTGATATTACTAATAAGAAAAATGAGAGAAAATAATTACAGATTTAATAACAGATTTAAAGTCATGCTGTAGACATGAGATACCATACCATGTAGCTACACCACCTATTTTATTTCTTTTCACATTCATTTTCATGTTGCTAGATATTTCTATGCATTTATTTTAGCTCATTCATACAACCTTCTGTTATAATAAACCCCACCTAACAGTAGTCCTTTTGGCTGAATAATTAATGCAAGGTGCCTAAAACGAAATGTATGCTTTTGCATTTGTAGCAGAAATGTTTTCAGAAATAGTTTTATATTTTTAGTAAAAGAAAACAGTATATCAAATGTGTGGCCCACAATTGTAATTAACCCTAGTCTAATTTCTGTGAATAATAAAATAAATGTTTCCAATAGTGTGAACATTTCAGATTGTTCAGATCACAAATAAAATGGTCCACATTGCTTCTAATGAAATCATGTTATATGAACTTGCTTTTTTGCCTTTATCTGAAAGCTTAACCGTTTTGGCTCAATATAGATGATACAGTATGGTAAATTGATGAGAACTGCATGAGCAACTGGATGGGCAGTGTATAGTCAGAGTTGTCCACCGTGGTCAGCTGTTACACTGTTTCCCCAAATTTAGTTGCACTCTTTCCCAAAATTTTCCAACCACAGCTTATGAGACATGTCTCACAGTAGATCGAGCTCGGAGACAGAAAGTTTATCCATGACATTAGATGTGGTGGAAAAGATTAGCCAACTGCCTCCAGCGTTGATGCCTGACAGAAATGTTACCTCTATATCTCTTAAGGGAAAAAAAACGTTTGGTCATAAAAGTTCTGAGGACCATATTTCTCCATAACTATGCAGAACTATAAGCTCTGCACAAGTGTGTGTGTGTGTGTGTGTGTGTGTTTGAGTGAAGGAGCAGCTTGAATCTGCAGATATTATATTTTTAAATAGTTATGGAGAAATATGGTCCCCGGAACAAGTAAGTGTGTGTGTGTGTGTGTTTGTGTGTTTGTGAGATAAAGAGTAACTATTAAGATAGTAATACTAGTGTACTGTATGTGTTTGTTTGTATATGTATAAATGTGTATGTGTGTGTGTGTGTGTGTGTGTGTGTGTGTGTGTGTTTGCGTGTGTATATGCCCTCATTTGTCCTGCTCAGGGCCCCCAAAGCAATCAGTGCATCAGTTGGGAGTGAGCGGGCTAATTTCCCTCCCCACCCTCCTCCCCCTGCTCTACAGTGAAGATGGATGCGCTGGGTAATAAGGATAATCAATAGACTTCCTTATTCTCTGCAGTCCCCTGCCATTATTAGCCATTTGTCAGTAGGCTTCAGCCTCTTTTATCCAACATCACCATCTTGTTTACATGGTGCGCTCGGCCTCCCCTGTGTCTGCACCCCCTGTCAAGATTACCCACGGGCCCCTTGACACACACACACACACACACACACACACACACATATGTACAGACTCTTTTCTTTTTCCCCGAGGTGATGAATAGATATATCTACACACTGACAGCTTACACATGCACACTCCTGTTGTGATTTACCTCCAGAAAATTAATCAAGCGATGACAAGACGAGCAAAATTGAAGAGAGAGAGAGAAGGAGAGAGAGACAACATGGTAAGAAGTAATTTTCCTGCCTTTGATTTCTCAGGAGTCTTGTGCAAATGCTACCATTTCTTAATTAATTAATCAGCGACATGAGACTTGATTGTCGGAGGAACAATCAGTATCCAGTCTTGCCCTGCTTTGTTCATTGCAAGAGTTTATTTTTATCATCCAGAACTTCTAAAACCTGCATGGAACCTTCTGTCTGTTTAATTTCATAACTGTACAACCTTCAAAAATAAAGGTGCTAAAAAAGGTTCTTTGAAAAACACCATAGAAGAACCACTTTTGGTTCCATAAAGAACCATGGGCCTCATTCACCAACATCAAAAATTCAAAAGAATTTTCTTTACTCAGAAAAGTCCTAACAAAGTCATAAGACATCAGAAAACATTGGTGAATGTGACATTTCATATTAAGAACGGCCGGTAAATGAGGCCTCAGGTTAGTAAAAACAGATGTGTGTAAATACTTTTTTAAAAGCTTGCTTTGATGTAAACATTCTTTACCTTTTTTATTTAATTGAAATTTTCCTCTCACTCACACACCTCTTTTATGTTTTTAAAGTATTAATTATCTATTTTCTTTCTATTTCATATCAGTCCACTAAACCCTGGACACATGTAGTTATTAATATTATCTCATAGAAGTTACAGTTATCACCACTGATAACAAAAGCATGGTGTCTTTTACTTTAGCTCAAGCAGAAGGATTCTGACTCTAAACAATCAAGTAGTCTGACTTTTGTCTTTGTATATGAAAGAAGGGATATTTTATTATGATTTGATTTAGATGTTTAGCTGCTATATTCTGAAATGTAGCTGCTGTTTTCTGTCTTTAAAATATATTGTGCTCTAAATGTGCAGACATTTGTTAGACTTCAGTTCATGTAAAACATCAACAAAATGTGTCATTTAAACAGGAGCGTCCAAACTTTTGCATAAGACTGTAAAGACTATTAATAATATGATTTAAGGCATATTGAACAGTTGTTTGCCCTAATTAAATGTCCCGAAGACGTACCCTTGAGGGACCCCAGAGCCAATTTGAGAGTACATGGAATTTACCAGAATCACTGTTTAATAGATTAGATAGAATAACAACCCCAGTTTACAGATAAATATATAAAAAAGAGTCTAAAATTCAAGTCATGTGAAGCTTTTCAGACAAAAAAAATGAGTACGAACCCATAACCAAAAAAGCTGTGGCCAGAATTATGAACAGAGCTGAAGATGCTTCTATAGTAATAAAAAAAGCTGTATAGAGCCAGAAATTAATGTATAATACAATTAATAATTAGAATACCTTGTAGTGCAAAAATAATATTGATTAGAAAAATTTGTGTTCATATCTTAAGGCAGAAAACCTGACCAAAAATGAAAATGTAAAAATGTAAACATAATAATTACATTAAAATGTTAAATAGTTAAATGTTTTATGCACTGTACTGTTCACAAAAATTGTTGAAATATTGAATAAAACAAGATTTATGACAAAAATGATTTATGATGAATATACATTGTATAATAATAATTATCTTTATTCTTAAAAACAAACATTAATCTGAGCTTATGAACAGCAGTATATATGAATATTCACTTACATTTGAACTGTGGTTAATTAAACAGTGTATGGTGTCCTGAGTCTGTTCTCTTGGTTCAAACATTCCAGAGTTACAATCATACAATCATTTAGACCAAAGGCAAATGCTACCTAAATGATACGCTCAAGAAAACAAATGCTTGATGACCAGTTCAGGATGAAGGCAGTAAGTTATCAGAGCTTAGACAGGTTGCCCTGCACCACTTAATTTTAATGACAGGTAGGTTAACAGGTGAGCGCCCTCTCCCTTTGATTTGCCTCCCGGTCTAGTCCAGAGGGAGCCAGGACCCACTCTGGGGCCAATGGTCACTCCGCAGCGCTGTTTGTCTGCTGTGATACAGCTCTGAATGATACGGCCTCTTCTGACTGCCAGGTCATTTATCACTCACTGTCCCGGGTTAATAAGGGATAATGATAGAAAGCATGTCTACCAATGGTGACGTGAGGGTGGGAGTGGTGGGAGGGGGTGGGTTACAGCTCTAATCAGTGCACCATCCTCACACAGGGAACAAGTGAACAATCAGACAGATGAGTCTTCCTCCATGGGTCATGCTCATATGGGCACGTTTCCCTGAAACTGATGAATCTAGGGGGTGATTACAGATTACTGTAATACATCTACTAAAGCCAACTCGTCTTTGCAAGGTGAAGCACAAAGTGACAGAAATAAACAATAAGCAGAATAAAAAACTAAATTCAATGTACACAGAGATTTCCTTAAATCACACATGTAGTTTATGTTGTTTTAAAAACTGTATGACATATTCTTAAATATCAACCATAAAACCATAATTATGGTGGCTTTAAGGTGGTGGCTGTATGAAATAGCTTGTTTTGTCAATAAAAAATCCTACTTTACTGAGTGACCCAGTTTGTTGTGCTAATGAATAGAAAAATTAAATTGACCCAAGTAATTATAATTGTTCAGACAACTAGCTACTTCAGTACCCTATATGGTATTTCTAAGAAATGTATATTAGACAGATAACTCAAAAATTGAGCCAGCATTAACATGATAAATAAACTCAAAAAGGTTATTATTATAAAATCTGTGATACTAAATTTGAATTATTAGAGAAATATATCAAATCTTTCACAAAATAACAAGACTTATGAGGAGAAATTTCCTTTACTGGTAATATTTTTAAATTGGCATTCAATGCAGAGCATATAAACCCAAATTACTGGGTACACACTAGCTAGCATGTTCTCTGTAATATGACGAAAACAGTGTATTGAAAAGGACGAATGCTGGCCATGTTTCAGTCAGTGGTGCCTGACTGGTGCATTGTACTTGGCACCAAAAAAGCTTTTTTCAGTGTTGCGAGTTGTACTTGTGCCATCAGTGTTTTGAAGGTCCCAATAGATCGACTACACTCTTAACACAAAAAGGGTTCTCTAAAGTTCTGACAATGGTTCTGGCTCATAACAGCGTTGGAACCCTTTTGATCACTGTATGAGATGTTTTTCCTTGTTTCCTTGCATTCAGGTGTTTGGTTGACTACATGGTTCTATATGTAGGTGCTCCACAGGGTTCTTTAAGCGAACCCATAGAAGAACCATACTTGGATCTATAAAAAGTGAATGTGAAGATCCTTTAAATTGGGAAAGAACCTTTATATGACTTATTTAAACCCTTAAACCCTTAAAAGAACCATGTGTAGAAGTGTAGAACGCTGGACCCTTTAAGGGTTGGGCTTTATGTTTTGGGTTGATGTTAAGGTCAATGTTTGTGTTTACATTTAGGTTTAGGCTTAGAATCCATAGACTCTGCTATATGCAACTTAGCGTTTAGTTGATTTTAGTTGAATGTTGAGTGGAAGTGTCTGATAGCAAAAAGGGTTCCACATAGTACCAAAAATTATTCTATGGTGATACTATAGACCCACATATACAAAAGTATTTCTATATTATCATTATTTTAGCTAAAAAAAACCCTGATGAACCCCCTTTTTAAGGGTATTCAAATAAAGTACTACTAAACTGTCCCCAACACCTGTGCTACAGATCCAACTCTGTCCACTCCTAGAAATAGCTTTTGGGGGACGGGTGTATCTGAAAGAATGAGTGGTTTGCTGCCACTCCGGAAGCAAACAGATCATCGGAGCTTAAAAACGAAAACGCAGAGTAGGAAAAAGCCTGCTGCCTTTGAAAGATTCCCTCGATGAAAATGTGTAATATAAATAAAGCGAGGCCCTTTGAAAAAAAAGAAAAGGCTTCCTTCCTGGAGCTGTCATCCAGCGGGGGGAAAGCGCGCTCCAAGCTACTCTTAAATTCCCAAAGACTATTCTGTCATCAAACTCCCAACTGCTGCCTTCAAACACGCAAAGGCCAGCCTCCTTCTCTCCCCAGCACCACCAGGTGCCCCCTCCCCACACAGGCCTTTCATCTGCAAAGGGGGGAGCAGAGGCCCCCAGCCTGAGCGGCCAAGCTGCTGGAATAGAAACAGCACACTAACAAGATCAGGAAATAACAAATGAACGCACATTCGCTGTGTTGATTGATGGTGAGAGGCGAGACAGATTTGCTGTGTGAACGGGACAGTGATGTACGTTCACTCATTCGCAGACGTGTGAAGTGTGTTGTAGGATTTAGTCACAGCCTTAGTATTAATTAGCCAGATGCGGTTTGAGGAAAACGATTTGCAGTGGTCTAGAGCAGTGAGTATGCTCCAGACCAAAAGGTTTCAATGACGTTAGTCCGGTAAGCACTATATATATGGCCCCCTGCCGCATACCCGAGCTTATCCTAGCATAGCTTTCAAATTTTTTGGTAATTATTCCTTGTTTTATTGCTATTTCCAGCCGGCAGCCATGCAGATACTAGCAGCAGTGCTTGCAGCAGTCGGCCAGGTTTGCGTTATGTCACTTCCATGTAGCTACTGAATTCTCATTATTCAATATACCAAGGTAGAGTTTTTCATTCTAGGGCACCTTTACAGGTCATTTTTCGGGATTACTGAGTTACTGAATTCACTCCTATATGATTTCAGTCACCCTGTTGGCGTCAGCAATACAGTGCTGTTGTAAACATTTACATTTACAGCATTTAGCAGCAACTAACAAGGTTACTCGTACTACAGAGGTGGGCCAGTGTAGCGTTTAGAGTCTTGCCCAAGGACTCTTACTGGTGTAGCGGAGCATTGTCACCCAGGCCTTAACCTGGTCTCCCACATCCGTTGCGCCATACCAACCAAAGCAAGCATACTAATAACCCAGAGTGAGACAGAACAGTGAGAGCTGGCCAAGCTAAAATACAGCTTCCACACATACACACACACATACACACACACACACAAAAAACAAACGTGTTAAGTCATGCCTCCCTGTTCCTTATAGCTTTAAGATGGTTGCTATTGTTTTTAGCTAGTTACATTTTACAGATAGCTGTGTGCTATACTGTTTCAGAAATCATATAAGAAAGTCTATTTCTGTTTGGAATGGCTTTACAACTTCATTTGAAGCAGATGTGAGGATTTAGGTTTGTATACGCTGCATTATGCTAATTTGCGGTTCTGAGCTTATGTTTCTTGCTAGTGACATTAGTCTTATAACTCTAGTGCAAACCTAAAAAGCAAACCAGACACGGCTTGGCCTGGTTACTAAAACTGTGGCTAAGAGGTAAAACAATGTTTTGCTTAGTGTTTCTTTAAATCTGCCATGCCTAATGTTAAAGTTAGTTTCCTTCACAGATGGCATTTCAGGTTTGTCTAATTTTCTAATTGGTCTAAATTTCCCCCACATTTTTGCAGCAGGATTTCTTCATTGTGTTTAAAATAAAATGTCTATTTTAAACAGGTTCAACATTTTTATTTCCTACATCATGATAAAAGTTGTATACAGCTGACCTGGACTTCAACTTCAGTTGTCAGGGGGCTTGAATGGGTTCTTAGATCACAAGTCAAGTAGCATTTCCTTCTTCTGTAAAGTTACCATCTGGAGATGGTAGGTTTTGTTCTGACAGCAGCAGCATCCTTACTCACTAAGACACTCCAGCACTGCCCACTGACTAAACAACGACAATCCACAACCAAGCCTTCTGAGGGTGCATCAGAGTCTGCTTAGAATAAATGTCTGTAGACTAAATGGATGTACAGTATGACCCCAGCAGCAGCACTCTTTAATGACATCCTTTCCCTTGGCTAGGGGCGGCTAGTCCCTGTTCGTCTGGCACATCCTGAGAGTGGCGATTTTTCTGCCTGCTTTTTCAGCAAATCTGCTTGAGTGCTGCTCTGTGTGGGTCAAGGGAATGGCTGTGTGGCCATAACGGTCAGATTCCCGGTGGCACTTGGGCCCTTAGATTAATGGCCCCTCACTGGAGGTCCTGCTACTGCCTGCCCTGTACCTTTATCATCCCACCTTACACACTCCTCACACACTCAACTCGGTTTGAGTCAGAGAGTTCAGTGTGGCCATGAACATTTCCACAAAAAAAGTACATATTTAATGTTTCATGTAATTTGCTTTATTAAATATTTCATTTACATTCATGTTAATGTATTAGCAATAGTTAGTGCCCCCCCCAATACAATATAGTCCCCACTATACAGTATTAATCCCCTACAGATTCAGTTCAAATTGATAATTGGCCTTTTTGCATGCTTGGACTATATAGCATATAACTTAAATGCATACACCCAGCTTATCTAGTCCCTGTAGAGAACTGCTGCCAATAGATAAATATGCCCATGCACCATGCCTACTGAAAGACGTGGGCTAGAGGGGTAGAAAGACCTGTGTCCCATGGAATGATGGTACACGTAGAACATTTTCCCTGGACGGTAGAGACAGTTACTCCAACAAAAGCAGGATAGTGTCTTTTTAGTACTCTTGATTTTGAAAGAAATGAATGAATGAGTAAGTGTCCCAATACTTTTGTCCATATAGTGTATGAAAACCATTAGATTTGCAAATATCCTTCTAGTCAGTGTGGGGCAAGTTTACTCATACCCATTCATGCTTCTGACTCTGAAACACCAAACACACTGCACTGACACTTTCTGAGGACACTTAGACACTTTACCCACACTTGGATACTTTATTATGTTACTGCTATTAATTCATTAATACTGCTGCACTCACTCATATTGTGATTAGATTGTTGCTCCTTTTTTCTCTCTCTCTCTGCATTCCTACTTTTCCTATTTATGTATACCCTTATTATATTAGATTGTTGTTTATTTATTTATTATTATTATTATTATTATTATTATTATTATTATTATTATTATTATTATTATTCATAATTGATCTTTGGGTGTAACTGGGACCTTGAGATCTCAATTTCCTTCCATCCTGTCCCACATGTGATCCAAATGACAATAAAGTCTCCTTGAATCCTCCTGGAAAACTTGATCACATAGGTTAGGACTGAGGTTAAAGTTAATGTTAATCAAATTGCTGCTTTCCAGAAATTCCCATGAGGCTGTGCTATACTGTGTGATTTCATCCACAGTAAGGCATGATCTGACTGTATAACTGCGATATTACCACAGTTCTGGTAGCACTGACATTTAGACAGAAATACTGATTAAGAAGAAAGTTTACGCACATCCTCAAAGAAACTCTGTTGCGTTGACTGAGCACTGTTGCCTTTAAACACTGGGGGTCATCCAGCAGCATGCTCTCTGTTTTCCACCTCATGCATTAGTCTCTTCTCTCTGTGTTTGGGGAGCTTAGTTCTAAGGTGTCTGCCTTTACTGCAGTGTTTTTGTTAAGGTGGAACATCAGTGTGACACACAGGAAACACAGGAATGGACGGTGGGTAGAGGCAGGCCTTCGCTGCTTGTACTGGGAGTGCTCATTATTCACTTTCATCATTACACATTACACATGTGCTGTTTACCGGCTTGTGTGTGATAAGCTGGATCTGTGTTAGATCTGTGGCCGACCCACCTCACAGCTCACAGGATTTGAAGGAGTGAGGTGTTTCTGTGGTATGCGGATGACCATCACCATATTAGGAAAGTGGTCGTAATGTTAACAACCCTGTTGGTTTAATTTTTTAAGGAAAGAGGAACATTAGAGACATATTTGCAATATTTTATGTTTTGGGACACAATTAATCTTTAATAATTGAACAGATTTTTCCAGAATTTCCAGTAGCCTACATCAAGAATTACAACACATAGTGAATAATTGAACCGACTGCTGGTTCACAATGGTAACTTTACAGGATAAGGAAAAAAACTATAAAAAAGATCTTATTCCAAGTCATTTTGGAGTGTTTTCATTGGTCCATTTATCATGAAATTCTAAAGCAATTAACACATTATTTCTAAAAGTTAAAAAAAATGATGGTTGACAGTATACAGTAATTGATATTAATTTAGTTAGACTAAAATTGTGTTAATGTAGTACATATTATTCACGTAGAAATTATGTGTGCATGATGCTATTCAACTCAAATAAAGTCAATCCCCATTTGCAGCTTAATTACTTAATATTGACGTTTTGCCTATCATCTTTTTTATTCACTGACAAAAATCCACAAATCACAGAGCTCATAATATTTGGACGGTGCTACACCAATGACAACACAAATTTTATGGCTTCCTGTCAGAAACATTTAAAGTGCATGTATTGTCTTTGTCAGGCCAAATGTGAGGGAAGCGAGAGGCAATCAAGTAAAAGAGAAAGAAAAAAAAAGGTTCGTGAGAAACAGACGTAAATAATGGACAGGAAGCGAAGATCAAAGTGAGCGAGCAGGTCCGTTTGTTTTCATATTCACCCACCTCCCCTGTCCCGCTCTTAAAACACGCAAAGCGCCTTCTGAGGCCCAGCCTGGAGGAAGTGTTGAAAACGGTTACGTCCCATCCTGAGGGTCCGGGGCTGCCATCCCCCCTGCATTGTGAGGGGGTGTCACGACAGAGAGGAAAGGTGTTGTATGGTGTGGTGTTTTCCAGGAAAAGGCTTCAGAGGAGCAGAGTTATGCCATCTTGCGTAATAGACAAAAGAAGGTGTGTGTATGGCAGTGGTTTTGCTTTTTTTCATCTATTGTTGGAAAAGAAGACCTCTGCGATGCGAAGGATGCTGGGGCATGAGGGAGGGATCACTTTAGTGCATGTCTTACATTAGGTTTGCAGGCTTTGGACTGTTGGTTTAAAAGTTGCTTTTTATTCATTTTGTAATTTTATATTTGTATTCATGTTAAATGATTATGCAGATTTTAATAAGGCCCAAAGTGAGGATTCTAATGAAGGCAAATGGGTTACAAGTCATTGCTGTCCCAAGAAAGGTTTGGTTTGCTGCAATGCTAAAATGGTTAATTTACCTTATTACCTTTTTTTTCATTTGGTAAAAACAGGAACCAGATGTCAGGATGTTTACAGTGCAAATGTATGCCACATACATTTTCTGAATTTTATATCTAATGTCCAGAGTGGTAAAAGAGTGGTATATATTATTATTATTTGTATATATATATATATATATATATATACTGTATATTGTCGTACAGCACCCTACAGAATGCATGTATCTTTCCACCAATAATGTGTTTGTAAATGTTTAAAAATGGTCAAAACCTATTCGAAACTGCCCCTCTACAATGCCTCAGGCATCTTGCAATTTATTTGTAACCAATCTTGTAATAGCTTTCTGTGAGGTAGCTTGTGAATTCTTCAGATGTTTGGTTCCTATCATCACAACTGTGAACAATGTCTCTCACTTGATATGTTCCTCAAGAGTGGACTGTTTTCACATTGAACTCTGATTGAGTTTGATTACATTGCAGCCCCCTTTTTTACAGCTAAGTAAATGGAATTCAGTGGTAAAACAGAACTTTACTGCTGAAAAGGAAGACAGGTCTGTTAAAAATGAAGGTATCTTAAGGTGGTAGATGGTAAGAACCACTTACCAGAATCTTTAAATGGATTGTGTTTGTAAATATGATGTGTGAATCTGAGGAACCTTCAGCAAAATGTGAAACATCCTAGATGCGTTGGTCCATAACAAGAACCATTTCTAAAGCTTTATATTTAAGAGTGTGATTAGATGCTCTAATTTGTATCGATTTACAGGTGATTTTATTCTCTAATTTATAGGATCATGAGATCTTTCTCCTCATTTAAACAAGCAGGTTGGGAGGCTTATTACAGCACTGTGAAACATTCTGAAGCATGGTTATTAAGAACAGTTGTCCACTGCGGTTTATATGTGTGGAAAGAGCCAGGGATTGTCCCCACGTACCCTTTAGCCAAGCGATTATCCCCCGTATGTTTTCACAGTGATGGTCATAATCTTTTATCACATCTCTCACAGGTCCCGCACAGCAGGCTAATGTAGGTAATAGCCGTTTGATTTAACCATCATGGACATTTCAGGGGAAGAAATACTTGTTCATCTAGATAACTGTCCTGCGAGCGTTGCAGCATTTGGCACTCCCCATTAGCTTTCATTCATCACTGAAATAATGGCCGACATGGTGGAATTTTCACATGGTTGAGTAGGCTTTCCTGCTCATTAAATGCCTCTCTCTCTCTGTCTCTCTCTCTCACTTTCTCAGTAGGGAAGAAAATGTTTGCCTTTCTGCCTATTACCCTCTGCCTTCACACGAGTAACAGTAGCTCGGATTAGAACAGTTCCTTAAGGCATGGCGTGTTTTCCCCTTTAGCTATGCCAAAGAAAGTGTTAATAATGACCAGTAATGATTTACAACAACTGTTATATGATCACAGATGTTTAATTTCATAGTTCAACACAATTCAAATGTAATTACACAATTAAATGACTTCATATTCAAATTAACCCCTTAACACTTCAAGGCTTATTACACACTATGTGTTACTAATAACATCTGTACAAACTGGAGGGGCTATTCTATGGTAATAAATTATTGTATAATATCTTTTCTTCTAATTACAAACACAAATGTATCTTTTGAAGGGTTGAATTCACATTTCAGTCAAATATTCTCCTCTTTAGAAATGAGAAGTAATTTATGTCCAATTATCAAATTATTGTTTGATATCCTTTTTTTGGAGCATCAACAGAACACTGTGACAATATCAAAACCACCAGGAGATCACAATTTCTATCCCTGTGAATCCCACAGCCTTGCGTTCTCTGGGTGGGTAAGATGGTTCTTCATATCACTTGGTGCAGTGCTAGCCAGTGGAGCCATCTGTTAGCTAATTTAACAGTTAGCAGTTAGCACTCTCCTACAAGCGTGTTCAGCTGGCTGGTGATGTTAGAAGTTGAGTTAGAAGCAGTTTGAAAAGATGTGGTTGACTGGCTTCATATGTTATATAAGGGGAAGTCCTAACTAGTGGATGGGGATTGAAAATGGCTATTTGGATCAATGACTGTAGAAACCATGGACGCCGTGGTTCCATGTCCTTCCGTTCTGTCACAGCCACAACAGCCCGCCATGTTGTAAAATTGTCAGCCAGAGTCCACTCATTTGGTAGACCTGCCCCATTCTTCCAGACCAAGTGTTTGAATTTGGCCTCTGCCTTGAACCCATTCGTGCAGTGAACACAAACACACACGAGTGATCAAACATATATAGTGACAGTGAGCACACGCGCCTGGAGCAGTGGGCAGCCATTGCTGCGGCGCCCAGGGAGTAGAGAGGGTGAAGGGCCTTGCTCAAGGGCCCAACAGCACGGGTATTAAACCCACAACCCTGTCATCAAAAGCCTGGTGCTCGGCCCTGCCAAGGCTTCAGTCACTTTATTTGTAAGTGTAATTCCGCCTTCTTACAATATAGCAGAGTATAGTAAGGTTTAAAAAAGTATTAATTAGAAAAATGGGCCAATATTAGCACAGGAATAGCTGTTGAAATTAGACACAGAAGACCGAAAGACAGTTCAGAGGAGAAAAACAAGATGTGGAAATGTGCTGTTGTGTCATTGAAACATATGGGGATGGGCATCATACTGCAACCAGCCAGCAGAGGTGCTAGACCTGTGGTTGGTTCACTGTAGGGGGACCTTACGCTGTTTTCTACACTTATTGATTTGGGTAGAATATATTTTGAGGATGGTTGAGCACAAAATATTGCATAACACCACTCTCCCAGACATAGGAGTGCTGTAGCTTTCTTTGTATTTTTATTTTATTTGTAAAAGGCACAGTTGCCATGCCGGTATGAGTTTCAGGGTTGAATCTTCACTGTATAGCTGGTAGGGGTGTACTAGCCATGTAGTGTTGGTGTAGTGTAGTGGGTAACAACACTGCCTTCCCTTTGGGAAACTAAGGTTTAATTGTCTGGTCAGGCAAGTTCACCACACAGTGCTAATAAGAGTCCTTAGGCAAGACTCCTAACTCCACTTTCACTTACCTGTGTAATATGATTCTAATATAAGTTGGACTGGATAAGAGCGTCAGTAAAAAATGTACATACAAATGTATGTGCGTTTGGACCTAATGGTCACAGAACGGATATCACGGCTCAGTACACACAGATGCACAAGTTCTATCTGGAAACAGGGTTTATGTCGGGTTGTTTGACAGTTGTAGGGTATGTGTGTGGAAATACATTAAATGTGCTAACGTATTGCTTGCTGCTATATGAGGTGGAACTATTTGTAAATTGCATGTCTGTCTGTTCTGAGTCAATGAAAATATAGCTGGGTTAGTCTTATGCCTTTTGGAGGGTTTTGTTGTTTTTGTCCTCGTTGTTTTTATATTGAACTCGTATTGAACTGTGAGGTACACAGTACCTTCCTGACTTTTCTGTGCTGTTATGCTTCTAGTTAGCTGTACAGATGGTAACACAATTGGTGAGAGCAGAGTGAGTAGGGTAAAGTTTGTTCTCTGTCACAGAACCTGAAAGAGTGTTATATTTTAAATAATGTTTTAAAGGTGTAAAAAGTATGCTTAAATCTGATGATCTTAAATTTTATCAGTATCCAAGTATTTGACAGTACTAAAATTGTCTCTTCCCAGTTATTTGAGGTCAACTGGCCACTTTGGTCACACCTTTTTTTGGATGGTGTGGCATTTACCATCCTGATCGTTCCTAGATAACATGAGTGGACATTGCCCTTTTGACCCAAAGCTTGCTATCTGTGGTCTGAAAAAGGTCTACCAAGCTTACATAAACCTAATAATGTGATATTTTTCCTTAGTTTTTTTTGTTCTAGGGTTTCAATTAAGACTAAGGATGAAAAAAAGACTGACCCCATCGGACGTGTTTAAAATATTGATCTCTATTGATTACTAGAAGACATCTGAAACTGTGACAGCATACTACTTAATTTCAAGCCTGTAATTTCATTTAGATAACCTTGGATAGTACACTTCAATGAACCTTGGCCTTGCACGACCATATGAACCCTGATCAATACACGTGACTCCACTTTGAACCAGGAGCCATTGCTTTAATAGTGCCTTTGCATTCAGCAGATGCATTTCCGTAAATGGACATTTGGCCCAGTAGGCCTTGATCCCATCAAAAAAATGAAGAAATAGGAGTTTAGCATGTCTTACTCGTTAGTTTCCATTCAAATTGCCATTCAACGGCAGAGCACCAGTGTGCTGCCTAGTCCTATGCAGTTGTTAATACCCCTTTAGGGACCAATCAGAAAGAATTAATAGTTCGTAGTGCACATTTGTTGGAGCCAGATGCACGCTTAAATGAATTACTGCGTAATTGACGTCGGATGTGAAACATTTATACGTCCATCCTGAACAGCTCAGTTCATCCTATGGTCTCTACAATACATTACTCTCAGTGAGAGTAGCTAGGTGAGTGCTTTTGAAGGCTCCAAAAGAATAGAATCTTCAGCTGTCACATCTCCAACATGCTTTCATTAGATCTTGACGTTTACCTATTTTACTGACTGGATGTGTTGCAATATAGATACTCATCTGCCCGTCTGCAATGGAAGCCTACTGTACAACCTTGAACACACTAACAGAGCCTGTAAAAGTGTCAAAAAAGCTTAAACTTAAGCTTTGGAACTGCAGACCACCAAGTGTTAGGGTTTTTTCATCACGCATTTTTATGAAGATCAAGATCTACATTAAACTGGTGCATTTTTCTCTCCAATACAATTCAAATGGTTGCTCAACGTTTTTTTTGCTGTTGTTCTTTAGATTTTTTCACAAGTTCCTGATGAATGGACCAATAGAAATGCTCAAAAATGGCTTGAAATGTCAGTTCAAGATTTCAGTGAAAACCAGTGAAATTGTCCCTTGACTTCCATAGAAAGTTAATAATGTTTTACCTTGTCCTGAAAGATTACCATTTTGGAGATACAAAGTTTTTATGGGTTTTTTATATGTAACCCAGAGGCCAGAAACACAAATAGCAAGGCAAGTACACAAATGCAAATTCCAATTCTTTGGCACACTTTGCATGAAGTATGTTTTGGGCCTAAAGGTACAAATAAACGTTTAAGATTTTGATCCATTAAATTTATTAATATCGTAAATGTGAAGTATTATTTTATTTGACTTTGTTTCAGTTATTTATTGCAGATTATTACAATCAGCTCAACTGCTTTCTACCACATGAACCAAATTCCTCACTGAGCATATCGCTCTAAAGAACCTTTTTTTTTGGCACCTTTATTATTGATAGTGACACTGCTCAAAAATACCAAACATGTAACTCAGGGTGTTATCCTGTCTTCAGCGGTAGAATATCTGTGGTAGATTTTCCAAACAAAAGTATTACACCTGTTACTTGTGTGAAGATGTTTAATTCCCTTTACACACTGCTGACCACTTTATGCCTCTAAAAGAATCAGACATACTGAATTGGCTAACAGAGAAAGTTTTGTTCACAGTACAAGGCTGCGGAATGTGGATTGTTATTTCTGTGAAAAGCTGAGCAAAGAGAGCATGCAGGGTCGCTGAGACCCTCCATTAGAAAAGCATTGACAAAAAAGAAAGAGAATCAAAAATTCATTTTTTTATTATTATTTTAAACTCCACGGTTATCTGTTACTCATGTAGACTTTCAAGGCTGGGCTCTTCTGCGAGATATCACAGCACCTTGGGCATTCCTTGTCAGGAATGCTGTGTACGCAGTTGTCAATGTTGGAAAAACATTCTTTCCTTTTGAAACTTCATCTCAATTGGCACAGCTATGCCACAAGTGATTGGTTCTACAAACCCAGAAACTCCAGTAGCACTTAAAAGTGAGCTTAGAAATTGTTTTGTTTAACTTTAACTTGTTGGAATAACTCACAAGGTTCTTGTGTAGCAGATAACTGGAATCGGAATTAAAACGTGTTTATCAGTACTGAGTTTTGCAGCTAAGGATTCGTTTTTAAGGAGAGTATGGTAAGTGATGATTAGACATTTAGGGAGATATGATAGTCAGATCAGATAGATAAATGAAAGACAACAATTAAAGAAAGGAAAAAATCCAAATGATAAAATACAGCAACTTTCCTGTTTCAGAAAAAAATATTTAACAAATTACAAATATACAATAGACTTTACACATTGTTGCTGTTCAAAAATATTTTCTTTTTCCTTCTTTTTCACATCGTTCTTTAGATCTTTAGATTGTGTGAACCTTTAATGATGGATAAACCAAAATAAAAAGTAACCTAAAGTTCAGGTGTAGGTTGAGGTGTAAGTTAGGTTAAGTTTAGGTTAGGTTTAGGTTTAGCTTTAGGTGAAGGTAAAAATTAGGTTTATGTGTTGTAGGTTAGGTTTAGGTTAAGGTTAGAATTAGGTTTAGGTGTTGAGTTTAGGTTAGGTTAGGTTGACTGTTAGAATTGGATTTGCCTGTAGGTTAGGTTAAGTTTAGGCTTAGATTGAGGTTAAAATAAGGTTTAGGTTTAGGTAATAGTTTAGGTTGAGGCTGAGGTTCAGGTGTAGTAGGTTAAGTCTAGGTTGAGGTTGAGGTGTAGTAGGTTAAGTTTAGGTTGAGGCTGAGGTTCAGGTGTAGTAGGTTAAGTTTAAGTTGAGGCTGAGGTTCAGGTGTAGTAGGTTAAGTTTAGGTTGAGGCTGAGGTTCAGGTGTAGTAGGTTAAGTTTAGGTTGAGGCTGAGATTCAGGTGTAGTAGGTTAGGTTTAGGTGGAGGCTAAGGTTCAGGTGTAGTAGGTTAAGTTTAGGTCGAGGCTGAGGTTCAGGTGTAGTAGGTTAAGTCTAGTTTGAGGTTCAGGTGTAGTAGGTTAAGTTTAGGTTGAGACTGAGGTTCAGGTGTAGTAGGTTAAGTTTAGGTAGAGGCTGAGGTTCAGGTGTAGTAGGTTAGGTTTAGGTTGAGGTTGAGGTGTAGTAGGTTAGGTTTAGGTTGAGACTGAGGTTCAGGTGTAGTAGTTTAAGTTTAGGTAGAGGCTGAGGTTCAGGTGTAGTAGGTTAAGTCTAGGTTGAGGTTCAGGTGTAGTAGGTTAAGTCTAGGTTGAGGTTCAGGTGTAGTAGGTTAGGTTTAGGCTGAGGCTGAGGTTCAGGTGTAGTAGGTTAGGTTTAGGTGGAGGCTGAGGTTCAGGTGTAGTAGGTTAGGTTTAGGTGGAGGCTGAGGTTCAGGTGTAGTAGGTTAAGTCTAGGTTGAGGTTCAGGTGTAGTAGGTTAGGTTTAGGTGGAGGCTGAGGTTCAGGTGTAGTAGGTTAGGTTTAGGTGGAGGCTGAGGTTCAGGTGTAGTAGGTTAGGTTTAGGTGGAGGCTGAGGTTCAGGTGTAGTAGGTTAAGTCTAGGTTGAGGTTCAGGTGTAGTAGGTTAGGTTTAGGCTGAGGCTGAGGTTCAGGTGTAGTAGGTTAGGTTTAGGTGGAGGCTGAGGTTCAGGTGAAGATTCTGGTAATAAAATGTCACTGGTTGTTTTGAAACATCCTCTGTTCAGATGGTTTGATTTCTGTGGGTCTGGGTTGTGTCAGTAATTAGTAGATATGCAGGCTAGTCGAGCTATATTTAGTACAGATTGTAGAAATCCTGAAATGCTCTTTCAGTCACATATGTACAAATTCCTCTTGAGACCAAGCACCATTCCACAATGTTGCTTACACAACCATAATCATAAAGAGTGATAAGAAGGAGGCCTTACCTGCAAACTCATCACACAACTCAATGTTTGAAGTATTCTTCAGAATTTCTACACAAGCCAGATAAGGGTTTGGGAACAAGTGCTGTGACAACTGCATACATGTATATGTGTGTCTGTTTTAGCTGAGAAGCGACAGAACATCAACACAAGCGTGATTAGAGTGATTATTTACCAATGAAGCGTCCCTTTGATGGCTAATTAAGTGACTAAGATCAGAGCTTGCGGATGTGCCCCTCAGATGTGTCAAACAGAGATGGAGTCATCAAAGATCAACAACAACCCCCCCCCCCCCCCACAGCCCCCAAAAGAAGAAGAAGAAAAAAAGAGGAACAGCCGGCCGAGTAGACTTCCTCTGATGAAAGGGTCAGTGGCACCTGTAAATCTATGGGCTTGGGGTGCAGCTGCAGAGACTTCAGCAGCTTAGCACCGAGGGACCCTAAACTACCCTTAAACACACAACACACACACATACACACACGCGTGTACACTAGAGAGCGATGGAGGCGGATGTACAGGAACAACACAGCAAATGGCACTGGAAACACACCCACACAGTCTGGCAGGAGTGACTCTCTGAGTGTGTGTGTCTGTGTGTGTATATGTGTGTGTGTGTGTGTGTGTGTGTGTGTGTCTGTGTGTGCGCACTGAGAATTCAGTATATCTACTGATAATTTTGTAAGAAGCACACTGGAATTCTTTCCCAAACACAAACTAACATCTAAAGTCTAGACAGTTTTTTTATGCAGTTAAAGTTTCACAGGTAGAGCATTGGTATGTCCTCAAATATCTATAGCAGTGAATTTTACAGATTTTTATGAATTTGGGGCAAGAAAATCTCAAGATTGCCGCATGAAGCACATTATCTTTATAACATAAAAATTATAACAAAAAATTTTCTGCATAAGTGTTTTTGAGTACTGAGCTGTGTGTAGAAGTCCAGAATCCCTATCTATTCATTCCATGTTATATTATTTTAATATGCAGTAATACATAATATACTGTAGCAACATATACCGTAAGTAACTCACAATGAGACTAGGCCAGCATATAAGTATAGCCTCCTCACAATGGGGCTAGTTTTAGCTCAAATAAGCAATGAGATTACCCCCAAATACACACAAAACAGTACTACTGATGTTTTATTGTTCAGTTTTAATCCAGATTCAGGTCTTGATCTTGATTTATATTTCATGAATTTAGATTGGAAAGTTAATCTGGTTCAAACAGCATATAACACTGTTACAACTAGAATGAACCGCTCCAGCTGTAATGTTCACACACACACACTTCAAACCGCTGAATTGTTGACAATGTAGATTTTGATTAGTAGCAGAGATGCTTTTGTTTCTTGTATAACAATAATGATATATTATATATATATTATCTGCCAAAAACAGAATCATGTAATTCCCTGATTTTCACTATAATAATGAAATGAACACCATCACTGCTATGACAAAATACTGCCTCTCTGAAATAGTCATTTCATAAGAGAAAAACATTTTAACAGTAGTGTACATTAAGGGAACAAGCCTGGCAATATTGGGAAAACTTTTGTATCCCTAAAGAACCGTTTTTTAACACATAGATCCCTAAATCTAAAGAAACCTTTTCAAAGGCCTTTTTTAACCAATTGAACCAATTAAACAGCCCATGACTCTCAGGTGGGCTGAAAGTGTTATTACTAACCTCTATTACTAAACAATAGCCCTGTAGTTACTGAGTAATAAACCTTAGTACGTGATAAGCCTTTCTGCTCTAAGGGGTTAGGGGCTCTCTTTCTAGAATCCTTAAATGACATTATGTGGAGGTTCTTTAAACTCTGAAAAGCTCCTCACACTCACATATCTCCATCTTTTGGGGACCTTTTTTTGGCTCTTTTATTCTGGAGCAGTTGTATTGGTTTATTCTTTTATGATCTGTTCATACAATAATCAGTGAAGATGGTGATCTCAAATGATACAAAAGAAAAACGTTATGAGGCTCTGAAATGACAAACATGATACAACTTATACAAATATATCAAATATATATATTTTTGGTTAATTCCTAAAAAACACAACCTGTGTGTGTGTGTGTGTGTGTGTGTGTTTAAGGGAGATGAAGAAAAAAACACAACAGCTTTAGTGGTGTGGCAGGATGCCAAATAGATTCAGTTTGCATGATACAACCACGTTCATGTTAGCCTCTAAGTATGCTCATGTAATACACACGCTCCCCTCTGGGACATCAACAAATGCTGCATTGAAGGTAATACCACACCATACAGGACCCCCGAAGGCAGTGACATGCCAGCAAATGAGGGCCGCTCTCCTATAGGGCCGTCCCGCTTCCACATCTGTGTCACGCCAAGTCAAAGATTTGCATGACTGAAATTCCAGGTAGGATCGACATTGATTTCTTTTGTTCTTCTTGTTTGTGATTTTCTGGACTGTTTTTTTGTTGTTGTTGTTTTAGTTTTGGTTTCTTGCTTGTTTTTGCTGATATTTTCTTACTTGTCATCTTATTTGAGAAGTAACTGTTTAAAAGTGAGAAAATAGATTGAATTGTAGTAATTACTAATAGCAGTTACATTTATTGCATCATCACTTTTATATCAAATGTTTGTAGCGTCATTTCTTTATTTTTATTGTTTTGTTTTTAAAATAAATAAATAAAATAAATAAATCTTCTCACGTTCACTTACACAGAACTCTAAATAATATATTAAATAATGCCTTTTTTTGATTATATCAAACTAAACGTTTATGTCTATGAGGCCGATTAAAACACAAGTGTCTGGAGTTCTGTCCCACAATTAATTGTCTTCCATAAAACAAAAAAACAAAACAGAAAACAACAACCAGACAGCTTCTAACTGTGGGTCTGGTAACACTACACTCGCAGGCCCCCCACATGACAATGTCAGGTGGCGCAGGCCTTAAGCCTCTGACAGCAGGCCCTGGGTGTCACAGGAGCCCATTGTTATTTTGGAGGGAGCATGTGTTTGTCTTGTAGTGGCTCGGGTTTCTCGTCCCGTGCCGAGCCTGTCCCTTTACGCTGGGCTTCAAACCCATGTGATGGATGGCGACCCCCGGCTGCTGGCGCTCACCCTCGGTCCTCTTCTCCACATGCATTCCCCGGGACCTTATTTATATTCCCTCCAAAGAGCAAAGGTGCTCGGAATATCTTTTTATGGGCCACGGTGGCTCCTCAATGGCAAGCCACACCATGTCCAATTCAATAAGACAGAGGATCCTCCTTTACTGCTGCTGGGAGGCGAGAAACAGGGAAGTGACAAATGTGAGCCTGTAGCAGAACAATGGAAAATATGAGGATTAAAAGGAACTCGCTATGATCCAAAGCACAACGCACTTTATCTGTAAACCATGATGGAGTTAAGGCTGTGGCTTTGGCATCTAACTACCACTGGAACTGGCTGACTGAGGGCATCAAGTGACACAGAAAGAAAACACACACTTGCCCTGGCAATGAGAGAGTTGTTCAATGAAAAAAAAAGAAGTGGAAAGTTGAAACTGGCTGGATAAGACTAGATAGTAACCCAGTCTAAACCCAGTAGTCCATTGTATTGCATCTGTAAATGATGCTGCTGTAGCTAAACATTCTCTGAAAAGAAAAAATTAAGAAATAAGTCCATCCAATCTGGAGCCTGACCTCAAACCACCTACTAACCTTATAGGGAAAATGTTGCCAAAGGAGGAAATGGCAAAGAGGTTGGAAATATATAGGCATATCCAGAGATTTTATTGCTTAAAAATGCAAATAAAGCCTCAGGTAATGAACTTCAAGGTAAAGAATCATATTCAGATGAGGACAGAGGAGGACAGAGTATTTCATGTTTAATCATTAATATTCACTACTAACACTTTACTGTACATCCTGCACATTTGTACTCCTGGACACTATTTGACACTATTTTACTTTACTTTACTTAAACACCAATATGTGTATATTAAGTATTGTTTTTTATCTGCTGATACCCCACCCCTCCTGCACATTTTCATTCTTATTCTTTAATAATGCACTGCTTTTCATCTCTGGTTAGGTTCAAATACTTTTTTTATTATATGTATTGTTATTATTGTATTGTATTACTGTGCTGTATTGTGTAACTGCTACTGGCTGCTAAATTTCCTTCGGGATCAATAAAGTAGCTATCTATCTATCTATCTATCTATTCATCTTATTAATGTGTTTGTTCCACCAGCAGCATGCCTAACACCCTTTTGTAGGATTGATTACAAGTATATGAATGATGTGGAAGACTAAGAAAAGGGAAAAGATGGAACTGCTGTCCAGAAAGACCAAGCAAACCACCATATGACAGCTAAGAACCTTTAGTGAACACAGGGTAGGTGGTACACTGTTCTACTGAGCAGCGTTGCTTGTAGAACATGATCTGTATGGACGAATTATCAGAAAGAAAACCCTACATACCTTACAACAGCATCTAAATAAGCCAGAAACATTTGGAAACAAGTGCTGTGGACTAACACACACATCTTTCTTTTGTTTATTTGATTGGACTTTAATGTTAAAACCTGCACCCAACGAAATTCCTAGTAAGTACACAATTTTTAGGATCATTTGAAGCCACATTATGCGAGAATTGGCATTTCTTGACCCTGTGCTGTTCCTACAGTCGGGAAGTGGAATTCGCACTTTGGGGACATGCCTTTCACATGCTTTTTTTTCAAAAATGTGATATAGATATAGAACCATTCATGAAAGTCAAAGAAGCACTGTGGACTGAGTCAGTCATATTACAGGATTACAGGATCTAACTAGCATTTTCCTACCCACTTGGCCAGAATTACACATTGCTGTTGCAACCATGCTGAGCTGGAACTAGCAACGATAGTGGCAATACTCTCCAATAACAATAATTAGTTAGTGGAGCATCAACAAGATTTTGAAGCTGTTACTTTAATGTAAAAAACCGACACACTGCTGCTTTAATCGCTTTCACATTCATTGCACACTGTGGCTACATTTGGGCACAATTTGACTTTGTTTAGCGGTGAGTTGTTTGTTGTTTGAGAAGTTGAATTCATTTGGAAAGGCGGCGGCTTCTTTAGTAAGCTATAGGCCTTCTCTTTTCATACGCTGAATAAGTAACAAAGATAAATGAATATGCATTAAATACTCAGAGCATTCCAACAGAGACAACCTTTCGTGACCTCAATCCTTAACGATAATTGAGTGGTTTTCATCCACAGTTCCTCCTCCCACTGATGTGTGTTTAACATTGCGTTCGTGAGATGGCCGTAACGAGAGAAAAACAACCATTTGGACAAATGGAAGATAGACGGAAAAGAGAGAACATTCCCCAGAGCCGGAGACTCTCTCGCCTGTGCTCGGCCATAATTACCCAGTGGTAAAGTTTACCTGAGAGCCTTGTTTCGCCATTCTCCACCACACGCTTCCTGCGCTTCAGCAGGGCCTCGGTGAAGACGGTGTTAATTGGCCTCCTGAGTTAGCACAACAGTCAGGGTAAAGGTGGTATCCTTGATGTCTCAGCACACTCGCCACCGGTGACTGATTCCTTTCGAGTCAGCCGCGTTGCTCGCATATCCTATAGCTCATTAAACACGCAGAGCAGCAATGAACAGGGGGGGAGGTGGGGAGGGATTTGTCCTCACGGATTACCGGCTCAAAGAAATTCTGACTAAAAGGTAATTAATAGTTCTAGCGTGAGGACCGTTCCCCGAGCATGATGAGCTCTCAGTCATGGCAGTGAATTAGTGAGGAGGTTTGGTGCTGTTGGAAGTCCTAAGCGAGTTGTGTGACAAGTTTGCAAGAGTTAGCCCGAGGTTAGTCAATGTAAAGTTGGCCTGTGCTCTTGCCTGTGTTTCGGCCTACGCTCTTAAGAGTAAGTTAGAAGCACAAAATCAACAGCCAGATCATTTGGAGAGCCGGAGAATGTTATGACTTTGGAGATCTGTGAATGTTTTTGTTGGTCACTAGCAGACCTTCCAGCATACCAGGGATAATGGTCAATTTTGTGCTTTCTGCCACAGAATGAAGCCTTTTCATATAGTCACTAATTATAATGTCTTGTAACTGAGATTGTAAGATAAACCGAAGCTGAAAAATGTTTTAGTGGCCTTATTTTTTCTTTTCAGAGACGTGAAAAAGGCTGAAGAGCTCAGCTGACAGGCAACTGTATGCCGTGCCTTTGAAAATGATAATGAGGCCTGCTTGCAAAACATAACAAATGTTTGCAGAATTTGTTTCCCAGGACGAAAGTCAAATATTAACTAACTTTTCACCTGCCGTCCGCTCAGCGCTGCTCGCCTTAACTAGCAGGTATTCCTCATCTAAATCTTGCATTGGTTGAGGCGAGGGACTTAATTTCAAGTCGCTGTGTTTCATTTTTAATCTCCCATCAATTTTAAAGTATTTTCTGGTGTATATCTGGGCTTCTCAACATGTGCGTGGGAGAACAACAAGGAAATCAGGATTCAGTGGAGTATATCTGTCTCGTTATTATTGAAATTAGTTTTTAAAATATTCTTTAGAAGGAACTGTTTGACAGCTGTAGCTACTGTATGCCCATCACCATGGACAGCAATGAAGGTAGGAAGCTGTTATTAAGACATGTGTTTAGACAGTGTGGAAGGACTGAATGATAACAATGCCACCTGGAAATCTCCCTCACAGCCCTTTATCATTCATTAAATCCAGCAATTAAAGCTCACGATTGTGAGGGGCCTAAAATGAAAAATGGATCACAATATTTTACACCCACTGGAAAATGTTCATTTTGTATTTAATGGTCTCATCAACCCCTCTAAATCTCTTCAGCTGGACTGCAGTTAGCACTCTGACCACTGTGCTGGAGCTCGGACTGAAGGCTCCTTCTTGGACAAGTGGAGATATATCTCTTTCTTTCTCCCTTATTGGTTGTGCAGGGTTTTTTTTCCCTATAAAACATTATATAATAGTCTAGTATAGAATTTATATATATATATATATATATATATATATATATATATATATATATATATATATATATATATATATATATCTTATATCTTATATCTTATTTATATATGGATAAGATAGATAGATAGATAGCATTAAAAATAAATACATATACATACATATAACAATAAATACAGTGGTCAATAGTCAGAATGTCTGCAGTAAAGTTTCTGATAAGCTGGATAGATTATCAAAGGATTGATGACTGGCTTTTCTGTGGACTCCAAACGCTGTATGGATTTGTAGAACTGATTAGATAAACTTGTTATTGGATGGAAGTCCTGATCTTCTTCCAGGAGAGTTTATCTGTTTATTTGTACATTTTTAATGTTAGTTTTTTTCTTTATTAGTTCTTGGTTCACTGCAGCAGGTGGAAAACTCCAAGTCTGAATGGCTCTAGCCACCTCGTGCCAGAGTCATTGAGGCTTTCAGTCATTTTTTGGCTCAGTGCACAGTACCCATCTGCTTTAAGCCTGCTGCTATTATCCATCTTTTTAAAAAAGTACCAAACGACCAGCCTCAGTAACCTCAATAAGCCTGTTACACTCATATTAGTGCTAATGGCAACACTTGCTGGTTGTAAATGCTTGCCACATGATTGACCACGTGTTACGATGTTGGACGTGGTTGGAACGCTAGTGCCAGCCTGCATTTCCACCAAAGCTCTCTTCTTCATCCGTCTCTCATTATTACAGCTGACCTTATACTTATGAGCATTAGCCATTATAAGTCATTAAAATTACTATTAAATAATTATTACTACTGTACTTTTGTAAATACATTTGCCATTTTTATGAACGTCCAGAGGTTAAGTGGTCTTTTTGCAATGTTTTGTGAACTTACTGAACCTTTATATACGTCACTGACCCTCAGCTGGATGCCCTACAGTTTGCATACAGGGCATTTAGCATCTGGGCTCCAGAGGCACACACATAGCGGAATCCTGTTTTGCGGACTTCAGCTGAGCATTCGACATCCCTGAACTACTGCTGAACTGACAAACAGGAAACAGTATGTATGGCTGGGCATCTGTCTCTCACGGTAGCTCTGTCTCAGCACAGGTGTACCACAAGGCTCTGTGCTTTGCCCCCTAATGATTAGCCTGCTGTATGTTAACTGCACTGTATTAAGGCCTTTCCAGATTAGAAATGAATAGTTTTTGTTCTCTTGTATTTTTTTGTAACAATAAAACTACAAATGAAATCAATTCAAATTCAGATGATAACTATAGTATATAACAGCCTTTATTTTGGAGTGTTTTTTCTTTTTTTTTGGTGTTTTAAAAAGACGTTCAATCATACATGCTTATTTTTTAAAATGCAATGCCCAGCATTGGGGTTTTTTCATCACAGAATATCATCTTAACACCAATATCAAAACACCTTCCAACATCACCCACTGACCAGAAGGCTCATGTGCAGCTTCTTTGCATGTGTCCCATACCGTCGGCCTCCTAAATCAGCTGCCCAAAGCAATCATACCTTCTCTGCATGATCCTGAATGAACTACGAACAAACTCCTACTGCTAAATCCGTCAGAAATAACACCACTGTCGATTAGGGATAGATAGGTATACACTATGATTGTACCAACATGAATTGTACAGATGTGGTTTGACTGGGCCTAGGATTTCAATGCAGGGCCATTTTTAACATTTGAGAGCCTTAAGAAACCAATACCATAACACTTCATTCATCTTAATTATTGGGGTAAATGCTAATAAAATAATGCTAATTTTAATGCTAATACTACTACTACTACAAATAATAATAATAATAATAATAATAATAATGGTAATAATAATAACTGAATAATAAAAACAAATTACTAAATCCTAAAGCGATAGTTTGAACGTTTGAACATCTGGACATGTTTGTTTGCAGTAGTTTTTAATCATCTACAGATTCCTCAAGCTTTTAGGAGCATCTGAATGAGAGAATCGGGTGAGTGTGATTAGGATTTCAATAAAGCAGAGGAATGTAGAAGTTAATGGCACTTCCATTGGCCTGTAGTTACACATACTGTTCTTTAATATACAATTAATTTTTTTCTTATGGGCTGAAGTCTGTATAGAAACTACAGTGTACTCTTAATTATGTGGACTGTGTTCTGTACCTCTGCATGTGAAGTTTTGGTTGAAGTTTGCCAGGCCAGGCCTTGTCACCAGACCTGTAGTGCCATCTAGGGGACAATACATGAATAACATACAAGAAAATCCAATAATCCCACCATTCTTGTTTTCCATTTACAAATTCCAATTTGTGTGTTTAAGCCAGTTATTACAGGTGATCTGGTCCTGTCTGGTTCTTTAATGTCCTTTCAGTTCTGCCACTTTGATCTATACCATTGGGAAATGACTCGGGGAGTATATTAGACCATTGGTCCACTGATTTGAACTCATTTCAATGGTCATTTTCAGGATCATCTCTCTGGCCAGATTGGAAGGCATTTGGCAGAGAGAGAGAGAGAGAGAGAGAGAGAGAGGTTCTGAGGTAGAAATAAAAAGCTCCACCCTCTCACCCTGAATGGTGTTTTGCAAGAGCCTGTAAATCACCTCTACAGCAAGTAGGCTCACTGTTTTGGAACCAGGAGATGACTCCCTCTGCACCATTAGGTGCTAATAAGACACCAACACCCTCCCTCATTCCCTGCACACACGTGCACACACACACACACACACATATGCACACATCTTTCATAGCTGCCACAGGCTCCAAATGAGAATCCTGACCCCGCTGACCCTGAGATTGGGGTCACTGGTGGGTCATCTCTTCCTCCCTTGTATGACACTCTCCAGTGTCGTCCAGTTATAAATGTCCTGGTGAAACAGTGTGTGTGTGTGTGTGTGTGTGTGTGTGTCTGAGAGTGTTTTTAGGGGGAAAACATCTCATCACATTAGGTTTTGATATATAATTGAAGGAAATTATTCAACTTTTGATTCGTAACAAATAAAAGTGCTTTTTCTATCAAATTGTTTCAAACACATTTGTTAGTGAATAAAATAAACATTATGATCTCAGTAATGTGGCTTTTTGAAACATCAGAGCTTAAATTTGAGCGCATTCCCCAACTAATATTTCTTTTTCTTTTTTTCTTTTTTGCCTTTAGTCTTAAAAAAGCATCCCTTTGACCTGGAGCGTGGTCCCAACAAGGCTTTGAATTATAAAGCCCCTGCTGCTGCCTGATCTGACTATGCTCATAAGTTCATAAGCGGCCTAGAAACTCAATACATCCTTTAATCATAGATGTTTTAAGTGTCAACATATTATTATTATTATTATTATTATAATCATTTTGTTCTTATACATTTTCCAGCTGGCCACCAAAGTCAATAGTTATCTTGTTGAATGTAGATCTACGTCTAATACCCACGTTGATGGAGAATAGTGACGTGATAGTGATATTTTGTAAGATTTAAGTTGTGACGTCAAGTAACCGAAATCCAACGTCTTCCACATGTAACATGCTAACGTCATATTGACGAAAATACCAACTAAGCTGTCAACTAAACTTCAGAATGTTAACGTCCACACGACGTGACATTTTCTAACGTTGTTAGAGGTTGATATGTTGTTGGTTGGTTGGTGGGTGAGGACGTTATGTAACCAAAATTCAACGTCAGTCTAACGTTGGAGCTTGGAGTCAACCCAATGTAGTTTTTTCCAACCAAAATTCGACATCAACACGATTTTCTTTTTTTTTTTTCTTTTTTTTTTTTTTACTAAAATTCGTCTGTCCGACGTTAGAGTCCAACCCATTGCCTGCTGGGTTATATTGGGTTTATATCTGGGTAATTCAAGAACTTTCATTGTTTTTCAAATTTTGTCACTATAAGAAATATGTGTCATAACATGACATTGATTGTGCAACTATTTCTAAAATAGACTTTTGTCAAATTATGACGATTTTGTAAAATGAAAAATTATATATTAATAAAAAAAAAAACCTATTACTTATGTACTGAATATTGTACTTGAAAGTCCCACAAAAATTCATGTACCTATATATTTTTAATTACTTTAATGAAAGTGGACATCTTACAGTTCTTTACGTTGTGTTAAAACTTCATGATGGATTGACCAACAGAAAGGCTTCAAAATCTTTCACTAACTTCCATTAAAAGTTAAGACATTGCCATTTTGAAGATACGAGATTTTTGCAGCGAGATGCAGTTCACTTATCTATGCTTTTACTTCTACTTACTATACTATCATCTCTCGTTTCAACACAAGGCTTTTGTTAGTGAAAATGTTGCTGATCTTTAAGGAAGGCTTTCATTCTCATACACTGACTATAATCCCAATCCTCGGATCATGCAAAGCAGTGAAAGGGCCGCTAGGGGGCAGCATCTATACAATTTGAACGTAATGAAAGGACGCGTACACATGCTTCACAGTAATTCAATACCTGAGCACCAGGGGGCGCAGTGGAGATGAATGAGGTGATCCAAGACCTGGACGTTGTTTGCTGACTTTGCTATGATACTGGAAACGTTTAGAGACCTGACCTGATATCCACTGTACTCATGGCCTACTGGCCTTCCAGACGTTTGAGATGAATTTTGATGGACTACATGGGCTAGTGTTTGCTGGTCATCTGGGGTTTACTATAAATAAACATTTCAGAAGGCTGCAGTCAGTGTAGTGTAGTAGGTCTACATACAAAACATCTGTACATAGCAAAACCCACCAGCCTTAACTACTCCCAACAGACTGTCTAACTCTGTAAGCATGGCTGAGCTACACTTTTTTCAGTCAGCTAAGATTAGCTCCTCTTACACATCCCCAATCCAGTGTTCCCACATTTGTTCAATTTATTCCTAAAATGGAAAATAAACATTGATTGAAAGTAAATACTTGATTGAGATTGCTTACATTTATTTGAGACATCTGGAGAAACCAATGTGTTAAGCATTTTATGCTGGTTTATTTATTTGTATTGTTTTTAGTGTTTTGTCATTTACTGTAACTTACTGATTTTCCATTCTCCAGTATGAATGTTGTTGCATTTATTCAGAACGTTATTTGGACTGATGCCTCCATCAGGTAGCAGAAATCCTCTCCTGTTTGGAAAATGTATTAAACATGCTCCTGTCTCACCTTAACTAATGCAGGCCGTACAGTCTGTCAGTATAGTTATTTTAACACTCACAGATGTCCTTTCTTTCTCTTTGCTTTGTTTACAATCATGTAGAGCTTCTTGTCCACACATTTGACTGGTGCCAGTTTCTAACCACAGCCACCCGAATCTGAGAACACCAAGATGTTCTCTCTGAAAATACAGCTGAAGTCAGTGGCTTTGAAATGCCTCCCTGGAAACAATAGCAAAGCAACCCACAGTACCTAATTAAAGATGCCCAGACAAAGAGCAAATAAAAGACATCAAAGGACTTGACAGAAGACGAATTCTGTAGTTTTTGCAATAAAAGGCCTTTGATCATTCCCCCTAGGGTTGTCAATGGACTGCAAGGCTTTGCTGGTAGCCAACATAAGAACGTTCTCGTAAAGTAATTGACCAGCCTGGTGGCTTTGTGAACTAATGCTTAAATGAATAGTGAATTACATACAGACCCCAAGGCCATTTTTTTTTCTTACATTTTTTAAGAAATAAGTCTGTGCAGGCCTCACACTTTTTGGATGTTACTGGTGTGACACTTCCATCAACACCCCATGAAGCACATAATCACCAAGCAAACCAACACCCATACCACTGACACAAAGCTGCACACCGGTAAAGAAGGCCGGCATGGCAGGTTTTAGATTGAACTGTAATCTGATGTTAATTAATCCACTGGATTGACTGGCGTTTCCCCCAGATAATGTAGAGTCAATCTCTGTCAGCGCTGTCACTGAGGTGCCTCAGGGCTCTCACCCACACTGATACGATAAGCCACTTCAGCTACTTGACCAATTTAATTTGGATTAATTTTTCATAAACTACCAGCGATGAGCCATAATCTTGGATTGGCCTAGAAACGGACAGTAAAACCGTTAGCCTCTAATTAAGATGCAGCTGCTAAACGCTCAACACTATCCCTCCTCTGATCTCCCAATGATCCGCTCAATTTAGCTTCAACGTGACACATCTCGCAAGTGAATTTATTATGGGGTAGATACGCAGGCCAACAGAATCAGGTGCATAATTCGAGTTAAATCCAGTGACTCATTCGGCTCATATCCATAATGTTTATTTATTTAAGTTTCCTTGGTAAGCGCAAGCTTTAAGAGTGAAAGAGATGCAAAGTGTTAAAATCCCAGTGTTAAAAACAAAGGGAAAAAAGAGGAAAGGAGGTTGCAACAGATTTATAAACAGAGACAAGCATCACAAGCATGTGAGGAAACCTTTATTTCACAGTTTAAATGAAGGAGAGATCATCTTAATACAGAAATCTATAAGGCTATGGACACATTGTGTTTGGTCTGTCCGGAAGTTACTCAAAAGTGATTATACAACAAAATGAGGTTGGGCTAGAAATTACATGATGCCGACCTGATTAAAACATCATTGAAACAGATGAGGAGACGAGGAACTGCACTGAAACACAAAGGAGCATGAGGTAATCCCAACGAACTTTATTCTCATTTTTCACTGATAATGCAGGTCTCTGATTTTCTGCATGAAGAAGAAGTCTGAGTTGTAGTCTAACCACATCATCATTATGGGAAAATGCAAACAGAGTAATAAATGTGCACAATCGGTAGCGTTTGTTCATTTTAATCTCCATCGCTGCAGTGATGATGAAGACTGGGACACAGTTGCATTCATTGTTCAGTGAGCTTTTCCTCACAGTCCAACCCACCGACAGCAATGAATGTTGATTGTGACCTTTGCTGAAGTTCCTGAAGCCAGAAGTTTGCAGAAGTCGTTTGAGGATGAAGGCGATGCTGGAGGACAGGACCCTCAGCATTTCAGGCTGAACTGCGGATCAGTGCGCGCATGTGTGTTTGTGTGTGTGTGTGTGTGTCTGTGTTGGGAGTGGGGGATGAACAGGCTTGTCAGGGCTTGGCCACGAGGTACAATCAACGGTCGATGGTTTTTTCAATTTAGCTCAAACTCACCGACAGCGTTGAATGTTCACCGAGGCAAACAGGGACCTGATGGTGAAACAACATGACAGTCCGCTCTGAGGCCACAGTGGAGACAATGTGGTCAGGTGGTAAAAAACATCCCTTATGCCTTTGCTGGAAGGACAGGTCACCTATTTCCACATCCCTTAGGCTGCTGTGGTTAAGCTTGTTTTTATAATGTCTCATTTCCACTACGTATCATGTGGAAAATCTATTTTTTCCCACAGTATGCCAAACATTTTGGCTTTAAAAGCTTAAAAATCTAAGAAAGGATGAACCACATGAAAAAATCTACAATTTTGTACTGCCTGTCATTCAGTCAAATGCACATTTTCTTCATGTCAGGACACATTAAACATAGATTACTGACACGTGCACTCACACATACACACTCACAAAGGTGCCGGAGAGATGACAACCAGTGGCCTATGTATTTGTGGCTCAGAGCTGGAGAGTTGGCTGAAGATCTAAAGATCTGGCCTTAATCCAAGTGACAGCATTCACTGTGCTGCAGGGAGAGTGAAGGGGGGGGGGGGGGGGGGTTGGACAGGCAGGGGGAAGTGAGAGAAAGAATCTATATTTCACACAGAGGTAGGTATGTTTCCAACATACCAGTGGTTTGGACTAAATAAAGCAATGCATATTTTTAGAATGACTATATATGCTGCAACACTGAACATGCACACACTACGGAAAAGCATTCGAATGGTTAGTGCTCTAGAGTGGTAAAAGCTGGGCGGTGTTGATCAAACTAAATATAATATTTTCCAAATGTATTTCAGTATAATGATTTTTGATAATATTTAAGTTTGCATTCAATGAAGTTAATGATAGATTAGTATGTACCTATCCTGGCTCAGTACTGCTAATCTGTGATACAACCTAAATTGCCTAACTGTAGCTTTTACTGATCGGACTGTTTTGTAACATTTTCTGCTCTTAAAAGAACATTAAAAGGAAACACATAGCCAGAAAGCAAATGTGATATTTTCTTTTTGAGGTTTATATCAAGAAAATTACATGTTTTTATTGTATATCTATATCATTAGCACTTCAAAAAATCAGTACTGATGTTACACTAATACTGGCAAATATCATAGATCATCTAGGAATTGTGCAATTATGCTATGGCAGTAAAAGACAGAAGTGTATAAAGGAGAGGGGACACTGTTCTGAGAGGGGAAGCAGCAGTTCACCTGGTTCACAGTGCAGAATACTTCTCTGAGAGATACACTTTACCTGTTTGTCTCTTCAGCTCCAGGTTTGGTGTCCTAAAGAAATTAGCCCTGCCACTGAGACATCCCATTCATACTGCAATAGCTGTGAATACACAAACAGAGGCAGAGGAAGGGGTTAGAATTAATCTGTGCATGAAACTGAACAGTATACACCCTACCCATCCCCGCTCCACCCCCTCACACACACACACACACACACACACACACACACACACACACACACACACACACACACACACACACACACACACACACACACACACACACACGTCTCCCTTTGACTCAACTGATGCCCTCTTCTCTGCAACACCCGCTCTTTGATCTTGTGATTACAGTAATTGGGTCTGTAAGATCCTCACACTAGAGGTTTCTATGAGGACGAGAAGGGAGGACAGACACACACACACACACACACACACACTAAAGTCTGTAATTGCCTCCTTCGGTGATGGAGAAAAATACAGTTTCTTTGCATTCAGAGAGACAATAACCTCTGCTCTGGTGTTCACCAGCCAACAATTTCCTAGCCATGTACGCACACAGCTCTCTGCAGCCTAAAAGAGGCCTCAATGCAGCCATGGCGTATGGGTGGGTGTGTTTGACTGCCACATTGTGTGCGTGTCGGTGCGTGCATGAATAGTCCAGCTAAAGCGCACTGACCGATAGGTAGACTGCAGGGTTAGCACAATGAAGGATGCAAACTGACAGGCCAGAACAGCGCTAAGGACATGTCATCACACTAGCAATGGTAGCTCCTCAAAAACCCAACAGAACATACAGAGGACCTTTTACATCTATTTGATGTAATTTAATTATTGAACAGCTTTATTTTACTACTGTATATTTCTACATATTATTGTAATTATTATTGTAATAGTAATCTATGTATATTAATATTTTAATTATTAATTAAATTAAATTTTAATTTAATTACACTCAGTGGGATTTTGCATTTCATTTTACAATCTAAATCTCCGATTTAGAAATTGGAGCAATACGTCATTAAAACAACCACAAAATGACTGGATAAACTCCAGCCCACTGTTAATACTCTTGCTCTTAATATAAGGTTACCTTGGTTTGGAGGCCCAGGCAAGTGGAAATGAATCTGCTTAACAACCTTAGTGACCTGTTACATCGGAGTTGTTTAATTCCATTCTGCTGCTACATATGATATGCTAATGCACAATAATTTAGACCATCAGATCATGAGTGTACTTCCTCTCAGGTGAGATTTGCTACACAGACTTAATGGATTATCCCCAGAGCGAGTTGCTCTTAGAGCTTATTCCATAGCTCTTCTGTTTATATTCTCCCCAAGTGAAAGGGGGTTTGCATGAAGAGCAGGGGGCTAATAGCCATGTGAATAATAGCAGGGCTCATTATTTGCTTTCCACACACGTCATGTATTATTATTTATTGCTGGGTGTTAAATGAGTACAATAGTCAACAACAGTCAATAGTAACCCATAGTCTATCAGAAGTTTATCTTTGCTTATCAGTTAATCAGTGCATTCCAAGCAAATTAAACAAACCTAACAATTTTTGGCAGTTACAGATAACATTTGACCATGTTTGTAATTATTTTATAAGTGCACTGAGAGTGCAAGACATTAGACACAGAACTAATTATTAATTAATTACATTATTGTACACTACTATTTCATTTGCCATTTCAGATATTTGGCAAGTCACTTGATGCTAAAAGTCCAATATTTAGCCTATAATAGTGTAAATTTTGTAATTTATCCGCAAATAACATCTCAGCAGACGATATATTGTGCAACTATATTGTGCAGTAAATAGAGGTGTGTGCGTAATTCACTAAAACAAATAAACATCATGAAATAGCAACCATTACTCTCGCATGAATAGCTTCTGCCGCAGTTTTTCACTTTCATGCGCTGTCCCACTCCTCGTCTCACCGAGCCCCCATGGAGAGATGCACTTCTACATCTCAGTGGAAGAACACTGCAGCCAGCGGGTAAGCAATCACAATAGTAACACAAACCATTTCAGACGATGGCCTGTTTCAGGCCGAAACGACACCATTACCCAAGCCCCACCACGGTTTGGAGCATGTGAGCCAGGCTGCTACTCTCTAATTGGACATTATAATTGCAGATGTGAATTAATGGGCCCAACATTGATAGTGTAAGCACATAAAACAAAAGATCCTCGAGCAGCAGGCTAAATGAGAACCAGACCCCGCGCCCGGGAGACAGGAGGTTCTTTCCCATGGCAACCCCCGGCTGGGCCAGGCATGTTCTAATCCTGCCAGTTCAGCAGGGCCGTTGTTATGGGGCAAAGCAGGATAGCTTTCCATTGTGTGATCGAACCAATTGTTGCCTAATGTGTAGTCCATACGTTTTAGGGCATGGAGTCACACGGTTTATGGGGACTGCATAGGGCATATCGTATACCCTTCAAAAGGTTCCTAAAAGAAGTACAGCTGTTTAAATTGTGACCATCAAACACTCATATGCTTTCCAGTCGACCGACAGTCTGCACCCAACTTCCATTCAGGGAACGACAAAATTACTTCTCGTCAGGCCTTTACGATTCTTAAAAATGGGTTTGTGTCATTACTGACACTACCACTCAAAAACTACTGCACATCATTAACACAGAAGACTACAGCAACAGTGAGGTTGGGAAACATCAACATGCCCCTTATGAGTGACTGTAAAATCTTTGCTGTAAAAAGCTATGCTTTCTTGCAATATGACCCTAATTACAGCCAAGCTAACTTAAGTAAATCTGGTTGCTGTTTCCGATACGAAAGAAGATTGTGCGCAGAACTATGCCCACTCTTTAGTTTCCTCACATAAGCTCACCTTGAGGGACAGAAATTCCCTAGCTTCACACTGAATGCTTGTCTTGTGGTAAAACAGCACAGCAAAAAATACTGACTCTTCTGTTGTTAGATGTAGGGGGCAGGGGGAGGGGGGAGAGTGTTAAAAAATAGGGAAAAAAGAGGAATGCTTTCTTTCCTGCTGTTCCCTTTCACCATATAAAAGCAGACACAAACACTGTAGTAGACTTCAGAGATGATTTGTCACAGTGGCTGCTATTGTCAGACTTGTCACAGTGTCTGCCATTCTACTCCAGGTCTATGAAGCTGTAGACAACACATTTAGGTTTTTGAACCAATTATTCTCTGACAGGATAATTTGGTTTTAAGGAAATTCTAATTGGCACATCATGTAGCGCCTCAGCAGACACTGGTTGGACTGCTGGGTTTATCCCTACATTTAATAAAATTTGTCAATAAGGCACACAGGTCCATTATGGAAATAAACTAAGGTCAAACTAATGTAATTACTGCTTTTTGGGCTTTTCTACTCCTATGTTGTCTATTTCACTGTAAACTCTAATTGAGGTGAAGAGTAAGTCACTGCATCTGGTGCCGTCAGACATTTTTTATTCTAGTCCAGATAGTGATTATATGAACAAACACAAAAGGTTTGTGCTCCAAAGTTGTAAAAATGCCTGTGGAAGGCTCTAGTTCAGTGGATTAGGCACACCATACAAACAGCAGGAAACAATTAGGATTCTTTCTCTTTCCATGAATGGCTGCTGTAGTAGAAACATGGTGCTCTTCTTTGCTCTTAAGAATGTTAAAAGATGTGTGCAATTTCTATGGCAAACAAATGCTGTGGTGGGAGAAAGGATGTAGAAGTGAACACTGCAACCGCAGTGCACAACTTGTCTGTTAACCAGAGTTTCATTCAGAACCCTCTAGCCCTCTTACCATCCTTTACAGCTTGTGCGTCACACAATGAATTGGTTTAAGATAGACTAAATGAGAAAGATCCCTTGCTCTGTCTGAAATGTGGACATACTTATTCAACTGAAATCGAAAATTTTCACATGAAAACTTTTTAACACACTCTTACCGTGACACTTCAGTCCCACAGCTGTGTGTCTATTTTGCTGCCAGAGGGTGCTAGATTTACACTGATAGCATGGGATGATGCAGCTAACAGGGAACCCCCACCACGTCCTGCACTGTGCTGCTACATTCCTGGGCTCACAGCAGCCTGTGTGAACTCTCTCACGTCCAACACCATGACATCCAGTCTCATCTTCCACAATCACGCTCTTCAGAGAACACCCAGAAAAGCTGAAAGACTAGAGGACTGTGGTGAGAAGGACTAGCTGAAATCTAGTTGGAGGGAATGCTGTGTATTTCGATCATAATTTTGGACAGTCTTAAACCTTTTTTTTTTAACATTTCAAGTTCTCACTGCCTTGGTACATATTCATATAATTTTTGCACATTTCTAAAATTGGGGTATAAATGGAAATGCTGTGATTCTGAATGCATGCAAATACCAGGGGCAATTTCACAAAAAAATGTGGTTCTTGCCGAGTTAACACAACCATTTCTACACTCAATTTCATGCTCCTAGTTACAAATTCAGTGTGATAAATTCACAAAAGTGAATTACTGATCAAACAGTTACAGCTACCAAGCACGGCAAGCTCCATTTCAAACCAGCAGATAACAACAATATAAAACTCGTTTAGGGACAAAATGAGAAAATAATTTATTCAAATTAAATAAAATAACAAATGTCCTGCTGCATACATTGTTCTCTTTAACCTCCACTACACGAAGCCTATGAAACCTTGGTGGGCATTTTTAATTCAGAGACTTCACACATGCTTCCTGGTTTATTCCTGTACACGCAAATGTATGTGGATGCCAAAGCGCTAAAAGGGACCACCCACACATATTCACCCTGTCAGTTGTTTCCACTAACAGTGATACTGTACAGGACTGACTAAAATGTACATTCTGAACACTGAATATAAGTGGTCAAATGACTGACAGAAATGTTTGATTTTTATAACCCAAATGACTCATCAATCTATGAAAACACATCCACGTACACTGAAATTGAAGCAGCTTTTAAATTTTAAACACAAAAAGTAAACAAGCAGTAAGACAAGTACAGTAAGACAGGTTTGACACCCTACATTACAAGCCAAAAAGGCTTAGTGCTAACCATTATGTCTGCAGTCCCTACATGCAACCTAACAGTCTGATGTGTTTTGGGTAGCATTTGGCATGGCATTAGCCAGTTGAGACTTGTCTTCCCGGCTCTAGACCACCCAGATGAGACGTCTAAACAAGGCCTTAGATGTTTTAATTGTCTCCATCCTCTGGGTGTGCCATCGACTTGAAACAGTTTAGAAATAACAGCAGCTCCCTTCCCTGCCCCACACCGCTCTTTTTAGGCTTTATACTTAGAACAAAACACACCACAGATGAACCCGGCCATTACACTCGTCAGGGATTCCTCCCTCTATCGAAAATAGACTGTTAAGATTACTACTACATTTCCAGAGATTAAATTACAGCCGTGTATTCTCCATAAACCAAGACATAATGAAGACTCAGAGGAATCGAAGAGCTAGACTCAAAGCAGGTAAACCCTTAAACAACCGGTGAAGAACTACTTCACAACTGCGTATACATGCACCAACTAAACGCTACGAAGTAGATGTTCACAGTAGTTAGTCAATCTATAGGCGGAGCTAAATGCTTTGAGACCAGAACAACCAAACTGTGCATGGAAGTAGAAAGGTATGCTAGTATACAGCAATATACAGAGGTAGGCAACAAGATGAAAGGGCGTAATAAAGTCACAGACACTGTAATAAAAGACTGTCGCCTGAACCAGCAAGCACTGAGGCCTCGGGAAGTCTGTAATTTACAATGACAATATCACGGACAGTCACGAAACAGGAGACAAAGTGTAGGGCGGCGGCAGAACACAGTCTTCCTTCTTGCTTTAACGATTCATCCACTACATCAAAACCTTTGATCCTCAGCTTAACTAAACAAATTGTTTTCATTTTAAATGTTCAAAGTCACCATTAAATCAAGCTCCCCCGACATTAAGACCAACAACAGTAAACGCTACAACCGCAAAAGAAAACAGAATGGAGCGCAACCCCCACCCAATATGCAAACCCTTGGCTTGAGGTATTAATCTTTTCCTATTGTAGCAAAACACTGATGCTATCAAGCGCCACTTGTCATACACAGGGAGGGTAATGACCCTGAACTCAGGCGAACAGCTCCTGGCTTGCATGGCCAAATGTGTTCTCACGAAAGAGTCAATGGCAGTAAATTTGCAAAGCAAACAGTGTGGTAAATGAATCCTCTACCTCCATAGCTGAAAGTGTTATGAACCTCCTAGGCCATTTAACCCGTTAAACAAATGTGCAGGACTAACTGATCTAGTATTGTGTGGCTGATAATGTCCTTCCTAGATTCTCTGCCATCTACCCTGACCTTCCTGGAGGCAAGATCCAGTTCAGAAACACAAGGTTGCTGTTGGAGCTGTCTGTACATATGTGAACTTTTAGAACGTATGTGTGTGTGTGTGAGTAAGAAAAACTCTTGCTCTCATTTTCCGGTCCCTAACATTCGACAGTGAGAGGAAGCGCTTCCAGGAGTCTTTTCAGTTCTTTTTATCGACACACAGCAAATGAGAAAAGACTCTTTTGTCCCTACCAAGCTATAAAGAGCTTTGAGTCCTTCTGAAGGTTCAGCACATCAAGAGAACGAGAAGGAGAAAGTACAGACCAGCATTGTGTTCCAAACAAACGAGCACTTATCAATGAATTCAAAGCTCCTCATGAATGTGATCAGTATAATGTCATGAAAAGTCTTTTCGAATATATGAGATATATTTGCAAAACAATGCATTATGATAACAGGCACTGTTAAATCTTAGAGCCTTGTTATTCTCTACTTTCTCCAGATCTACATGAACTTGATGACTTGTGCAGATCTTGGCAGTGGGGCTTGAAGTAAATCCTCAGTAATCGTCCTCTGGTGTCCAGCTATGTCCAGCTACTTCACTCTGATTACAACTGTACAAAACACTCAAAAGAAAAAGTTTTGCAGCAAATTATAGGGTTCTTATGTCATGCATGCACCCATGCTCAAATGACTGGGCTTTTTATAAATCAATTATAAATTCTAGGGTTTGTGATTTTTAGAGTTTATTTTGTTAGAGGGTGAGGCAGCAAGCAATGAAAATGTTCTAACGAAGAACTTTTATTTTTCTGATCCAGACCAACCTGTGTAGTATTATAATGGGTGCTTTCTGGAATTCTTTTTGAAAAAACAAAGCACTAAAAAATACAAAGTAATCTAACCCAGTCTTGACTCCAGAACCTGAAGAAATGCACTGTTACACCCAAAGTTTGCATGGATATAAGCTGTATTCATGGGGAAATAATTATATTTACTGAGCCAAAGGCTGTATTTTTCAACAACTTAAATGCATGACCGTACAGTGTTGGAAGTCTATGTTTTTACCAACTGACTAAGATAAGATAAGATAATCCTTCATTAGTCACACAGTGGGGAAATTCACAACCTAAAAACTAGCTATTCCACTTGACAACTCTTAACTGCTGTGTTAACAAGACTTATTCAGTAATTCATATCGTATCATATAATCAACGTTTAACAACTATGAGAGGAGGTCTACAAGTCATACCAATACCACAACTTAGTACTCTGCTGAAACAACATTTGCATATGTCTATAAAACCTAAAGAAAAGTTAAAGAATAAGCAGGGTTTTGGGGAGGGGGCTGTCAGACAAACTGCTGTGCACTCACACAAGTGCTTGTTTAGTGTGAGCCAGTCAGATGTGTGATTTACTGTCAGCCAGTTTGCATGCCACCTGACATTTTCCAGCATGTTTGGAATTGTCGGCTAAAACCCCTTAACATGTATGACAAGCACTAAGAACAGGGATAATCACTAGCCAATAACAGTGCTAGGAGTATGAGGCGGGAGGTCAAAGCAACAACAACAATTAAGGCGACACTTGCATTTTGTGCATACCCAGGAAACAGAGAGGAGGCTTGTAGAGCTATGGAAGTAGGAAGAATGTCCAAAATCCACTAAAATGAATGCATTAAGAGTCCCAAAACAACTGCAAAAGCATTTGCTCAGCCCCGATTTTGGCAAATTCATGTATTTCAATGTGGTATTTAATTGTAATTAGACTGGAAGATTAGGAGTGATCGGGAGCTCTTTGTCTGGGATCCCTCCTAATGAACAATGTGTGTGGGCCTTGAGTCAGAGGTGCTGTGTAATCGGTCAACAAAACAAACTGCAAGTAATAACACTAAATGAGGGTTTTTGTTAAGGTTGAGGTACATTTCTCAGCCTTAAAGCCATTCGTAAATGCACATTTACAAATAATGAGAGACCCCAACTCAAATATGGTCTGCTTTAGGAAATAGCCAACTTCACCCTTTAACAACCTGTCTAAAATGCTGATGGTCAGTTGTGTGCCACCAAAACAGCTCACTCCACAAAACCCATAAAGGTGCCCTGTGGTATCTGGAACCAAGACACTGCGAGTTGCTAGGTGCCCTACGAATTGGTGTAAATGACATGCTAAGATGGTAATGTTGCGCTAATAATCCTCTGTTATTAGTAACTGGGTTCTGTTTCTCTCTCAGCTAGCTAGCAACAGTAATAAGAAAAAAAAAGGTAACTAGCTAACAATTAGTTAGCTAATGTTAGCTAATGTTTAACTAGACAGATTGGATAGATAAGATTGGACTTTCTATGCTGAATTTTTCATTAAAAAATTCTGTCGCTGTCTGTCGCTGTTACCAGTTCAAAAATGGCTTATACATAGTCTATTAAGTTTGTTGGAAGGAGTGAGTGAACCAGGACTTCTCTCCACTGCCCAGGAGCCACGATAGTGAGTAGTCGATGAGGGATGAGGGAGAGCTTTTAAAGAAAGCAAGTGCTTTAAATGAGGAGAAATGACAAAAAAGCTTAGTGATTAGCGGCTTTATCAGGCCCCCTCACTTTAGGCCAGCTATTAAAAGAAAACCTCTTTGTTGGTTTAAGGGCTAAATTCACCTGGTATGCGACAGAAGCCAAAGGCTGTAGGTGTGTTGGTAACCCAGCAGGACAGGACAAGCTAAGTGTGTAAGAGAAAGAGAACTGAACAAGTGTGTGAGAAGACAACAGCTGGAGAGGGTGTCACTTGTGGGAATCAAAGTACTCAGTAGTGAAGAAAGCTAAAGGGGTAGAAGAAGACGACGAACCAAAAAAGGTGGTGTGATCTTTTTTGTTTGAGGCAGTGGAGCAGGTAGTCACAAGGAAAAAAGATGGAGAATCTTGAGCACAAGTATCTTTAACTGGCCTCGCCATGCGTTCTGCTTTGACTTTTACAACAGAATGGTGGGGGAAGGTGAAATTATAGCCTTCCGGCCTTTTTATGTCCATGTTACCTATAATCCGGCAGCCCCAGTCTGTCTGGTCACTTGACAGAGCAGAGATGATTTACTTGCGCTTTTAGTGCAGATAAAGAATGCTCTTAGTCTAAGTGGTTGAGAGTTCATCTTGGGAATACTAAGTGGAAGCATAATACAACACTTTTTCTTACCCAAAACAAAACCTCAGTTTAAGCACTAATAGTTCTATTTTGATTTAAAAATGAATTTACTTAATGGGAAATTACTACAACATGAAAGAATAAACTATAACCATAATTTGTTCATTAGTCTAGCTAAGCACCAAGTGAGATGATAACTCATTTTAGATCAAAAGTACATCTATCATACACTTCTCAGATTCACCAGACGGAGTCACTGGACTACATACTATATTTCTAAAACACCAACTTTCAAAAACCCTATAGCACACTATTTTTCATTTTCTCATTTAACTCATGCTACTGTAGGACATGCAAGGCAGTGTTTCCAAACCCAGTCCTGAAGAGTTGGTCCCCAGGACTTGGACTGGGAACCTCTGAAGTAAGACTTAGAAGACACATGGTGGGAGAGTGGTTAAAGCAGGACACTTTTCTTAAATCCAGTAGCAAAGTGCCACAAATAAGCATACTTACTCAAATTCTCTGAGAGCATGCATAGATTCTCACACACAGGTGGAGTTAACACATCACTTTCATATCAGACACACATGTGAAAAGGCAAATGTCACTTACCTTTATCAGAGGTTCTTCTTTTCAGCTGCATCACACAGCTCTGAATGCTTTCAGGAACAGCATCTCTGTCCTTTTTTCCTCTTATGCTCCTTCTGGCTCTTTAACCTTTGAATACAGAGAGGTGGGAAAAGATGGGGAAGGAAAAATGATAATGAAATCCCTTCGACTGACATAAATGTCTGAAGCAGAGAGCAAAATTACAGCAACAAAAAAACTGAATGCAAAAAGGGGTTGAGGAACTTAAAGGGGCACAATACAATATAAAAAACAACTATATCCAGGGCACTGTCTAAATGTGTATGAATAAACTAAACATTTGAGCAGTAAAGGTGGGTAATATAGCAATAATATAACAGAAAAGGGCATTTTCAGGATACATGATAATGGTATTATTTTTTGCAAGATCTGTCAACAAGCAATAGAGAAAGTGCACCAGGAAAACAGCAGCGCCAACTATGAACAATTCTAAGAACAATGGGCCTCATTTACCAATATATCCCTAGGTGTTTTTTCAAATCTAGTCTGAAAATCTGATTTATTATGTTTTTAAATCACAGGATTGTTTACAGTTATGCTTATAATACATGTATAATACATATTCTATTGTTCATATAAACTGAACAAATCCTAAAGAAAACTGGTGAATGGCAGAATCTTGGTGAACACAGCGCAAGTGGGTTTTAAAAGGACATTTCTTCTTATGGGGTCCAAAGCTCTTTTTATTTTACATTTCTCAAAACAAACCATATCAAGAAACCAGGCGTTCCAATGGCTAAAAAGTAAAAACAACAACTAAAGAAAATTGGTTGTTTGCAGACTGTGTTGATGTATGATTATGTTTGATAATTGCTCAACAAATGAAAAAGGATAAAATACTTATATTTGTCTGTACTTTCAAACTGACATTTAATGCCATTTGTTGTACTGTAGTAATGCTGGGCAATTGTGTTAAATATCTATGCATCAGAATCAGAACATAAGTACATGTAAAATATCAGATATCAAATAACAGACTTCCACCCGAAGTTCGCATATTGGTACATTACCTAGTGTGTAATTGGTCTAGATCGGTTTTATGGTCAGTTTCATGATATAAGTGTTTTAGAAGTAGTGACAAAACTTCTACTCGTGACATTCAGAAAAAAGCATACAAATACTATACTACTAATACTACAAATACTACGGCACTATGGTAAATCACCACTGACTAAAGAGGTAATATCAACCCAGTCTCTTTAGCAGCAATAGGGGCTCACAAAATTGCTAGCAGCTGGGCTCCTATTCATTTCCCTGCAGCTCTCGCACACTTTTTAAGGGAACAGCTGCATAGATAAAGGAAGAGGGTTAAACAAATATTGCTCAGTGAACAGCAAACAGAGAGCTTCCAGAATCGCTGCAGAGGGAGGCACAACTAAGGCTCACTGGATGTGTGAACACTCACTGCTTATGCTGCTCTGTATTGCTCTCTATGGTGCCTCTTCCATATTTAATTGCCATTCTTGCCACCCCCTTCCCGTCCGCTGCTCTCAGCAGCCCAGTCCCCCCTCCACCCCACGCAGCTCAGAAGGCCTGAAAAGCAGTGACAGTACTCCTTTGTTCACCCCTAGCTGGCCCCTCGGTACCCCACCCCCCCAGTCTCCACCCTCCGCCCATTGGCTGAGAGGCATGCCTCGACAGGCTAGGGGAGGAAGAGAGGAGAGGGAGAGACAGAAGGAGAGACAGAAGGAGGGAGAGGAAGAGACAAAGAGAGAACGAAAGAGAGAGGCTCTCCCACTCAATTTTCAGCTCCTGATATTCCTGCACTTTTCTGTCAACTCAGCAATACTAGACGGGGCTTTGAAAAGGGGCCAGCAGTTCTAGAGACATTACAATCATTACAATTACCAAAAATTTGATCACGAGGTGAGAGGATGGTGTGTGATGATACATAAATATATGCACACACACACACACACACACGTTTACATATACATTAAATTGCAATTAACGATTTTTTCCCTTTCTCCTGTAAAATTGGAGATACATTTTTAATTGCACAGCAACTAAATACACAATACACTTTGCCAAGTACATGGATATAAGTACATGGATCAGTAGTTTCCGAACACATCATAACAAGATTGAAGCCAATTCTGAAGATCTTGTGAACAACAGTAACAACTAGTCTATAGTATCAGCAAAAATGCTGATTAGATGTCAGGCCATTACACCATTATGTTATTTTAATCATTCAAATTTTACCATCCGTATTAAAAATTTCCTTCCTACTTTTCCAAAGTTCTCAGCCATTTCAAACCTTTTTAACTGAGGCACTGCAACCACATATTGTGTACTGTGAAATTGTCTTTGTGTTCTATGCCATGTTCTATGCCATATTTTTGCCACATGGGGAGGGGGTCGCTTAAAATGAATTCAAGGCTTCTATACTACAAAGCTGGAACTCACTATATTTTAGTCACTGAAAAAACATCTGAAAGACTGCAGTCCAATTACAAACCACATGCTTGTCTTTAATTTTCCTTCTTATATATATGGAACAATTTGAAGGGTGGAAAAAGAGAAATAAGCAATTGATGGGTTTTGTACAGACATCACAACCTTCCCTCCAAAAGCAATAAACAATATAGGTTTCACAGAGTGCCTTTATGATTTTGGAGGAACGTTTTGTTCTGTGTTTTAGTCTAATTTAGCTTGAGGAGAAAAACTATACTTACACATCTGAGCTTACAAATGCTTCCTTTCTGCTGAGTTTAACAACATTATATTAAAAGTCACAAAAACATGTAAAAACGTAAAGATCAAAGTTTCTATTAGTTTTTTTTTAAATACTAAAATTCCAGAGGGATAGTCCTAAATAGTCATAAATGCTTACCACTTGTTCAGGAATTAAATGTAAGAATGTCTAAGATCTTAAACTATCTATTTGTTTGTTAATTTATAGAATGTTAAAATGTTAAAATAGCCATCCTATATGTCCCAATTGTTTTAAATTATTCTAAAATGATTATTAAGAATTAATAAAAGATTAAAACCTAAAAATAAAGATTAAAACTCTGTCAAATGTAATATATTTGAATAAATAAAAAATACAATTACATTGGAGCTCAAAAGGTACTGCTCGCTGAAAACTAGAATTGCTGCCTGTTTCTGAGTTTCACTTTCTGTATGGCCATTTTTAGGACAGCACAACGTGTGAAGGATGGCTTAATCCCTCTGTTCCTGTTAGTACAGTGTAGCGTTATCCATTGTAGCTGTCTGTCTGTTAGGTCATTTGTACAGAATCGGGCAATCATGGTACCTACTAGTACATTCAGCTGCCCTTCAATACCAGGGAAGATTAAAAGAAGGTTTGACTGGCTACAAGAGTCATGAAGGAAGCACATTTAAGCCTTTCTTGACTGTTGTGAGTAACAACATGTAATAAATGCTGATATTTAGTGAATGTCTAAGTATGCAGTGAATCTATTTGAATGAAATGGCCACTGATATATTTTCTTTACATGAACTGAGAAACTTCACCACCACTAGGTCTGATGTTTCTAAACTGAAATGAATCTAAGACGAACACCTAGGTGAAGTCCTGTGAATACAAGGTTAAACATTAATAACCTAAATGAATGGGAACAATACTGCATATACAACAATTCAGACTATTTAAATTAGATTTACATGATAATTACAACTGGTGAAACATTTACATTTTATTTCCTACAGGTACTTTAATCACACTTTGAATAAAGAAACAATTAAAAAAATGTATCTAATGTAGTCTACACCTAATTAAAATGACAAAATATCTATGCAGTTTGATTTACTAAAGATTATTAAATAAAAATGAGAAAATAAAGCAAATTGATTCTCAGAAGTTATAGAAGTAAAGAATTCAAGTCTGGAACCACTTTCAGTTTCATGGATTTTAAGAGGTTAAATATTTAATTATGCCCATCAAGTCATTAAAACCCATAATTGTAGCATAATTTGCAACAGCACTACTTAAAACTCACCAGTGTTTCCACAAAATGTTATGCTAGGTTAGATCAGTTCTGGACACATCTGTGAGTAACCTGAATGTCTATGGAAAATCCTTTACTGCTGTCTATTGTGATTAGATAACTGGAGGCAAAAATATTATTCTTATATAGAAAACGTTTGTGGAAATAAATTTTAATTGTCTATACTAGAAGAACATGGTGGGCAGCTTAGCCACCATACAATATGCACACTGCATGCAGCACTAAATCACCATGCTTGATATAATAAAGGACAGCAAATGCTTCAGACTGACATCAATTTGGCTGCTTTTCAAGAGAATTCACACAGGAAGCTAGAAATTATTTTTCTCAACAAACGGTGTGCCACTTCCTTGTACTGTTTCAGACATATGAATGCAAACAGTGGTGATGTACTCTGCATTCATAACATTCTACAATAACTCCTAAACCAATGAATGGAAAGGCTCGGCAGACAAAGCAATCTCTTGCAAAGGGGAAAACAAACACTTTAACAGATAAATGCTTAAATGAATTAAGTTTCATGTGCCAAGCAAAGTCATGTCACTCAAACAGATGCCAACAAAGGGAGTACTACAAGCTGGTGGGAGAGCATGACAATGCTTACTCACGCCAGATTTACTTCAGCACACATGTATTCTAAATGGACTATTTAACTTAAATTAGGAGGTGACCAGGGCAAGACCAGAGGGAGTTGAGATGCAGTTGTAAACAGCCCATGGAAACCTCTGGAGATTAACCAGCCCAATACCCCCATTCATGAACCCAAGAGGTTTCATGAAGGTTGCTCCTCAAATAAAGTGGCCCCATGGGAGCCTGGGGTTTATTGTCCACCCTGTTTCAATTAAATAAGCTGCAGGGCATTTAGTCAAACTAATGTGCTGATCAACATGAGCTTAAGAAACAAGATTTACTACAATGTTCTTATATTCAAGGCATCAGTTCTCCAACAACAAGTCTATAAGGGAATGAGGTTTATCTGTTAGTGAGTAAGTGGATGCTGGAAAGGCAAGCAACATGTGGACCACCGGACTGAGCGCAAAGGAGAGCAAAAGTTGAGCTTTGTTGAGTTTAACAGGGGTAATTCTGCAAATGGGTCAACTTTGTGTAAAAACTTCAATGTCCAATATCCGATAACAATTTTATTTTTGAGTCCCTGCTGTCACTTCAGTTGCTATATATATATATATATATATATATATATATATATATATATATATATATATATATATATATATATATATATAAATAAATTGGCATTAGGAGATTAGATGTGCATGGACGTGCTTTCAGGATCATCTACTAGCTCATGACTAGCTGTGCAACGATATAAATACAGACAGTTAGTTATGATATCGCATAGAGACTACAATTTCATTATTAGATATGCTTCTACATAATGGCTTGAAAAATTGAGAGAGTATAAAAAGCTTAACTGAAGGCTGACATGAGTCAGCCTTCATGTCTTTCACAGATTGCACCCACCTAATAAAGTGTCCTCACAGCTGTTCTGCTTTGATAGAGTAACCCAACTGGACAAATGCTGAATTTGTAAAAACTGGGCATTTGATTTCCTTCATCTTGGAATGCGCCTGCTGCGGTGGCATTAGACTTGTGTCCTACCCTTTTGCAGTCTACTTACAGCACAGGACGCTAATCTGGTACAAACACTCGCACTGAATCTGACACGTTGTCAAATTCGAGCAGGATCATTTTAAATCACGGCAAGCAAAGAAGGCGAGGCAAATTGAGCCCTCATCCGGCAAGAGGAGGCGACAGCAAATTAATCCCACCCATCCGCTTGCGCTGTCAGAAGAAACACTTGGGCTTCTGCACCCAGATCTTGCAACCCCCTTACCAATCCACTGCACCTTAAAGCCAAGCAGCAGGGATCTAGCATACGTCATCCTCCTTTTTACGGTCCATCTCCGATTTGCTCTTAGTGGGTGTTTTCTGGATGGACATCAACGCGATTAAGGTCCCCTTCAGACAGGTGAGGCCTTTAAGCACAGGACAGCCACTGTTATCTGATTTCAGATGTCTCTTCGATTCTCTACCACAGCTTTTAACCAACGCTCAATTGCCCTCATGCATAGCTATTGATTGTCAAGCGGTCACCCTTTGTCCAGTATGGACTAAGCAAAAAAAAAACAAAAAAAAAACAGCAGCTAAAAATACCCATTTCTAACAGGAGCAAAGATGACAGATACAACATAAGCAGAAGCACACGCAATTCTTTCTCTTGTGGACCATTTTTCACTGCTGAGGACAGAGAGCACCAGAAAGATAGCCCTTTCTTAAAGTGCTGAGTGATTCACTGGATCAGAACTACAAGGATGCCATCTTTGCTGGAGCTCTAATGACACACTGACAACTACAGTAATTACAATCACGGCCTAATCACTATTAATGGACTTTTATCAGATAAGACTTATTTAAAAGTTCACCAAGATGTAAAACTGGACATGAAAATTGAAATATGCATAATTTTTTTATTTAATTGTGATTGTTTACTTCTTTATGTTTAAAGCAAGATATGGAGGCAAACAAAAACCAAATAATTAGAAGAATGACTAATTAGCATAATGCAATTCTGCACTGTAAACCTTTAACCATCAACAAAGGAACAAAAAGCAGAACAAGGTCTTCTCATGTAGACCACAGAAAGAGAAAGGATTACCTGTGCTTCTGCTCTCATGTGACGTCCCTCATCCCACTGCCCATGTTACACAGTGCATCCAGATGGTGGCAGGACGTATGTAAATTGCCTCATTAACCTTACAGCACTTAAGTATTGGGCTTCGCTGATAGTTCGGCCCACACAGACATTTTTTATTAAAGCACATTAATAGCGTAAGGCAGCAGTCACCACTGCCTGAGGAAGTTTGCTCTGGAATTATCAAACACTGCAATAATTATACATGACAACCTCCTGATTAATACATTCATGAATATTGCAACAATCTTCTGATTTTTTTTCCCCGCTTTCTTTCCTTTTTTTTTTTGTGACGAGCAGGACTGCTTTTACAAATAATTCCAACCTCGGGTGAAGCAGAAAACTAAGAGGGTGCTGCCCCTTCTTCAATGGTTTTAACCCTTCACTGCCCAGATATGCACCCCATACAGAACCACAATAGCACGAGGTGAAACGTGGGAAGGCTTCATGTCGTCACGCCATGTTACCCTAAGCTCTCCAGTGTGTGTGTGTGGGTGTGCGAATGCACCGAACTTGCTAGAGAAGAGACTTGCACCTGGAGCAGGGAGGGGCACAGCATAGGTCAAAGTTCACAGCTCACATGGGGCATTGACTAAATAGGTCTGCACCCCTTCTCCGTCTGAAAGGTCCAGACAACCCCTGCAGCGACCGTGCACAACATGGGCCTTTTCTCCTTTCTTTTCTTTCTCTCCTTCTCTGTCTCCCCCTCTCTGCTTTCTTTCTCTAATCCATAACCACTCAAACGGCCAGCAGCTCAATTATGCTCCCGTTCCGCCATTTTCTCTTGCTAGATAAAGATTCAAAAACAATTAACCTCGTCTCAGACAAATCTTTTTCCTCACAGAACAGGCAGCAAATAAGTCAAGCAACTTTACACTGAAATTCCTTAACTTAACTTAACCTAACCATTTGTAGGTTTGTTACTTTCTTTCAATTTAAAACTGCATATTTTAACTCACATACCTGACCAATACATCAATACAGCTTAATTCTCAGTTGTATGTACGAGAAAGCGAGAAACTGTCATGAGGATGACTCAGGATGTCACTGTAGGTCATTTTATTTTTTCTAAAAATTTCGTTTTCCAGGAGGAGCTTCTAGGCGTGGTCACGCCATTTCCTTTTTGCTTCTCTCCAGTTGAATCAGACTGCTGCGGTACAACATGTGAACTCACAGCATGTGCAGGCACACTAGTTTCACAATACCTTAGTGGTATTTTTTTATTTATTGCATGAAACAGTGTGCAAAGAACAACTTAGCATTTAGGTCTACATCCTTCTATTGAAGCATGGATTGTCATAGCAAACAAGAACTAAACTGCTCAAACTAAAATATTACAGATCAGCAATTATTCCTTCCCCTTTGTGATAACAGGTGGCCTTTGGTGTATATTTGGGTTAGGGGTGTGAGCATGCATGCTGAATTACACAGCCTGTTGCGTTGCACCAATAATACACCTCAGTTCTCTGTGCATGGCCGTTTGACTCTGTAGACTTCTCTGGCCCTTCGGCCCTCAATAAACACTCCTCCTGCGAGCCGGGGCTTCTGTGGGCCTCCTATTCATTGGCAGGTAGAATGTGCGAGAGCAGAGGAAAAAAACAGCTTGTTGCTTCTATTGAACCTTTTATTACGCTCCTTCAAAGGCTTATGGCAAAGGAGGAGAGAGGGGGGAAAAAGGGATCTGTCGTCCTCTTGGTGCTATTACACTCCAGAACGTCTGCTCTCAGCCTCCTCATGAAAACAAGGCTAGACTTCATATGAGACAGTGTACATGGCACTCCGATTCATGCATAGTAGGGAATTTGTTAGTAGGCTGCATGTCAATTTTTAAAGGGGAATAAATTAATAAATGCAGACAAATATATAAAGAAGGCCATTCAACTGAATATGCAGATTACAGCCTTCCATTCTGAATAAATGAATACAGTTTTTGAGAGATACTGGTAACCTTAAGAGGGATTATGAAAGTATTGTCTGGCGCTGAGAGCAAAAAGAGGGCCTCTTTTTCAGCTGCTTCACCACACGCTCCATGTCATGCCACATGTATAATTACTAAGCCTCAACACTAGGTTCCTTTTTTCTCCCCTTCCTTCTCTGGACGTCAAAGCAGCGATGACATATGGTTAATATCGAAGCTCCACTTGCAGATGAATTTGGTCAATATCTTCACCCTACCTCCCAAAAGAGAAATCAAGCACATAAGAAATGTATAGCTCCATTGAAAAAGAGGTGCTGTAGGAGAATGCAGCTGCCGTGATCGAGGCTCAAAATCGGCATGCTTCTACGCATGCCTAGAGGAGTAAAATCTACATTAGACTCGGCCAAATGCAGGACAAACGGAAGCCTGTGCTGTGCGTAAGTCCTACTGCATGCAAGAGAAACTGTAAATGCTGCTCAGCAAATTTTGTAGGTGCATGCTAAAATTTGCACGACGGAAAAAAAATCTTTCCCTCGCACACACAAAGTAGACAGTGCTGCCTTTCATGTTTCCACGGTGTATGTGTTGTGTTTCTGTGTGCATACATATATATAATTTTTATATATATATATATATATATATATATATATATATATATATATATATATATATATATTCTACCTTCCCCCATGCCTGGATATATATACATACATATATACATACATACATATATATATAGATGGGAGAAGGAAGAATATGTCCCCCAGTCACATAATAAGGCACTTGTCCATGTTTTTCTTCTGTGTGAGAGAGAGCGTGAGAGAGCGTGAGAGAGAGAGAGAGAAAGAGAGAGAGGGGAGGAAAGAAAGAGAGAGAAAGAGAAACTCCATCCTCTCTGGTTAAACATACCAGTGGACTTGACCCCAACAAACATTGCGTGTAGCTTCTGGATTGTACAGTAGAACAGATGCAGGAAGCAAGAGGGGGAAAAAAAAACAAGTAAAGAAGAGACATAGGAGGGGAAAAAGAAAAGAACGGGCAGCAGTCCAGCCTGACTGGGACTGTTGATCATTATGTCTAGCCTTCAGGTGTCTGTGCTGACTGCTTTTTGAGGGAGGTGTGGTTAGCAAAGGAGGCAGACAAAGGAGGCGTAGTACATGGCAGAGAGAGAGAGAGAGAGAGAGAGAGAGAGAGAGAGAGAGAGAGAGAGTGTAAGAGAGAGAGAGGAAGAGAGAGAGAGGGTGAGAGAAGAAAGGGGGGTAAATGCTATAAAATTTTGATTAGCTGATCTTCTACTGAAGTGACTTTCTATGTTCAGTGTTTTTTTTCTTTTTCCAGAGCATCGCCCCAGAGAACAGGACAGACTGCAGCGTTGTTGTCGTTGTTTTTTTGTGGGTGTTTTTTTTTTTTGGCAGATTAATTAAAACCATCTGAAGTCTCTCTGAAACATCCAAACATCAAACAACATTGTAAAAGTCAGGTAATAATGTCTTCTTAAAAATAAACACCCCTCTCTCATATTTTTAGGCATAATCCCACTCATACAATAAAAAATATCACCTGAGAAGTGAACATGTATAATATACAGAGCAGCATTAACATGGAAAAAAAAGGTTTTAGTGGTTTAGTGTCAAAAAGCTTAAAAACACACACACACACACACACACACACACACACACACAGGACCTCGCTAAGCACTACGAACAGCCCAGCCTGGGTCAAGATGTCACGGCAGCTTTTCATGTCCTGTAACTTAGCTAGATAGCTAACAAATGTACGAGGATGTGAAAGGCGGCTTTAGTAACGTCCAGATCAGACCTTGAACTGAAGTAGCTAGATAGATAGCTAACTAACTAACTAGTTAACCAGCTTATTCAACCCGCTCGTTTGGGTTTGGGTAGCTAGCTAACAGCAGCCAGTCCGCCGTGTTCACCGGTCGGGAGGCTCCAGCCTCACCGAGACCCGCACCTTCCCAACGGGTCAGCGGGTTTATGGAGCAGGACCGTGTGGACAGAAATCCTTTACAACAAGCTTACAACACGGAAGATAGGAAGATAGCTGGGTAGCTAAAACTGCGCTAAAAGTTAGATAGCTAGCTAACTAACTAACTAACTGGGTACCGGTTAGGTTAACCAGCCTATTCGTTAATTTAACCGCCACGCTTCCATTTAAACCGGCTATTAAAAGCCTAGCTAGCTAACTCACACACAGTCGGCCAAAATCGACTTAAATAAGTGTATTAATGTGGAGAGATATTCACACTCTCAGTATAAAGAGAAAACACACACACACACACACACACACACACACACACACACACACAAAAGTAATAGCAATACCTACCAACCAACCGTCGTTCGCGCACGCGACACCCGCCGTCGTCAGGGCGAGTCCTCAGGCAGCTCAACCGCTCTGGAAAGTCCGATCGGTCAGAGTAAAACCGACGAGGAGGGACCGCCGCTGGTTCGTTTCGCTTAGCTGCAGTTTTAAAGAACAGAGTGGAGACCCGTCAGTCGCCGGTAACGCTACTCGTCCCACAGCTGGCGGACCTTCACTGGCACTTCGCCGCTTTCCTGCGCTTCGCCGAGTGAGCGCGGTGGGAAAGAGGCGAGAGGGAGACCGGGTGTCACGTGATCCGAGGAGCGCGGCGCTATTGGCTGAGAGGGCATAAATCGATAAGGCTTGTCTTTGTTCCATTGGATCCTCGCAGGCGAGCTGACTAGTGTGCAAGAATGTGTGAGAAGAGAAATGTTCACTTAGCTGTTTTAAAGACGGCAATGTCAAGGCTTTTTGCCACGACTGGAGTTTAAAGGAGCTTCTTTGGCAATGTAATATGCATCCATGGATTTTTTTTTTTTTGGAGTAAAAATGGTTATATCTAGCTATATTAAAATAAAAGCACTCCTGCTGTAGATGCCATGGGCTGCGTCTCATTTACCAGAAGCTACCTTTGAAATTTCTTGCCAGATACGAGTCTGGCTTGTCTCACTTCACGTCAGCTTACAGACCCTGATTTCTATGTATTGACAGTGTGCTTTTCTGAGAAAGCCCTCTCTTACAGGCGTCTCATTAAATGGAGAAGGTTTTTGTATATATCAGGAGTGTTTTGCATTGCATTGCGAGAAATATAGACAGATATAAATATATAAATATGGAAAAAAATAATAATAATACAGTTAAAGTAATGTTTAAAGGTTGTGTGGTAAAATGCATAAGCCTTAAACTAGTGCACATGTCCAGTGCTATTAAAATATATATTTTCTGTATTATAAAAATACAAATAAAAGAATTTAATAAAATGACAAAATCACCCAAAAAAAAGGACATGTTCAAAATGTTTCCCTTAGTTAGGCAGAATTATTTTTTTTTGTGGTGAATTAGACTTGCCATTGTTTTAAGCTAGAACAAAAAAAATTATGCTACGGCAAAGATTTGATGCTCAAATTTTAATAATAAACAAAATATTTGCTTGGTTTAAAGAAGAATTGATTAGTATTATTAGGCATATGCGCCATATTTAGGCGTATAGCTTAACAGTCAGCGTTCCATTAAAAAATGTATAGTATAGCATTACCACTACCTAGCTAGTAATATATATATATATATATATATATATATATATATATATATATATATTACACTGTCCGACAAATGCGATTGTTCAGTATTGACAATACTGTGATGATACTGTACATGAGCTCTCTTCACATCACTAGCACCTTATGCTAATTGAATTATTAGTCATTTCTGAGTAAAAGCATCCTTTGTCACAGTTTTCAGTACAGAGTGATGAGGAGGACTGATGCTACAACATAGCATAAAATAAGTTCTGCTAAATGCTTTTGGTATTTGGATTGATTCAGGCGCATGGTTGGCTTCTGAAGCGGTGAAGGCCCTGCTTGAGACACTGAAGGAATATTCCGCTCTCCTCCTCTCCAAGTGGCTTGAAAGCAAAGGCCCAAGGTATGGGGGGAAATAGAGCGTGTGTAATACAGGGCGCGCATCTTCCACTGCTTGAACGCAGCATTAAATCAATATTCTGCAAAGCTTTCTCTTGTTGTGTTATTCACTTGACTGCTGCCATGATGCACCATGTGGGTTGTGCAGTTGTTGTCTGATTTTTGTGACAGTCTCTCTCTCTCTCTCTCTCTCTCTCTCTCTCTCTCTATTTTATTTCTCCTCTGTGCCCTAATTTGGATTGCTTGCAGGCGATATATGCACAGAGCTCACCCTCCCTGCTTTGATAATTCACAGGAAGAAAAGAAACAGAAATTTTTGGCTCATGACACGGCCTTCTTTTTCATTACACATCACGACGAAAGAGCTCAACCGACAGCTGATTATCCTGCGTTTGCTTTGACAGCCACTTGAACAGAGCTGCACCTGCTACTAGCAGCCTGTTTTTTTTTTGTTGTTTTTTTTCTGTAGTAGGTATTTTCACTCTCAGAATTACGTGGTTCACATCTTGGTTGCTCAGCTTTGGACAGGTTCCTAAACATGCGGTGCAAAAAAGCTCTTCTGCTTTAGATGCATTTACCAGAAGCCACTTTTGCATTTCCTTTCAAGATAGACTGGCCTGACTCACATTGCTTCAGCTTATAGTCACACACAAAGACATCATCAGGACTAGAGCCTGGCCTTACTGAAGCTCACAATGTGTTAAAGGCCACGAATACCTGAAATGTAAGTTTAACTTGAATGTAGCGTACACATTCAGTCACTACAAACTACAAAGATTACTGCTGTTGGGCTGTAAGTCATTTTAAAATAAGGTTGCAGATTTTATACTTGTTTTCCTATGTGCCAAAAGAAGCTACAATCAGATGCTGTCCCACTCTAAGACTAGCTTTTATGATTTTTATAGAAATATATCCAAAACACAAAACAAGATTTTGAGAGAATGACTTCATACCTTCATAAGTTTAGATTAGACGACTGTAATATTTTGTGGTGTTTTTTCTGAATTGACTCCAAATATTCCCAATTGCTGTAGGTCATGTTGTGATCACCAAAATGTCTGAACATATTGCTCCAAGCTTATTCAGTTAACACTGGCATCTAGTTAAGTTCTGCGTTTACTACAGGGACTACAACATCTTGCCATGCCACAGAAGGCCTTTGGTGTCTTTTAAATAATGAAAATAATTTGAATAACATTTTAATGGAAGTATTTGAAAGGCTCTGTCCTAGGGATGCATTGGAGTCATTGTATTAAATAAATGGTAGTAAATAAAATGGCCATCTCACATCAACCCACTCTGACTAATTTTACATCAGGAAAATGTGAAAATTTTAATAGCTAATCTCTGGCCTATCGTACTGATCTACCTGTTCAGATCCCTTAGCTCAGATAAGGTAGGCTTACTCACAGTAATATTCAGAATCCCAGATGAAAGCAGCCTTGTTTAGGCTTGCCTACGTCTACAGTATTGTGGCTCAATTTGACACATGGTTGAAAAAACGGTGGTGTTATGTCATTTAGAAAATAGCATTTAATCATTTTATCATCATGTGTTTTAATTATATGCATGTGTAAAAACCCTGTGAGTAAAGCATGGCGTATAAATGGAGTATAAATTATAAATAAATACATAAATATAGACATGTAAACCGGCATAAAATGTGGAAATAAATTCTGGATACTCATAAAAAGACATTTGGCATATAATTCACTAAAACTAATTCACTAATATATCAAATGTCTAATTCATATAATTAGGCAACATAGCTAAGATTTCAAATATAATATAATATAAAAATATATTTGTTTTTTATTATTATTAATATTATTATTATTGTTATTACTACATGAATGATAATTGCTAGCTGAAAATAGAATGTGTACATGATTTACACTACACGAACATTCCTCAAAACTGCAGCAATTGTCTCAGTGCAGTAATATGTATGTCGGAGGCTAAATGACTGCCTCATTGTTTCCTCTTGTGTGTTCAGAATTAGGCCTTGTCAGTTTGGTGTCACAATATCCTGCTGCAGGTGCATGTGAGTTGGGGTTGGAGTTGGGGGTGGGTGGGTGGAGGGGTATGTAATTCAAACCTGGAAGAAGATCACTGGCAAAGTGTTTAGCTCAACATAAACGAGCAAAATCTTATCTTTGTTCCACTCCTATATTTAGACTGACATTTTGCAGGGCTTAGCATAAATTGTAAGAGAGTAAGTGAGTGCAGAGACGATTCAGAGAGCAGTTAATGCACAATGATTTAAGTCTAATTTTAGTCTTTCAGAGATGCAAGAACAGGAAAAAAAAAGAATGGGTCCTGCATCCTGAAGTGGGCTTGGAAGTGGCTTCACTTATCTCTCAGTATTTCTTTGAATTGACAGAAGCTTTTTATCAACTCGGCTAATAAACGATTAGCATGTTGAATAAATGATGTCTCCACCTTTATGAAGCTGATCAGTTGACATGTGGGGGAGGGACGGTGAGTGGGTGGTTGGGTGTCTTGTAGGCATTAGCTTTAGCATATGCATATTAGCATATTAGCATGCATTCATCAGATTCTGTGACATGGATGATTCTAATAATGGACGTTCCGGTACAGTTTGAGCTGTGCATGGTGGAGGCGGTGAGGTGCTAAACAAGAAGGACATTTCATGTTCTGGTTTCATTTAGAAGACAGAAAATTCTGCTTCGCAAAGATCATCCTCACACTGATTTCCATGGAAACGTGACACACTGACAGATGATACCCTCAGTTTCTTGCCTGTGTTAAAAAGAATCATTTCAAGTCTTGCTAAATATCATGCCAGTTTACTGCTCAAAGTTTTGCTATTCCATTTTTTTTACTATCTACAGTAGCCCTTTACACTTATTACAGCATTGTTATTGCATAACGATTATTGATATTACAGGAACTATAAAACTAATATGTAAATGATGTAAGTATGAGAGTGAGGATTTAAAGCGTAAAGTTTAGTCTAAATATAAAAATTTGAAAGAATTTTAGTTTTTACAGCAGATTTATGCTGATTAGTGTTTTTCTAACACATACTACCTTCAACTCAAAAAGAGATTGTTAGTTAGCTGGTTAGCTGGATCTGGTGTGCTGGGCAAACCCATCTTCAGAACCAGGGTGTAGGACCACCTTTTTAGTTGACAATTTCCAAAGAATGTATAGTAGTATAGTATATAGTAATAGTTTAGAACACGAGTGTTTGCTAACCAGCTAATATTAGAGAATATAACTACACCCTTCTGGTTATTCTGCCTAACAAAGCAATACTGATTGTACAGATTGTTAGTTAGCAGTTAGACTACAGCAGCAGCCAGCTACTGTATGTTGTACAGTATGTTGTCTTTGGATGAAAGATAGTACTTGAAAGCTTCAACCTGCCCATGTATAAGATTAACATGCTGCAAATTCATTATTATTGTAATTTCTCTTTGAGCTTTTTGGCAATTATTTCTTTGTAAGTTTTTTTTGTCTTTGTTTTAATAACATTTTCATCAATACATTGAAATTAAGAGCTTCAACACCCTAAAATTAGGAGGGACGGTGAGTGGGTGGTTGGGTGTCTCGTAGGCATTAGTTTAGCATCAGATTCTGTAACATGGATAGTTCTAATAATATACGTTCCAGTACAGTTTGAGCTGTGCATGGTGGTGAAGTGCTAAAAAAGAAGGAAATGTAATGTTTCTGCTGTGCAAATCTAAAATCCATCCCAAAAGGGCTTGTAGTTTTTCAAAGATTCACCTTCAGGATACACATTCATAAAGGAGTTATTGCCTATCTTTACACTGTATTTTGTACTCTATACACTCTAGCTGCACCATTGTACAAGGTGAGTATGCATGTTTTCAACTGATAATGTCTGTAAACAGTAATGGTCATATGTTTAATTTCGCCTATAGTGCCCATTTAAGATTTGTTATTGATTGATATTGTTAAACTTACAGTAAGCACTATGAATCTAATGTGTAAATGTGAAGTGTCAGCCTACATACAGGTCCCTTAGGGCCAGTATTTTAGCTCCAAATGAACCCAAAAGTAAGTCACTGCTGGCACAGCATTTAAACCCAAAGTAAACTGGCTGTTAGAGTTTAAGGGGTTAAACATATGGTCACTGCAGAGGCAGTTTCTCTATTTTAAAGTGAGAGAGTTGATTCAGATGAAAAAAGAACCTGGGGACTCTTCTCAGTTCCTTAATCTGATTGAATGCACCAGTTCCTCTGAACCTACATACCTCCATATCCCCCAGCCTGATGGCTCTGTCCATCTGTTGGATAGGCCTCCCTATCTGACACTGTGGTGCTACATACAGTCTGTTTAATGTTAGTCTCCTCCTGCTTCAAGCTCTGCAGCCACAGGTTTCACCCAGCACACACATACATACAGACACACACATATGGAAATCCACACACACCGTGTACACACACACACACACACACACATGCCCAAGGGACTTGAATGGCATCTGCCCTGAAGTTTGTGCCAAAAAAGGAGGAAGCAGAAGCCTACAGCTTGGAGCAACAGCCTGCCAGTCGACAACACTGAGGGGCCTGGCAGGCTACGTGGTTCAGCTGAGGGTTGCTGATAATATCCACATGGGTCTGCCTGTGGACACCTTCAAAGGACACCATTTTCTCCAGGAAAAGTCGTCCGGCCGCTAAAGGCAGCCTCCCGGGCATATAAGCACGATACGCCTACAGCCAAAGCATAATCTGTTACAAAAGAGACATAACCACATTAAGGTTCACTTGCTGTATGTAATGTCTGTTAAAGTAATGGTAGTTATTAGATTTAGACTCCTTACGTTGGTTTCAGAGGCAGTGGCCATTATTATAATTTCCACAATACTAATGGACGACACAGCTGACCTGAGCATTTCAGTTTCCACTTTGGTCAGCTGAGGTTGTGTATATAACCCTCTGAGGTGATTAAGACATAAGAAGTGAAAGGGACATGAATAGAACTTGAACAGACTTGCACCGCTCCAGTTACGACTGTCACAGTTAATTGTTTAACCTCTTAAACAGCCTAGGAACCGCCAGCAGGCCTAAAGTGCTATTACAAACGTCTAATAACAAAGAATAGTCACACCAGTTTGTACAGAAGTCACTGTAGTTATTGTAGATACAGTTAATCAGTAGTTAATAGTTGGAAACGATGATATTACTTTAAACATGATGTATATTTCTCTGCATTTATTAACTGGTCACTTACTGTAAGACAAAGAGCTGGGTGGACACACTCACATGCACCCTGTAATAAAATAAAAGTCTCTAAATTGATGTGTTAAGGGGTAAAAGATGAGACTTTTATTGGTCTTGTTTACAACCCTGTTATCTTGCCTCGAATGAAACATTGTCTTTCCTTATTTGGTGGACATTAAAAAAACAAAAAAGAAAAGCTCTGCTTTTATTGGCTGATTTACAGCACTGTTATGGCCCACAGTAGCATGGCCTAGCCTAGCGTAGCATAGCTTACTGGATAATGTGGCTGTCCTCTTGGTTATTCTTTCAAAGAACCCCTTTGGCCACCTTTATTTCCTAAGAGTGTGGCATCTTATACACTTTTATAAACACTTTCTATGTAAAGCTTGTGAAACACTGAAATGTCCCTGAAATGTCCCCTCTTAAGCCAAAGGCTGCATCCCAATTGTGTACTACACACTAACACTATAAGGTATATACAGATACTAATCTTAATAGTGCAGGTTTAGCAGGTTATTAAACAAAATCTTAACATACTAAGCCAATTTTTACTAACAGGAAGTGATGAAGTGTCGCTATGCCAAACATACGTCACTGTATATTCTCCTGCTGCCGTTGCCACTGCACTTGGATTGTCATCCGACATTTTTTCTAATCATTGTTCTGGACGTGAGTATCTTCTATCTCCACTTTGCACTGCATTGTGGGATAATAGTGTCCATCATAACCACACTCAAAAAACGACTGGTCTTGGGTATGTGTCTTGGATATTTGAGTATATTCAACTATTTTATGTATTGTACATACTTAATATTCAAAAAGTAGTCAGTATTAGTAATTAGTACACACTCAGGACGCACCCAAGCGTTCTTAAAAATGTGGCTGACTGACAGTGAGCTAGTGACACCCCTTGATTGTACACAGCCTAAATAAAACCAAAGTGTCTGCACTTCTTACTGTATGAAAGGTCAGTGCAACTGGTCTTTGGAGAATAGCTTTTTGGTTGATAATCGGTCCTGTCTTTTCCTGCTCTCCTTCTTCTGCTGTGACTAGTGATCAAATTTCAACATAACAAGTTGACCCATGACTCGATATTAGAACCTTTACAGGACTGTCAGCTGAGAATAAAAGGGAACCAAAAGTGGTTGATCTATGACATTGTTTCCAAGAAGACACCAAAGTCTCATTTACAAGAAATGGTTCTTCAACAATGCTTCTCTTCTTGCCAAAGAAGTTCTAATGTTGGATTCTACAGTAATTAGCTATTGTTTTCCAGCATGCTGGAAAAGTGACAAGTCTTGTGAACCCAAATGAGCTTTATTGCTTAAGCATATGATAGCAAACTTATGAATGCAATTTAAAACATGACAGTGTTTTGTGGTCAGTTAACTTGCAGTCCTTGTAGCATTGTACAAATATAGAAACTGCCAAGTTTAAAAGTCTTAAAGATCAGCATAAGTGCATGGAACACTTGCGATATCTGATTTTCGTGAAATATCTGATCTGAGTGCAGTTTAACTGCTGAAAATAATACATTGTTGATACTGTTGGCCTTAAATAATTAAATACAGACCAAATCCAAAGAGGTTTGTCAATATGTTGGCCAGTCTGTAAGGAATATATAGTGTACAGCTTACTGTAAAACATAAATGCCATTACTAAAACCTCTGTAAATAAATACAAATCTTGGATGTTTATATGTGAATTACAACAATGCAAACAGTCAGCTGTGCTGTTTCAGTAATATACAGTGGGTCTGGGTGTGCAACATTGGCTCCTGGCATCATCTAATTGCATATTGGACATGTCTACATACCCCACCCTGTTCACTGACTATGAGTATGTAGTCATTCATCCCAGGCTACCTTCTCTTGGGTGTACATATATATATTTTACATAATGGTAGACTGCCTGGCTTCAGTGTTGAAGGCTGTCAGAGCAAGTTACCATTTTCTTTGCTGCTGAGTGTGACTCTATGCTGGCTGGGTATTGGAGTGGTCACTTTTGCATTACCACAGGATTATACTGGCAGATAGTTAATATTAGTCCATTAAGAAATGAAAGAATAATACTAAAATTAGGTGCCATTACATTTTTAAAGTTGGTGAGATCTATTTGTTTCACAGTAAAATTTACACTACATACTGTAATGTCTGACATTGCGACTGTACATTATACAGTGAAATCTGGCAATCACAGCTGTCAGCATTTTCAATGGTCAACAGTTATTGTATTAAAAAGTCAGATGAATCAATTCCTTACTGATTACTTCATGACTTTTATTATGATTACTGACACTAAGAAAGGGAGCCTTGGCTATGTGGCGTCTGAAAGACCAACCGCATGGCTGGACAAGGCCTCTGAACAGGTAGGAGATCCTGGCACGGCTTCAGCAGCTCTGTGATCCTAAACCATGTCCAAGCCACAGATGGGAAGTATAAATTATTAGCGAAGCATGGTGCGTTTGTGCTCCTGAACATAATGTTACGATTTTTTTTTTCCAGAAGCATCTATCTTTGCAGTTCTGCAAACAGTAGCTACGGGAGCTCTAATAAGCAATATTGCAGTGCTTTTGTAAAACAAGCTCTGGTGTCATCGGATTCAGCGTGGAGAACGGTGGAGGATTTCTGAGGAGCTCTAAGCTGTTTAAAGTGTGCTGAGTCTTAGGACATGGAGAGCGTGGATTAAAGCTCAAACGCACTCCCAGCGATGATAAAACCAATGCGCTTCAGCTCATAGATGTCAGAGTGTTTCTGAGCATGACCGCGCTCTACTTTTTTTTCCAGGCATAAGTGCAAATAGGTGCCCTTTTCCCACTTCTCTGCCTCTAAGCATGTCAGAACAGAGCCGCTGAAGAAGAAAAAAAAAGCTCTGGGATGACATTCGCTTTAAAGCTAACTAGTGCTTTTTGGGGGGCTAAAAAGAGAAGAGTGTTGCAGGCTTTTTTTTTTCTTTTTTTTTTTACACTTGTCAATCAGAGCATGTAGTCTTTTTTTGCCTCTCACCGAGCTCAGTTAGCTGGGCATTAGCTGCTCCGTTAAGCGCCATGCTGTGCGTTCGGATTGAGCCACTGCAGTGGTGCTGCAGTAATCTGGAGCGCAGGGCATGTGCTGTGCAGAAGGAGCAAGCCTGGATCCGGGTCAGCTGCCTGCAAGGGGCTCAGCTGTGGAGAAAAGCTTCACCTGTCATCGCCCAGGGGCCCAATGCCCCCCCATGCCTTCCACCCCCCCCCCCCCCCCCCACCCAGCATGTGCAAGCCCCTCACCCACAAAGTCCTGCAGACAGCATCCCGACATGCTCTTTCAGGCGTGCATTCCGACGAAACATGCATGCATACTGCAGTTCTGGACCAGCAAGTTTATTGCAACAGGCCAGAGCAATTGGGAACAGCGTTAGAATATTAGCCAAGTAGTTCAGAAAGGGGCAGTAAAGCTATAAGACACCTACATAAGCCATTCATAACAACTGAGATGAACCTACGTAAACATTTAAGGTGTTTTCACGCTACCACTTTTTTTGGGAACCTGAGAGTACGGCATGTTTGGTTCAAGTGTGAAAGCTGTTTTCGAACCCGGGAGCAGTCTAGAGAACCGATCTCTGGTCCTCCTTAAATTGGTGGTCTGTGGTTCGCTTCAAGGGAACTCTGGTGGTGCAGTCTGCTGCATGCGTGGAAGCTATCTTTTCCTGGTTCCACGTGTGATGTTGTGTGATTGGTTAATTTTGTCAAGTGACTACTTTGACTTTTCACCTGCATGCCTAAAAAACCTCCCACGAGAACAGTTCCTTTTCTGCAGGTGTTCCTGTGCAGTAAAATGGCATGACTTCAGAAAGCACTGTTCTTCTCTGCTGGAATGTGTGTATCCAACGAAAATAAGAAAAAGCAAACGGATGAACCTAGGTCCTACCATTTTGCAAAAATGCGCACAGAATCCATGATTGAATTCAGTGTGAAAGCAAACCAGTGATAATGAGCCCCATCTCCAAAAGAGCCCAGAATGTTTTTGGGACACATATGAGAAGGTTCTGGATCAGCAAGGCCAATTCTTTTGTTTTTGCTCTATATTGACGACATTTGAGTTTGAGATAATAATCACAATATTCACATGTGGATGTGTTAGCTTGGGGTGTTTATTCTGGTTAAATTGGACCCTGCTTCGTTTTCATTCTTGGTGCTCTTGGTTTGGGCAGGTGTGAATACAGTATTCACAGTCAAACGCAGACCAAAACAACCACACAACACCCTAGGAAAGCGGTATCTTAGTCCAGTCCCAACCCAAATAAACACCGGAATGGTTTGTTTGTGGTGAGAACTTGATCTGACCCAACTATCAGGTGTACTCTGCAGAGTTTGAGCTAATCGGCTCCCATAGCCAAGTGCTAACCTGGTATGTTGAGCAGATAATTACTACAGCTATGAAAACTGCACAGAAATCTGCACTATCCCAGAACACAGGTCATCTTCCTGTATTTACCTTCTTACCTTCAGACAGGCATTTTGGGGTGCTTGAATTTTTCGCTGTGAAAACAAACCAAACCAAGGGGAAAACTCTTCAAATGAACAAGCTTGTTCAGACCAGAGTGAACCAAATATATGTGTAAAAACGCCATTAGAACATTGCACCTACTCAAATCAATCTATTTAATCTTAATTAAGCAAAACATGTGATTGACAAGTGTTTCTTATTGCCCTGGGTGTGCCCTGTTACACGAACTATTTAAACAGTACATAGCTGAATGTCTACACTTGTTTTAGGTCTTGGATTTTGCCTGTGAAGACATAACATTGCATTACCTGTTAAATAGGATAAACCAACATGAAGACCAAAAAATCAAAGCCATTTTAAAGTTCATGAATGAAGTTTTATGGATTGATGTTACCAGCATTGGCTTTTATCAAGGGATGGAAAGGCCAAAGTGTGGAGAAAGGAATAAAACAATGATGATGCATGATCCAACATGATCCAAAATGTTCAAGCTCATCAGTCAAGCACAGGTGGAGGTAGTGTCATGGCTTGGGCTTGCATGGCTGCTTCTGGAACAGGCTCATTAATCTTTATTGACGATGCTGATACTGATGATGGTACCAGCAGAATGAATTCAGATGTTTGCGGAAAGATTCTGCCTGTTAATATACAGAAAAATGCATCCAGTCTAATTGAGAAGATTTTCATCATGCACTAAGACAGTGACCCAAAACACACTGCCAACACAACTAAATTGGGGGTGAAAGTCAGTCAGTCACCAGACCTTAACCCACACTTTAAAAATAACACTGTGAAATGTAGAGTAACTTGCTGGCAGCAATTAGCAAGTAAGATGGTGTAGTAAATTGTACACTATGCATTCTAAACATTTAATTACAGTACCTATAAAATACTGTATTTTGTATTATAGTGATAATCCCAGCACTGTATTTGCTGTCACATTTGTTTACAGCAAATTAGAACTTCTTTAAAAAGAAATTTTCTGCATTTTCTTTTACTGTAATTTTTTTTTTGTCACAAAAATGATTTTATCATTGTAATGTTTTTTTAATTTTATAACATTTTACTAAATAAATGTTGTTAGTTAGGAAAAGAAAAACGAATGACAAGCTACTCCAAATGGAGATAGCTAGTGCACCAACACACGTAGTTAGCTAGCTATACACACTAGCGCACATACAAACATTTGTCAAGTACTCCTACACCACAATAATAATGTCATCAACTACATGTCACCAGATAACAAAATGTATAAAACATGTATGTATAAATAGTTTATTATGGTAATGATACACACACTAGCGTACTAGCTAAGGAAGGTGCGTCTCTTTCTAATGTATCTCTCTCTCTCAGTGCAGTGTAGCTAACATTACGTAGCAATGCAGTGCCATAGAATGGAAGCAGGGAAGTTCTTAATCACTCTCTACTCTCTAAGCTGAAGAAAATAAAGCTTTCAGTGCCACTTTTCACACTTGGTATCAGTTTACCACATCTTTACAGACGGACTGTTTCACCAGCTGAAAGATACAAGCAGAAAACGGCTCGGCTAGTAACGTTTGCAAGCTTACTGTAACTTACTGTAGCTTTCTGTGTTTATAAACAGTTATGGATGATATAAAGGTGTCCTTCTGTATGAGTGATAATAAAAACTACTCTCTGAGTTGGAAAAGCAAAGACTGATGATTGTTTAAACTGCTGAAAACAAATTCTGCTCAAAATTACCGTATTGTGATTTACAGGATAAACTATTTTTACTGTAGAATTGACCTGATACTGAATTTTAAGCATGATGCTTTACAGAACTACAGTAACATGCTGAATTTGTTCATTATACAGTAATATTGCTTTGAGAACTACAGAAATGTGTTACTGTGCAATTGAACCTTAATTTGATCTCCTAACAAAAACATAAAACTACAGTTGCAATCGAAATTATTCAACCATTCATTGCAAATTAGGTGTATTATGTTAAAACTTACAATAAACTGCAAACAGACAAATATTTTGTATACATATATTTTGTATATATTTGTATATATATTACATTTTGTTAATAACCCTAATTTACAATGAAGATGGTCTTTCAACTCAACCCAACTTCAAGTTAAAATCTTTACTGAAAAAAAAGTGACTGCAAAGCTGGAATATACAGAGCAATAGATAAATGCAATATACAAACATCCAAAGTAAACAAAATTCTGTCTTGCATTCCAATGTAAAAAAAACTATTCCAATGTAAAGCTATAAAATATGAATATGACTACATTGTTATCTTGATCTTAATATCTTACACTGTAATCTCACAATCTCAAAACCTCATAGATGTGCCAGAGGAAATTTGCGTTTCCGCCATGAGGAAGTATAGATTGTTGGTGGTCATGTACGTGATTTCAGCCTTGATTCAACAGAAAATTAAAAAGATCTCCGTATTAGACATTACTGTATTTATGACTGGCATGCTCATGATTTGGGACTGTATTTTAAATTATAAATGTCATTAAATGTTAGGTTACTCCTTAGTCAATATATGATGAAAATATTAAAATGAGTACTTCATTTACTCTAGTGTGTTGGATGTATTGCTCAACCATAACAAAGAAGTAAAATTTCATTCATATAATACCTACTTTAATGTGATCGTTTATTCACGTGGTCACGTTTAGAATATTTTCTGTATGGGGGAATCTATGCGTGTCAAATCCAGAACTTTATCTCAGATGATATCATTGCTACTCAATGCTGTATTGTTAAAGAGTTGCCTGTAGTGTAGATTCTGGCAGTGTGAAGGAAGGTCTATGGAAGCCATATTAAGCATGAGGTGAGTTGAGTTTTTGAAACTCCAAGAAGTAAGTTCTCATAATGTGCAAATTGAGCTAGTTAGCTAGCTGGTCTGGTAGCTGGTTAGTTTGAGCTAACTTGGCTTGGTAATTAGTTAGCTAAATCAGTGTATGTAATGTAGCTAGTTACAACACCTATATACTCTTAACTTACACCATGGGAGGTCTCAACTACCTTCTAAAATCCAATCTCAGCCCCCGGTTAGAGTCCTTAACCCCTCTCCCCTTTCCCCCTCTTTTTGCTAACTCTCTACAGGTTAAGTCACAGCACTTACTATAGCTGGAGCTTCCAAGCGTAGCTCCAAAGGTGCAAATTAAAGAGAGCTGATTGGAATGCGTAGGCCTGGCATCAGTGGATTGGAAGTGTTCCCATTTGGCACCATCTCCACATCCAGACACACGCGCCTGCACAACAACAAAAAAAAGAAACAGCCTCAGTCAGCTCACCAATGTAAGTGCATATGGTGCGTAAGCAATGTCTGTCCCTAAGGATGCTGTTTCCCCTTGGTTAGGCAGAATATGGGGCAGACAGGAGCTTCATAACAGGCGACAGTCTGTATGTGAACATTCTCTTCCTCCCTAATCTCAGTTTAGAGGATTTTCCATGCAATTGGTCGAACAAGCACAATCTGAGCTTAGCATGTGGCTAATATACAGACTAATCATTGATATGAGAATGAGGCCATTTTTGTTGATTGTAGAATAATGTCTAGTCTAATTGAAGAGGAAATATCAAGACCCTTATCTTACAGGAGAGGTTACGATAAGGTTAAGCATATAGGCAAGGCATAGACAATAAACATTAGTAAGTTAAATAGTCTAATTGTGGCTGAAATATCAGATGGCCTTTATCTGCTGATATCAGACAAAAGAACATGTTTGACTTTCGGATTTGGAGACAAGTCAGTCGTCCATTTCTCAATCCACCACTAAATCCTTCAGCAAATCCACTTCAAGAAATCCAGAGCAAATAAGATCCTTATAGGGACAAAGGGGCAAATCCTACACTCTCTACACCTAAAACTGCAGCCTATCCTTCCTGTATGGTGTTCAATAATTCAGCTGTTTGTACCTGTGGAGTGATGAGGTCTCGTTCAGAGGCCCTAAACTGATGTATAATTAAATGCTAAGCTACATGAAAGTGCATAAGAGATCAGGTCAGAGCCTCCTTATACAGCGAGCCTGCCACAGCCCCAATGACACCACACTGAGGAGGACGTTTGATATTTTCCATGTGATAAAAGGTAAGACTTTTATGCCTTTTGATAGGATGTTCACCTTTAAGACATTACTATTTTAGTACATTTAGCCCAGCTAAAAGCTAACTCATTCAATTTCATTCTTTCTTAAGGCTAAATAGTAGAGCTATTCCTCAGCACACGCTGTAGATTAAACCATACTAAAGTATGGTTTCAGTTTTCTCAATGAATGATTAATGGCACATATAGTGTACTGAGCAAGATCCTTGACCCTGTGGTTTGACCCTTTAGGATTCTAGTTATCAAACTGAATGTTCTGCAAACAGCCAAAACTGGACTGAAACAAGTGATCATCTTCTGAAGCTGAAAGGCAGTTGGACTCAATAGTGATCCATCCAAATTACAAAAGACTTGTGGACATCGATGTGGAGCCAGGAATGTTCAGCTAACTGAGGCTCAAATCACACCTGTTTAGAGGATAAAGCCTCATATCTGAGAACACAGAGTCGAGTGGATGGTCTTAGAAGTGTTTTCCACTGTTTTCGGGCAGCTTTAGTAGGTTTGCTTGTTTCTTTTTCAATCGAACTTAGCATGTCGCTAAATTGGTAACTACAGTGGGCTTTTACCCCCGCCTGTTTTCAGAGTGTGACTTCACCAATCAGTGAGCTCCCACATGTTTTGGTGCCTGCTTCCATTTTTTTCTGTAAATTGCAACAATCCATTACAGTGGTAAAAATCCCAGTCTACAGGAAATTCTCTTCAGAATTATGGTCGGAGACAGGGATCGCCAATGGGTTTCATGGCTTGTGAATGAAGATGCTGTTCACCGTGGCGTGTTCATTCAGAAATTGGTTGTGAAGGACCTGCGTTGACTTCTAGAAGCAATTTTTGCCTGAAAGCAAAGTGATTTTCATTCACAAGCCATGAAACTCGCCGGCGGTCTCTAATTTTTTGTCCCGGGGGCTTATATACAGACTCTGAGAGCTTTCAAATGATGCTTGTCAGCTACAAGCCTGAAAGCGAGCAGCGAGGAACAGCAACCCCCTGAGCCGAAACGTAACACCTGCTAGGCCTCCCTGATGAACTTTGTCGTTCTGTTAAATGAGTTCAATGAAAGCGAGTCTGACACGGGATGTTTGCGCTAATTTTTTTAAATCACAAGGCCTTCCCTGACAGCGTTAAGATCTTCACATCTGTCCAATGTTGAGTTCTAATATCTCTACCTTGCAGGCTGCTGTGGGGACAGCTTAGAGTGCGACGTTTCCCCTCAGAGCTGACTGTGAAGTTAAGTCTGTGGTGTCATTCTTTCTTTTCTTTTCTCCCCTCTGTGAAAGAGTGTGTGGAGTCAGTGAGTCTGCGTATTATGGAGGGAACTGGGAGAGGCTGATAAGAACCTCAAAGCACATCTATACATCCGAGCGAGTGAGCGCCCAACTCTGGGGGAAAAAAGGAAGAAAGGAAGACACTAAACAGATCCTATATATTCCATTGCAAGGATTGCCTCATAGAGTTGTGCATGCAGTGCTGCTGCTACGCAATCAAGATATTAGCATAATGTATATGGCATAAGTATAAGAAGGCAAATAGTAATCCAGCATTCTCTCACTCAGCCTCCCTCTTGAAGGAGTCAGAAGCCCCTGCCACAGGAAACAGTTGTAAAAGTAATGCCTCATTTCACATCTTCATTCCAAAAATTGGATTGCCTAGCATTCTGACTACAAAACAAAGTTAATTTCAGGCAATTGGTAATAAACAGCGTGTGTTTTAATTGATTCCACCACAAGCTGAGTGCATTTCGAGATTGCCTCTCCCCCAAACAAAAGCTTCTGTGGCACTCTCTGTTCGCCCGACTCTGAGACTACAGTCTGTCACTGCCATTTCCTAACCCCACTGCAGCACTAAAAACCGGCTGTCAAAAGGGTGATGATCTAAGGAATTCATGAACTCAGGCTCAGAAGGAAGCTTTATTCTCTCATTATGACTTTTTTTTTTTTAAAGGAAACAGTGAGTCATTCAAGGTGTGTGTATGTGTGTGTGTGTGTGACTTTGTTTTGCTGTCTTTCCCAGGCCGAGGCCCCTTGACGCAAATATTACAAAGAATTCATATGAATTCGTATGAGCAAGAGCGATCTTGATGGATTCCAAGCAAACGCAGTCATAAGGAAAGCTTTGAGCGCCAAACCGCTTCTCTGTAGCCACCGAGGCTCATGTAAACTCTTACAAATCTACAATCATGAGACATTTTGACGTGGACAACTTGGCTAGAGCCTATGAAGGAGTTTGTGCTAATTTAATGCAGTAGTTTGACCTGGTTGATACTGTGTTGTAGCAAAGACCAGTGTCTCCAAAAAGGTGACGCTATTAGAGAAGAAAAAAGCATTATTAGCTGAAATATGCCAGAGGCCAGCTTTAATTTATTGAACAAATTATTCATTTTTCAGACTCGAGTGGGTGGGAAAGTAGAAAACATCCATTTTACAGAACATTTCCTTAATTTTGAGACCACAACTGTTTTTTTGCAGAGATGTACAAAGAATATTTGTCCACACCTCCAAAGCTTATTCATTAAAGCCATATTTGTATGAA